>NC_141608.1:7034623-7662123 GCF_047967505.1 Dipteris shenzhenensis
TAGAGGGGGAAAGAGGGAGGGGGAGGGGGAGGGGGAGATGGAGATGGAGGGGGTGGTAGAGATGGAGGAGGGAGGGGAGAGGGGGTGGTGGAGATGCAGTGGGGGAGGGGGAGGGGGGGAGGGGGAGATGGAGATGGAGGGGGCAAGGGGGAGGGGGGGAGGGGGTGGTGGAGATGGAGGGGGTGGTGGAGATAGAGGGGGAGAAGGGGGGAGGGGGTGGTGGAGATGGAGGGGGGGAGGGAAAGAGAGAGAGAGAGAGAAAGGGGGAGGGAAAGAGGGAGGGGGAGGGGTTGATGGAGATGGAGGGGGGAAAGGGGGAGGGGGTGCTGGAGATGGAGGGGGAGGGGGTGGTGAAGATGGAGGGGGGAGGGGGTGGTGGAGATGGAGGGGGGGGCGGTGGTGGAAATGGAGGGGGGAGAAGAGGGGGACGGGGTGGTGGAAATGGAGGGGAAAAGGGGGAGGGGGGGAGGGGGTGGTGGAAATGGGAGGGGGAAACAAAATAAGATAAAAAACTTGATGGACAGAAATCCAAAGCGAGGAAGAGGTGGTCACCTGAGCACTCTCCAAGTCTTTCTTGATGTAGCGGGATTGTTGAAGAACAATGGACGGTGGGTGGATAGCTAGGTTATCACTGTGAGATGGGCTCGAAGTCACTTACAATGTGAGGATGGGAGTAAGGTGGTGGTCGATGGAGAGGGAGGAGTGTCTTGTGTAGGGCTCGGAATGAAGAGGAGGATGGAGGCACAAAGTGAAAGATGAAGAAAGAGGGGGTGGAGTTGGTTTTTATAGGATTTGAGTTTAGGCTTCCCGAGCCATAACTCTTTATGGATAGCTCGGTTTGCTTTTTTGAAAAAAGATAAAATGATCGAAATTGCAAGCTCTAGGCATTTGTGTCCACTACCTAGCCTGATTGTTTATCATGTGGCTTCTATTTAAGAAATTTCTTAAGGTAGTAACCCAAGGTTGATGCTGGATGTAGATATGTTTCGCTAGAAATGGAAAAAAAAATTCTCTCCTTGCCCTTGAGTGTTATGTTCATGAAAGTTTGAAGTAGTTTGTTTTTTACACATACCTACATATGTTTAATTGCTACTTGAGATGTAGTCTCCCCAACAACGGTGCCAAATGTTGGCTCTTTCCTACTTCTTTCCTTGGAAGAGTAGGATATTCTATGTTTGCAAGGTTCCGAGGATTTTTGTCACCTATAGATATATTGGGGTTGTCGTTTGTAGTATTATACATGTGGCTTCGGACCTCGAGTCGTGTTCCGGTGAGAGATGTAGGCTTAAGTGTGTTAAGCAAACAAAGTGCATGCATGTGTAAAAGAAACATGTATCATCATGATTGAGGTAATGAATGCTTTCACCTTCATTGGGGGTTGTAGGGTTTAGGAGGAGTTTAAGGGTTAGAAGGAGGTTCTAGAGTTAGAAGGAGGTTGTAGGGTTTAGAAGGAGGTTCCAGGAGATTCCAAGGTTTCAAAGGAGTTCCAGGGTTTAAGAGGAGGTTCCATGGTTTAGAAGGACTCCAGGGTTAGAAGGAGGTTCCAAGGTTCAGAAGGAGTCCAGGGTTAGAAGGAGGATCCAAGGTTCAAGGTAGAGTACATGGTGGAGAACTCGTCTCCCTCATAGATCATGGAGTTTAAGGGTTGAGGAGGAAAGGGTTAGGGGGAGCATAGGAGTGGGAGAGGAAGAAGGTGTAAGAGCATGGGGAAAGAAGAGAGAGGAGGGAGGAGGAGGAGGGAGGAGGAGGAGAGAGGAGGAGGAGGGAGGAGGAGGGGGAAGGAGGAGGAGGGAGGAGGAGAGGGAGAGGATGGGTTGCAAGGTTGGGACATGCTTTTGGACGTGGAGTGCAAGGAAGCATGGACACTTGAGACAAATGCTTGGAATACCAAAGTAGACTCAACACAATGTCCCAAGGAGTGTGGGCTTCATTCCATTATGGGGTATTTATACAAGTTAGAGAGCTTCTCTCTCTGATGTAGGAATCGTAACACATTCTCTCTCTACATGTAGAAGTCATATGTAGAAGTTGTAACACATTTTCTTTCTACATGTAGAAGTCGTATGTAGAAGTTGTAACACATTCTCTTTCTACATAAGTCCATGTCATCACATCACTATTAAGCATGCAATAGAGGTTTAGATTATTAACCCTTACCGGCTCATGCCACATGGAGGAGGAGTCTTGGAAAGGTTCCAAATTTTCATCCAATCCCTTGCAGTGAGTGACTGTGGGGGGACTTTATTCCAAGGGGTGACATATCTAGGATGATCAGGTGGGAGAAATCGATGGTGATTCTCATAGATGACCTTATTCAATGCATCTGGCCATGAAGCCACTAGCAAAGGATCACAAACACGACATGCATGGTAACCCGATGTAGTGAGACCTAAACAATAGACGCAATTGCATAAGCAAGGTGGGTATAGGTGCCACATCATGTGCCTACTCATAATTCAAGTTCAATGCTTATGTGAACACTCACCATAGCCTGAGAAGGTCATGCATCATCCATATCAAAACTACGTTGCAGTTGAAGTCTCGTGAGATGATGGAGGCCTTCTCACATCGTGCACCTGAACCTCTCTAAAGTATATTCAATTCATCAATCAAAGGCTCCAGATAAACATCTAGTTTTTTAACTTTATATTTCCTTGGAATTTGAAGGTATAACATATTAACCTGTCCTTTCTTAATTGCCATAGAGGGTGGAAGATTATAGTCCACCAATATTACTAGCCATATACTATAAAAGGTATGCTTTTGAGACCAAATGGGTTCACACCGTATCCAATCCACGTCTCAAGTTCCTATGTTCTTACTTGAAGCTTGGCCATGTGTCTTCAATATGCTTCCACACAGAAGTGTGTCTATGGGAGATCTCCACTTGCCATCAGTTGATCGATGGGAGGAATGCCATGACATGAGCTCTGTAATGGATTTGCACTTAAACATATATTGGATGTGAGGGATTATGGGAAAATGTCATAAAACCTTACAAGGCACATTCAAATTTTTGAGATCTGCTCTATATCTTGCCTTGCCACAAGTAGGACACTTTCTTGCCTCCTTATGTGGTCCATAAAACAAAACACAATCATTGATGCACACATGGATGCACTTGTAATCCAACCCTCCAAGAGAGGTCACATGTTACCTCACCATAGCTCTTGAGGTCAGTAATTTATTCTTCCTTGGAAGCATTTTAGACAATAGCCTACACGTGAAGACCATAAATGAGAAAAAGTATTCTAGTAATTGACCCATTAGCATAATTCACCATGTTTGCAAAATAGAAATTAAAGCTTACGTGAGTTATGTATTCAAACTTGCATTGCTCCATCCATAAATGGTCTGCAAGTTTAGTAACTCAAGGGAGGCACATAGAATTGAGAATGTGCACCCCTCAAATACTAGTGTCAATGCTACTGTGAAAGGTAGTCTTGCTCTAGGCTATCATCCATATGTGTGGACTTATGGGAAAATAAATCTTGCACCATATCATTAAACACCTCCACCTCATGAGGTAATGGTGGAGGTCTACTATCACCATGACTTCATGCATCCGTAACGGTCCCTCCTGAAGATCCCACCTCATATTGTTGATTCTTTGCCTCCTCATGTGTATAGGGCAACATATGCAAGTGTGGCACTGCATCCTATATCAAATTAGAAAAGGATGATATATCAAACACTTAAACACCAAGAGGTATCTCAATCAACCTCAATGATTTAATACTTACCATGGATACGATCGCATTCTTCATACATTGAGATGTGACTGAGTGTAATTCTACATGCACGATACATGTTTCCTTGACATTGATCACACGTATCTTTAATTTTTTGCTGCAACCACATTTTTGAATGGTGGATACAGAGGGATTCATCCACACTAGAGGTACTTATTGAAGATGACAACATCCTACTAATAAACAACCCAAAAAATGTGTTTGTGCTTGCAAATTTAATGCGAAAACTGTGTAGCACGTCTAAAAGTGCATCTGTACTATGAAACGTGTCTATAGGTACATCTGAAACACAGTGTAGATGCACTTTTAGGCATGCTTTTAGATGCACAGATTGGTTTTTAAGCCTAAATTTTACTCATTTCCTCACTCCTTTGCACTTGCTTTCCTTTCAACACACTCATCTCCAAGCATACACACTCATCCCCAAGCATACAAGAGAAGAGGGTGAAGACGGAAGCCACAAGAGAAGAAGGAAAGGAAGCTTTGAGCAAAGACGAGAAGCTTTCCATACCTCTATCCAAGGTAACTATCTTGTCAGTTGCTCTTTTCTCTCAATCTATGATGCTTCTTGTACACTCAGAAAGTTGTTCTCTTCAGATCGTCCTTTGCCACATGCAAGAAAGAATGTTTTTGGGTACTTTTGTTCTTTTTGGATTGGGCATCTCTCATTGTCAGCTTTTTGTATAGATTCATCTGTCAGGGCATGTTTAAGAGCGTGTCTAATAGCACATGCCTATAGATGTGCTATTAGCCACGTCTATAGATGCGCTACAATAGTTCTACATATAGCTTTAATTTGCATACCTTCTCCTTCTCCTTCTCCTTCCCCTTCCCTTCCCCTTCCCCTTCCCCTCTCCCTTCTCCTTAATCCATTCTCTCTTCTCCTTCCATTCTCCCTTCTCCTTCCATTCTCCCTTCTCCTTCCATTCTTCCTTCTCTTTCTCTTCTCTTTCCTAATCCTTCCTTTGTCCTTTCCCTTGCATGCATGTTGTGGGGGTTAAAGGTCACTGTGCCTTTACCCTAGTTATGTACAATACTCAAACACATATATAAATGAATGAAAAAGAAGATTAGGGTGGTTCTGCACCCACAAAAACTTGTGTGGCTCTCTGTCTCTCTCTCTCTCCTTCTTCCGTTCTTACTTCCGTTGAGAGCACTCTCAACTGGTATCAGAGCCCGGGTGATCTAGCTAAGCGTGCGTGAATGCTTGGAAGCTCAGCAGCTCTGTGGGAAGCTTTGTGGGTGACTTTACTTGCATCTGAGTGTGTAGAGACCTTGGAGGAACCTTTGGAAAAGTCACTTTGGTTTTGCGAAGTGGTTTTGTGAGCCTGTTAAGTGTTTTCAAAGAAAAAAGTCATTTTTTGAGCTTTTCCCTGTTCCGTTCAATTACAGAGACTCCGTATTGACTTGTAGAGGCAACTATTGCTTGCTTTTGGTGTCCACTTCACTTCAAGAGCTTGGAAACACCTTTATTCTTGAATCTGGGATCATTTCATTGGATTTCTGGCTCACTGTGTAAGTTTCTGAGTTTTTTGCCGGAGTGTTGGAACTCAAGTTTGGAGCAACCATTTGCAGATCTGTCAGTTCCGGTGGACTCAAGAGGTCCTAAAACCTCTATGTTGCTCATCATTTGCACTCCGGTGGAGTTTACAAATAGCTCTGTTTCCAAAAACGTTTTTCAGTCCGTGTGTTGGACCCAGTGATTGAGACCACGGTTTCCAAAACCGTCTATCCCATTGCGTTCCGGACGCCCAAAAACCCCTACCTATTAGTTCTTGTGTGATTCGGTGGAGTATTTTCAGAGTTATAGATCTCTGTGTATTCGATTTCGTCTCTCTGTTATGCATTTTTCATTCTAAGGTTTTGAAAACTTAGATTTATGCCACATGGCAGTGGATAAGTGTTGACTCCCATTTCTCACTCATCGGTTGGGATTTTGGAGTTCTGGCAGAAGAGAAATATTTGCAAATTTTTTTGCTAAGTCTGATTATGCAATGGTGCCCATGTTTTGAGGCATCTCAGGTTCTATTTTCAGTAGCGGTCATTACCGTGGGACTATGATTTCTTGAGCATACCTTATGCAGATCACTCTGGTTGCAGTTTGAGCAGTGTGCGCTCATTCGTGGTATGCATTGGGTTGCAGTGGATGATTTATAGGCCATTTAGATGCATTGCGATCCTTATTGGATGCGCTGATAGGCCCAAATTTCCTTGTGGGATGCTATTTTTTATGGACGCTTTGCACATGGATGCTATTTTATGCTGAGGGACAGCTTTGACACATTGCAGGTGATGCACTGATAGTGCTATGCTCTCTTGGATGAGATATTATTGATGCATATGCTAGTGGACAGTGTTTATGCTTGAGTCATTTGGCACTTATTGGCATTTTCTTTTGGGCCAGATTTGCTCATATGGATGCATAGTATATGCACATGAGTCAGATGCACCTTTTGATGCTTTGAGCTTTGAATTTTGGTGATATTTCACTCTATTATGGCATGCACATTTGATATTTCACTCTATTATGGCATACACATTTGGGTGCACCTAGTATTTGGTGTGATTCTCTCTTGCAGGTACTAGCATTTGGGATTTTGTTTCATTTTCATCATGGCGTCCTCTTCCATGTCTGAAAAGGAGTTTTTCAACATTAAAAAGTTTGATGGGACAAACTTTTCTTTATGGAAAGAAGAAATAAGGGATGTGCTTATTCAAAAGAAGCAGATTAAACCCTTGGCAAGGATTGAAGCTAAGCCTGCAAATATGTCTGAGGATGATTGGAATGAGTTGGATGCATTAGCAAAGTCTACTATTAGACTTCATCTTGCAGAGTCATTTTATTTCATAGTAGTAAATGAGCATACTACAGAAGATTTGTGGAAGAAACTATGTGCCACTTATGAGAAGGAAACTACCTCTAATAAAGTTTACCTCATGAAGAGGTTGTTTGAGCTGCAGATGAAGGAAGGGGTCTCCATTACTTCTCACTTGAATGAATTCAATATTATTTTCAGCCAGCTTTAGGCTCAAAAGATGAATTTTAATGCGGAGACTAAGGCAATATTTCTCTTATGTTCATTGCCATCCTCATGGGATACCTTCCGTACAGCTGTCAGTAACTTTGCACCTAGTGGAGTACTGAAATTTGATGATGTTATGGATAGCTTGTTGGCCGAGGAGATTAGACAAAAGTCTATGGATGGCAACAAGCAGGATGCAGCCTTAAATGTGCAAAGGGGCAAATCATAGTTCAGGGGGAAGTCCCAAGAAAGAGGGAAGTCACGTAGCAAATCCAAGGCACAAAACATTGAGTGTTACCATTGTGACAAGAAGGGCCATATGAAAAAGGATTGCTACAAGCTGAAAAGAGAGCAAAAGGATAAGAAAAAGAATGCAAATTGGGGTGCAAATCAAAAGGAAGAGAGTCCAAGGGAGGACAAAGGAAAAGTGAAGATCGAGGAGATCAATGCAGTCACACATGATAGTGACAATGATGTTCTCTTCATGTCTAGTCTATCTACAGAGTTGCTTACCACTTTAGATGATGCATATTCCCAGGATTGGATTTTGGATTCTGGTGCTTCATTCCATGTTACTCCCCATAGGGAATGGTTCTCCACTTATGACTGTGGAAAGACAGGTTGTGTGCATCTTGGAAATGACTATGCATGTGACATAGTGGGAGTAGGTGACATAAAGTTTTCTTTTGCAAATGGGTCTGCATTTGTTTTGAAACATGTGAGACATGTGCCTAAGCTGACCAAGAGTCTTATTTCAGTGGGTCAGCTAGATGATGCTGGTTTTCACACCACTTTTGGCTTTCAGATTTGGAAAATTCAGAAGGGCTCTATGCTTTTGGCCAGGGGTGCCAAGTGTGGGACTTTGTATCCCTTACATGTATCAGGGGTATTTGATCATGTTGTTCCAATAACCGAGTAGCCAAGCACTTCTTTGTGGCATTGCAGGTTGGGGCACATGAGCCAGAATGGAATGAAACTCTTATGCCATTTGGGTTATGTACCGCATTTGAGTTTCTCTGATTTTGAATTTTGTGAGCATTGTCTCTATGGGAAGCAGACTAAATCAGCCCATAAAAGAAGAGGAAAGAAAGAGTTTGAAATGCTTGATTTGGTGCATTCAAATGTATGTGGTCCCATGCCTACACGGTCATTAGGCAGGGCTGAATACTATGTGACATTCATTGATGATGCAACTAGGAAAGTGTGGGCTTATGCTATAGCTCGGAAGAGTGATGTGTTCCAGGTATTTCAGAAATGGCTGGCCTTGGTTGAGAATCAGTCAAGTAGAACGCTTAAATGCCTACGGACTGACAATGGTGGAGAGTATCTCTCTCATGACTTTCAGCATTTCTGTGATACACGTGGGATTAAGAGGGAGCTCACATCTCCTTGTACTCCAGAGCAAAATCCAGTTGCAAAAAAGATAAACCGTACCATTCAAGAAAGGTTGCAATGCATGCTTTCCAATGCAAGTCTTTCTGGTGGTTTTTGGGCTGAGGCAATGAAGACTGCAGTGCATGTGATAAATAGATCACCTAGTAAGAGTTTGGATGGTGGAATTCCTGAAGAGGCATGGAGTGGCAAGAAGCCCTCTTACTCTCATTTGCGTATATTTGGGTGTGAGGCATATGCACATGTGCCAAAAGAGCTTCGAAAGAAGCTAGATCCTAAGTCTAGGAAATGCATCTTTCTGGATTATGGTGAAAGTGGAGAGATGGGCTATCGTCTCTGGGATCCAAAAGCAAAGAAAATCATATGCAGCCATGATGTGGTCTTCAATGAGAAGAAGATGCATAAGGGACCCATGAGGGATGTGGAAATGAAGAAAATCACTTTCCAGGATGTGAATCCACCTGCATATGTTGATAGACAGCAAGCTGTCCATGCACCAAATGTGCAAGAAATGGTACCACCAAGTACTCCCACAGGTATACAATCAAGGGTAGATGATGAATCATCTATTGGTGGAAATGATGAGCCAAATGTAGCTGATATGCAAGTGGGACAGCAAGCTGAAATGCCGTTGAGAAGATCATCTAGAGTGTCTAAACCGCCTGATAGGTTTGTTCCAGGGGTAGACTATGTGATGCCTTCTGATTGCGGGGAGCCTTCTTGCTACAGAGAGGCTATGATGCGTGAGGGTCAACGCAAGTGGGAGTATGCTATGCAATCAGAGATGAGTTCACTTATGAAGAATAAGACTTGGGACTTGGTTTCCTTGCCACATGGAAAGAAAGCATTGCCATGTAAATGGGTCTACAAAATGAAGGTCACAGGTGATGATGTGCCTAGGTACAAGGTCCGTTTGGTTGCTAAAGGGTTCAAGCAAGAGAAGGGTGTGGACTTTGATGAGATATTCTCTCCGGTTGTGAAGATGACCACACTTAGATGCATGCTTGTCCTAGTGGCATCAGAGGATATGGAGCTTATGCAGATGGATGTCAAGACAGCTTTCTTGCATGGGGATTTGCATGAGGAAATTTACATGGTGCAGCCGGAAGGCTTTGAAGAAAAGCTCAAAGAGCATTTAGTTTGCAAGCTAAAGAAGAGTCTCTATGGTCTTAAGCAAGCACCTAGAGTATGGTATCAGAAGTTTGATGCTTTCATTCGGTCCCAGGGTTTTAGAAGGAGTGAAATTGATCACTGCCTCTACACTAAAAGGGCTAAGGATAGTAGCCTGATAATCCTGGCACTATATGTGGATGATATGCTATTGGCTAGCAAGAATACTTATGAGCTAGATGCATTAAAGGCCAAGTTGCATGAGGCCTTTGATATGAAGGATTTGGGACTTGCAGGTCATATTCTTGGTATGCGCATCACGTGTGATCAGAGTAGGAAACTCCTTTGGCTTTCACAAAAAGAGTATGTTACAAAAGTATTGCAGCGTTTCAATATGTAGGGGGGGAAGGCAATGAGTACTCCATTGTCTCCATATGTGAAACTAAGTCATACAGATAGTCCCAAATCAGATGAGGAAAGGGCCATGATGCCCAAGGTTCCTTATGCATCAGCAGTTGGGAGTCTTATGTATGCCATGATAGCTACTAGACCAGACATTGCATTTGCAGTGGGAGTTCTTAGCCGGTATATGGCTAATCCAGGAAAGAGGCATTGGGAGGCAGTTAAGTGCATCATGAGGTACATGAAGGGTACCAAGGAGATGTGCATATGCTTTTGTAGAGGAGACATGCATGTACTTGGGTACAAAGATTCAGACTATGCAGGGCATGTGGATAGTAGGAGATCCACTTCTGGTTATGTGTTCACGTTTACAGGTGGTGCAGTGTCGTGGATGTCTCGTGCACAAAAATGCATTTCTTTGTCTACCACAGAGGCTGAGTATGTTGCAGCCACAGAGGGTTGCAAGGAGGCTATATGGCTTGATCGGCTAGTGGGAGATTTGGGGATTCATATAAGTGTACCGACATTGCATAGTGATTCCATGAGTGCTATTCAGCTAGCACGGAATCCGGTCTTTCATGCAAAGACCAAACACATTGAGGTCAGGTACCATTTCATCAGGGAGGTACTTGAGGACAAGCGCATAGAGCTTGTCAAGGTTCATACAGATGATAACCCTGTAGATATGCTGAGAAGAGTCTACCTAGTCAGCGGTTTGAGTATTGTTGTGTATTGATGGGCATTGGATAGTATGCTAACTGGTTGTTCTCCCTTAAAGGCACATTGCCCTTTAAGTGGGAGGTTGTGGGGGTTAAAGGTCACTGTGCCTTTACCCTAGTTATGTACAATACTCAAACACATATATAAATGAATGAAAAAGAAGATTAAGGTGGTTCTACACCCACCAAAACTTGTGTGGCTCTCTGTCTCTCTCTCTCTCCTTCTTCCGTTCTTGCTTCCGTTGAGAGCACTCTCACATGTTTAAGTCAAATTTTCAATGCCTTAAGCATTCATGAGAAATAAGGGATTGCATGAGGGAAATTGGACTACATCATGAGGGCAGGATAAAGAAATAGGGCATGCATGCATGATGGAAATCACGGGATTGCATGAGGAAAATTGGGAAATTGGCATAATTCTTTTAGATATGCATATGGCTGATGGGCATGCATGATGGAAATCTTCTTCTCTTATTTTCTTCTCTTCTCCTTCCATTCTTCATTCTCTTTCTCTTCTCTTTCTTGATCCTTCCCTTCTCCTTTCCCTTGCATGCATGTTTAAGTCAAAATTTCAATGCTTTAAGCATTCATGAGGAAATATGGGATTGCATGTATGACGGACTCATAAGATCCCTAGGATATTGAGGAGGCAGAAGGCAAGGATACTGAGGAGGAAGAAGGTGATGAAGAAGGGCATGAAGATGGGAGTGAGGATGCAAATGACTTAGATTAATCGTAGAAGTACTGCTAGAATTAGTGCTAGCTACTTGTTTTTGTAAGCCATTGGCTTGGCTTCATGCCTCTCTTGTATATACACTCCTCTTATTTTTTTGTATTTGAAGCCACAGGTGGCTTGGCTTCATGTATGTGTATATACAAAGCACTTTTTGGGCTATAAATTAGTATGCACTCCTCTTTTTTTTTTGGCATTCAATTTCCTTGTGCAATGTTCTATCAATGAATGCCTTGTGATCTAAATGTTTTGGGTTTGTAATTTTTTATTCAAAATTGTAATCATCGGCTATAGATGTGTGTGGAATCATGCAAATTAAAATGCGGTTGGCTATAAGAATTGAATTGCACACTGTAGAAATGGTACATTCCTACAACCACACAACATACACAACATTCTATTCAACCACACATAATTCTTCAAAAAAAAATAAAAATCAGCAGAGCGTTTGTAAGTGCATCTTTTTATTTTTTTATAGAGTGTCTAATAGCACATCTATAGGAGCATCTATAGGTGCATCTCGCTATTATATAGACATGCCTATAGATGCGGGTCTATAGATGTGCTAATAGATGTGCAAATAGATGCACATATCACTTTTCATTATTATTCAGGAAACGCATCTATACATGTGTCTATGGATGCATTGTGTGAAAGAACTCAATCCACCATTCCACGCCATGTTTCTCTCTATAAAAGACACCAAGGTATCTACATTCCTCTTGGTCATGCTACTCATGTAATGATCTCAAATCGGGTCTACAAATATGCCAAAATTTTCATCAAGCCGAGTCACAAAGACATAATATGTGATCAAACTGGTGAATGCACCCCCTTCGACCACTGGAGGAGCATTCGTCCACCAACTCTTTAGCAAGATTCCATTCATATAAAAAATAGTTAGCTTATTTGGAGGGGTGATTATTTTAGTAGAGCCTATAATGGAGGACAAAAACACAAAGCTAAATATATGGCAAACTAGCCAAAAACAATATTGTAGGATTGTAGATAAATTCATGAAAATGTCACTGAACAATGGTGTAGACCAGGAAAATTCAAGGTTGGCTTAGCCACCAACTGCTGATAGCAAGAGGATATTTGTACAAATCAGTATTACCACTAGCCTAGCTTACTGCATTTAATTTTTTTGGGGAGCTGATGGAGGAGATGATGGAGAGGACAAAGACCGCGCACATTGCACAAATGCAAGACTCAGACTATGGGCCCCACAACAAGATGAGAGTACTCTTTACTATGAGATTCCATAGTCCCTCATCAACCTCTTTAGGGAATCCATAAAACGAAGCATATAGAGGCTAGATGTTTGCACGCCATCAAAGGTGGTGAAAGGTAGATGTGGGGGGAATTGACCAAGCAAACGAAGTGATTCTACAAAAGTGAACATTTCAAGTCTTGGCGAGTGCAACACAATGACTTTATATGAGATGGAAAAAAAGATTGGGATCACATTGCACCAAGGGGTGATAGTAGTAACAGGAATGGTGAAAAGAGTGGGTGAGCAATGGAGCAGATGAGC
Source organism: Dipteris shenzhenensis (assembly GCF_047967505.1). NCBI lineage: Eukaryota > Viridiplantae > Streptophyta > Polypodiopsida > Gleicheniales > Dipteridaceae > Dipteris > Dipteris shenzhenensis. The sequence continues at coordinate 7,047,292 of NC_141608.1, forward strand.
AGGGGAGTACATGAGTGTATGAGAGTTAGAGGAGGGAGCGTGGAGCAAGATAAAGCAGGAGCAAAAGAGAGCTAGACTGAGGGTGCATGGAGCGAAGTAGTAGAGCAAGGGTAGATGAGAGCAAAGTAGCCAAATGCCACTGACCTTATACCTTACAAAGTTCAAGCCAAGAGAGGAAACATACCATTTTAAGAAAACTAATTAGTATGGAGAAGCAACATTCCAAAGGGTACGGATTGAGGAGACAAAGAGAAGCCTACAAGCAAGAAGAAAACACAAAAACAATCGGTACAACTTTCATACACTTCTCTTTCATGATTGTTTTTCATGTATTGTTTCTTCCTTTAGAGAAAGAGAAGGAAAGGAAAGTAGGAGAGAAACTTAAAAGAAAGGAAGTAGGAGCAAAAGAGAGCTAGACTGAGGGTGCGTGGAGCAAAGTAGTAGAGCAAGGGCGGATGAGAGCAAAGTAGCCAAATGCCACTGACCTTATACCTTACAAAGTTCAAGCCAAGAGAGGAAACATACCATTTTAAGAAAACTAATTATTATGGAGAAGCAACATTCCAAAGGGTACGGATTGAGGACACAAAGAGAAGCCTACAAGCAAGGAGAAAACACAAAAACAATAGGTACAACTTTCATACACTTCTCTTTCATGATTGTTTTTCATGTATTGTTTCTTCCTTTAGAGAAAGAGAAGGAAAGGAAAGTAGGAGAGAAACTTAAAAGAAAGGAAGCAGGAGCAAAAGAGAGCTAGATTGAGGGTGCGTGGAGCAAAGTAGTAGAGCAAGGGCAGATGAGAGCAAAGTAGCCAAATGCCATTGACCTTATACCTTACAAAGTTCAAGCCAAGAGAGGAAACATACCATTTTAAGAAAACTAATTATTATGGAGAAGCAACATTCCAAAGGGTACGGATTGAGGAGACAAAGAGAAGCCTACAAGCAAGGAGAAAACACAAAAACAATAGGTACAACTTTCATACACTTCTCTTTCATGATTGTTTTTCATGTATTGTTTCTTCCTTTAGAGAAAGAGAAGGAAAGGGAAGTAGGAGAGAAACTTAAAAGAAAAGAAGGGAAAGGGAAACAAGAGGAAAGGTAGAAAAAAATACAAAGAAACGAAACAAACTTGAAATAGAAGCAGATGAGAGGAATTCTTACCTTGAGATGGAGACGGAGTTGCAGTATGTCTTGTAGGTGAAGAGGGACAATGTAGGAGAGGATAGAGAGGTGGGAAGGGGAGGGAGGAGGCACGAGTGAGGAGGAAGGATTGTTGGCGATCATGAGCTAAAAGCGAAAGCAAGGGAAGAGAATGCACAAAAAATCAAATGGTTTGTGGGACAAACAACACGAGTTTTTTATTCCCAAAATCCATCGGTATAAAACTGGGTATATAAAAGCAAAGTGTCAGTATGAACATTGGTATGATCGTTAATATATATCGATGCCTATATCAATGAAACAAGGGCTTTTTAGGGGTTTAGGGTTTTGGCGGGGGCTTGGGGGGCTTGGGAGATTTTGGGGGGTGAGTTGATGTTTGAAGGGATTTAGGGGGGACTTATGTCCCAAGGTGTTTGGGGAAAGAGAGGGGATTAGGGGGTTTGAGGGAATTTGGGGCATTTGGGTGTTTGACTTGTCTTGTGGGGATGGTTGTGGATGTGTGCAGGTGGAGAGTATGAGTAGTGACAACTCCTCGAATAGGGGGGCACCTCTCGGGAGTTTGAAGTGGCTTCGTGAGAGATTGCCATGTCCTTGAACACATTGCAAGCAAGGGGTTCATCATCAGTGCTATATTGTCATGCACCACTTACAAATGTATGGAGGGGTCCCACCAAAAGAGGATATTGGTCAACATGCTAGTGCATCATCGGTGATAAACCAATGATATTTGAATGATTCATAGATGTTTATATTTCTTGTCCTTATTTCACACACTAACCTTGCATAATTATATTATAGAGGATGAGGAGAGTAGTGAGGGAGCACGTGCACCACCACTACCACAGTTCCATCAAGATGATCTCGAGGATGATCCTCTAATGGAAGATGATGGTATGGTGGACATGATGGATACTTTTTTTGGAGGCACCATGGGAGATGGGGGTGAGATGTTTGAGCATGAGATGGTGATGCCATATTTGGCATCAACACTATTGTATGATGGTGCGAAACTTTGAGTTTTCCTCTCGATCTTGAATTTGCAAGCAAATTATGGAAGGTTAGACACAAGTGTCTTAGACTTAATGAGGTTTGGAGCCTTGATCTTAGTATCTCATTCTTCCTAATTGTTTTAATTAATTAGTATCTCATTCACAAGGTTTCTTGGAAATTCAAATTGTAATAGGTTGCTCTAAAAGATAATGCCTATCCCAAATACCATGCTCAATTCTAGAAACGAATCAAAGAAGATGTTGACGATGGTTGGGATGGATTATGACACCATCCACACTTGCCCTAATGATTATATTTGTTTCTTCACAAGTATGGTGATTTGGTTAATTACTTAGAGTGTGGAGTGTAAGAAAATAATACGTCTGTGCTCAACAAATAATAGGATCTCGTATGCAAGAGAGAAAAGATAGTATGGAGAATCAAAAATTTGATTACTGTGAAATTGATACAATAGATGGCATGTGAAGATAGCGGGAGAGAAGGAAGGAGTCTCAGTTGCAACTTTCTCACATACACAATGGGGGAATACACAAAGGTGGAGGCTGAAAACAATTTTCCTCTTCTTAGTTGTGAAAGCCAAAAGAACTCTAATATAAAGAAATAGGAGAACCCTATATGCGGGTCTCTCAAACCAAACTCAGCTAACTAAGGTGGCATACTAACTGAGCCACGAACTACATAAGGATAGCTGTCATCCAGCTATTATTCATGGGGGTGGTGTACCAACTGCATCTACAGCTAACAAGTCGGTGACATAAATGCACAACAGTCACCCTGGCATATTGCGAGTGGAGCTCGATATCTCAACACTCCCCCTCGAGCTCAATCCCAATTCCTGTACACCAAGTAGGTCTCTAAACTTGTGCAGCTTCTCTGCACCCAATGCCTTCCTGAATATGTCAGCTACCTGATCCTCTGTGCTGACATAAACTAGATCAATAAGACCTAGTAAACCTTCTCCCGCACATAGTGATAATGCACCTCAATGTGCTTTGTTCTAGCATGATAGACTGGGTTATTTGCCAAGTGTATACTGCTCATGTTGTCATAATAAATGACAACTGGCCCATCTGTAGACTGATGCATATCATAGAGTAGCTTATGCAACCAAGCTACCTCACATGCAGCCATTGTTGCACCCCTGTACTCAGCCTCTGTGCTCAACAATGCAACTATAGGCTGTTTCTTGCTGCTCCAAGTGACTGCAGTGTAAGAAAATAATACAACATCTGTGCTCAACAGATAATAGGATCTCGTAAACAAGAGAGAAAACAAGATAGTATGGAGAATCAAAAATTTGATTACTATAGAACTGATACAATAGATGGCGCTGCCTCCTAGCCATGCACTCTTGTGAAAGAAGCTTCAATGGCATGCTGGAAACAATAGAAGACGGAGGCTGAATGCTAAGGAATCAAGGTTGTTGTAGCCAGTGATGAAATGGGCTTCATGGGCTTGCTCTTATATAGCCACCAGTCGTAGTCAGTTAAGCTCAATTAGCTGGCCGACCTAGTCTGCCCAAAACGGTCGACTAGGGGTCAGTCTCAAAATAGGCCACCAACCACACGATAGAACCGATGCGCGAAATAGAGCAACTAACCTATGGTTACCATTCGGCCCATAGCCATCCGAGATCATTTGAGGCTCCATACGGGCCTCGCAACTTGAGAGTGGGATACCTCGGGAAATGCTCCATCTACCCTTTGTGAGGTCAGTCAAGGGATGCCTTCCTGCACTTGCATGTAGCCTATTTGGCGGTGTGCCAACTCTATCTAAAGCTGTCCAGCCATTAGGCCACACATGGCCCCCATTTGGTGTCCAAACTAGGACCTACCGGATAATCGAGCTACTCAAATGCCTTCTCCTCGTATGGGGGGCTTACAAGTAGAGTTAGTTGGTTCCCGTGTGGTTAAATGAGAGTGGAGCATTGATATCTAAAACCCCCCCTCAATGTTCACCCACAAGTGAACTTACTTTTTCGGCCCAATGCTGTCGATGAAGATGCCTCTCTAGCAAGTCTCTTCTAAGAGCCTTCGTGAAGAAGATGTATGCGGTATTCTCTGTTGTCAGACAGTACACCAAGTCAACCTCTCCATCCATGATCAGATCGCGTATAAAGTGATATTGAATCTCAATGTGTTTTGTGCGAGCGTGGAACACCGGGTTCTTTGCAATCACCATGCAACTCTGATTGTCACATGATAATTGTGTAGGCTTGTTCTGCACTTCACCCATGTCCCCCAAAATCCTCCTCAACCACACTGCCTCGCAAGAAGCAAAGCATGCAGATTTGTACTCGGCCTCGGTAGAAGAAAGAGCAACTATGGGTTGCTTCTTGCTGACCCATGACACAACTCCAGATCCAAGTGAGAAACAGTACCCTATCATTGATCTCCTGCTGTCCACATCTCCTACCCAATCTGAGTCACAGAGTCCGATCAAGATGTTGCCCTTGGTATCGGTGATGCCATAATTAAGTGTGCCTTTGATGTATTTCAGCACCTGCATCCCTGCCCTCCAATGGTTCTCCCGAGGCTTATTGGAAAACCTGCTTAGTACACCAGTCACAAAGTTGATGTCCGGTCATGTGTTGCACAGGTAGATCAAGCTGCCCACAAGCCTTTTGTACTTCGCTTCATCCACCAGTGGTGATGAATCCTCGTTTGAGAGCTTCGCGTCAACCTCCATAGGGGTACCAACTATTTTGCGCTCAGCCATGCCAAATGCCTTTAGTATCTCTCCAGCAAACTTCACTTGTGAAATGAAGATCTGTTTCGGCTCCTACCAAACTTCAATCCCTAAACAAAAACGCATTAGTCCGAGGTCTGCCATTTCAAACTCTCTTCCTAACTTATCTTTAAAATTTTTCATTAATAAAATGTACCCCTTTTCTATACAAATCTGTAAATTTTTTCCAAAACTATTTTAAATAGTCCCTTATGTATATTTATTTCTGTAAATTTTAGAAATAAAAAATATCCTTCTGTTGAACTCACGTGATAGGGTTACATATGATGAGTGACCCCCCCGAGGGGTGACCGTTGTGCATTTATGTCACCGACTTGTTAGCTGCAAATGCGGTTGGTATACCGCCCATGAATAATTGCTATCTTTATGTACTCTAGTTAGTGGCTCAGTTAGTATGCCACCTAGGTTAGTTGAGTTTGGTTTGAGACCCACATATAGGGTTCATCTATTCCTTTTTGTAAGAGAGAGAGTTTGTTGGCTTTCACAACTAAGAAGAGGAAAACTATTTTCAGCCTCCACCTTTGTGTGTATTCCCCCATTGTGTATGTGAGAAAGCTACAAGTGAGACTCCTTACCTCTCTCCCACTCTTTTCACATCTACATCATCAATCACATTTACTAGATTATACCAACTGCTCATCTCATCAAAAACAACGTCTATACTTACTATGAACTTACGAGTAGAAGGGTTATAGCATCTATACCCTTTCTGCTATAGAGAACAACCAATAAAGATGCACTTTTCAGCTTTTGGATCCAACTTGGATCTCAACTCATCTGGCACGTGAACATAGGCAATGCAACCAAAAACTTTTAAATGAGCAATACCTGGTTTTCTACCAGTATACCTCTCCTCTGGTGTCATGCCATGTATTACTGTAGTGGGAGTCCTGTTCATTATGTAGAGTGCTATAGCAACTGCTTCAGCCCAATAGTAATCTGGCAGGTCTTTTTCGTTGAGCATGGCTCGAATATGCCTATTTTTCCTTTTTGCAAGTCCATTTTGCTGTGGGGTATGACTGCATGAATATTGTTGCTTTATGCCATGCTCTTGCAGGAACCTTGCAAACTCATTTGTTTTGAACAAATCAAAAAAACATTATGGGGCATGCCCTCAAATGGGTGTGCATCACTTTAGCACAACATTAGAGGCCCAGTAATTCATGCCTAATGTTCTCATTTAGGTCTCTCCTTGGGTTGAGGAGAAGCTCACATAGTGTCCTTTTGAATGATTACTTGGTTGCATGTATGTACATAACAAAATTTTGATGTTTTTGAATAAATTGCTATATGCTATAGTCTTCAGAATGCATGCTTGACATGAAACATAGCACTTGTAATGCTTTAATGTTCTCATTCCAAATCCTCATTCTATAACTTTTTGGTCTCATGTTCAAGTTTGGAAGGTGTACTACAGCTTGAAGACAAAGTTTGCCGAATTCCATGGAGCAATGCATAAGTTACGGGTCATGCAAAATACCTAAATATAGAAAATCCCTGAACCTCACCAAAAATGGCTACACCCAAGCAAAAAATGATCCTACAAAGAAGATGTGCACTTTAGCAAAGGAGCTATGGGGGTGCTCTAGGAGGCTGTGGAGCAAGTCACCTCCTCTTTGTTTGAGGATGCCAATTTGTGTGCCATCCACACAAAGCGCATCACAGTCATGGACAAGAATATGGCTCTAGTGCTCCTCTAGCGAAATGACTACAATGGATGGGGTCAAACCTATAGAATATCTTGGAGCCCACTATTATGACTTAGACCACCCCTTGCCCTTGAAGGAACATTGTTGTACCTGAGGCTTAGAGGGGCGATCTTTTTTAATAAAATATATCTACATTTTCTACATTATCACAATGTTGAGTGAATTCTCCTTATTCATGACTGACTTTATTGTTCATTTCAATGTTGACTTTGAATTCTATCAAATCTTAGAGGAATTTCACTATGGCACAGAAGGCAAAAGTGTTTGAGACATTGCGAGGAGCCCAGAATGCCCAAACCCCACCATGACTTTGCCAAAATGCCCAAATTCATGCCATGGCAGGTCTTGAGTCATCCTTGGCTCGCATATACATGCCTAAGACATATAAAGTCCTATCAAACACAAAAAATAGCTCTTCCTCGCGACCTAAAAATGCAGTTCATGAGATATCATGGAACACAGCTCTTGTTGAATCCATGGCAAATAGCATCTCATGGAGTGGGTTACTTTTAAGGGGCTCTCTAAGAGTGAAAGTGAGAATGTAATGTAAAAATGGCTCTTACCCCTTTATATATATCAAAAACCTTAAAAATAAAACAAATCATAAAATCCCCAAAAATTTTGGAAAACATTTACCTTGAACTCAAAGGAACAAAACATCAAAAGAAATAACACTTCAATTTGAATGTCCATCATTTTTTAAAACAAGAACTAGGATTTTGTAGAAAATCTAATGCTGCACTAGTCAAACACATTGTTAACAATCTTTAAAGTTGTAGGAGGAATGAAATTGGCACTATGCACACACTTCTCCATATGCCAGCTAATCTTTCCACCATTTAAGGTAAAGTTGAAGGACTCTGACATGCCATCCTCCATGACCAATAGGTGTTCTCACACATCCCTTAGAGTCCATTACGATGTGACAATGAGATTCTTGACATCTCCCTCATCAACATTAATAGACAAACTTACCCCCGTATTGTCTTCATCATTATAGTGATCAAGGGGAAGCCACTGGCCATTTGTTTTCTTCCAATGCCTATACTAAGAAGCTAAATACAACATTTGGCATGATATATGGTATCTAATAACCACAAATGTTTCTTTACATGTATGATGTGTGACATTGAAACACATCACCCTTTGCTCACTTGACTTGGCTTCCCAACTCATCCTAAGTAAATTGTAATCTTCAAGAGCATTTTCATCTACACACTTGCAGAATCACATAGCTTTTGTTGTATTGCATAATACATATGTGTATTCTGAAAACAAGAAGCAAAAATGTGCAGAGGCATAAACCAAGATATCCTTGCCCATTTAGATACAAATGTGCACTTCATGTCCATGCCCACATCCTTTGCAATCTTGTCCTTGTACAATTACAATGTCCTCGAGTCCACAATGTTGCAATCCATGTCTTGAAGTTGTGGTGGTGCAATTATTTACAAGTAGTCATAGCTTTATGATGTCCTTGGAGTGATGTATGTTTCATTATATCAATACACATTGTTCTTTAGCAAGGAGTCCAAGTTCTCCCCTGCATACATTTGCTTACCTTAATCCTCATGAATCGCAGTGAACTTGCCTATGTATGACTCACTTGGTTCTCACGCTTGGAAGTCTGAAGGGAAAACATCTGCCATGAATAAGAGCTCTTAGGAGGCAAACACAAAATTTCCAAATGGACTCCTTACACTTATATGTAAAAAAGGTACATATATAGAAAGGCTCATAGTGTGATAGTATCCTAGATTGATTGAATGATGGAGGCAGCTACATATCTTTTCCCATGTAGACATGTTGCAGTTTTTGCAAGCCATCCTTTCTTCCCAAACTTGAACTTCAAGATGCGCCCTTCCCCTCATGCAAGATATCACCTCTGTTGCTCTTGGGAAGCTTATGGGGACCTTTGGCTGATCCCTTCATCACTATCCAGTCATTCAAGATGTAGATGCAAGGGATTCGCTCATCCAATGTAGTTTTGGTGTTGTGGAAGACATAAGAGGTCACATCATTGGATGGTCTTGTAGCTTTGCTCCTCACCATGCTTGTTGCATAGGTTGCAACAGCAAGAATGGGACTCCTACATAGGGAAATGCACCTCCAAAAGAGGCACAACTGAGGGAGAGGGAGACGGAAAGGGAGAGGGATAGAGCAGTGCCAATAGAGGCACAAGAGAGAGAGAGAGAGAGAGAGAGAGAGAGAGAGAGAGAGAGAGAGAGGGGGGTAGAGGGAGAGGGAGACGAAGAGAGAGAGAGGGGGTGGGAGCTACATAGTAGTAGCAAAAATGGAAGAGAGAGAGAGAGAGAGAGAGAGAGAGAGAGAGAGAGGAGCTACAATTAGCAAGCCACAACGAGGGAGTAGAGAAAGAGGGGGAAGAGGGAAAATGCAAGGGATCCATAACAAGACAAAGCACCCATAGACGTGCACACAGACGCATTTCCTTACCTTTTCAAAAAACTTATGGGCATGTCTATTTGTGCATCTACAGACCCACATCTATAGGCACCTCTATATAACAAACCTCGGGGGGGTCACTATGTATAAACCCTCTATATCACGTGCATTCAAGGCCTATATTTAAAGTCCCTTATCTGTAAAAAAATTCATTAATAAAATGTATCCCTTTTCTATACAAATATGTAAATTTTTTCCAAAACTATTTTAAATAGTCCCTTATGTATATATATTTCTGTAAATTTTAGAAATAAAAAAAATCCTTCTGTTGAACTCACATGATAGGGTTACATATGATGAGTGACCCCCCCGAGTAACAAACAGACGTGCCTATGGATGTGCTTTTAAATGCTTTGTGGAAATTTTAAAAAAAATAGAATGACAGGTATATAGACGTGCTTATAGATGCTCTACAGATTAAAAATAAAAACTAAAAGCAGAATCTTGTGTGGTTGAATAGAATGTTGTGTATGTTGTATATGCTATATAGTTACAAGAATCCCATTTCCACATTGTGCAATTCAATTCTTATAGCCAACCGCATTTTAATTAGCATGATTGCAAGCACGTTTATAGACGATGATTACAATTCCGAATAAACCATTACATCTCCAAAATGTTTAGTTCACAAGGCATTCATTGATAGAATGTTGCACAAGGAAATTGAAAGCCAAAAAAATAAAAGGTGTATATTAATTCATAGCTCAAAAAGTGCTTGTATGTACATATAGCATGAAGCCAACAAGCCACGTCCTGTGGCTTCAAGTACAAAAGAAAAGAGAAGTGTATATACAAGAGAGGCACGAAGCCAATCCAATGGATTCAAGTATAAAAAAGAGTACTTAGCACTATTTCTACAACTAATCTAAGCTCTCCACGTCCTTGCTCCCTTCTTTGCTCCCTTCTTCACTCCCTTCTTCTTCATCTTCTTCCTCTTGATCAGCCATAGGGCTCTGTAAACGAGGGACAACATGTATCAATGTATGAAAAATCAAATCTTTATTTACAATATTGACATTATTTAATTACTTTTAAATACCTGGGGGGGTGCTCCAGTAGCCTGGATACACTGCTCCTCAGTAATCAACTTGTCATCATAGAAGTGCCTCCATGTATCTCCTCTGTGATGGTGGTGATGGTAGGCTATCATGATAGGAGTAGGGTACCTACCCACGATATCAAGCTGCAAGATTGTGGAGGGGTTAGTACAAAGAAACAACCTCCTAATAAACCACATAAACAATATAATTTGAGATCCATACTTACAAATTGGGCCTCCCATGATTCAACACCCCCTGCTCCAAAATGCACGTTTCCATATTGCTCCATTTGGTTCGTGCCTCCACGTGCTATAGACTGGGGTCCGGCCTTCATTGCCTTTATTGCTTTCTTCCACTCATGCTTGTGAGTGGTGCGGGGCTGGCCCCTTGGTGGTTGACCTCCCTCTCTCCTGGCAATCTCGGCTAGTGCTTGCCTCTTAAGCGAAGATATTTTATTGCCATGTATCCTAATAGTTTTTGACTTGGCCCATTTATCTGTGAGTTGAACATTGGGGGGATTGGGATACGTAGAGCGAACAGTAGTGAGGGTCTCATCAGCCAACTTTTTTGGATGGTCTTTGTAGTGAATAAAGCAATCTCTATAGTTGTTAGCAATTATAGAGCACATGAAGGCCATGATGTCCTTCCCTCGTGCATCCATCAAGATGCATTCTGTCTGAGTGATGTCATAGAAGATCGTACCATCACACTTTGGCACGTCTGCATCCTCTGAATCATCCCCGCCCCCACCATTACCCCCCCAAAGCACTATGCCATGCATCCCCCACCGCTCTCCTTGCTACTACGCCTGCTGCCCTATTGTGTCGAGCTAGTACACTGGCCATTCGTAGCTAGAGAAGTGACTCTCGACTGCACAGGAGTACACCGGCGGCTCTGTGAGGCAAAAGGGCCTCCTAACCATAGGGGGGAGAAGGGGCTCAGCTCTATAGCTGGCTGGGCTATCTTGACTCCACTAGGGTAATCTCAGCTAGTGTGGGGTTGGGGTGGTTTGGAGTCTGTACTGCCAACTCCTGGGGGTGTTTGGAGTACCTAACATATATGTGTATAACTCTCCAGGAGTGGGGGGACGAGCATTTTCCGAACAAAAACGTACGAGCGATCTGAGCAGTGGACCTTTAGTTAAGTCTAATTTGATACCTTCAATATATATATTTTTTCAATAAACATCATGTGCAAAAAAATAAAGTAAAAATAATATTTCTTCCAAACAATTTATAGTCAAATGGTCTAGAATCTCAGGAAGATTCAATTGAGAGACATGGATAGATTTCTATAAAAGGACCATTCAAACACACCAAAAGGTCACTGAAAACTATAGTGTGGTGAGTAATACATTGTTCATATACAACTCTTAAAGAAGCTATGGGCAACAAAATAATGTTTACATACATATAGCTATATTGTGTCAAGCAAATGACTATCAAAATGCACCCAAAAAGTCAACACAAGCTACTGTGGTCATACAATATTTGTATGCACCTATGCAAGTTCCTTTGATATAACCACAAGTAGAGATAAACACCCTTCTTAGCAAGCACGTAGAGCTTGGTAGAGTTCTTGCCTACTTAGTGTAGATTGGTGAATGAACATGTGTATCTTCTCATCTAGACCCAAGTATTGCATATAAATGTAATACAGATGTTTGCATGGGATATATCTGTTTTGTGCTTGAGAATGGCCCATAAAGTCCAGACATGTGCATGATGGAAACATTGAAACCACAACATTGTACTTGCTCCCTTTTCTACGTGATCCTGGAGTGGAAACTACGTACTCCACATGCTCTCTAGGGACAACTATATTAACATTGTGAACAACACATTCCAAGGAAATAGACTTAGCTATCCTTGTTCTCATTTCACATGTCACCTCAGTTACCCATTCCACAACCATGCCATCCCTTGTGCTCGGTCTACCTGTTAAATTAGTAAATTTGGCCCTAGTGCATTGCTTTTTTAATCTAAATCCTTCAGCTACTAATAACCTCATTTCTTCCTCATCCAGGCTTGTCCCCTTCTCAATAGGCCACTCCCTCAGCACCTCAGGTGGTTTTCCTTCAATGCAATTTGATGGTGTCCATGTGTGGTCCATTTTATCCCCACAAAACCAAATCAATTTCCTTCGAATGCCTACTTTGGTGTTGATTCTCCCAAAAAAGCTAGGTGTAGGATCACCTCTCTTTCCTGTCCTACCCTTGTGATCTATCAATTTGTGGCATTTGATTCCTTTTTCCTCTAAGTATCCTTGACACCTCACCTCACTACCTGCATTAGTTCTTCTTATAGCCCACATCGTCTTGTGTACTACCTCTTCTTCAACATATTGATTTGTTTTCAAGATTGATGTGGTATTTTGTCTTCTCTTTCTTGGTTGATTTACATACTCATATTCTGGATGATGTGAATCATTTGCATACACTGCTTCTGAGAGAGATTTTGACTGCTTCCTTCTCACAGTCTTCAAATCACCCATACAATCTTGACCTCCAATAGTTGCATCCACCTTGCTAGCCACCTCATTACTGAGATCAATGAACTTGCATGAGTTGCTCCCTATGTCCCCATAAGAGTGCCTTTGAGATAGCTTTTCCAAACTAGGTCCACAACCCAAGTGTAGTCCCTTTAGATATTCTGTGTATCTTGCAGTTTGCAGCAAAGCACCCGTCATATCCGTCTCACAAGCATTTTTTAGTGTGACATATTTCACTCCGTCATTCTATGCCAACCAACTTCCATGGACTGACTCTGCAAGGTTGGCTCTAGGAACTAAAAACTGGTTAGATCCCTCCATGCCCTGTGTCACAACGTAGATTAGTTTCCAATAATCAAAAAACAATAAAGTTGTGAATGAAATAACAATAGACCTACCTTGAGAATGTATTCTCTCCAATAAGCCACTCTTGCATGCCACCACACAATCCATGTTTCTAAAATGGAGATGTCCTTCTTATGTGCATGATGCTTGAACCACGAACAGAGGTTTTTCAACTCGATGTCTGCAGCTTCTTGAGATGGAGCATTCTTCCACTGTCTACACCTTAGCTTGAACTCCTCACGATCAAATGATGGAAGGAACTTAGCATGGTTTTCCAAGCTTTGCTCCCAATGGAATAAGCAAGATCTCTCTTTTTCTTTGAGCACCTTATTGGTATCACCATTGAATACCATTCTAATTGCACGCCAATTTGCTTGTGCCTCATCAGCCATAAACCCTTTAAATTGAGGCTTTGGGAATCCCTCCTTCTCCATGACTCTATTTAACAGTTCCCAAAAAAGGATCTGGGCTTCTGTATCCTCAACCTTAAAATCCCCAATAGCAATAGTTTGTAGCTCTTGAACAAAAGGGTTGTAAACATGGCATGCCATTGTATTCCAATCATGCATACGTTTGACAAAATCAAAGCAAACCCAGCACGATCCTAACTCTCCACCTGGCCTCATCTTGTTCACTAGATCAACACCACTACCATGTCCCTTGGTAGAAATCTTGAAAACATGACATCTTTCAAATGAAGAAAATTCAAGTTGTCCAGGGAACACCATGCTCTGAAAATAATCATATACACACTTTCTTTTCAGTTGTAAAAGAGCATCATAACCATCTGCAAAGGATCCACTTTCAATTTGGGCCTCCCTTTTCCAACGTGCGAGCCTATAGTTAAGAACATGTAGCATCAAAATCCCATTACTTATTTTTCATAAAAACTTGAGTACTTTTAATCACATTAAAAGGACAAGTATGCACATACCTTCTCTTGTCCAAAGTTGGAGTAATCTTCTCTAGTAATGATGTCAATTCAGCATCACTCATGGCTTTCGGATCATCTTGAATGACGGCATCCAATATTATTTTTTTTGCTAAAGTTTTTTGCAAGACTTTAGGTCTTCCCATCCCATCTCTTTGTATGAGCTTAGTCAACCTAGCCTTAACTTGTTTTTCAAGAGAGGAACCAAACCCATGGTCTTATCGGATTGTTCATCTACTTGTTTTTTATTAGACACTTCCTTACTAATTCCTGTCAAAAGATTTACACCTCTAACAATGAAGGTGGTTCCAAACTGAGTGTCAAGATGAAACAAGGACTCCTCACCTATAAAGGGAACCTCAAAGGACAAGTCGTCACACTTGCTATCAATTAGTTGATGCAAAGAGATTAAGCTCGGTGAAAGTCCAAATGCTAAGTCAAGGTATTCCCTACTAATGCGTGCAACACCATTAGTTGTTGCAACTTGCAGTGTCTTCGACCTATTGTCATTGGACACAATTGCAAAATCCATGGAACTTGTGGAACACAATCTCCCTTCCTTCAAGTGAAAGGAAAATTAGTCATTACCAGTGTTGAGATCTATTGCTAGCAAATGAGGCACAAGTGAGTAAGCATGTGAGCAACAGTAGTTCATGCACTTGTCTCCTTTCGAACTCTATACTAACCAACTCTGCACTTGCAGTGCAAAAGCATAGAAAGAGGCCATCATTGTTCTTTGATACTAAATCAACTAGAAGATCAAACTCATAATATAACCACATTCATTGCCACCGCCATGTCCCAAGCACACAAGTCCTTGTAGCTGCCAATTCAGAAGAATCTACTCATATAATCAATTCACAACATTCAGTCTGACCGCCCACGTTCCAAGCACTCAAGTTGGCACCCCATTTATCATTCATTGAAACTTTCTCTAGGATGGAGAGGATGGGGAGTCATAAAAGAGTCATGTTACTCAAGGTTGAGCTTTCCAAGACTAATGCACACGAAAAAGTACCACTACAAATTAGTTTCACTGGCGAAACTATATTAGCAGATGCAACTAGCTCAAAGAATGGATGGGAGGTGCTGACGGAAGCTTGGATGGAGGGTGTGTCAATTTCACTAGACTAGCAAGTTTCAAGTTTATGGGAGTTGTTGCTTATATCTCTTACAGTTTCGGCGACAAAATTCAAGTAGTACGCTATGGGCATTTTTTTAACCATTTTGAATAGCACTAAAGGGAAGTATTCTATGTGTGTTCTAATCAATTATGTTAATAGATCGTGTAGGCAACAGTCATTAGTGTTGCATCTTTAACAGTTCCAAATCATGCTAAGGCTAATGACTCTTTGAGATTGACAAGTACTAGATGCACCGAGTAGTATCCAATGCCCAAAGGAATAAGGGCCAAATTAGGGCTCTCAATCATATAATATTTTGAAATGTCATGCCCAATGTTTTGAGCAATGAAAAATATCACAATGTCAATACTTTACTTTAAACAATGGAAAACATCATCTTTAGGATACCTTTTCTGAAGAGGCCTTAAATGGGTGTGTATCCCTAGTATAATTTTTACTCTAAAAACAATCATACCAAAGGATGGAATAGTTGTGAGAGAAAAATCATGGACATGATGCCATCATTAGATCTAATGAAATAATAGAGCTCAAGAAGGTTAATGGATTGAAGGTGGTAGCAAAAAGTAGAGACATCATAGTTTCACTGGCGAAACACTATCGAAGGCCATTTCATTTGGAGTTCACAACTATAGTTTCGCTGGCGAAACTATGTGGGAGGTAACAAGAAGTAGCAAAACTATAGTTTCGCTGGCGAAACTATGTGGGAGGTAACAAAAAACATCTCATGTTGAGTTTGCTAGAAGTAGTGAAACTATAGTTTCGCTAGCGAAACTACACCGGAGGCCATTTAAAACTGGAGTTTGAAAGTTCACCAGAAGTAGAGAAACTATAGTTTTGTTGGCTAAACTATATGAGGAGGCCATTTCAGATGCAAGGTAACAAGAAGCATTGGAACTAAAGTTTTGCTAGGAGGCCATTTCACATGCAGTCTGCAAGATAGCAAATTAGAGCAAAACTCTAGTTTCGCTGGCAAAACTATATCAGCAAGAAATTGTTGTGGGTCTCAATAGAATAACTCTTGCACGATCCTATCTTGGAAAATGGGAGATGCGTGAATCCCACTCAAGTATTTCTTCCTTCTTGTTGATCCCATCTCCTCTAGAATCGTGGAGCTTTGGGCAACGTTTTTGCAGCTTTAGAGTTGCAGCTTGTGGAGCTTCAGGCAACGTTTTTGCAGCTTCGTAGAGCCAGGAGTTCTTGTGGGGACTTTGCAGCTTTGTGGGGCTCCACCTCAGAGGTAGGGGAGACATTACAAGCTTAAAAGAGTAATATTTGAATGTTTTGTGTGTGTGTGTGTTTTTGAGAGAGAGAGAGAGAGAGAGTTTTGCAGTGGATGATGGAAGAGAGAGTTTTGAAGTGGATAATATTCGCATGTTCGAGGTAGGAGGAGAGGGTGGGGAGAATTTAACACTTGAGCCAAACGTTTAGCACCAAATAAACTTGCAATCCTTTGTTGATAGTTTATCTTAAGTCCAAAAAGAATTACAACTTGAAGCTCAAAATGAGGCACAAAAGGTTGATTAGGTACAAATGGATTCCTTGGTCGAAACATTACCAACCATAGCTAAGGCCTAGAAACCTTTGTAGTGAGATTGAGAATAAACCATTTAAGACGAGCTTATCCACAGGAATCAACAAGCAGATGCACCAAATCTCCCCCCAAGCTTGGGGAGCATCCCACCCTTCGATGAAGGACACTGTTTTAATTACCTCTGAAGTAGCAAGTAGTTCGATCACCGCACAATGAGTAGAAGTAAAATCAAAGTTCTCCCAGTGTATCAGTAGTTCTTCACCATGAATCATCCACAGTGTATCATTCCACCCATCATCTCCTTGAACAATGCACTGGACAATCAGCCATTGAAGGTCGACATGAAGATCAAGGAAGAGATCTCGTGCATTGGTAGCTGTAAGGTGCGGAGGACCAGGCACCAAATCCTTAAAAGCGTCGAGAAGTGACATAAATGTCCACCCTCCTCGTGTGGCGTGCATCCGTGAAGTGAGCTTGGAGAAGTTTTGAATCGGCGATCTAGCAGAAGATGTGGATAGAGCACATGAAATGAAGTATTTTTGCTTTTTACAGCAAGAGCAAACTCCCCATGGTTAGAGAGTTACAGTTCCTGAGATTTCAATATATGAACAAAAATCATTACATTTTTACCACTTCCAACTTGTTGGCCCAATGATAATTCTCCCTTTTTGTGAAGGGGGAGGTCATGGGTTCAAATCCTACTCTTTAATAAAAAGAGAGGAGAGGAGAGAAGAAGGAGAAGAGAAAGAGAAAGAGAAGGAGAAGAACAAGAAGAGAAAAGAGAGGGAAGGGCGGGATCTGCTGTTACAGTTTTGCAGGAACTCAGAAAACTGTCCGCGACCAGAAGCCGCAGCAGTCTAGAAAATTGTTGCGTGGGTGAATGCAATAGACGCGAAGAGAGAGGGGGGCGCCGGATCTACTGTTACAGTTTTGCAGAAACTCAGAAAACTGTCCGCGACCAGAAGCCGCAGCAGTCCAGAAAGCTATTGCACGGGTGAATGCAATAGATGCACGGAGCGAGAAGACTCTATCCACGACCAGAAGCCACAGTAGTCCAGAAAACTGTCGCGTGGTCAAACACAGTAGACACGCAAATCGAATGCATGCACAATAGCTTAGAAGGAGCACAGATGGTACAGTTTTGCAGATGCAACTGGTATGAGTAGAAGATTTGCCACTAGCCATGGAGATTCGTATCCCAGCAGCCACACTAGTTCTATTAGCTGGAAAAGAAATCAAGACCAGAGGCTAGAGGCTAAGCATGGCGACGCTCGAGGGCCATAGAGAAAAGGAGATGGTGAGGGCGAACCGTTGTCATGGGAGGGGGAAAGGAATTAGAAGTGGAGGGAAGGAAGAGGGAGACTATGACACAAGGGGAAAAGGAGAGGGGGAAGAGAAGCATGTACATGATAGGAGGAGGAATGTAGAGATGGAGACATCAAGGGAAGAGAACCATACTTTATTTGAAAGAAAGGATGAGAGGGAAATATCAAAATACTAGCTAGGTGGCTTTACAAGAATGAGCGTGTCTCATCAAGGAATAACCCCCTCCTTTTATAGCCAAAAGAGGGGGTCTCTCCCAATTAATGTAACCTCCCACATGCATGGTGTGTGTGGAAAAGTCTCCCATGGGGGCTAGGCGGTTACGCACTCTCAATTGTGTAAGTATGTGAACCAGTCCTAGAGGACACTACAGGTCCACTAATATTTTGTGATTGCTATTGTGAATTCTATGTAGCATTACCATTTTGTGCATCTACATCATCAATCACATTTATTGGTTTATACTAGCTTCTCATCTCATTAAAAACATGTGTGCTCACTGTAAACTTATGAGGAGAAGGGTTATATCATCTATACCCTTTCTACTATAGAGAATAACTAATAAAGATGCACTTCTCAGCTTTTGGATCCAACTTGGATCTCAACTCATCTGGCACATGAACATAGGCAATGGAACCAAAAAATTTCAAATGAGAAATATACGGTTTCCTACCAGTATACCTCTCCTCTGGCATCATGCCATGTATTACTGTAGTGGGAGCCCTGTACATTATGTAGAATATTGTAGCAACTGCTTCAGCCCAATAATAATTTGGCAGGTCTTTTTCATTGAGCATGGCATGAGATACCTCTCCAATATGCCTATTTTTCCTTTCTGCAAGTCCATTTTGCTGTGGGTTATGATTGCATGAGTATTGCTGCTTTATGCCATGCTCCTGCAAGAACCTTGCAAACTCATTTGAGAGGTACTCTCCCCCTCCATCTGACCTTAGGCATTTTATTTGCAGGCCTATTTCTTTTTCAACCATAGCTTTAAAAGCTTTGAAATGCCCAAAAACTTCACTTTTCTTTTTCATAAATTACACCCAAACTTTTCTATTGTAGTCATCAATAAAAGTGACAAAATAATGACAACCTCCCATAGATGCAGCTTTAGTAGTCCACACATCAGAGTGGATTAACTCCAGTGGCCTCTTACTCTCTTGAACACGCCTAGGAAATGGTTTCCTTGCTCTTTGAGCCATCATCTGTACAACATTAGTATTGAAGGAAAATTTTGTCTATATCAAGTTTTCCTGTGTACTCTCTTTTCTTTATTCAGTTTATGTTCCACTGTACTATGTAATTCAACATGGTATCAGGCTCTAAGGATCGAAGAATAGAAGAGAGGCAAGGGCTTCAATAGCATGTAGAGTCATGGCAACAGGAAGTGGCTCAACAGGAAGCAGCTCGAGTTCAATAGCTACTGCTACACCAACAATCCAAGCATTGAGGATTCGCCCACCAACCTTCACTAAAGGCAAGCTAGATGGTAGGAACTACTGTGTAAGTTTAAAATTACTGCTATTCTGAATACATATGAGCTTTTGGAGATAGTATTGGGGACACCCAGAACCACAAGGAACCCCCGACTAGCAAATCCGGGGAGTATGATGCCTCCTAATGCCGACCTTCTATGACCTTCTACAAGTACTACTAATAGTGTTTTGACCTTGATTCAGCATACATCCAAGGTAACTGTGGCTTGCTGGAACATATTGAAGAGTTAGTATGAGATGTGGAATCAGAGGATCCAAAACCTAGAGAATCAGCTCGTAGCTGGAAAGTTTAATGAAGGAGAGACAGTGGAGGCGTTCATAACCCGAATCAAAAATCTGCATGACCAGATGGCTGGTGCTGGGATACAAAAGACTAGCAAAGAGCTAGCCCGAGGGTGTCTCCAGATATGTCCACCAAGGTCTGATGGACTGGTAATAGCACTTAACACTTAGGTGAGACCTCAACCATTGTCATTTGAGGAGTTCTTTGCTTTACTTATGGAGGAGGAATTGAGGCTTGAAGCTCGAGATGGAGGTGGCAATGGGGATGCCACGTTCTCTGCCACTGGGAAAGGCAAAGGTGGTTCCTCCACCAAAGGTGAGTCCTCTACTAGTGGTGACAGAAAGAAGAAGGGTGGCAAGAAGAAGTTTCAGGGAGAATGCTTCTACTGCAAGAAGAAGGGCCATGTGATTGTAAATTGCCGAGTCAAGAAAGCAGATGAAAAGAATGGTACCCTGAAGAAGATAGATAAGGGGAAAGAGATAGCTAACACAACAGAAGGAGAGTTGGATCTATTTTTGGCCATTGAGGAAGAGTGTTCCTCAATTCAAGAAGCATCAACCATTGATTCATGGGTGTTGCATAGTGGTGCCTCCTGTCACATGACCTACAAGAAGGGTCTATATTATTCCATGTAGCCTCACAGGAACCCATCACTGTGATAGTTGGAAATAACGCAAAGTGCCTTGTTGAGGTTACAGGTACGGTTTCATTTGTTTTTGTAAATGGAGATGTTAAGAAACTATCTAATGTGTTGTATGTTCCACAAATCAAGAGAAATTTGCTATCAGTTGCTTCCATAACTGCCCTTGACCATGAGATGAGGTTCAACAAGATAGGAGCAAAAATTTTGGATAGTGCTGGCAATCTTGTTGGCACATAAGGAGGAACAACCTGTATGAGCTAAGTGCTCTTACAACCATCGTTGGAGTGGGCACAAGCAGAGTTTGGCACAAAAGATTTGGCCACATCGGATTTACAGTGCTGAAGAAGATGTAGAAGCAAGGTATGGTTGCTCACTTACCTGTAGTAGCAAAAATCAAAGAATCGTGTGAAGCTTACATGATGGGCAAGCAACAGAGAAAGGCATTCCCATAAGAAATCAAGAATAGAGCAAACGGTCCTCTACAGTTGGTGCATGTTGACTTGTGCAGTAAGATGCCTACACAAGCCTTGGGGGGATCTTCCTATTTTTTATTATTGTCGATGACTATAGTAGGAAGATGTGGGTGTACTTTCTTCACAAAAAGGCTCAAGCTTTTGGTAAATTGAAAGAATGGCTATAGCTTGTTGAAAATGAAACAGGGAGAAAAGTGAAGAAAATCATATCGGATGGTGGTGGTGAGTTTGTTTCTATAGAGTTTGGAGATTTTAAAATCAAAGGGATCAAGCAACAAACAATGACACCACATATGCCTCAGCAAAATTTGGTTGTTGAATGCCAAATGCAGACCACTGTGGAGATGGGGAGGTGTATGTTGAAAGGTGCTGGACTACCAAACCACTTTTGGGCTAAGGCTATTAATATTGGGGATTACATCCTTAATCACAGCTATACAAATGCACTCAAATGTAAAACACCACATGAGGCTTACAGTGACAAGAAGCCATCTATTTCCCACTTTAGAATGTTTGGGTGTGAATGCTATGCGCATGTACCATACAAAGAGAGAAACAAGCTACAACCAAAAAGCACCAAATATATCTTCTTAGGCTATTGTGATGAGAAGAAAGCCTATAAGTTGTCTAACCAAGAGGAAAAGAAGATCATAGCGAGCTGCGATGTGGTGTTCAGAGAGCAACCACATGCAATGGAGGTAGAGAAGAGCTCTTTCACTTTATCATCAAGTGAAGAGGTAATTCACTATGGACCTATCCCAAGAGCTATAAAGGAGGAGGAAATATCAGATGATGAAGGTATAAGTCACCAATCTGTTGTTACACCACTAGAAAAGCCATTGCCACAATGGGTAAGGCAGCTCTACGACCATAATAACCAGATGCCTATGTCTGTTGATCAGCATGCAAATGGACCAAGGTGGCAGTCTCAAAGAATCGAGGAGCAAAGGAGGGCTTCTGCTCACATATTCAATATGGCCTTGATGGCCGAGATAATTGCAGAAGTAAAGGAGCCTATGAGTTTGCAGGAAGCACTTGCAGACTGAGATTGGAAAAATGCTATGGAAGCAGAATATGATAGCATCATGAAGAATAAAACTTGGGAGCTAGTAGATCGACCAAGGTTATTGGCACCAAGTGGGTTTGGAAGGTAAAGTACAAGGCCAATGGGACTTTGGAAAGTACAAATCTAGATTGGTTGCACAAGGATTTTTGCAGGTTGAAGGGTTTCATTTTTAGGAATCTTTTGCTCCAACTACCAGAATGACCACTATTTGCACAGTACTATTAGTGGCTGCTCATAAAAAGTGGCCAGTTTATCAAATGGATGTTAAATCAACATTCTTGAATGGTGACCTCAAGGAGGAGGTGTACGTGGCTCAGCCACCTAGGTTTGAGGCCCCCCATTCTAAGAACAAGGAAAGGTGGAAAATTTGCTATTATTATTCTATATGTGGATGATCTCCTTATTACAGGTTGTGAAGAGAGTGGGAGAGAAGTAAGGAGTCTCACTTGTAGCTTTCTCACATACACAATGGGGGAATACACACAAAGGTGGAGGCTGAAAATAGTTTTCCTCTTCTTAGTTGTGAAAGCCAAAAGAACTCCCTCTTAGCACAAAAGGAATAGGTGAACCCTATATGTGGGTCTCAAGCCAAACTTAGCTAACTAAGGTGGCATACTAACTGAGCCACTAACTAGAGTACATATAGATAGCTGTCATCCAGCCATTATTCATGGGCGGTGTACAAACCGCATCTATAGCTAACAAGTTGGTGACATAAATGCACAATGATCACCCTGGCATATCACGAGTGGAGCTCGAAATCTTAACACTCCCTGTTGAGCTCAATCCCAATTCCTATACACCAAGTAGGTCTCTAAACTTGGCAGCCCAATGCCTTCGTGAATATGTTAGCTACCTGATCCTGTGTGCTGACATAAACTAGATCAATAAAACCTACTAGAACCTTCTCCTACACATAGTGATAATGCACCTCAATGTGCTTTGTTCTAGCATGATAGACTAGGTTATTTGCCAAGTGTACTGCTCATGTTGTCACAATAAGTGACAACTGGCCTGATGCATATCATAAAGTAGCTTATGCAACCAAGCTGCCTCACATGCAACCATTGGTGCACCCCTGTATTCAGCCTCTGTGCTCTCGACAAGGCAACTGTAGGCTATTTCTTGCTGCTCCAAGTGACTGCAGCACTCCCAAAACAAAACACATCCACTGGTGGATCGTCTATCAGAAATATTACCAGCCCAATCAGCACAGTGTATCCATGCAACTCTATCTGAACCCCAGTCTCATAAAATAGTCCATACTGTAGTGTGGACTTCACATACCTCAGTATGCATCTAGCTGCATCCAAATGCGGTTTCCTTGGAGCTTGCATAAACTGACTTACCAACCCAACAACATAGCTCAAATTTGGCCTGGTAATAGTCATAAATATCAAACTTCCTACTATGCGTCTGTACATAGTAGGGTCTTCCAGAAGCTCACATGCATCTGTGCTCAACTTCACATTCTGCTCCAAAGGAATTGAAATAAGCTTATAGCCTATCATTTCATGTTTGGACATGTTGACTCTGTGCCAACATGAACTTATGTAGAAAGAGAATGTGTTACAACTTTGTGATACAACTTTGTGTTACAACTTTGTATTACAACTTCTACATGTAGAAAGAGAATGTGTTACAACTTTGTGTTACAACTTTGTGTTACAATTTCTACATGTAGAAAGAGAATGTGTTACAACTTTGTGTTACAACTCTGTGATACAACTTTGTGTTACAATTCCTACATGCAGAGAGAGAAGCTCTCCAACTTATATAAATACCCCATAATGGAATGAAGCCCACACTCTTTGGGACATTGTGTTGAGTCTACTTTGGTATTCCAAGCATTTGTCTCAAGTGTCCATGCTTCCTTGCACTCCACATCCAAAAGCATGTCCTAACCTTCCAACTCCTCCTCCCCTCTCCTCCAACCTTGCAACCCATCCTCTCCCTCTCCTCCTCCTCCTTCCTCCTCCTCCTCCCTCCTCCTCCTCCTCCTCCCTCCTCCTCCTCCTCCTCTCTCCTCCTCCTCACTCCTCTCTCTTCTTTTCCCCATGCTCTTACACCTTCTTTCTGTGAAGATAGTGGGAGAGAAGGAAGGAGTCTCACTTGCGGCTTTCTCACATACACAATGTGGGAATACACACAAAAGTGGAGGCTAAAAACAGTTTTCCTCTTCTTAGTTGTGAAAGCCAAAAGAACTCTAGTACAAAGAAATAGAAGAACCATATATGTGGGTCTCAAACCAAACTCAACTAACTAAGGTGGCATACTAATTGAGCCATGAACTAGAGTACATAAGGATAGCTATCATCCAGCTATTATTCATGGGCGGTGTACCAACCACATCTGCAGCTAACAAGTCAGTGACATAAATGCACAACGGTCACCCTGGCATATCACGGGTAGAGCTCGATATCTCAACACTACCCCTCAAGCTCAATCCCAATTCCTGCACACCAAGCAAGTCTCTAAACTTGCATAGCTTCTCTGCGCCCAATGCCTTCATGAATATGTCAGCTACCTGATCCACTGTGATGACATAAACTAGATCAATAAGACCTAGTAAAACCTTCTCCTGCACATAGTGATAATGCACCTCAATGTGCTTTGTTCTAGCATGATAGACAGGGTTATATTCCAAGTGTATACTGCTCATGTTGTCACAATAAATGACAACTGGCCCATCTATAGACTGATGCATATCATAAAGCAGCTTATGCAACCAAGCTACCTCACATGCAGCCATTGCTGCACCCCTGTACTCATCCTCTATTCTCGACAAGGCAACTATAGGCTGTTTCTTACTGCTCCAAGTGACTGCAGCACTCCCAAAAGAGAACACATATCCACTGGTAGATCGTCTATCAGAGATACTACTAGCCCAATCAGCATCAGTGTATCCATGCAGCTATATCTAAACCCGAGTCTCATAAAATAGTCCATACTACAATGTGGACTTCACATACCTGAGTATGCATCTAGCTGCATCCAAATGCAGTTTCCTTGGAGCCTGCATAAACTGACTTACCAATCCAATAGCATAGCTCAAATTTGGACTGGTAATAGTCATATAAATCAAACTTCCTACTATGCGTCTGTACATAGTAGGGTCTTCCAGAAGCTCACCTGCATCTACGCTCAGCTTCACATTCTGCTCCAAAGGAACTGAAATAGGTTACAGCCTGTCATCCCATATTTGAACAGCATGTCCAATCCATACTGCCTCTGCAAGAGCCATATCCCACTTGGTGATCTAATCACCTCAATGCTCAAGAAATAACGCAGCTCTCCTAAATCCTTCATCTCAAACTTCTGCATCAATAGCATTTTCACATGAAGGATATCTTCATCACAATCACCTGTGATGATCAAATCATCAACATAAATGACAAGCAGCATAATACCTTGTGAAGATAGTGGGAGAGAGGGAAGGAGTCTCACTTGCGGCTTTCTCACATGCACAAATGGGGGAATACACACAAAGGTGGAGGCTGAAAACAGTTTTCCTCTTCTTAGTTGTGAAAGCCAAAAGAACTCTAGTACAAAGAAATAGAAGAACCCTATATGTGGGTCTCAAACCAAACTCAACTAACTAAGGTGGCATACTAACTGAGCCACGAACTAGTGTAGATAAGGATAGCTGTCATCCAGCTATTATTCGTGGGTAGTGTACCAACCGCATCTCCAGCTAACAAGTCGGTGACATAAATACACAACGGTCACCCTGGCATATCGCGAGTGGAGCTCGATATCTCAACACTCCCCCTCGAGCTCAATGCTAATTCCTGCACCCCAAGCAGGTCTCTGAACTTGCGTAGCTTCTCTGCGCCCAATGCCTTCGTGAATATGTCAGCTACCTGATCCTCTGTGCTGACATAAACTAGATCAATAAGACCTAGTAAAACCTTCTCCTGCACATAGTGATAATGCACCTCAATGTGCTTTGTTCTAGCATGAAAGACTGGGTTCTTTGCCAAGTGTATACTGCTCATGTTGTCACAATAAATGACAACCGGCCCATCTGTAGACTGATGCATATCATAGAGTAGCTTATGCAACCAAGCTACCTCACATGCAGCCATTGCTGCACCCCTGTACTCAGCCTCTGTGCTCGACAAGGCAACTGTAGGCTGTTTCTTGCTACTCCAAGTGACTGCAGCACTCCCAAAAGAGAACACATACCCACTGGTAGATCGTCTATCAGAAATACTACCAGCCCAATCAACATCAGTGTATCCATGCAACTGTATCTGAACCCCAGCCTCATAAAATAGTCCATACTGCAATGTGGACTTCACATACCTGAGTATGCGTCTAGCCACATCCAAATGCGGTTTCCTTGGAGCCTACATAAACTGACTTACCAACCCAATAGCATAGCTCAAATCTGGCCTGGTAATAGTCATGTAAATCAAACTTCCTACTATGCGTCTGTACATAGTAGGGTCTTCCAGAAGCTCGCCTGCATCTGCGCTCAGCTTCACATTCTGCTCCAAAGGAACTGAAATAGGCTTACAGCCTGTCATCCCATATTTGGACAGCATGTCCAATCCATACTGCCTCTGCAAGAGCTGTATCCCACCTGGTGATCTAATCACCTCAATGCCCAAGAAATAACGCAGCTCTCCCAAATCCTTCATCTCAAACTTCTGCCTCAATAGCATTTTCACATGAAGGATATCTTCATCACTATCACCTGTGATCATCAAATCATCAACATAAATGACCAGCAGCATAATCCCTTTCTCTGTTTTTCTCACATAGAGTGAGAAATCTGCCTTGGAAATCTGAAAGCCAATAGTGACAAGATACTGTCCTATCTTGTCAGACCATGCTCTAGGTGCTTGCTTCAAGCCATATAAGGCTTTCTTCAACCTGCAAACAAACTCAGGATGAATAGCATGAACATAACCTGCTGGCTGCTCCATAAAGACCTTTTCTTGCAAACCACCATGCAAGAAGGCATTCTTTACATCCATCTGGTGTAAAGACCATCCCTTTGATGTAGCCATAGCAATGGCTGCTCTTACGGTTGCCATCCTTGCAACCGGGCTGAAAGTTTCTTCATAATCAATGCCATATGTCTGTGCATACCCCTTGACAACTAATCTTGCCTTGTATCTATTCACACAGAACCATCTGCATTGTGCTTGATCTTATAAACCCATTTACAGCCAATTGCATTCTTGCCTTTAGGCAAAGGCACCAATTCCCATGTAGCATTAGCATCCAAGGCATCCATGGCTTTCTCCCATTTTTCATTTCCCATGGCTTGCTCAAAAGAAGTGGGTTCTGGTTCCTGTATTACTTTGACCATATAGGCATAGTGAATGGCTATAAATCCATCATATTTCAGCCTATCCACAGGATACCTAACCCTGGTAGACCTGCACAAAATAGGCTCACTTCCAGGTGCTCTCAAAACATCCCTGGTCTTCCTTACTCCAGGTATAACAACAGAAGGAATACCCAACTCATCATCAATGCTCTGTTCTGAGCCACTAGATTCACCATCCACACAAGAGTGACCTGCATTCACATCAAACATGGGCTGATCTACCTTCTCTTTTCCTTTTCGTGATACCTGCGTACCACTCTCTGCATTGCTTTGAGGAGATTCTCCTGATCTCAATCTGCCTGTCCATGGTGAAGTATGTGAACCACTGCTAGAGGACACTCCAGGTCCACTGATATTTTGTGATTGCTGCTGTGAATTCTGTGCAGCATTACCATTTTGTGCATCTACATCAATCATCACATTTATTGGTTTATACTAGCTGCTCATCTCATCAAAAACAACATCTCTGCTCACTATGAACTTTCGTGTAGAAGGGTTATAGCATCTATACCCTTTTTGCTGCAGAGAATAACCAATAAAGACGCACTTCTCAGCTTTTGGATCCAACTTGGACCTCAACTCATCTGGCACATGGACATAGGCAATGCAATCATGAAATTTTCAAATGAGAAATATCTGGTTTCCTACTAGTATACATCTCCTCTGGTGTCATGCCATGTATTGCTGTAGTGGGAGTCCTGTTCATTATATAAACTGCTGTAGCAACTGCTTCAGCCCAATAATAATCTGGTAGATCTTTTTCATTTAGCATAGCCCGAGATACCTCTCCAATATGCCTGTTTTTCCTTTCTGCAATTCCATTTTGCTGTGGGGTATGACTGCATGAATATTGCTGCTTTATACCATGCTCCTACAAGAACCTTGCAAACTCATTTGAGAGGTACTCTCCCCCTCCATCTGACCTTAGGCATTTTATTTGCAGGCTGTTTCTTTTTCCACCATAGCTTTGAAAGCTTTGAAGTGCCCAAACACTTCACTTTTCTTTTTCATAAAATACACCCACAGTTTTTTGCTGAAGTCATCAATAAATGTGACAAAATAGCGACAGCCTCCAATAGATGCAGCTTTTGTAGTCCACACATCAGAGTGGATTAATTCCAATGGCTTTTTACTCTCTTGAACATGCCTAGGAAAAGGTTTCCTTGCCTGTTTCCCAAATTGACAGGCTTCACAAACCTTGTGCATTTCTGCAACCTTGAATTTAGGCAATCCTGCAACAATATTTTGGGCTTGCATTGATTTAAGTCACTGTATATTAACATGACCAATGCGTTTGTGCTAGATATCAATATCTACAACTACACCGGTCCCATGTGCAAACATTGCTGCACTCAATTCAGGCATGTCCGCATCCAACGTAAACATCCTGCCCTTCTTCTTTCCTTTTGCTATCAAGCGACCGTTATTTTTCATATCCTCAACAAAGCATCCATGAGGATTAAATCTAACCTGCAAGCCCTGCTCAACCATCTGACCAACAGAAACCAGGTTCTTGGTGATGTTCGGGACATGAAATACATCAGACAAGTATTTCTTTTTCCCATCCTGCATAGACAAAGGAATTTTGCCAATCTGCACAATAGGATGTGCAGTATCGTCACCAGTCTCCACAAATCCTGGTTTCTCCATTTTCCTTGCATCTTTCATCCATTCTGCATGACCTGTCATGTGGTTTGATGCACCTGAGTCAACATACCACACATCATTTTGTTCTTCTGCACTTGTCACAGAATTGGTCATATGCTGCACCATAAATAGATGCTCATTTCTATCATCACCCTGCCTGCTAGAAGATGCATAATCGCCTTGCTGCAATTTTCCATTCATAATGTCATTCTGCTTTTTGTAGCAGTCCTTAGCCATATGACCCATTTTGCCACAATAGTAGCCTTCAACATTGCTGTTTGCATTTTGGCTTCTCTGCCATCCACCACGGCCTCTTTGGCTCCCCTTGCCTCTAGAGTTACCACATCCTCCTGCATAGGACTGGTTTTCTTGCGTTTGCTGCATATTTTGATTTCTACCACGGCCTGCAGATCGGCCTCCTCTACCTCTGCCTCTACCTCTGCCAGCATTTGAGTATAAGTATAAGACAGTTTCTTTTGAAGTTCCTGCTGAAGAAGATGCACCACCATTTCTCTGCTCTTCGGAAACTAGAAGAGCAATCAACTCCTCAAAATCAGGAAATTTTTCACGGACGGCAATGGATGTCCGGAACTGTGCATAATCCTTTCCTAGACCATTCAAGGTCACAGAGACCAAATCGTCATCGTCCACTGGCGACCCAATGGAAGCAAGTGCATCTGCAATTTTCTTCACTTTCATGTGGTAGTCATTTATGCTCAAATTTTCTCTCTGCATATTGTGCAACTCCTATTTGAGCTGCATTTTCCTAGCTTGTGTATTTGTGCTGTACATTTTTGCCAAAGTATCCCATGCCTCCTTTGGCGTACTTGCATCTTGAATATGCACAATCATGGAGTCCAAAATACTGATAGACAGCCAGTACATAACTTTCCTGGCTCTCTCATGCCATCCTTTGAATGCCTGCATTTTCTGTTGACTGGAAACATTAGGAAGAACAGGTTCTTCTTCATTTCCTGTAATGAATTCCCAATAGCCTTTTCCCATCAAGAAATTCATCATTCTAAACTTCCATGCCTGGAAGTTGTTCTTGTCAAGCTTTTCAGTGACAATCTGTGAAAGAGAATCAGATGCCATTACAGAACACTGCAAAATATTCTGTCACTGCAAAAAAACACAGCTTTTGCCTCACACGGGCAGATCTGCAAAACTGACGAAAGTGGTATTTCACCACACAGTCACTTTCTAGTGACGATTTTGCATCAACGGGCAACAGGCATGAATCTACAACTCCCAATATCTCTGCACACAGGCATACGATGCAATTTCTGCAGCAACTTTCCACCGACTAGCCGCGCAGTGGTCGCACAGCCAAAAACAGGGCCTTTTTCTGAGTGCCTCTGCGAAGAACTTCCACCTTCAAAACGAGCCTCGAAATGGCCTCGAAATGGCCTCGCAGCATATACTGTGCCCTCGCCACACCGTGAAGGGCGTCTCAATCTGAAACAGTGCACTCTTGCACTTCTGGCTGTGCTACCTGCAGAGATTTGCTCCCAAACTCAAAATAGGAAAGCAACACTGGTCCTCTTACCAAGACACCACGAACTTGGCTTGCTTTCTTGAGCTCCTTACACAAACAAGGCTCTGATACCATGTGAAGATAGTGGGAGAGAGGGAAGGAGTCTCACTTGCGGCTTTCTCACATGCACAAATGGGGGAATACACACAAAGGTGGAGGCTGAAAACAGTTTTCCTCTTCTTAGTTGTGAAAGCCAAAAGAACTCTAGTACAAAGAAATAGAAGAACCCTATATGTGGGTCTCAAACCAAACTCAACTAACTAAGGTGGCATACTAACTGAGCCACGAACTAGTGTAGATAAGGATAGCTATCATCCAGCTATTATTCATGGGTGGTGTACCAACCGCATCTCTAGCTAACAAGTCGGTGACATAAATACACAACGGTCACCCTGGCATATCGCGAGTGGAGCTCGATATCTCAACATACCTTTCTCTATTTTTCTCACATAAAGCAAGCAATCTGCCTTGGAAATCTGAAAGCCAATAGTGACAAGATATTGTCCTATCTTTTCATACCATGCTCTAGGTGCTTGCTTCAAGCCATACAAGGCTTTCTTTAACCTGCAAATAAACTTAGGATGAATAGCTTGAACATAGCCTGGTGGCTGCTCCATAAAGACCTCTTCTTGCAAATCACCATGCAAGAAGGCATTCTTTACATCCATCTGATGTAAAGACCATCCCTTTGATGCAGCCATAGCAATGACTGCTCTTACGATTGCCATCCTTGCAACCGGACTGAATGTTTCTTCATAATCAATGCCATATGTTTAGGCATACCCCTTGACAACTTATCTTGCCTTGTATCTATTCATAGAACCATCTGCATTGTGCTTCACCTTATAAACCCACTTATAGCCAATTTCATTCTTGTCTTTAGGCAAAGGCACCAATTCCCATGTAGCATTTGCTTCCAAGGCATCCATTTCTTCATCCATGGCTTTCTCCCATTTTTCTTTTCCCATTTCTTGCTCAAAAGAAGTGGGTTCTGGTTCCTGTATCACTTTGACCATATAGGCATAGTGAATGGCTATAAATCCATCATATTTCAACCTATCCATAGGATACCTAGCTGTAGTAGACCTGTGCAAAATAGGCTCACTTCCAAGTGCTCCCAAAGCATCCCTAGTCTTCCTTACTCCAAGTGTAACAATAGAAGCAATACCCAACTCATCATCAATGCTCTATTCTGAGCCACTGGATTCACCATCCACATGAGTGACCTACAATCACATCAAACATGGGCTGACCTACCTTCTCTTTTCCTTTTTGTGATACCTGCATACCACTATCTGCATTGCTTTGAGGAAATTCTCCTAATCTCAATCTGCCTGTCCATGGTGAAGTATGTGAACCACTACTAGAGGACACTCCAGATTTACTAAGATTTTGTGATTGCTGCTGTGAATTCTATGCAGCATTACCATCTTGTGCATCTACAACATCAATCACATTTACTAGTTTATACTAGCTGCTCATCTCATCAAAAACAACATGTGTGCTCACTGTAAACTTATGAGGAGAAGGGTTATAGCATCTATACCCTTTCTATTGTAGAGAATAACTAATAAAGATGCACTTCTCAGCTTTTGGATCCAACTTGGATCTCAACTCATCTGGCAGATGAACATAGGCAATGCAACCAAAAACTTTCAAATGAGAAATATATGGTTTGCTACCAGTATACCTCTCCTCTGGCGTCATGCCATGTATTATTGTAGTGGGAGTCCTATTCATTATGTAGACTACTGTAGCAATTGCTTCAGCCCAATAATAATTTGGCAGGTCTTTTTCGTTGAGCATGGCACGAGATACCTCTCCAATATGCCTGTTTTTCCTTTCTGCAAGTCCATTTTGCTATGGGTTATGATTGCATGAATATTGCTACTTTATGTCATGCTCCTGTAGGGACCTTGCAAACTCATTTGAGAGGTACTCTCCCCCTCCATCTGACCTTAGACATTTTATTTGCATGCTTGTTTCTTTTTCAACCATAGCTTTAAAAGCTTTGAAATGCCCAAACACTTCACTTTTCTTTTTCATAAAAGACACCCAAACTTTTCTATTGTAGTCATCAATAAAAGTGACAAAATAATGACAGCCTCCAATAGATGCAGCTTTAGTAGTCCACACATCAAAGTGGATTAATTCCAATGGCTTCTTACTCTCTTGAACATGTCTAGGAAATGGTTTCCTTGCTTGTTTTTCAAATTGACAGGCTTCACATACCTTATGCATTTCTGCAACCTTGAATTTAGGGGGTGTGATTTTTTGGTGAGCTTTTTGTCATGATCTTTTTTTCAATTTTCATGAATATTATGAGCTTTTCTTTCACCTGAGAGAGAGAGAGGGGGAGGGGGGGTTTCATGGAGTCGGGTGGGTGGAAAGTTTGGGTTATGGTTGCAGTTAAGAGAAGAGAGGGGGGAGAGGGGAGATAAAGGAAAAGGGGAGGGATGGTCGCATGGGTAAAGTGGCATGGAGAAGGGAGGGGAGGGGATTTGGAACATATATTCGTTATCATAGTTAGAGGGGGAACTTATAAGGTTTGTAAAGAGGAGTGCAAGGAGGAGAGAGAGGATGAGGAATGTGAAATTTATGTTCATCTCCTTAATGTAAAGGGGAAGGGAGAGCATATGGGAAATTTGTTCATTTTCAAAGTGTATAATTTGATAGATTTGACCTCATATTTGGATCTAGTGCAGACTCAAAATAGGCCCAAAACAGGCCAAAATGACAAAAACACCATTTTTCCAATTTTTATCGAAATATGGTCATGTTGGTACTCAAAATGACCGGAATTTGACGAGGAATCCAAATATGAGGTCAAAAGTTTCAAATTATACACTTTTAAAATGAACATATCTCCCATAGTTCCTCCCTTCTACTTTGAATATGGACATATCTTCCATAATTTTTTACCTCCTACTGCCACTCATATCCACCCCCCCCTTATGCATAGTATACACTCTTCCACCCCTTCCATATGCTATGAAAATGAACATATCCTATATCCTCTCCCCCTCTTTCTAACCTCCCCAGCTTTCTTATAACAAAACCATGTATGGATTTCTAAAAAAAGCTCACAAAAACAAAGGAAATGGTAAAAAAGCTCACATTAAAAAGCTCGCCAAAAGATTTTTCCCAAATTTAGGCAATCTTGCAACAATATTTTGGGGTGCATTGATTTAAGTCGTTGTACATTAAGATGACCAATGCGTTTATGCCAGATATCACTATCTTCAACTACACCGGTCCCATGTGCAAACATTGTTGCACTCAATTCAAGCATGTCCACATCCAACGTAAACATCTTGCCCTTCTTCTTTCCTTTTGATATCAAGCGACCATTATTTTTCATATCCTCAAGAAAGCATCCATGAGCATTAAATCTGACCTGCAAGCCCTGTTCAACCATTTGGCCAACAAAAACTGGGTTCTTGGTGATATTCGGGATGTGAAAAACATCAGACAGGTATTTCTTTTTCCCATCCTGCATACACAAAGGAATTTTACCAATCTGCACAATAGGATGTGTAGTATCATCACCAGTCTCCACAAATCCTGGTCTTTCCATTTTCCTTGCATCCTGCATCCATTCTGCATAACCTTTCACGTGGTTTGATGCACTTGAGTCAACATACCACACATCATTGCTTTCTTCTGCACTTGTCACAAAATTGGTCATGTGCTGCACCATAAACAGAACCATAAACAGATGCTAATTTCTATCATCACCCTATCTACTAGAAGATGCATAATTCCCTTGTTGCAATTTTCCATTCATGATATCATTCTGCTTTTTGTAGCAGTCTTTAGCCATATGACCAATTTTACCATAGTAGTAGCATTCAACATTGCTATTTGCATTTTGGCCTCTCTGCCATCCTCCATGACCTCTTTGGCTCCCCCTGCCTCTAGAGTTACCACGTCCTCCTCCATAGGACTAGTTTTCTTAAGTTTGCCGCATATTCTGATTTCTACATGGTCGGCCTGCTCTACCTCTGCCTCTACCTCTTCCAGCATTTGAGTAGAAGACAGTTTCTTTTGAAGTTCCTCCTAAAGAAGATGCACTACCATTTCTCTGCTCTTCAAAAATTAGAAGAGAAAACAACTCCTCAAAATCAGGAAATTTTTCATGGATAGCAATGGATGTCCGGAACTGTGCATAATCCTTTCCTAGACAATTCAAGGTCACAGAAACTAAATCATCATCTTCCACTGGCGACCCAATGGAAGCAAGTGCATCTGCAATTTTCTTCACCTTCATGTGGTAGTCATTGATGCTCATATTTTCTCTCTGCACATTATGTAACTCCTGCTTGAGCTACATTTTGTTGGCTTGCATATTTGTGCTGTACAATTTTGCCAAAGTATCCCATGCCTCCTTTGGCATACTTGCATCTTGAATATGCACAATCATAGAATCTAAAATACTGATAGACAGCCAATACATAACTTTTTTGGCTCTCTCATGCCATCCTTTAAATGCTTGCATTTCCTCTTGATTGGGAACATTAGGAAGAACTGGTTCTTCTTCATTTCCTGTAATGAACTCCCAATAGCCTTTTCCCATAAGGAAATTTGTCATTCTAAACTTCCATGCTTGGAAGTTATTCTTGTCAAACTTTTTAGTGACAATCTGTGAAAGAGAATCAGATACCATTACAGAACACTGCAAAATATTATGCCACTACAAAAAACACAGCTTCTACCTCACAAGGGCAAATCTGTAAAACTGATGAAAGTGGTATTTGACCACACAGTCACTTCCTAATGATGATTTTGCATCAATAGGCAATAAGGATGCTTTTATAACTCCCAATATCTCTGCCACAGACATACGATGCAATTTTTGCGGCAACTTTTTACCAACCTATAGAGCAGTGGTCGCATAGCAAAAACAAGGCCTTTTTCTCAGTGCTTGCAGAGAGCTTCCACCTCCAAAATGGGCCCCAAAATGGCCTCGCCCTTTCCCGTAGCATATACTGCCCTCTCGCCACATCGCGAAGGACGTCTCAATCTTAGACAATGCACTCTTGCACTTTTCGGCTATGCTACCTGCAGAGATTTGCTCCCAAACTCGAAAAAGCAAAGCAACACTGGTCCTCTTACTAGGACACTACGAACTTGGTTTGCTTTCTTGAGCTCCTTACCATGAACCAGGCTCTGATACCATGTGAATATAGTGGGAGAGAAGGAAGGAGTCTCACTTGCGGCTTTCTCACATACACAATGGGGGAATACACACAAAGGTGGAGGCTGAAAACAGTTTTCCTCTTCTTAGTTGTGAAAGCCAAAAGAACTCTAGTACAAAGAAATAGAAGAATCCTATATGTGGGTCTCAAACCAAACTCAGCTAACTAAGGTGGCATACTAACTGAGCCATGAACTAGAGTACATAAGTATAGCTGTCATCCAGCTATTATTCATGGGTGGTGTACCAACTGCATCTGTAGCTAACAAGTCGGTGACATAAATACACAACGGTCACCCTGGCATATCATGAGTGGAGCTCGATATCTCAACACTTCCTCTCCCACTCCTATGCTCCCCTAAACCCTTTGTTCCTCAACCTTGAAACTCCATGATCTACGAGGGAGATGAGTTCTCCACCATTTACTCTACCGTGGACCTTGGAACTCCTAACCCTAGACTCCTTCTAAACCCTGGAACCTCCTTCAAAACCCTGGAACTCCTTCTAAACCCTGGAACATCCTTCTAACCCTAGAACCTTCTTTTGAACTCTGGAACCTCCTTCTAACCTTTAACTCCTAAATTCTTGAACCTCCTTCTAAACCCTAAAACTCCTTCTCAACCTCCTAACCCTTAAACTCCACCTAAACCCTACAACCACCAATGAAGGCAAAAGCCTTCATTACCTCAACAAAGATGATTTACGTTCCTTTTACACATGCATGCACTTTGTTTGCTTACCACACTTAAGCCTATGTCTCTCACTGGAACACGACTCAAGGTCCTAAGCTACACATATACTACAACAACAACCCCAATATATCTATAGGTGACAAAATTCCTCGGAACCCTGCATACTAAGAGAACCCAACTCTTCCTACGAAAGTAGTAGGAAAGAGCCAACATTTGGCATCACTGTCGGGGAGACTAGCATCTTAAGTAGCAAGTAAACATACGTAGGTATGTGTAAAAAACAAACTACTCCGAACTTTCACGAAAATAATACTCAAGTGTAAGGAGAGTAAAATTTTTCCCAATTCTAGCCAAACATATCAACCCCAAGCATCAAGCCTGGGTTACCACCTTAAGAAATTTTCTTTATTTCTTAAAAAGAAGCCACTTGATAAACAATCAGGCTAGGTAGTGGACACGAATGCATAGAGCTTGCAATTTTGATAATTTTACCTTTGTTCAAAAAAGCAAACTGAGCTATCCATAAAGAGTTATGGTTCGAGAAGAGTTTAGGGTTAAACCCTAAACCTAAACTCAAATCCTATAAAAACCAACTCCACCCCCTCATTCTTCATCTTTTACTTTTTTACTGGACCATTCTCTTCTTCATTTCGAGCCCTATGCAAGACACTCCTCCCTCTCCATCGACCACCACCTTACTCCCATCCTCACATTGTAAGTAACTTCGAGCCCATCTCGCAGCGATAACCCAGCCATCCACACACCATCCATTGTTCCTCAACAATCTTGTTACATTGAGAAAGACTTGGAGAGCGTTTAGGTGACCACCTCTCCCTCCCTTTCGATTTCCATCTTTTAAGTTTTTTATTTCTTCTCTCTTTTTTTCCCCCCTTCCATTTCCACCACCTCCTCCCCCTCCATCTCCCCCTCCCCCCTCCCCCTCCCCCCTCCATTTCCACCCCCCCTTCCCCCTCCCCCCTCCATCTCCAACTTCCCCTTCCCCTCCCCCCTCCATCTCTACCTCCCCCCTCCATTTCCACCACCCCCTCCCCCACCCCCCTCCATCTCCACCTCCCCCTCCCCCTCCCCCGTCAATCTCCACCATTGCTCATCATTTGCACTCTGGTGGAGTTTAAAAATAGTTCTGTTTCCATAAACATTTTCCAGTCCCTGTGTTGGACCTGGTGATTGATACCATGGTTTCCAAAACCATCTATCCCATTGTGTTTTGGACGCCTACAAACCCCTACCTATTAGTTCTTGTGCGATTCGGTGGAGTATTTTTAGAGTTATAGATCTCTGTGTATTTGATTTTGTCTCTCTGTTATGCATTTTTCATTCTAAGGTTTTGAAAACTTAGATTTATGCCACATGGTAGTGGATGAGTGTTGGCTCCCATTTCTCACTCATCGGTTGGGATTTTGGAGTTTCGATAGAAGAGAGACATTTGCAGATTTTCTTGCTAAGTCTAATTATGCAATGGCACCCATGTTTTGAGGCATCTCAGGTTCTATTTTCAATAGCGGTCTTTTCTGTGGGACCATGATTTCTTGAGCATACCTTATGCAGATCACTCTGGTTGCAGTTTGAGCCATGTGCGCTCATTTGTGGTGTGCATTGGGTTGTAGTGGATGCTTTATAGGCCATTTGGATGCATTGCGATCCTTATTAGATGCACTGATAGGCCTAGATTGCATGGTGGGATGCTATTTTTATGGACGCTTTGCACATGGATGCTATATTATGCTGAGGGACAGCTTTGACACATTGCAGGTGATGCACTGATAGTGTTATGCTCTCTTCGATGAGATATTATTAATGCATATGCCAATGGACAGTGTTTATGCTTGAGCCATTTGGCACTTATTGGTATTTTGGATTGCCATTGCAGTTGGCATTTTCTTTTGGGCCAGATTTGCTCATATGGATGCATAGTACATGCACATGAGTCAGCTGCATCTTTTGATGCTTTGAGCTTTGAGTTTTGGTGATATTTCAGTCTATTGTGGCATACACATTTGGGTGCACCTAGTATTTGATGTGATTCTCTCTTACAGGCACTAGCATTTGGGATTTTGCTTTATTTGCATCATGGCATCCTCTTCCATGTCTGAAAAGAAGTTTTTCAACATTAAAAGTTTGATGGGACAAACTTTTCTTTGTGGAAAGAACAGATAAGGGATGTGCTTATTCAAAAGAAGTAGATTAAACCCTTGGCAGGGATTGAAGCTAAGCCTGCAAATATGTCTGAGGATGATTGGAATGAGTTGGATGCATTAGCAAAGTCTACTATTAGACTTCATCTTGCAGAGTTAGTTTATTTCATAGTAGTAAATGAGCAAACTACGGAAGATTTGTGGAAGAAACTGTGTGCCACTTATGAGAAGGAAACTGCCTCTAATAAAGTTTACCTCATGAAGAGGTGGTTTTAGCTGCAAATGAAGTGTAAGAAAATAATACAACATCTGTGCTCAACAGATAATAGGATCTTGTACACAAGAGAGAAAACAAGATAGTATGGAGAATCAAAATTTTGATTACTGTAGAACTGATACAATAGATGGCGCTGCCTCCCAACCGTGCACTCCTGTGAAAGAAGCTTCGTCGATGGCATGCTAGAAATAGTAGAAGATGAAGGCCAGATGTTAAGGAATCAGGGTTGCTATAGCCATTGATGAAATGGGCTTCACAAGCTTGCTCTTATATAGCCACCAGTCATAGTCAGTTGGGCTCTATTGGGTGACCAACCCAGTCTGCCCAAAATGGTCGACTGGGGGTTGGTCTCGAAATATAGGCCACCGACCATACGATAGAACCGTTGTGCAAAATAGAGCAACTAACCTACGGTCTCCGTTCAGCCCAGAGCCATCTGGGATCATCTGAGGCTCCAAACGGGCCCTGCAACCCGAGAGAAAGCTAACCCCAAGAAATGCTCCATCTACCCTCAATGCAGTCGGTCAAGGGATACCTTCCCACACTTTCATGTAGCCTAGTTGGCGGTGTGCCAACTCTATCTGAAGCCGTCCAGCCATCAAGCCACACATGGCCCCCATTTGGTGTCCAAACCAGGACCTACTAGATAACTGAGCTACTCAAATGCCTTCTCCTCATATGGGGGGTTTACAAGTAGAGTTAGTTGGTTCCCATGTAGTTACATGAGAGTCGAGCATTGATATCTAACACCCCCCCTCAAAGCAAGTGAGCTTACTTTTTCGACCCAATGCCAAGTCGATGAAGATGCCTCTCCAGCAAGTCTCTTCCAAGAACCTTCGTGAAGATGTCTGCAGCATTCTTTGTAGTCAAACAGTACACCAAGTTGACCTCTCCATCCATGATGAGCTCGCGTACAAAGTGATATTGAATCTCAATATGTTTTGTGCAAGCGTGGAACACCGGGTTCTTTGCAATCGCCATGCAACTCTAATTGTCACATGATAACTACATAGGCTTGTTCTGCATTGCACCCATGTCCCTCAAAATCCTCCTCAACCACATTGCCTCGCAAGAAGCAAAGCATGCAGATTTGTACTCACCCTCGGTAGAAGAAAGAGCAACTATGGGTTGCCTCTTGCTAACCCATGACACAACTCCAGATCCAAGTGAGAAATAGTACCCTGTCACTGATCTCTTGCTATCCATGTCTCCTGCCCAAAACCAATCTGAGTCACAGAATCTGGTCAAGATGTTGCCCTTGGTATAGGTGATGCCATAATCAAGTGTGCCTTTGATGTATTTCAGCACCTGCATCCCTGCCCTCCAATGGTTGTCTTGGGGCTTATTGGAAAACCTGCTTAGTACACCAGTCCCAAAACTGATGTTTGGCCGTGTGTTGCATAGGTAAATCAAGTTGCCCACAAGCCTTCTGTACTTCACTTCATCCACCAATGGTGATGAATCCTCGTTTGAGAGCTTTGCGTCAACCTCCATAGGTGTACCAACTATCTTGCACTCAGCCATGCCAAATGCCTTCAGTATCTCTCCATCATACTTCTGCTATGAAATGAAGATCTATTTCAGCTCCTGCCAAACTTCAATCCCCAAACAGAAATGCATCAGTCCGAGGTCTGTCATTTCAAACTCTCTTCCTAGCAAATGCTTCGTGTTTGAGATCTTCTCTTCATGGTTCCCTATTATGACAAGGTCATCCACATAAAGGACCATGATCATACACTTGCATCCTTCTCTGAAGATATACAAATTTGCATCAGATGGGCTCCTCTTGAACCCGTTTTGTAGAAAGTAGGCATCAATTTGCTGGTACCACGCTTGTGGGGCCTGTTCAGCCCGTAAAGTGCCTTCTTCATTTTGCAGACTTTACCTTCTAAACCAAGGATCTCAAAACCTAGTGGTTGTTCCATGTACACCTCCTCCTTGAGATCTCCATTCAGAAAGGTGGATTTCACATCCATCTAAAACACGGGCCAACTTCCCTAGGCAGCTAAAGCCAAAACACTGCGAATTGTGGTTAGTCAAGCTGTGGGAGCAAAAGTATCTTGATAATCAAAACCATGTACCTATGCAAATCCTTTTGCCATGAGCCAAGCCTTGTACTTATCCAACATGCCGTCGGACTTGTACTTGGCCTTGTACACCCACTTGGTTCCGATTACCTTGCATTTTGGTGGTCGATCCACAAGGTCCCAAGTGTTGTTCTTCATTATGGAGTCATACTCTGACTGCATAGCCTCCATCCACCTATCATTGCCCTATGCCTCTTCAAGACACGGGTTCATCAGTGTGGATCACTTCTATCATCAAAGCAAAGTTGACCAAGTGTTCCTGCGCCCTTCTTTGCTCCTCTAATCTCTTGGACTTGGCGGTGTTCGGATGGTTCCTCCTCAATGGCTGGAGGTTCTCTGCCATCCAAAGGCTGCTTTACCCATGGCCATTGCCATTGTGGTTCTGCAAGCTCTTCATCTTCTTTATCTTGAATCCTCCCAAGCACCATTGGGGGAGTTCGATCTACTACTGGTGGTGATACTAGATGGATATCCTAGTCCTACTTGTCTAGGAAGGAAGCGTCCTACTCCAATTAATGCGGTTGTTCTGAGAAGACCACATCGTGACTTACAATTACCTTCTTGGTAATAGGGTTATAGAGATGGTAACCCTTCACCTCTTCACTATAGCCCAAGAAAATATACTTCTGGCTCTTCAATTCCCATTTGGTCCTGGTAGCATCGAGGACATGCACAAAACAGTCACATCCAAAAACTCTAAAATGTGCACCTAAAGGTTTCTTACTAGAAAAGGCTTGCAGTGGAGTCATCCCATTCACAGCCTTCGTGTAGCTACGATTCAGGATGTAAACTGTAGTGTTACATGCTTCAGCCCAGAAAGTCTTTGGCAAATCTTTCCCTTTCAACATACTCTAGCCCATTTTGCAGATGATGCGCATCTTGCATTCTGCTACTCCATTTTGCTGTGATGTATGTGGTGGGGGTTTCTGCCTCTTGATTTTGTGACTTTTGCAGTAACTTTCAAATTCAATTGATGTGAACTCTCCACCTCTATCTGATCTCAACTTCTTCACCTTCCTCCCCATTTCTTTCTCGACCATTACATGCCATTCCTTGAACCTACTAAAAGCCTTGTCTTTAGTCTTCAGGAAGTATATCCATATCCTTCTACTATAGTCATCGATCAGCATCATGAAGTAGTAGAAATCACCCAAAGCTTCCGTCTCCATCTTTCCATAGAGGTCCGTGTGAATGAGCTCTAGAGGAGCATTTTGTTGAGAGTTCACGCTCAACATCATGTGATCATGTGTGCATAGCACCATCACGTGATCATATGTGCATAGCACTAACCTTATAGAGTGCTATAAAGGAAAGGGTTAGATCCCCTAACCCTAACCCTAAAAGGGTTTGTATATATTCTATTTTTTCAACTAATTCTAGTGTACAGTTAGTCATTTGTGGTGTGCTCTCTAGCTGTGCCCTCTCTCCTCATCTCCACTCTTCTCCTCTCCCCTCTTCATATTTTGTCATGGTATCAGAGCTCCCTTGTCTTCCGCTGAGACATTGAGTTTCTTGAGAGTGTGAGAGAGATTGTGAGATTGAGAGTTCTCTTGAGTGATTGTGAGATCCTTCCCTTCACTTCTGTTGAGAGAAAATTCCGTCCATTTGGTGAGATATTTCCGTTCATCTCCTTCAAGAGTTTGTGAGAGATTTGATTCTGCTTCTTAAGAGAAATAGAGAGAAAGTTTCCATCCACTATTCTTGAGGTGTGAGAAAGAGATAGATTTCTTGTTTGAGAGAGAGAGAGATACATAGAGTTCTTCACAAGGCCACCGACTTGATTCCTGGCTCTCCACAGCCAGCAACATCAACAACGGGATCTATTCTTCACCTCCTTCGTGCAGCGCTCCAAGCTCTCCATAGGTGACAGCAAATGGTGTAGCAAAGACCTCTCCCAATACAACGATCTCCTGGACTCGGCCGCCATAGCCTCCTGCACCTTACTCTTGGCCTTCGAAGTACTGGGTTCTCTTCGCGGCCTCCATAATCGGTCTCCAGGCATAACAGTTATACAGAACCATCGAGTTCCGACTACACACATTATCCTTCCAAGACGTGGTTGCTATGAGCTCGAGAGCTATCGTCGTCTAAGACGAAACAGAAAGAGGTTAGCTCGCCAATCGTTGACCCAGAAGATGCGCTTGTCGTCCCACTCTCTGATCTCTCGCTCTTTCTTTCCCCCGTCGATTAGTTTTCTGCCTCCATCGCCATCGCCGGAGCCGCTTCCTGCTTTTATTCCGGCTTGTTGAGGTCTTTGCGCACGTTACTCCCGCAGCTCATTCGCATTTCGGCTGTTGCGTGAAGTTGCGTCGCTTCAAAGTCAAGCGAGATGCGCATGTGCTCGGGCATGTCAAGGACCTTGGTGCCGATCCTACAAAAACAGAGACCAGATTCTACACCACCAACACCTTCGACAAGCCGCGCTCTCCAACGACGTCATCGACGGAACCATGGCCTGCATCATTTATTCTTCATGGCCTCTAGGAGATCTTCATTAGATGTTTCAGTAGTGGACTTGGATTTTCCCTTTTTAGAGTGTCAGAGTCGGTCATGCCATCCTCGATATCAATGGCTACTGCATGAGCAACAATGAATGTTTTGTAACTGCTAATCTTTGCGGATCTTCTTCCTTAGTCCTGCAATGAACCAGGCTGTGAAATACTTAGCATCGGGGTGTGGGTCATATTTGGAAATTAATCATTT
Organism: Dipteris shenzhenensis; assembly: GCF_047967505.1. Classification (NCBI taxonomy): domain Eukaryota; kingdom Viridiplantae; phylum Streptophyta; class Polypodiopsida; order Gleicheniales; family Dipteridaceae; genus Dipteris; species Dipteris shenzhenensis. Next base: position 7,090,795 of record NC_141608.1, read on the forward strand.
CATCTTGCCCAGGTACGTGCGTACATCTTCTCGATGATCTTGTTTAAGCTTGCTTAGTTGGAGAGCAGGATCATCTTGTAGTCTCTCCGTTTGTAAGTGCCTCTTGAATTCCGTTTGTAGCAGGTCTCATGTGGCTCTTTCTTCCACTAGGAGGTTTAGATACCATTCTAAGGCTTCATCAGTTAAGGCCATGGGGGACCAGACGACCTTGGTTTCATTGGATTGATCACCCGCTCGGCATGGGGCATCAAAATGCTGGAGGAATCAGGCTGAATTATTTGGGAAGTTCGAGTTTGCCCAAGGGGCACTTGGCTTGACTGTTATTATTGTTGCCAAAATTGTTGCGATTGTTTAAGAAATTGTTCCCCTCTGCATCAAGGTCAAGACCCCCATCATCATGATTGCGCCCGATCATGTTGTGTCATGGAGGAGTCAGAGGGATTTCTTGAATTTCAGGGGGGAAATCGGGGTAGAGGATTGTCGGAGGCATTGGCCGCAATGGAGTTGTATGTAGATTTGGCAAGCGTTGGTGTCGGATGTGTTGGTCGGAGCATAGCTACATGCAGATTTGGTGAGAGGTCGAACAGGTGTCTCTACCATAACTGTGGGTGTTGATGTAGTTGTGTTAGGGGGGTTAGATATGTGTTAGTGTTGTAGAGACCTTTGTGTTAATAATGTGCCTAGGATTGTCCCACATGTGTAGGAAATGTGCCGGTGGATGGATGGTCAATTGGATGTCATGGTGGAAATTTATGAGCGAATTAGTACGAAAAGAGGTCACAAGGGGGCGCAAATTAACGAGTGCTAGGGATGCCGAAATGGTGTGTAATGGGCTAGAAAAAAGCCCCATAGCATGGTGTTTCCTTGTGTGAAACCATGGTTCAAACGGGCCTAACCCACTAACCTAAGCTAAATAACTAACCTAACATAGGTTAGTTAATGTTTAGGGTTTTTTTTTCAAAAAAAAAAAAAAGGGGGGGGGGCATCGTGCGGCACTTGGTGGCAGCCAGAGGGGGGTTGCGGTTGGAGGGGGTTGTGAGGGGAGGGGAGGTGAAAGGAGGTTGGAAGGGAGGTGGAAGGAGATGAGGTGGAAGGAGAGGAGGATAGAGCAGAGGTGGAGGGGAGGTGGAAGGCGGGCAGGAGGCCGGGGTGGCATGCAGGAGGGTGGCGCGCAAGAGGCCGGGGTGGAGCGGAGGTTGGAGAGGAGGGATGGAGAGGAAGGAGCGTAGGGAGGCATGGGGTGCAAGAGGTGGCATGGGGTGCAAGAGGTGGCACAGGAGGTGCCACCGAGGCAGGTGCGCCACCACAGGCGGAGCTGGCGTTCCGCCACCACGGGCGAGCTCCTTGCAGAATAAAGGGCCTAACGGCCCTTAGGTTATAGTAGATAGGGAGATGAGGCAGGTGCGGAGGGGGGGTGAAAACAAGGGGGGCTGAGGGAGGGAGGAAAAACAAAGGGGGTGGGGGGTGGGGGGAGGAAAAACAAAGGGGGTGGGGGTGGGAGGGGGGGGGGTGTGTGTGGAGTGGATGGAGGGGGTTTGGGGGGTGGGGGGGGTGTGTGGAGGGGGGGGGATGGAGGGGATGGACGAGGGGGGGAATGGAGGGGGGGGGGAGGCAAAGGATGGAGGGAGGGTGGGAGGGATGGAGGGAAGGGGGTGGGGGGGGGGAGGAGGGGGGGTGGGGGGGAAGGGGGATGGAGGGGGGGGGTGGGAGGGATGGAAAGGGGGTGTGGAGGGGGAGGGGGGGGCAGGGTGGGGTGGGGTGGGGTGGAGGGGGAGGGGGCGGGTGATGGATAGGATAGTGGTGGAGGAAACTTGATGGACGTAAAACTTTGATGGAAATCCAAAGGGAGGAAGAGATGGTCACCTTAACGCTCTCCAAGTCTTTCTTGATGTAACAGGATTGTTGAGGGAGAATGGATGGTGGGTGGTTATCGCTGCGAGAAGGGCTCGAAATAACTCACCGTGTGAGGATGGGAGTAGGGTGGTGGTTGATGGAGAGGGAGGAGGGTCTTGCGTAGGGCTCAGAATGGGGAAGAGGATGGAGGCTAGATGTGAAAGAAGAAGAATGAGGGGGTGGAGTGGGTTTTTATAGGAATGGGTGTAGGGTTAGGGTCAAGCCCTAAAACTCTTCCTTGGTCATAACTTTTCATGGTTCTCTTCTATAAAAAAGGTGAAATGATAGAAATCGCAAGCTCTATGCATTTGTGTCCATTATCTAGCTTGATTTGTTCTTCAAGTGGCTTCTTTTTAAGAAATAAAGAAAAATTTTTAAGGTAGTAACCCAAGGTTGATGCTTGGGGTTGATATGTTTGGCTAGAGTTGGAAATGTTTTTTAACTCTCCTTGCCCTTGAGTTTTATGTTTGTGAAAATTCATAGTTGTTCATTTTTTACACATACTTGCATATGTTTACTCATTACTTGCCTTACCATGGACCATACCCCAAAGAAAATGCTAAGAGGATCAACTCTCAGGATTTTTTGTATGCTTCTCTTCTCCATCTCGACAAACAAGTCTGTGTTGTCTCACACATCATATTTTCTCTACATCAATGTTGAAGGAGTGTGGGTGAGAGAGAAGAAGTTAATAGCAAGGAGTGAAAATGGAAAGTGTGAAAAAGAAAAGTTGTAGGGATTGTGAATAGGCATTCAAACAATGACATTGAAAGCTGTAGCCCTATTGTGCCATTGCTTCCAAATTTAACACTTATTTCATTAATTTTGGACTTGTCAATGTACAAATTCATTTTTACATATACTTTTGGACTAGTTTTCAGATAAAATTTAAGAAAAACCCAATCTTCAAAGCACATATAAAGACATAAAAACAAGCATTTTTTTATATATTTTTAAAGGACATGAAACTAAAATTATAAAATCTAACGCAGCCTAGATAAGTTACATGAAAAAATAAGATTCAACAGTTGTAAACTCTCTTAATATTTAATGGTCTTAATAAACACCTTCAAAAGTTACAGTATTAAAGAAACTGTCACCATATTTATAATAGAATTTGACAAAGTTCACCAAAAGTTACAATAAGCCTGAGATAAGTTACACAAAAAAAAGTGGTTTACAAAAAAAAGAGTGGTTCAGTAATTGTAAACTCTCTTAATATTTATAATAGTGTTTAGGAAACACTTTCAAAAGTTACAAGTGGAAGTAGCAAACTCTCACAATATTTATAAAGGTGTTGAAAAACACCAAAAGTTACAATAAGACTCTCATTGGAAGGCAAATCTATTTTCAAGACTACAGCCATTCAATTTGATGAATTTTCTATTTTCAACCCTTTAGCCTAAATTCAACCCATTCAAGAGCTGAGCTCATCTCATCCTCATCGATGTTGTTAAAATTATAGAAGAGAAGTAAGGATTGATGAATTTTCTCTTGCATAACACTTTGTTTATTCCGAATGACTTGCGCTTCCTGAGGTGGAAATCTTCCATAATGAGCCACACGTGAAGATATCTCACTTTGAAAGTCTATCAGCTCTCTCCTATATGACTGCAATTTATCTATTTCAGTAGTAGCCATACTTATTTTTCTTTTCTCTTCCTTCTCTAAGCCCTTCTGACAAGCAAAGTCATCCTTCTCGTACTAGGTTAATGGAGCTGGATTTTGCTTTCTCTCCTCTCTCTTTCCTTGGTTCTCAGCAATCCATACTTTGATGCTACTAATGGCTTGCTCGACAGAATCGATTACCTTAAAAAGATCCATAAAAATGAGAGGAGGAAGGTAACGAGAGTGAGGAAGGTAACTAGAGGAGGTAAGGCAAGATGAAAGCAGTATGCGTGAGAAGAGGAGGTAAGGCTACGGGCAAGATGGAAGGAGCAAGCTTGAGGAGAGGAGTAAGGTAAGAAGAGCAGAATGGAAGAAGTGTTTGCTACAAGTGAGATATAGAAGATGAATGAGGTGAGGAAGGTAACGAGAGTAAGGAAGGTAACTAGAGGAGGTAAGGCAAGACGAAAGGAGTATGCTTGAGAAGAGGAGGTAAGGCTACGGGCAAGATGGAAGGAGCAAGCTTGAGGAGAGGAGTAAATGTAAGAAGAGCAAAGTGGAAGAAGTGTTTGCTGCAGGTGAGATATAGAAGATGAATGACTACCAGGGGATTTATAGAACTACAGACTCATAATGTGGGATGAAAGATTTAGAATAAAGAATTGGTAGAGGCTGAGATGACTAGATTGTCTAAAGTAACAGATGCAAGACCGTAATGCCAGACATATGAGACATGTAAGATAGTGAGTAAATTGAAATCTATAAAATAAAATGATGGGATGCAAGACCGTAATGCGAGACATGTGAGACACGTAAGATAGTGAGTACATTGAAATCTATAAAATAAAATGATGGGATGCAAGACCGTAATGGGAGACATTTGAGACATGTAAGACAGTGATTAGTACATTGAAATCTATAAAATAAAATGATGGAGCACAAGAATGATATAATTATTAGAATCTCATCATGAGATATTTTTTTAATATAATATAAGTTAGACTTGCTGATGCAAGACCATAATGCGAGACATGTGAGATGATAGATTTTGAGTACATTGAAATCTATAAAATAAAGTGATGGAACATAAGAATGATATAATTATTAGATTCTCATCATAAGATATTTATTGTATATAATAAATTAGACTTTAAAAAAAGAAACCAATTTAATAAATTTAGAGAGGTGAGTTGCTCATTGAGTGAAGTAAAAAATAAAAGACCATAAATGTGAGAGACACATGAGATGATAGATTTTGAATCGGTTTAAATCTATGAAATAAAGTGATTGAAGACAAGAATAATATAATTAGACTCCCTTCTTTCGTCCATCCTAGTCCCTTGACAAGCATATTCTTCGTTTATCACTCTTAATTTATCATCTCTCCACCCACCATGGATGTCCATGGCACCGTCGCGTGGAGTCTGGAATCGACAGTCTCAAACAATGGGTTGCTGACCAAGGAGCAAGGAGAGATGCAAGAATTCGACAAGGCTCTCCACTCAGACGGATAGAGAGAGAGGAATTCGACGCACAGAGGTGGATAGAGAGGGAGGAGACTCAGAAGATAGTAGAGAGTTAAAGACTTTTAAATGTATTATAAAAGCACGACAAGATCTCTTGGACTTCTTAAGCAACCTACATTATCGAAGCACTCGGTATGGCCGATTTGATCGAGATGCTGAAAGAACAATAAAGGCCTCCCAAAGAGATTATAAAGAGACCCTTGGCAACACCCTCAAATCTTGCAGTCATTAAGGTTCTTCTTTCCCCAAATGACAAGCAATAGGTACAGTAGGCAGTTCAGTCCCTCAAGGACAAGGCAACTGTGGGGAGAATTGTAGGCCTCACTCCTACAAGGAGACACGTGCGAGAGTGGATTCAGGTGAGCTTGGTATTAGAGGGTGACCACATACATGAGGTCACCATCTATGGAAGAGGAGTATTCCTCATCTAGCTGAGCTCCCCCAACACTACCTCGACACTTGTGGAGAAGAGCCCCATCCTCTTTGGCTCGCATCTAGTGTACCTCTTTCCTTGGTACCATGGCTTTAAAATGGACATGGACATGACACACCATGTTCTACGTTTTTCAGTTACGCTCTACTTCCTAGGGCTCCCAAAGGAGGATCGAGCCATCCTCCCCTCCATTGGTTGGGCATTTGACACTGTACTCGAGTCTCTGCCAGAGTCAGCTGTCTCTGTTGTAGTAGATGATAGGGTCCCCAAGATCAGACTAGTATCTGTGGCTGTTTGAATTTCTTCCTTCATTGTAATTATGTTGATGATACGGAAGTAGAGTCCGTGGAAGATTGGATTGTTGAGAAGATAAGAGATACTAATGATGAGATCTTCTAGTGTGATCTCGGCCTCTGTGGCCTTTTGAATTTCTTCCTTCATTGTAATTATGTTGACAATACGAAAGTTGAGTCCGTGGAAGATTGGATTGTTGAGAAGATAAGAGATACTAATGATGAGATCAGATTGGATTGTTGAGAAGATAAGAGATACTAATGATGAGATCTTCTAGCGTGATCTCGGCCTCTGTGGCATGTCCATCATAATTGCTTGAATTTCTTCCTTCATTGTAATTATGTTGAGGATATGGATGTGGAGTCTGCGGCCTGTCCATCATGATTGCTTGAATTTCTTCCTTCATTGTTATTATGTTGAGGATATGGACGTGGAGTCTGTGGAAGATTGGATTGTTGAGAAGATAAGAGATACTAATTATGAGATCTTCTAGTGTGATCTTGGCCTCTATGGCTTGTAATAGTTTTGTATTCTCTGCAGCAAGTCTGGTAGGGCTGAGGAGATCATATTAGAATTGCTAATACAATTTATTTTTTTAGAATTGCTAATACAATAATAATACAAATTGATTAAATATCATAAGTAAATATCCTAACGTATTGTAACATTTAACATAAGTTTAAAAAACACTATCATTAGTTAATACAAACAAGATAAAAATCTTCAAGGACTCATGTTTCTTTCTACATGTTTTACAACTGAACAGAGTCTGATGAGTCCTCTTGAGGCTGTGATTCTCTAAGAGTACATTGAGTCTCTACTTCTTGTGTGGATGGTGTACATTGAGATTCTACTTCTGGTGCAATCGGGATAGATTTAATCTCTTCCTCCTTTGCAAGATGTGATGTTGTAAATGCACATTGAGTCTCTACTTCTTGTGTACGAAGAATGCATTGAGTCTCTAATTCAAGTGGAGACTGTAATGCTTCTACTTGAGGCTGTGATGCAGAAGGAGACTGAATTGTCTCTTGATTTTCTTTGGCTCCCTCAGGTTCTTCATTGAGTCCATCATATTGTTTCCCAATGGTAGCAGTTAGGTAGTGAACAGTCTTAGACATAAAATCTTGTAGCTCGAGCTTTGTATATGCTTCTATTGAGACATATTCAAAAATTTCATTGAGAAACAACATGAAGTTGTAGGCAATTTTCCACCCACTACTAAACTTGTCTTTCTGCTCCACTACGAGGCGTGTCTGGAAATTTGGTTGGTCTTGATGCTCCCTGATTTTCATAATCGCAAAAACTAACTTGTTTGCAGACCTGTCCATCATGACATATGACAAAGTGAATTTGTGTAGTAAATAGTAAGATGCATGTTCATAATGATATGATAAAAGAACACTTACTTGAACACCCTGTGAAAGCCTGTAAATGAATTAACAAACCAACAATGGTTGTCATCAAGATCCCATACTATCAGGCTCCAATGTGAGCTACATCACCAATAAAGAGCGATAAGATTTATCACAATATTAAGTATTAATTGACATAATATTACGAATAAAAGAGTAAAAGAAAGATTGAGACGATACTTACTTCTCATAATATGTCATAAAGACAACTAGCATGCCATCCAAGTCTAAAGGTTGTAGCATTGAACAAACATCATCTACTATCTTCTTGGTATCACTAAGTATAGCTGAAAGGAGAGAATCGAGCATACACATGCGATTCTGTACTGATCTAGGAAAGTGAGATATAGCCGTACTGCAGCAATAAATAAACAAATGTTAGAAGCAGATTGAATCAAATGATTGAAGTATCAAGCCAAGAGATGTTCATATCAAACCTGAGGATGGCCATCATGACTTTGTCATTAGCCTCTTTCAAAGGGTCGGAGAGGATTGTAACTTCCTCGCTACCAAAAGTCAAAACACGAGGTTGCTTGCTAATGATAACCCTAACCTCAAAAGAGCTCCCCATTTCATCCAATACAGCGGTTACATTAGGACAACTTATGGGCATAGCAACCAATGTTTCCTCTGGATGCTCCACCATGTTATCAATAAATGCCTTAATGATAGATGACATAAATGCATATAGATGCACGTCTATATATGTCAACAATGAGGTTTCATCGCACTCAAATTAAAAATTTGAGCAAGGAGCAAAAAGCAGTTATATCTGACTCTCCACCCACAACTGTGGTCATCATTCTGCTTCGATGTTACATACTCTATTTGATCTTCTAAGTCACCTTCCATTTGCATAAGTGCATCTATAGCACCTACCAACTTTCGAGCCAATCTACACATCAAAATAGAAAACATAAATGAATGTGCGCATTGCATAGGATGCATCTCATTGATGTAATTATGACACAAGTAGGTTATACTTACTCTGACACACTGCCATGGATAGATGCTATTGAATTGACAAAGAAACATTGCTTGGCTAAGATGTCCACAATTACCAAGCTCCAATGCAAGCTGCATTATCAATTATGAATAATTATTATTTGATATAATCCTCCACAATGTAAGAGATAAGCTAGCTAGGGATTGATACTCACTCCTCGTGATATGCAGTAAAGATAACTCATGCCGCAGTCAAATCAACAGGTTGCAACCACTTAAAAACATCATCTATGGTCTTCTACTTATTGCTAAGTACACTAGAAACAAGAGGATCGACCATATATGCACATCTCTGTATATATAAGGGAAGTTGTTCTAAAACCATACTGTAATAAAAAGAAAAGAATATTAGTTCATTTGATCTTATGGAAATACAAAAGCATAAAGTCAATAAAAAGTTTGTGTCAAACCTGAGGATGGCTATTATGACCTTGTAATTACCCTCTTTCTTGAAGTTTATAAGGATTGAAATGTCCTCTTCATCGAATAGAAAAGTAAGAGGTTGTTCTCGAACTTGAAACCTAACTTGAAATGACTTCTCCATTTGCTGCAAGGTATGATTATTTTCTAGAGTCATCCGAGCAGCTTTGATTTCTTGAGATGAGCTTTCTATATTCTCTACTCTAGCTATGTCCTCCTCATCCTCCTCCTTTCCCTTCTCCTATAAAAGGATAAAATAATTATGAGATTCAAAATTTTAAATTAATTATAAATTTAAAAAGACATTTAAATGAATAAAGAAAATTAAACATAAGTTTTCATACCTCTACATATCTTCATGGTCTTTTTATGTAATTTTCAGAGGCAAGGTTAGTGTCATATCCATCTTCTTTAGCTTCCTTACTATCGATGGTGTCCTCACTATAATATCCAGAGCTTTCATCATTTTCATCATCTTTCTTGTTCTCATCATACATGACCATCTCTATGTCAGCATCCTCTTCATGTGAGATCGGACCTTTCTTATCATACTTTATTGTGAGAGAAGCCACGGTATCAAGGTATTCCAAGCAAGCAGGGCTCTCAATAATATTTACATGGTGTCCTTTTTTGATAAGAGCTTAAAACAAATGTTCCATTCGACACAATGTGACTTCCCATCCGGACGGCAGCGAAAATTCCATCATACTAATTAAAAGATCAGCACTTTTTGCTGGCCTTTCATAGTGATTTGCATTGCGATGGAGGGGACTTGGAGCTTCATGCTCTTCCAGCAGTAGTTGCAATCTCTTTGCATTCCCTCTTATATTGTTAGACTATAAGGAGTGATCATTGTAAGGGCTCTTCATGCACAAGAAAAACGTTTCAAGACTCTGTATCTTGAGACTGCATTCTCTCTTGTCCCTTTTTCTTGAGTATATATCATTGTAAATCTTAAGTTCATTGCCATATTGTTTTTCTAGGGTAGCATACATTTTTTCCTTGTCATATTTATAAGCAAATATGACTATGTTACATAGTCCCACTCTACCAATGGTGGTATGTAATATTCTGTCAAGGAGTTGACGAATGTCATCCGGTGATATTTCATAGACAAAGAAAAGCTGAGGCCTCTCCCAAATAGTGTCGTCAGACAAAAAATCATTCAATGAAACTCCCTTGCACTCAACACTCTTTCCAGACTCTGAAATGATTTCATGTATGAAAAAAAAGCCCTTGTTCAAAGTTTTTTCTTTTCTGAGAGTGTGCTTATTGATGACTTTTTGTGCATATGCATACACATTTTCCGGAATGTCACTTGTCATAGAAGGAGTAATTTCAGATCCATCATCTTCTACCTTCACCCACTTATGCGCCCAAGCCTTCTGTTTAGCTGACGGTAAAGTTGATGCCATCTGCCTCACAATGCTATGATCAATTTTACATTGGCTAATTGGAATATTTTTTTCTACCAACAAATATTCACTTGCACTCTTTACTGCATCACGCTTAACCTATTGGATGATGCAATCTTCCATGCAATGATCTTTATCCTTTTTGCCAAAAAACCATTCTTTGGACATTAATTTCTCTACAGCAAGACTTGCGTATTTGTCTGGTAAGTTTCTTAAAGGCCTCCACATCCGAGATGTCATCTCTTTTTTCTCAATCTTTTTTGCCTTGTCTTTCATCAATGATGGAGCCTCATATGTGACATCTTCTTTCTCACATGCAAGACAGACGTCTTTGATCTGATGAAAAACTTCATCACTATGAAAAAGTATGCTTGTGTAGTCTTGATACCTATCCCTTACTGTCTTAAAGCTTGTAATCACCTCTGCTCTTTCCTGCTTTTCCCTTGGTACAATGGCACTCAAGCATGTGTAGAAGTCAACAAGATTATCCGCTTTGACTTTAGTTGTAGTTCTTTTGAGAGTGGTCACAGGAGAATGAAAAGTTCTCCATATGGTCCTAGCTTTGAGCAACATCTCTGAAGTGGAGGTGATTTTTTGTAGTGCATAAATGTCATGATTAAGTCTTTTCGACTCAATCAAATATTTTTTCTCGTTCTTGAAGATACAAATGCATGCAGAATAGTAGTGAAATTGAGGCACACTCGCGAAGGTTTGATAAGTAATTTCTCCTTTCTTGTATGCCTCTCTAGAGCGCTCATTACAAGCATAGGCATAGTGCTGACCATCTATTGCCTCAAATGTGCAATGAGCTAAGAAATTTCTCTTAGCATCCTTTATATGTTGTTCTGGATCATTCACTGAACTCTATCCTTCTTGAAGTGAGGGAACTTGTTTTCTGAGAACTTAGTGAATTGCATCTTAAAATCTATAGGCTGAGAGAAATTGATGGATTGATTACAATCTCCCATGTCTGGCCAAAATGCTCTTGGACGGAGTACCAAATTAGAAACAACTAGTTTTTTTCCATCAATCAAAGCCTGAAAAATATTTTCAGCATAGACAGTATCTAAGGTCCTGCTGTTGGTGAAGACACTTGCTTTGACCACCGTTGAAGCATGTATAACTTGAGTCTTCTGGCCCCATATATATCCTAGATCCTCATCTATCATAGCCTCATTCAAGTGAAGACTTAGGTTCTTCATTGATAACATTTCTGCTTCTAGATCTGACTCCATTTCAAGACCCTCTGCATCCTCTTCGTGTTCTTCCTCTTCTCTTCTTTGCCCTTTCTTTGTATATGAACAGCCTCTTTTTCGAGTTATAGGACTTGGAACTGTAGCTCGTGAAGTACTTGCCTTTTGCATTTGACGTCGAGGTTTATTTTTTAGGGGCTCTATGTGAACCGCTTTAGATCGCCCTACTTCTTCTTCTATTGCCTCAACTTCAGGTATACTTAAGGGCTTCACTTGTTCTGTTATTCCATCAACTTCATGAGTTACACCATCTAAGTGAGTAATACCATAAACAAGAGATGTGTGTGCATGTATTGTCTTATCTGATGCATGTCGTGTCTCACTCAATTCAATTTTTGTCTGAGATGCATGTGCATGCCCTGTATCATGTCCTGTCTCCACCAATTCAATTCCTGTCTCAGATGTAGATCCCTTGTAAGCATCCACGTGTACAAGACCCTCATCCAATGCTACAATGTGTTCTGTCTCATCCACTCCAGTTCCTCTCTCATTTGTATTACCATGAACCAGGTCTACATGGCGTGTCTCATCACTTCCTTTCTCATGTGTGGATTCTTGCACCTTAGGTCCCTCCAATGAAGTTGAACCTTGTTCAATGACACCCTGAAAGTATTCAAGGATAATCTTTGACTGCATTTTTCTTGCTTACTCAATGGGAAATTCCTCCCACACATGTTGGAGGATCTCCAATGCAGGAACCAATTCAAGAAATCTAGGTGCTTTTGGCGGCGGCATCACAAAGTGCATTGCATCTTTTTTAGAAAGAAGAAACGATCTGTTGCTCATTCTTGACTTTGTGTAAATCATCATTGTACTGCTATCTTTTTCATTTTTTATTCCTAGTAAGGTGCCCCCTTGAATCAAATTTCTCTTTGAGAAAGATAGATTTGATGCCCACTCATCTTTCTCCAACTCTCTCTTTGTCATCACTAGAATGGGATTTCCTTTACTTAATACCAAGAACCATGCTTTCTTTGTTGTGTCAACAATGGTCCAGTTTGTGAAGTCCTTTGGGGCATAAATTCTTCCATTGTATTTCAGTGTCATACCATTGACAAATGCTGTAGCCTCAAGATCCATCCTATATTAAAGCACAACACAAATTTTAGGTACTTTGACAAACTACAATTACTTTGAAAATTCAAAAGTACAATGAGTCCCATTAATACACCTCAAGTTTTTATTCTTCCCAATCATATAAGTGTCAATTTCACGCTTTGGGAATAGCCTAAAAGGCTTTACAAGGCTTAGAGCATAAATGTGAAAAAAAATAAGGATTTACAATGATCTCCGAATACAAATTTGAAGTCTGTCAGATATAAGTGCAAAATGCTATGTCAACTCCCACAACTGATATAAGTGTAAAATGCTCTGTCAACTCCCACAACTGGTACAAATATAATCTGCTATGTCTAGTCCCTTAACTGATTCAACTGTAATCTGTCATGTCCACTGATACAACTTTCAATCATCTTGAAAGTTTAAAAACCTTAATCGTTGCTTAACGTTGCTTAAATGGTAGGGTTGTTGTGAGTGTGAAACTGAATGTGAACGAATGGACCTAGGAACTAGTTGGGAAATTTTGAGCATAGCTTTGATTGGTTTTTTTGGAGTTCTCTCCTCTAAGGACAAACTAATCTATGCTAATCTAGACTACACCAACCGTCGAAGCGAAGAAAAGCAAGAAATAATTTCTTTTCCATTGTTCTTTTTAATATCCTTAGATTGCGAATTAAAAGCAAAAAATAATCTATTTTCCATTATTCTTTTTAATACACTTAGGTTGCGAGTTTAAAAAAGATAAAATTTATATTTTCAAAAACTAATTCTTACAACTCATAAGAATTGAACATTCACATTGATAAGAAGTTAAAATCTTAATAAATTTGAATTTAAATAATAAAAACTACAAATTTAATTTGACTCCAAACCCTAAACCCTAAACCTTAAACCCAAACCCTAAACCCTAAACCCAAATCCCCAAACCCTAAACCCTAAACTCCCAAACCTTAAACCCTAACTCCCAAACCTTAAAACCCTAAAACCCTAAACCTAAACCCAAACCTCAAAACCCTAAATCATAAACCCTAAATCCAAACCTCAAAACCCTAAACCCAAACTCCCAAACCCTAAACCCTAACCCCCAAATCCTAAACCCTAATCCCTAAACCCTGAATCCCAAAACCTAAACCCTAAACCCTAAACTCTAACCCCCAAATAATAATGCCCTAAACACTAACCCCAAACCTAAACCCTAAACCGTAAACCCCTAATCCCTAACCCCAAACCCTAAGCCCTGACTCTGAAACCCTAAACCCTCATCCCCAAACCTTAAACCCAAACCCCCAAACTCTTTTTTAATTCAAATTAATTTAACTTAATTCACAATCATAAGAAGTTTAAACTTTGATAAAGTAAATCCTTATTAGTTTGAAATCACAAAATTTGAAATATAAATAAATTCAATTTAACTTAAAGTTTATGAAAAAATAAAGTTAAATTAAGAAAATAAGACTTAAAATTTTGAAATATAAATAAATTCAATTTAACTTAAAGTTTATGAAAAAATAACTTAAAATTAAGAAAATAAGACTTAAAATTAAGAAAATAAGACTTAAAATTAAAAATTTAATATTTACGTAGAAGAATATATTAATTCTCCCTAAAAAGAAATAAATTAAAGTAATAATAATGAATGTAAGTTAAACTACTTTTAAAATTTTAAAAAATGTAATAAAATTAAAATTATACTTTCTATATTCCAAAACAAAATGCATTTTTGTAAACTATATTTCAGAAAATTTAATTGAGAAATTAAACTAGTAAATTGAAAATGGAAGTGAAACTCATTTTAAATTCAAAAACAAAGGAAAATTTAAAATTCAAGTTTCCACAAGTTTTCCTTTTCGCACACATTTGTCTTTTCACACTTTTCAAGTTTCCACACGTTTGTCTTTTCAAACACAAGGTTGTCTTTTATCACAATTTTCAAGTTTCCACACGTTTATCTTTTCAAACACAAGGATTCATAGTTTAAAAAAAGGCGAGAAATTTAAAATTCAATTTCCACACATTTCCCTTTTCAAACACCAAGGTTTATAGTTTTGTTTGTTTAAGTTTCGACTAAATCACACACCAATCTCCTCTAATATGCCTCATTGATCATAGCTCCCAAATTCTTCCATCAAAACATCTCTCCTTTATCTCTCCTTGATCGTCGCCCACTCATTTCTCCTCCTCATTGGTAAGATTTTCTATGTCGATCGTACTTTCTCTTGTGCCCTCCCTCTCTAAATTTTCATCTCTCGTCCATCTCTCGTCACACTCTCTCATCTCCTCTCTTCTTCTTCTCTCTCTCTCATGCTAGTACGCTTCTCTCTTCTTCTTTTCTCTCTCTCTCTCTCTCACTCTAGTATGCTTCTCTCTCTCTCTCGTCTCTCCTCTCCCTCTCTTTTTCTCTTCTCTCTCTCTCTTTCCTCTCCCCTCTAGTCTATGTTTCCTCTCATCTTTATTTACTCTCTCCCCTCCTCTTCATTTCCCCCCCCCCCTCTCTCTCTCTCTCTCTCCCACTCTCTCCTCTCCTTTTCTCTCTCTCTCTCTCTCTCACTTGTGCTCCGCATACTCTCTCCCCCTCTCTCTCTCTCCCCACTCTCTCTCTCCCCCCTCTCTCTCTCGTGCGCTGTCGTGGTAGTGTGCCCCTCACTCTCTATCTCCCCCCTCTCTCTCGTGGCAGTGGCCCCCCGTCTCTCTCTCTCCCCACTCTCTCTCCCCTCTCTCTCTTGCAGCAGCGGCCCCCCCTCTCTGTCTCTCTCCCCACTCTCTCTCTCTCGCGTGCTGCTGTGGCAGCGTGCCCCTCACTCTCTCTCTCCCCCCCTCTCTCTCACGGCAGCGACCTCCCCCCCTCTCTCTCTCGTGCACTGCTGCGGTAGTGCACCCCTCACTCTCTCTCTCCCCCCCTCTCTCTCACGGCAGCATCCTCCCCCCCCTCTCTCTCTCCCCACTCTCTCTCTCCCCCCTCTCTCTCTCGCGTGCTACCATGGCAGCGTGCCCCTCACTCTCTCTCTCCCCCCCTCTCTCTCGTGGCAACGACCTCCCCCCCCTCTCTCTCTCTCCCCACTCTCTCCCCCCTTTCTCTCGCGGCAACGGCCCCCCCTCTCTCTCTCTCCCCACTCTCTCTCTCATGTGCTGCCGCGATAGTGCGCCCCTCACTCTCTCTCCCCCCTCTCTCTCGTGATAGTGGCCTCCCCCCTCTCTCCCCCCTCTCTCTCTCGCGCGCTGCCACGGCAGCACGCCCCTCACTCTCTCTCCCCCCCTCTCTCTCACGGCAACAGCCTCCCCCTCTCTCTCTCTCTCTCTCCCCACTCTCTCTCTCCCCCCTCTCTCCCCCCTCTCTCTCCCCACTCTCTCTCTCCCCCCTCTCTCTCTCGCACGCTGTTGTGGCAGCGTGCCCCTCACTCTCTCTCTCCCCCCTCTCTCTCGCGGCAACGGCCTCCCTCCCCTCTCTCTCTCCCCACACTCTCTTTCTCCCCCCTCTCTCTCTTGTGCGCTGTCGCGGCAGCGGCAGCGTGCCCCTCACTCTCACTCCCCCCTCTCTCTCGTGACAGCGGCCTCACCCCTCTCTCTCCCCCCTCTCTCTCTCGCACGCTACCACAGTAGCATGCCCCTCACACTCTCACTCCCCCCCCTCTCTCGCGGCAGCCTTCTCCCCCCCTCTCTCTCTCTCCCAACTCTCTCTCTCCCCCCTCTCTCTCTCGCGCATTGCCGCGGCAGCGACAGTGCACCCCTCACACTCTCTCTCCCCCTCTCTCTCGCGGCAGTGGCCTCCCCCCCTCTCTCTCTCCCCCCTCTCTCTCTCTCGTGCTACCACGGCAGTGCGCCCCTCACACTCTCTCTCCCCCCCTCTCTCTCGCGGCAGCAGCCTCCCCCCTCTCTCTCTCTCCCTACTCTCTCTCTTATGAGTTAGGGTTTAGGGATTAGGGTTTACGAGTTTAGGTTTAGGTATTAGGGTTTAGGGTTTAAGGGTTAGGGTTTAGGAATTAGAGTTTTAGGATTAGGATTTTGGGATTAGGGATTAGGGGTTAGGGTTTATGGATTAGGATTTAGGGGTTTAGGATTTAGTTTTAGGAATTAGGGTTTAGGATCTAGGGCTTAGGGTTTAAGGGTTTAGGAATTAGGGATTAGGGTATAGAATTTAGGGTTTAGAAATTAGGTGTTAGGGTTTAGGGTTTAGGAATTAGGGTTTATGGTTTCAAGGGTCGAATTAGGGTTTAGGTTTGGGGGGTTAGGATTTAGGGTTTAGGGTTTGGGGTTTGATTAAATTTTTAAACAAGATCTAGATTTTTAAATCATTAATAAAGTAGATTATTGAGAAGAGACTAATGTTCTTTATAATGGTTATTACAGCTTGTTTGCAAAGGAAACTCACAAAGGAGATGGCTACAAAATTTATTTCGGGGATGGAGGTGATTCTATGTTACAAAAGAGTAGTTGCATTTGCTACAATCCATGAAAGTGATCCAAATTCTATTTGTCACTTTAGAAGACTTGGCAAAGATAAGGTGGCGGTTATCGTATCAAGGATTCTTACTGCACATGTTGAGCTAAAGCATAAGTGTGGGGATATGGAAATCCTTAGAGATGTTATGCCCTATAATACTTCCAACAAAGCATTTATTGCATGGGACAGAGATGAGACTTATCCAACACATGTCATCAGGAATACAAAGTGCATATCTTTGGATTTTAGAGTGGGAGATATTTTACAAATGTTATCATTTGCAAATAAGAATGTAGCAGAAGGTCAAGTCTTGGGATTTGAACAAGTGGAACACTTGACATTTGCGCAAATGAGAATTCAAAAAGTTACTGATGATGGTATGGATGATAACTCAATGTCATTGGATGGTCCCTACTATGAGGTAGGTAAGGATTTGAGATGGAGCATGCAATTTTTAAAGATTGGAAAGACTCGGCATGTGGTTTTTAATGATAAACATAATGTATACTACAACATCAAAGAATTGAAAGAATATGCCAATGTACCAAGCTCTATTCCTTCAGAGATGGATGATTCCAATGCACTCAACTATAGCACTGACGTCTTATCAGAAGTCGATGAGTTCATTGGTACCGAGAAAGAAAAATATTTCACAAGTGATGCCTTATCCGGGGTGGATGAGTTCATCCACATTGAGAACTTGGGCAAAGATGTCAAAAGTGATATATTTTCAAGCATGGATGGCTTCATGGATACTGATAAAGTTCTTGGAGTCAAAACAAGTAATTATAGAATTATGGAAATCATGCACGATAGTATAATGAGTTATGTTCTCTCTGGAGTAGAGGAGTTTTAAGACTATGGAGTTATGAAATCCATAGAAAGTGCATCAATGAGTGATGTTCTCTCAGGAATAGATCATTTTGGACACTCTATCACCACTGACTATGGAGTTATGAAATCCATAGAAAGTGCATCAATGAATGATGTTCTCTCAGGAATAGATGAGTTTGAAGATCATTCGGGACACTCTAATGCCATTGTGACAAGTGGTTCTATGATTGTATCAAAAGTAGGGATAAGATCAACAAAGGACTATTCGGTATTTGACTTTAATTGTGAAATAGTTAATGTTACAAATGGTTTTACGAATGTATCAAAAGCAAGGATGACATCAACAAAGGAATATTCAGTATTTGACTGTCAGAGTGATAAGATCAAGGATGCAACATCTCATGAAAACAACGTGACAAATAAATCTTACAAGGAGAACTACACAAATCCAAATAAGAATGTATAAAAGGTCCCAAAATGGACATACAGATGCATGAAAAGACAACGAAGAGTCCAGGAAGATCCAAAAAAGCAACCAAAGAGAATAAGAGTAATGAATGAAGATGTTATGCTAAAAGCAATGCGATCTACATGCTGTAAGCGTACATGTATGCGATCCATTAACTTACATGACATCAAGGGTTGTAGAGAACATGTTTGGCAAAGGAAAGGAAGCAGAAGAAATGAATACCTACTCACGAGATTGTCTTGCTTTCTTGTAAATGATAAGAGAAGGCAAAGTTCAGGACAGCAGATAAGGCCTCTTATAAATGGAAAAAGTATATGCAATAATGCATATCGCATTATTACAGGATTATCACATGGCACATATTGGAATTTGCTAATAAAGCAAAGTATGGAGTTAAATTTAACATTCATGGAAACATAGGAAGGCCCAAAACAAGAGCCTCAACGGTTGCGGCAACAGCAATTTTGAAAGATTACATTTATGAAAATGCTTTACCATAACCCCACCTATCAGAAAATGCATCTTTCGATAGATTTGACCAAAAAAGAAGTATTTAACTCTATTGGAGAAACACAGAGGCAAAGAGGGCATGCACCGGCATCTTTTCATACTTTGTATACTCTTTGGAAAAAAAGCTTTGGATATGTTAAAATCCCAAAGAGGCAAAAAATGTCAAAGTGCAATGACTGTGATGATCTAAAGTGAGCACTTGAGAGTGCAATATCTCTAGAACAAAAAGGAGCTTACAAAAAAAAGAGAGAATTTCATCATGGACTTGTTCAACATTCTAGAATAAAATATGCATTTTGGAAGGAGCAAGCTATTTCTCACCCAAATGAGTACATGTGCAATATTGTAGATGGTATGGATCAAAATACAACAACATTACCTCGATTTGTTAACACTCCACCTAAGCTACAAGGCAAATACTTTTTAAATACACATTTATGTGGAGTGTTAGTGCACAAATTTAAGTTTTTTACAGACATATGGATTGATTCCTTGCATCTACATGATAGCAATCAAGTTGTAACATCCGTTATGAAGGCAATTCACAATGTACATGCATAAAAAGGTCACCTACTAGCAACTTTGAGAGTACAAGCAGACAATTGCGGATGAGAGAATAAGAATGTACTCTTCTTTGCATTTTTCTCAATGATAATCGCTCATAGAATCTTCAATGAGATTGAAGTTGGGTTTTTGTTGGTTGGGCACACACATGAGGATATCGATTAGGTATTTAGCACAATTTCAAGAGAATTAAAACACAAGGACATGGAGACGATGGATGACTTGATAAGAAAATGTGGGAGGCAAGTTGGTGGCCATAAGGAAGGAACAATATGCTCAATGGTTGAGAGGATGTATGATTGGAAGAGCTTTATTCTACCTTTCATACAAAAAGGTGGTGATGCCCTGATAGGTCATAGCGCTCCACACTATTTTCGCTTTTTCTTAAGGGATGAAAAACCAATGATGCAATGGCAACACTATTCTCTTGATACAAAATGGGAACCTGAAGAACCTTACTCTCTCTTAACTTTAGTCCCGAGCAAAGAAATGCATCCAACATGGGCTCCTATAAAAGAATTCAGCGAGAAATCCAAAGGTGAAATAGAAGGCTTAAAAGCTTTTATTGCATACAAAGAGGAAATGCTCTGGAGATTTCCTGATTGGAAGCCCTCTTGGAAGGAACACACTACTGTTGTAATTAGCAAGACCTGCCAATTGATAAAGGACCTTGCAAAAATGCAAGAAGATGATATTAAGGCAGAACAGCCTTTATTTTGGCCAAATGTTGGTAATAACTTGCGTCCAGCATGTGGTCTGTTTGAAAATGAGTTTGAATCATTGCTCCCATGTCCATATTGTGGACCCAAGAAGAGAGAGTTTATGCCACAAATAGACATAGATGTCCATTGTTTTGTTGCAGTTCGACCATCGGATGATGAACATGAGAACGTGAAGTTTTGGGTTGCGAAAGTAGTTAGCATGAGCATGGATGACAGGGGGAGAGCTACAACATTTACAGCGGTATGGTATGAGCCAAGGGGTAGGAAGGAGAACCAAGATAACAGTACATTGTATAGTAGTTGTCTGAAAAAGGAATGGGTCCCAAACCATGAAGCAATTTCAAGACTTTCCACAGAGACAGTCATACTATCCTGGAAATCAAGGTCAAAGAAAACAAAGAAGCACATGGGGTATGATGTAGAAGATAAAATAAAATTACCGCAACCAATTATTACGCACATTATAGAGTTCATAAAGATGCTCGTCTGGGAGGAAGTAGAAGGAGATAGCGCAAATGAAGAATGCCCATGATAACACCATTCAAATATCGAGAAAGAGTGAAGGTGGTGGTGGTAGTCAGATGAGAGTGAATGAAGATGGCACCCAAGCGACAAGTGATGACAGAAATGACATTCTGAACAAGCAAATGTTTGGATCACTCATTTCTGTGATCATGATAGAAAAGACATTCAAACAAGCAAATGTTTGGATCACCCATTTGTACTAAACTCATTGTAAAAGAAAAATTAAATTATTGAAAAGGCCACAGGAGATCCTTTGTACAAAGACTCATCCAGAGCAATATTTGTTGTAAAACTTATGACATGATAATGTAAAATTGCAAGCATAGATATTGCTATTTTTTGGAGTACAAAAGAGGCTTCCATCATGTCTCATGTCTATATAAACCTTTTAATTTCTTGAATATTCAAGAGTGTTCTAGTTTTCTGCATTGAAAGTAAAAAGAGTCTTACAGGTCTCTTATGTATACATTTTTAAAATGTTGTGAATCCTCAATAGCATGGTTTTTCATGGATTTAAACTAATAACTCGGATTTTTTATTTTAAGAATATGATTCTTATAAACAAGAAATACAAATTTAGGATTTAATAGTAGTTTTTGCATTATTTGTACAACATTGTAGAGAGATATTTTGAAATGTATTATGTGAAAATGATAGTGCGAGAAAGTAAACTTTTGATTCTCGAATGACAGTTTCATAAAGTAAACTTTTCATTTGGGAAGGATTTTAAGGAATAGTCCAAAAGTAGACATATGAGTCCAAAATTAATGAAATAAGTGTTATTTTTGAATTGGATATATGGAGTATTGTATTCTTCATGACATTCAAAAAATATTTGACTTGAGAGAGAATTACACACACTGGCATTGATTGCCCAATCCTACCATATGGATTCTAGGATCATTGTGGAGGATAACCCTTTCCATGGCATAGAGGACAACTTCAACTCACAGGATTGTCTGAAGCAGCTAAAAAATGTATGGGAGACTATGACATCGATGATGAGACATTCATAAAGATTCAAAGGGACTTTAAATTTGACAAGATTGGGAAAAGGGAGGAGTAGAAAAGAGTACCAAAAGATATCATCGAGTGAAGCACCTTCATTTGGAAGGACAAGGATCTACAGGAAAATGAGAATATGAAGGTGAGTAATCTTATCTTTTAGTAACTCTACTCTCATTTCATTTGAGTGATCTTGTCTTTTGATATCTGTGTTCTCACGTTGCTTTTAATGGAAAGCTTGTCTTGATTTGATTTGCGCAATTGTATGTTGAAGATGATTCCTTCCTTGTGAGGTCTAGTGGGAGTAGGGAGAGAGGTCTTGGCTAGCTTGCCAACCTCTCTCACTATATCAAGATTCTCTCTTCTACAAAATTATTAATTTATCACTAGCATATAAGCAAGGATGATGAGACAGTTGTTTGGTTATTTGATGCTTTGTTAGAGTTTCTGGGAGATGATCAAATCAACCAACAAAAGCACACGAGGAAGGAAAAGATCATTCTTGTCAAAACAATCTCTGCTTACAATATTTTTGGTTACTATCCTGACAAGATCTTCTTTAGGGTAGGATATTATCTTGCTTACATTGCCTATTCCCTCCCAAGTGGCATTACAAGCCCTATGAACTTAGATGTTCATGGAAAACACCATCTTCTCAAGTTGAGAGAGCCAGCTTTAGCACATGATGCCATTCAATTTGAAGAAGACAATCCTATTTAGTAGCAAGAGAGGTAGCAGGTGAAAGATGAAAAGGTAGAGGTGCAAGGTAGTCATGTTGATGAGCTTTCAAAAGATGCCATCAATTAAAGTTGCAAAGAGGGCCTTCACTATAAGCTAGAGAAAAGTTATCTTAGTAGAGTGCAGATCTATAGTCACACTGTTTTGACTATAGTGATTGTATATTGTATTGTTTGTAAGTTTTCAAAAACTTACAAAGTGTAGCAACTTATTTAAAAACATGTAAAGTTTACATAATATAATCACTACTTTGGTCTATTGAGTTGTACATTGTACATTTTGTTACAAAGCTCCTAACTCTATCTGTCCACTATGGTTCACAAAGGTCTTTGATTTTTTCCATTCCGCATTTCTCTATACAGTTGTTGAGTTGTCGAAGAATTTGTTTCTCCTTTCTTTT
The DNA here is from genome assembly GCF_047967505.1 of Dipteris shenzhenensis. NCBI lineage: Eukaryota > Viridiplantae > Streptophyta > Polypodiopsida > Gleicheniales > Dipteridaceae > Dipteris > Dipteris shenzhenensis. Next base: position 7,113,315 of record NC_141608.1, read on the forward strand.
TGGGCCATCTTGAATGCTAGTTTGACTTTTGATGTCACCACTTATTTCTTACATTGCAACCTTTGTAGCATACATCAATGGAACCACTAGAAAACTTCTTTGAGGCTATTCCCCTTTCGTGCTCCTCCAAAATCTTGAATGCTAGTTTGACTTTTGATGTCACCACTTTTTTCTTACATTGCAACCTTTGTAGCATACATCGATGGAACCACTAGAAAACTTCTTTGAGGCTATTCCCCTTTTGTGCTCCTCCAAAATGTTGGGTATGTTGAAAAATTGGACCAAATTGCAGGGCAACAATATTTTTTTACAAAATATGGAAGATGGTTGTAGAAAATATGCTACATTTACAATAAACAAGAAGTCACATTGTGTTGTTAAGAGATAACATAAGGAAATGCCAATAAGAAAAGAATGAAATTTTATTACCATGTAATGTGTTATGCTGCAACTTGTCCAAGATTCTTTCATTGATTTTCCAAAAGACTTCAATTCCTCATCCAATGCACGGTGATCATTCTTGGTCCAAATCTGTTTGTCAAAAATTACGAAAAGCTTGTCTATGGATTTTTACACTTATGTTTTAATAGTTCGTGCAATTTCATTTGCTTCATTATCTTTAATTACATTGTGTACGTGCCTCCAAATTCCATATTGCACTGTTGAAACATAGCATTATTGTCTACTTGGTTTTCGTTTGCCTTGTGGCTTTGATAAAACCTTCTATCCTTCACTCTACCAATAGATGGCTTGATCGACACTTCCGTTCCATTTTTTTATTTTTTCAGATCTGTTGTGATATGGCCGTCTCCTCCATGGAGACCAATGTCTGATAACACTTTCTCAATTGCTTGAAGTGCCTCCTTCCTATGCTTTCAAGATGAAGCTTCCACTCAAAACAAATGTACAAAAATACTAGCTTCTCAATGATTTGGCATAAAGCGTGTAATGTGCATATATGTACATTACACAAAGGGTTATTAAGAACGGCTTTGAAATTTGGATCAACCTTATCTCTGTTGGGTTCTTTCCTCCACCATTTGGGATCCTTGACATATGCTGGCTCCTTGCAGTAAAGGCATGGAGATTTTGAAATCCCTCCTTTGTATGTTGAAATACACTTAAGGGGCTCGCCTACCAGATGCCAATAAACCTAGAAATCACATTTTCCATCAACATGCAAATACCCTCGTTGAACTTGATCTTTAATAATTGTAGGTATTTCTATGTGTCGGAATATCCAATCAGGAGTTTGGTGGTCCTCTGACTTAACTTGCCATTTGAAAATACAATTGAAGATTTAGACATTAATAAATACATTATAGTTCTAAAAGAACTATTTTGAATCCAAGTGTGTGCTTACCTCAAATGCACCTAGCCACCAAATGTGCTTTTTGCATTGCACACTGAAGTGTTTTATGTTTGCTATCGTAATTAAGGGATCAAGAGATCTGTTCATTAGAGTGATGGTCACTCATTCAATCTTTTTCTCCTTGACAATCTCACATTTTTCTAGCTTTATAACAAATTTCAGAATCCCCTGGCACTCTTCAAATGTCATACCATAAAACTCAACCATTCTCCTTTGCACATGTTGAAGATTGACAAAAATATTATTAAAGGAGTTATATAGAGTGGTCCCCTTGGCACTGTGGTAACTCCTTCAATATGCACATAATTTACAATATAATCATCTACTTGTTGGTTGACTAGGCCTCTTAACTTCCACCTTCAGGCTTCGACAACAGCACATGCTTTATCGTATGATCTTTCAAGTTTGTTGATACTGCATTGAAAATGGAAGTGTAAGCTTGACTACTCATTCCGCTCTCATCGAGTGCCCCTTGTATTACATTCACATCAAATTTATTTGTATCTACAAATTATTGCACAACATTTAATTTTTTTCTCCTCTAGCATTTTTTCATCACAATTGTAGTTGTTGATAGTAGTAAACCTTTCATTTGTTTTACTGGAGGGGCATTAGGATCAACATTTTCTTTCTGAGGCCGAGAATTTTCCTACAACAAGCACAAACAAAAGAGTTTTTCTAAGCTCAATTACTATTATCATCAAGTAATCATTGTCTTTGTGTTGCATTCAAAATCACAAAAGCAGAAGAAGACTTACCTTGCTTCTTGAACTCTATGCTTGCATCCTCTACTGCCAGTTTTCAAATTTGCAAGGTAACAAATTTTTCTATTTCTAAGTCTATCTCCTAAGGGTGTGCCTTTGCTTCTACCTTTCTACAACATTTTCTTTGTCATCATGTGTTCTTTAGTTTCTTTCTGTAGCTACTCTTTCAATTTAGATCTTTCTGATATCTATTGTAATTTCATTCCCATCTCTTGTTGGTATAAGCCTTTGTATATTTCCACACTACAGATTGAGCTTCGACATATTCAATAGGCCCTTATTTCCATCACCCACAAACTTCAGCAGTGTTGTCGGATTGAAAAATGGAGGAGTAAAGTTTCTAATTGGACATTTTGGGTAAATGCTTCCATTACACCATAAATGGATATGTTGTAAGACTTCTATCCTCATGTTCTCTCTCTGCATTGTACCTACTTGTGGACCCTTCCATCATTTCTGCACAGGTGTATACTCTTTAAACTTCTAAATCAATATGGAGGTGGTAAAGTCTCTTCTTGTTGGATTGTTCTTCAGTGGTGTGGCTACATGTTGCCATTTGTTTGAGCAACGTTGTCCCATTGCTTCACACCCTCATCAACTTTTATAAATTGAAGTGTAAGCAATGGACTTACCTTGATAAATCCATGTTAATCTTTTGCGAGGATGTCTAAAAATTAAAAAAACAAAGATTATTAAAGCTTAGTTATGAGTTTCTATCCACAGAATCTTGCAGCCTAAATAAGTCAACAATGATAAGTCCATATTTACTATGATAAGTCCATGTTTATCTTTCATGCAAAGGTTTAAAATTTGAAAAACAAAGATTCTTAAATGTTAATTATGGGATCTTGACACAAAAGAGTCACAGGACTTGCTTCAAAGAGAGAATATGATAGTAGAATTTAATGCTAGTTCATTTTTGTAGATTTTGGAGCAAAGAAAAATGATAAAATAGCGAATTTCTTATAGGGCCCCCCCAAAATGAGCTCCCTTTTTTGCTAATGCCTCCACAATTGAGCCCTCCTCTTTATTTGTAGCATCTTGAATCCATTCTTCTATTTCTTTGTCCCACACTATTCAAGACACAAAAAGCATTTTGGAGATGATCTTATCTAATCTCTCCAATGGGGTAGGTTTCTACAAAGAATCTAGTCCATTTCTTGATTGTCTAATCTCCTTAATAGGATTTCAATATTTGGAGGGATGTACTTGCTTCTTTTGATTCTTAGGAGCCAATGGCTCTTTTCGACCAATTGAGGCTAGGGTGGACTTGGCCATCTTTTTTTTAAAGGAAAAGTTTTGAATGTGTGGGTTTATGGTTTTTTCAAGTTAGTTTTATTAAGAAGCTAAAATTTTATATTGGCATCGAAAGTTTGTATGCCCTAATAAAAATAAATGTTTGGAACATTTGCCAAGATTAAAACTTTTATGCAAAAAATTTAAGGTTTCACTAGGATTTACATTTTTATCTTCAAAATTTAAAAGAAAAATATAAAAAGGTACTAAATTCAACTGATATTGTGAAACTAAAAAAACGAGCTTGAAAAAATTTGCCAAGATTTTATATTAATATATGAGCATGGCTTCGATAAAAACATCCTTGTAGAAAGGCCACATAAGAATCAAGGATTGGGAAAGCTTTTGTAGATTAGGAGTTTCTCCCTATACAATTGTCCATCCATATAGCATATCACTAGGGAAGAACAAAGATATCTAGTAATACCCAACTGAGTGCAAACTTGAGGTATCCCCCTTAGGTTAATACATTGCTACTTATTTATTGCTAAAATCCACTTGAGTCCATAGCAGAGGGTGTTTCCTAATTGGACAAAGGTAAATGGAAGTCTATTCAACTTACAAGGCCAAGGTCAATCTTGGCCTGTCTAATGACAAGTCCAAAAGGCACATTGGTTTCTTATTGTCCAAAGCCTTGGTGATGGAATTTGGTAGAATTAGCCTTGGGATAATGTTATGTTGGACATGATCACCCAAAAATTTCTCACCCAAGATTCTAAAGTCGTAGCACTAGGGGGCCTTGGACCAAGAAATAACCTAATTAGAGCTTCCGTTCTAAGCTAGACAATTGAATACTCATAAAGGACATCACCCACAAAGACAGTGGCAAGTAACTTGTTTGAGCAAATCTCTTTGTTCCTCCACTTGATGATGTTGCTCACTTCTTAAACAACTCATCTATCTCGAGTCATCTATATCCTTGTCTAATAGTGGGGGGAAAGGAATGCTTGCCTTTTAACCATTCTTTTTCTTTTAGCAAACTTCAAAACTTCCTCTAATTCACTTACCTTTGCCTCTACTACTAGCCATCTAATTAAGCTCCATAGTAGGTTTTGGATTGAAAAAGATTACTATTGTTCCTCTTTTTTCCATTTCAAGATCCCAATTAAAAGCATTTGGTTACTTCTTCCTTAATTATGATGTGACGGGGAAGGCTATGAGAAGATAACTAGAAATGCCTTCTTGGCTTCTCACAAGTAGAGATGGTTAAATCTTGGAGTATTCCTCTACATTATTAGTAGCACAATGACCAGGAAGGGAGAAGAGGGCTCCCTTCGAAGTGTGGAGAGAACTTGCATAATATGTTTTCCTCAGCATGATGCATACTATGTCATCACCATGTTCAAATGTTTCTTTTACCTTGAACACTTTTCTATCCTTCAAAAGCATTAGGGAGTTCTCTTTGCATTGAGCTTTTTGTTCATGTGAATAATTATATATATTTCTTCTTCAAAAGAAATTCCACACGTGTAAAGGTTACTAGCACGTTCAAGACCCACCTTCTTGTCATGTAAAGTCAAATAGATGGGACAAGAGAATGAGAGGGGGGGGAAGTATTCCATCAGAGTCATGCTCAACCTCCTTGATCACTCAATAAGGTTCAAATTAGGTGAAACTATGATACCAATACATAAATTATATTAGTAATAATAAGTTGGATGAATCACCAAACCAAATATAACACCAACAATACTAGTGATACGTTATTACTTGGAGTCACCCGATCTATCATAAGCTGATTTTAACATAACCGATTATTTAGTGAGGCACCCTTAAGGACCCTACCACATCTAGTTTCATGAATTGATTTGCAATAATCTCCCACTAGAGGTCTCATATGGGAAAGACTATGATAATGATACTTTTCCAACACACTTAGTTGGCTAAAAGGACAAATAGGATAATACAATAGCTATCCTATTGTTGACAGGAAGAGTGATGATAAATTAAAGCTCAGGGGGGGGGGGGGGAGGTCACTGATAAATATGTAAGCATAGCATGTATGGGTTCAAAAGAAGTAGTTTTTAAAAACCTTTTTAACACATTTGCCACGTGCAAAAGGGTATCATATAAAGGGGGTATTCAGAGATTGAATAGGAAAAGGGTGTATTTTATTCATGATAAACTTATAGATAAGGGTTTTTACAAATACGCCTTGAACGCACGTGAAATATAGGGTTTATGAAAAGTGCTCAAAAAAGGGTGTATTTTATTCATGATAAAATTATAGAGAAGGGTTTTTACAAATACGCCTTGAACGCACGTGAAATATTAGCATTTATGAAAAGTGCCCCCCCCCCCAATGAGATTTAAAGTACGAGATAATAATCTTAGTACTTAGCTAGTTGATTGACAATTCCTCTCATTTCATAAATGGTATTATTTTGGAGGGTATATTTCTTCCTTTCATGTAAACTGTTTTTTTATTAAGGGATTAGGTACAACAATGAGGTGGGGTCTTAGAGAAGATAGAAATTTTCTTTCTCCTACTGTAGACATAAAGTAGAAACTATGATATGTTCATTTCTTAAAGTGTAGAAAGGTCTAAGAAAGTACTATTGGAATAGCTAACTATAACTAGATTGCAGGGAAAAGAATAGTAGATTATGTCCACTATCTTGTGGGTAGTTGCAAGTGATGGTTTCTAGTAGGGGAAGATATAGCATGTTACTATGTTTGTATCTCCTAGTTATGCCATTCATCAAGTTCAAAGCTCCTAAAGAAGGTGAGGCTAAATTAGTGCATGTTTCCAACATGGGCTATAGCATGTTGATTGTTTACTCTACACGATGCACTCTTGACGAGTTCACCTCATAGGATTTAGTGTACCATGTGTATTCAAAAGGAGGGATTTTAAAGTTAAACTTTAGGGAAAATTTTAACAAGATTACAATTACAAGTGGGGTTCTTTAATTCAACTTTAGGAAAAAAAAACCTTTAATTCATAAGTAAAAAGAGGTGTGTTTATTGGGAAAAAAAATCTACTTGAGGGTTTTGAAAATACCCCTTCAAGGCATGTGATACATATGTTTCTTAGTAGTGCACCCCTAAGGATGAACTAATCTCTCAGAGTTCATGAAGTCAACGAGGTAGAACTAGCATGTGGGTAAAAAAAGTAGCATGTGGCTCCAAAAAAGGATCCTGCAACTTTGATTTACTAGAAATTCTAAAGAAAAACATAGTGTACCATTGATAGCCAACTTTGTGTAAGATCTTACTACTATTATTCTTACCACTATTGCTAAGATCTTACAGTATTCTTATTGTCCATCAATTCTTGCCTATGCTTATCATAGTATACCCTTGAAATGGTTTTACAATTGGCTACACCAAAGCTTGTTTGAATATAAAGGTGTTTTATTTCTATATTTTTCTTCTTGCTTCTCTAAAAAGTAAAAGAGCCTTTCACATAAGGGATATGCGTTTCATTCTAAAAATGTTTTGAAAGTAGATGATTTAGGAAAATTCCTATCATTAGGGGAATTTTGGACTCAAAAAGGGCCTCATAAGGAATGGAAAGTAAAACGGATTAAGAACTAACGAGGCATACAAAGGGTCCCATCACTCCCATGTGAGTTCAAAAAAGTACTTCTCCCTAGGCTTTGGTGGTCCCTAAATGTGCCTCAAAAAGTCCACCTCCCTGTCCTGCTTGGAGGGCCCCTCATTAGCCCCTCTTTAGACCCAAGTGGCCTCATTACCAAAAAAAATATTGTAAATACCTTTTTCCCCAAAATTTAAAAAAGTTCCCAAATTTCTTTGAAGCCCTTCCAAACCCCTTCCCCCAAACCATTCATATGCACCCAAATAACTTTCCAGCCCCTTTTCCCCCAAAAAAATTGATTTCTTTCAAAAGTGCAAAAAATGCCCTTCATGTATCCAAATCACTTGCTGAGTATTAAATCCTTCTTCTTCTCCTGTTTAATCCTTGTTGCCAACTTCTTCTCCTAGTTGAGATCCTATTGTTGATGCTGTTTCTTATGCTTGTTGGGAAGCCTTGTTGGATAAAACATTTTTCTATTCATGTCACTATCTTCTTGCTCCCACGATTGGTGTAGGTTGAGGACCCGGTTGGCTCCCTGAGGGTTTTCTAGATCATATTGGAGAAAGCATCATCATCACTAGAGATTTTGGAGGATGGCAAGCATGGATGTTTTTATCAAAGGTATACATATATATTAATATAAAATCCTGGCAAAAGTTCATCAAGATATATTTTTTAGTTTCACAATATTGATAGCATATAGCACATTTTTGTATATTTTCTTTTGAATTTATAAGTAAAATAGGTAAATCCTGGCGAAACTTCAAAAATTTTCACATAAGAGTTTTAAATCCTGGCGAATGTTTCAAACAATTATTTTCATTAGGGCATACAGATTTTTGACACCAATATAAAAGTTTTGCTTCTTAATGAAACTATGATGAAAAAATCATCCCTGATGGCAAGCAACAACACCTTTTAGGAATTGTTATTTTTTGTAGTTTTTGTTATGAGGGTAGGGATCATGTTGCTCTCCCACCTCAATGTTTATCTATAGTGTTGAAATGGATCTTGGGAGATAGTGTTTATCTTGAGAGATTTGGGAGAGATCTGTATTTCCCCTCCCTATGTTGTATTTTGGTTGTATGCGAGGTTTGAGGTTGACTCCAATCTCCCCTCTATTGTAATATTGAATTTCTTTAAATGGATTAAGCTAAGTTTCAATGCTAGTCCTTATTCTTCTCACCATCTTGTCAATATCTTGCCAATAAGAAGTGAAAAAAGTACTTTATACATTAAAGTTTGCATTTTATGTGTATGTGCACAGGTGCATTGTATGGGCATGTGTATGGGTGTGTGTATGTGAATTAATTTGGAAAATGATTGTAGTATTATACTCTAGTGTCTTTACTATGAATTTGAACAAGATTGATTCATTGGAAACAAAGTTTGCATTGTTTATGCATGGGCGTGTGTATGGGTGCATGGTATGCTCGAGGGGTTCACCTCCCAAAATTTCAGTATACCACATGCATTCAAAAGGAGGGGTATTTTAATTCCACTTTTGGAAAAATTCTCGGGGGGTTCACCTAAAAAAAATCTAGTGTACCATGTGCATTCAAAAGGAGGGGTATTTTAATTTAACTTTTTTGAAAATTTTAATAGGTTTACAATAACAGGAGGGGTTTTTAAATTCAACTTTAGAAAAATATCACTTAGTTCATAAGTAAAGAGGGGTGTTTTTATTGGGGGGAAAATTTTAGTTGAGGGGTTTTTTAAATACTCCTTGAATGCACGTGATACATAGGGATCCTAAGTAGTGCACCCCCTAAAGAAAAAATTTAAGAGGTTTACAATTACAGGAGAGGGGGTTTTTAATTCAAATTCAAAAAAAATTCTATTAGTTTATAAGTAAAGAGGGTGGTTTTGTTGGGAAAAGAATTTTAGTTGAGGGTGTTTTTAATAGCCCTTCAACGCACGTGATACCTAGGATTTCTTAGTAGTGTACCCCTCGAGATGGTATGGTATGTGTGTGGGTGTTAATTAATCATATTTTGATAAAAATATCATTTATGGGATTTTAATTAAGAGAAAAAACAAAAAATATGTGTGAGCACATGCGCGCGCACGCGTGCATGTGTGTGTGTGTGTGTGTGTGTGTTTATTATGTAGTACATGGGTAAAGGTTGTCATGATTAAAAATGAAAATGCCATTGTTGGTAGAAATTGTCATAATAATGAGTATGCCATTGTCAAGAAAGGTAAATACCAAAGAAAGGTAATAGTTATGAAAAGAAAAGAAAAAAGAAAGTTTTAACGAAGTCCCACTATTGGAATCAAAGAAAAGCTTCACTTATGTGGCAACTTGAGCATGGGCAAAATCTTTTCTTATCCCCTAAACAAAACAAGATGGAATAGAATTTTGTGTTTTGGATGTTTTTTATCACATTGATGGACTTTTGATGTTGACAAACTATAGATTTATTTAGCATAAAAGTTTGATTCTATCTTAGTGTGTGCTTTTGTATGAAGAATGTGCAAGATATTCCTAATACTATCCTCTATAAATTTGTAGCAATAGGGTATCTAATTTGTATTGATATCAAGTAAATACATATGAGGTATCTAATAAAATCCTCTCTTGGTTTACAACAATAGGGTGTATATTTCAATTGATATTACGTCAATAAAGATGAGGTAGAAGTTGCCAACCAATGCTATAAAATAACTAACTCTGAGCTAGATACACTGAACTCATGCAAGGATTTCAAAGGAAATTTCAATATAAAAGAGGGAACGAATATAAAGGTTTAGATGCATTATCCCTATTAGAAGCATGCCTTATATGTGAGTCCACAAGTGAGAGAAAAGCACCTTAGATGTGAGCCTAGAAATGCAAGATCATTAGTTGTGAAGTCCCAAGTGCCATTTTTAAAGATCAGACTTAGATTGAGCTCCCCAAATGTCACAAGGAGCTGTTAATGATTTTTTATTTTTAAAAAACGGTTGGTTATGGCATGTAGTTAGCATGCACTTGGCATGCAACTATTTAAAAAAATAATAAAAAATTCATGCAAGATCCCTTGCTTGAGCTGGCATGCCAGGAGCCAAGATAGCATCGTTATATTGGCTCCTAGTGCACTGGCTCAAGCCTAGGCCTCTTTGAGCCCGTTTTAAAATTTTTCTTAAAGGTCTGTTATGGCATGCAAAGAATTAAAAATTGAAAAAAAGGGCTCCAAGAGCCCTGATATGGTGCACCAGGAGTTGGAGATGCCATTTGGCTCCTGGTGCACGGGATCAAGCATGGCCTCTTGGAGCCTTTTTTTTTTTTTTTTGAATGGTTGGTTTTGTAATGCACTTGGCATAAAACTCAGTTCATAGTTTATGTATTTCCTATGTGCATACCTTTTCTTACAATATATATATCCCAAATGTCACACGTAGCCCCTTTTTTTAATGGATTCCATTTTTTTATTTTTTAAAAAATGGTTGGTTATGGCATGCAGTTAGCATGCACTCAGCATGAAAAGGTTTAAAAATAATAATAGAAAAGGGCTCCAAGAACCCTTGCTCGAGACAGTGCTCCAGAAGCAAACTACAAGTTATAAACTTCAATGCCCAAATTAAGACCAATGTTTATGAAATTCTACATTCATATTTGAGCATAATGATAAGTTATTTGTGTGACAAAAAAACTTCTTGCATATACCATGCATTGCAATATACATTGTCAATGAAAACATAAATGTCATCTATCATTTGGAAGGTTAATTTTTTCATAAAGTAATTTCACTATATACAAGCAACATCCAACATGGACAAGTAATTTTAGGCATTGGGAAATGGGTTTAGTACAAGGAAGAAACTCTTAAGCTATATCTAACATGACTTGGATATGGAATTGTAAATATTTTCAAACAAAATTTTAGTCCTTTGCTAAATCTAAAAAATGTACATCATTTGTATATAACTTGTATGGGTCAAAGCATAAATAGGTGTAGTAAATCTATTTTAGAGGCATGCTTTAATAAGAACAAGGGGATAATGTAAAGATGATTAACTTCTATAGCCCATGCACTACTTGGAGCTTTTTAATATTGCTACCATTACAATCATATGTACTTAACAAGGTTACTTCCCTAGCATGTAAAATTGTTTGCATAGATGCTACATAGCATGCTTGCGTACATTTTGAAGTTTTATCATAAATTAAAATACACTAACACTATTTGACTACACCCTCATTGAATATTGGATGGAATTGTTACATACATTTGGGTGCCCTCGAAGTTTTTATAATTATTACTCATATTATGATAAGTGCTTATAATGTTGCTAGTTTTTAATGCATTGGGTTTTTGTGTTGACTACGCTTGTTTATCTACCATGAAATTACACTCTATGTTTATTAGATACCAAGTACCTTTTATTTTGTCCTTGCCATGTGCCTGATCACATCGATATAACATTCTATTCTTGACCATGTGTTTTTTTATATGCACTTTGCATATATGCACATGAGGTTGAAAAAGTGTGGCATTCTCAAGCCCTCGTCCGAGCTATAGTGGTACCCTTCTTCCTTCCAAGACTCACTAGATAAATTTCTATAGTGAGGATGATAGGATAATGTTTGAACGATAATTTACTATTCATGGTTAAGTTGCATAATACCATGAGGCTTTGCCACATGGGCCATATTACTTGGGAAAAGTCTCGAGACATAAATGCACAATACCATGAGGCTTTGCCACATGGGCCATATTACTTGGGCCCTATAAACTAGGGTAGAGGGGCCAATATTATGATGCCCCCCCAATGTGAAGGCAAGTGTTGCCTAATTTTGTGCATGTTTCTAGTATGTACTCCTCATAGAAAAAGATGCTCTCTTTCACATTATTTTTTGGGAGGGATAGTGCCTTAGCAAAATGCCCTCACATGACCTAACCATTGGCTCTCCTGGTTCTCCATGTTTCACAAAATTTTAGAAAAGTTTAAAAAGCAAAAGTAACTCCATATCAGTACTCGATGAGGGTGAATAATCCCTTCCTTCCACGGATTAGTACTAGAAAGATATATTCGCCCATCTACCCTATTCAAGACTATCAAGAGGGGTTTATTTTGTTAAATTTTTTAATTTTTTACAAACCCACCCCCCACTGCTCTCACTCACTTACCTCTTCATGGTCCTATCCAGAGGCACACGGTCGGCTAGGGTCCACACTTGGGCTCCACACCAAGCCTAGGCCATAATTTTGTAATATACTCTCGAACCCTAGGCAGCCACAAGGAGTACAATCACACATTCCAAATACCATACCAGCACAACACATTCATTCATTCATGGGGTCCAATCCATGACTAGTTACATTGATTAGCTGCGTCTGCCTCCATTCTGTCTTTCCCTTTGGGCATGGTCTAAGCGACATAAGCGACGTAGATGTAGCTACGAGCATACATCCATACAGATCTATTTCATCACCTCGCATATGTAGATGTAGCCAAGAATATATCCATTTAAAATGTGATGAGAGCGGAAAGTAAGGTCGTTAAAATGCCTTGAACAACGGTGGTCCAAGATTTCGTGTTTTCCTGGCTGAAAATTTCAAGATTGCATATTAATTAACTTGATTACAGATGCTGATAACGGAATATATGCGGATTCGCTGATCCAAGTTTCTGTTTGTCTTTAGGAGTGCTGATTGCTTAGCCGAAAGTGAGCTCACGTCTCGCCTTGATTAGATGCTTTATAGCTGATAGGCAGGAGTTTCTTTAGCTTTCCGACAACGCACCCATCAAGTCCCTTCCTTCTAGTCCATCACCTCAATTCATGCTCCCTTTCCTGCTCTGCCGTAGCTTTCTTTACCTCCTAACTCCAGATTTTATTCGGAACCCTTCACCATGCTGCATGTGATTGCTACGGCTCCGAACGCCCATTTATACGCAGTGCACGTTAATCTTGCGTTTTCGGTTTTACGTAGCTCTTGTAGTTCTCTCCCTCTTTGATTTTTTTTCTCCTTAGCCTGCGCATTATGGGTGCTTAGCTTTGCCCTTGCTAAATAATTCACCAAGCTACTTCAAATAATGCAGCGAATCTTGCTTTCACGATTCTGTCACTTTGGTAAATCTGCCTTCTACAGATGCAGCGACGGATTGGAAGAATTCTCGACGCTTCCTTGAATGCAACTGCAAGAATTCTGTTTCATCAAACCATAAATACGTGCAGCTCACTCTACCTTCATCGAGTAATTCGAGCGCGTGTAACACTCTAGCTCTATCTGCGTCCTGCAATTCTTCCCTCCTCTAAAACATACCCGGGTAGTCGTGAGAAGAACATATGTCAGGAGTGTGGGTCTTTAGCAATGGTGTAGCAAGGCTCGATCCCAATCCTGAGCTGGACAGACGCAAGGTCCTAGTGTATCTCCCCACTAACCAGGTCGTTTGCTCGTATGCTGACCTTGAGGAGAAGTTCTTGAGGTTAGGATGGTCACGCTATCCGCGCGAGCAGCCAGGCTTGCTCCAGTTCCACAAGGGCTATTCCTCTAATGATCTCATCACGCTCCCCAGAGATTTTCGCAACTTCAAGCCCATGCATATGCTGGACATCGTCATGAAGAACCGCCAGTATTTTCAAGTTCAAGATCGATGAAGTGAGCCATCATCAGAGCTATACTTTCTCTCTTGGTTCTTTTTGCCATTTTGACGTGAAAGGAGTTGCCTGTATATATTATAACGCTCAATTTATTACCGTTCAACTCCATTCATGTGAGATACTTTCTACCCTTTGTTAAGATTTTACGTGAAACCGGACAGATTGATTTTATAGCGAGCCATTTTACGTGTTTTCCCCTTGTTATAATCTACAATTCATAGGGTAACTTCGCCTATGATCCTTATGGCACTAATTCATGAAGTAGATCCACTCTTACAATAAGTATGAGTTTTTCTTTCCTTATCATTTGCTTTTAAGGAGTGGGTCTCATTAGTGCACTTATATTTTCCTTGGTTTAGAACTAAAATAGCTCCAACAACCAGCAAGGTGGCTGTGGATATGGACCTTGAGGGGTTCCCTTTAGGGATTAATATGCCATGGTGGTCTTCATGCCAACGTGGTGGTCTCTCTATGCCAACATCATTGCTCGAACCAGCACGGTGGTCAACACAACAAAAGATTGTGTTGCGCAGCAATAGGTGGCAAAGCTGTGCAATGACATGTGGTAAGGCAAAAGTTTTGTGTTGTAGTCAAGCCTACGTGGTGCTCACTCCATGCCAAAATCATTGATAGAACCAACACGGTGGCCAACGTAACAAAAGATTGTGTTGCACAGTGACAAATGGCGAAGTTGCGCAATAACAGGTGGCAAGGCAAAAGTGTGTGATGTAGTCAGGCCAGAGGTAGAGCAACAGTGTCTGTGCCCAATGAACAAATGCATAGTGCCATGTGTTGAGCTTTGCGCCGTTGACAATGATAAGGGTGGGTCTCATTATTACGCCAGTTCAGCAATCATGATGCTGAAAAAACTTTTGACGAGAGCATGGGTCCACGTAAAATTCAAAATCTCACCCACTAACGCATCGTAGCCCCAAAAATAGTTTCGCGATTGGCTACACCCAAGCGAACATTGACCCTTGAACATTGCAAAGCTCGATACACGTCATTACATGAGCAATTTTGCCCTCCTTCACCTAGTCTATGTGTTGCATCTATTTATAGCCTACCCTCTCATCTACCTGTAGCTTGCTACCTGTCATCTACTTGTAGCTTGCCACCTGTCATCTACCTACAAGATTTTCCATGCTTCTTTAGACTTCCAAAAATATGAGCATGCAGATATAGAACTTAAAAATTCCATGAAGTTCTATGTTCATAATTCTATAATCTCCAATCAAATCTTTCCCCACACAGTGAATAACTTTTATTTCTCGAAGTTCCTCTAGTAGTGCTCTCTCTCTCTCTGTCTATGTCTCTCTCTCTCTCGTAGGCTTCCAATCCCTCTTTCATTACCTTGCATAAGTCCCTCCTTTCTACACTCTTGCTCTCTTAAGATCTCTCTCTCTCTCACAGGTTAACCTGACACTAATTATTATTGTTTGATGTGATTCAAAAGTAGCACCAGAAGGTTCAACAGACACAATATTCTCTTTCCAATACGTAATATTTCTTCACCATGCTTGTATTAGCTCACCAATAGTTGGTCTCACCATTCATTAAGCTATTGAGATTAGCCTCTGAGTCCCTCATTTGTTTGTAGGGTAGATCATTGAAGTGTGGCCATTGAAAGGTTGTGTGTAGGATGGATGATTTTACTTCAAATGTAGCAGAGTATGACATTGATATCATCCCATTAGCCCAACCATCTAACACAATTCTACCAAGTGAAGACGAATCTTTCTCATCTTTACTAAACTTTTCCAAAAAAAAAACATGACACATTAATTTAGCAGCTGTGTGACATTTCCAACAACAAGTCACCAAAAAACTTAACTTGAGTGAAAAGGTACTAACATTTTGACTAGGATTATATGGCATTTGGAAGAGATTATGAACAAGACAGAATTTCCAAAGGAGACAATGTCAACTGTGATTGTTGATAACTTGAAGATGTCAGTGGGTGTTATCAAAGAAGTGCAAAGTGCTAATAAGTTAGCTGCAACAAAGAGAGATGCACTCCACATGATTGCTGACACATGAGCATCAAAAAAATCTAGTGATATTAAATTTGCTAAAACCCTTAGTATTCAACCTTGCAATTTTAAGATGCATCATGTTGACACAAAAGGAGCAAATTTTAAATGGGTTAATGGAAGTCAGAGGAGCAAGTAGAGTGCTTGAGTTCTGAGGTGGTCATAGATCACATTCATGAACTTTCATGTTTGTGTTAATGGGTTATTAATGTTTGTTAATTACACTTTAAAGTATTGTGAAAACAACGTGATCATGTCAACTACTTACTGGAAAAAAGCACCAAAAATTTTGGTAACACTACCACTGGTATTATTCACATAATTGGCGATGATGTATATTACTGGTGGTAATGTGATTAATACCGATGGTTACTATCATGGATGTTTTTATCGAAGCTATACTTATATATTAATATAAAATCTTGGCAAAAGTTTATCGAGCTAGTTTTTTTAGTTTCAAAATATTAATGGAACACACTAGAATTTTATATATCTTCTTATGAAATTTGAAGTAAAAGGTGTAAATTGGCGAAACTTAAGACATTTTCTCATTAAAGTTTCAAATCTTGATGAATATTTCAAAATTTTATTTTATTAGGGCATACAAACTTTCAAGACCGATAGAAAGTTTCATTTCTTAACGAAACTAACATTAAAAAATCATCCTTGGTTACTCTTACCACCAGTGTTATAACTAGCAGTAATGATGTAGTACCGGTGATATTTTTTGTATTATTGCTAGTAGTATCTTAAGTATCGATGGTATTGTTGGTTGCAGATTCACAATTTCTCACACATTTTCACACTATATATTGGTGGAAAGGGCAATAGAGGCTCACCATTCAATCTGATTGCGGTTCATATCCTGATAACCCCTTTAATAAGTTGGGATACAATGGTGAACCACTATTTGGATCATAGTGGTAAGGCTAAGTGGGGAAGGGTGAGTCAACATTCATTATACTTGTAGGTGTGTCTCTCTACTCCCATTCCTTGCATTTTGGGAAAATCATAGACCATGAATGCGAGTGTTTGTTGTGTACTCTTGAGGGTTGTCTATACTCCAACTCCTTGCCTTTTGGGGAGCTTGTGGACCACGATCATGAGTGCCAATGAATGAGATTATTAGTGAGGAGTCTTAAATTAAGGCATGGAGAGAAGGGGGAGACAAGATGGCAATGATTTGAGTAGAAACAGGGCACATGTTGCAACTACGTATCCATAATCAGAATTTCCTAAAACTAGAAATGTTTGTCCACAATCTTCAAGATGAGTTGTGACTAGGCAAACTATGGATGGATCGATTCGTGCTCATGACATTATTCATATACCTGATAATGTTCCCAAGGTTGAACAAGGAGTTGCATAAGATAATCTCAAAGCCGAAATAGGCACTACCCCAACACTTGATTTGAACCCAATTGTGAGGTTGTCTAACAAGATACAGGGAGAGGATATATGTGGGTATCACAATGTTCTTGACTATGTTGAGTGGAAGTGAAAGTATTGTGGAATACACAAATTAGGGGGAGCACCTCACATAATAGGTTATTTGCTTGGTGAATCAAGAAAGAGCATTCAACATTGTGCAGCCCCACAAGCTGTCGTAGCAGCTCACACCTTGATAGAGAAGTTGCAATCTTTTGAAAAAGTTCGAAGAAAATCAATATGGGAAAGTGAAGGTTAAAGTGTAGTAGAGTTTATAAGCGCACACGGTGATGGAAGTACAAGTGTTGTAGGCTCCCATGCCAAGAATCCTTATGTGGGCACTAACATGCAAGAGAGATCTCCACCTATGGCTCATGAAGCTACATAAAAAATTGTAACTCGTAATTTTAAGCTACCCACGATAGTTAAGAGCATTCGGATTCAAGATTTGGAGAATGCATAGTATGTTCTTGGTAGATTAGTTTTGCAGTCAGGATAGCCACTGAGTAAGGTCAATAATGATGAAATGAGAGCTACATGGAATTGCATTGCTAACTATGGATTGGGCTTCAAGCCCCCTTTATACCACATGTTGCATACAACACTTTTAGACAAGGCATATGTAGAAGAGAAAGATCACATAAAGCGTAGCATTTTTGAACAATTGCATAACACCAGATCCCCACTTTTTTTCAGATGGGTGGAAAAGCATACAATACCATGATTTATTGAATGTGATGGTTATATCGCCTCTTGGGGAGGCCTTTGACATGTCAATTGATGCCTAACATGTAAATAAGGCAAGGACCTAAATAGCTGTATATTATCAAAGGTTATAAGAAATTTAGGCCTTGAATTAATGGGTTGTGCAGGTTGTCATGGATAATGTCAAAAGTTGTAAAAAGGTGGGTAGAATATTGCAAAGAGGTTATATCAATGTATATGAATCTATATATTGTACACATACTCTAAATCTTGCATTGAAAGATTGCTATAAACAAGCGCCATGGTTCAAAGAAATTGTTTGTGAGGCTCGAGAAATTGTGAAGTTAATACAATTGAAGCAACATCTCTAAGCAATCTTTATGTCTCATGATGGCTCTATCGTGTTGCAATTACTAGCAGCCATAAGATTTGCCATGTATTATACACTTTGCAATCCTTGGTAAAGAATAGGAGTTTTCTTATATCTACATTTAATTGTGATGCATTTGAACAATGGATGTCAAAGTTGACTACTCGTGGGTTTCACCTCAAAAAAATTTAGTCTTATACCACATGCATTTAAAAGGAGGGGTATTTTAGTTCAACTATTGGGAAAAACTTAACAAGATTATAATAATAAGAGGATTTTTTAAATCCAATTTTAGAAAAAAATTTGTTAGTACATAAGCAAAGAGGGTTGGTTTTATTAAGGGGAAAATTTTAGTTGAGGCATTTTTTAATACCCCTTGAATGCATATGATATGTAGGGTTTCTTAGTAGCGCATCCCTTGAGAATCAATATGGCAACAAAAGAGAAGATTCATGACCTAAAAGAAACATTGGGATCCCCTACATTATGGAAATAGTTTGAGGATGCTTTTAATGTTGTGAAACCTATATTATATCTGCTTAAGGATTTGGACTCAAAGGCTCCATCAATCGACAAAGCATGGATGCACTTTTGGAGTATTGAGCAAGGTCTTATTGTGAGAAATCCCCCTACTCGCCTAGGCCAAGAGAATGAGAGAAGAACATTTAATGCTACAAAATTCAAGGAATTGTGGCAACGATTGTTTAGGCCTCGATGGGAGCAAGCTCACAATTGCTTGCATAGTGTTGGGTACCTTTTAGACCCAAGTGGTGGAATATGAAGCCCGAAAAGATCCCAATTGTTATGCATGACTTTCATGAGGTCATGTGATAATATTATACAAAAAACGATGAGTTAGTAAAGTGTTCTAATGAGTTATCCAAGTATTGATGCAAGGAGGGGTTGTTTGCATCGAGTGATATTCAAACATTGGTAAAAACTACATCTACTTGGAAATGGTGGACAATGAATGGTGGCACGTATAGGATTCTATGCCCAATTGCAATCATGAGGGTTCTTCCTCAGACATGCTCAAACTTGGGCTCAGAAAGAAACTAAACTCATTATAAGTACATTCATAGTACTTTATGAAATATGCTTTTAGAGGATCGGGCTGAGAAGGTAATGTACATCTATGCCAATCATAAAATGTTGGAAAAAATAGGAGATGTGGGAGATGAGGAGACAACTCCAAAATAGACCTACAATATGAGGAGGAAGTTCCAAAATGGGCCTACGATATCCCACCTAATGCTATACAATCTAAAGTGGTCCCATCATTGCAAATCCCAGAACCCCAAGAACAAGATGAGGAAGGGAGGACTAATGGTGCAACATCTAAGGAGTATAGTGATGAGGAGGATGAATTGGATGAAGACTAAGGAAATAATATTTGTCTTCCACACGGGTCTGAAGATGAGGACATTAATGATGATAGCGACTCGTGAATTGTGGCAATGATGGCAATGATGATGATAGTGTGTTTTGAATGCCTCATTGTATTCTGAATGTCTTGTTTTTTGATTGATGGTTGCAGGTATAGGGTGGGATAAGAAATTTGCATTGTGATTAGAAAATTTTGGACCACCGTCTCAAGCACAACCATCATGCTGCTGATGGGTGGTAGCATGGTATTGTCTCGCCGTGCATTGCAAATATCTTGTGTTTAGGGTTTGGGCTTTGAAGATTTGATTCTTCCTTATCACTGTTACATAGGCCTTTGGGTCATAATGCTAAATGAGGTGCTCTTGAATAGGTTCATTTACTCAAGAGCACACCAACTGACATACCACTCACCATCATATACAATAGAAGCCTATGCAATGACGTGCAGAAGAAGAATATGCAAAGTGATATTTCTTGCCTTTGGTAATGTTCTATTTGGCTCACTTTCATGATTAGTTTTAATTGAGAGAGAGAGAGAGAGAGAGAGAGAGAGAGAGAGAGAGAGAGAGAGAGAGAGACCTTGTTATGAAGTGCATATAAGTATCCATGATTGGGTCAGTGCTTTAATTTTTATGGCAGTTTTTATGGAAATGTTTTATTATTTAATCTTAAATTTATATTTCAATGGCAATTAGTGTCCACAAGGTAAAGCATAGTAGCCATCTGAGTTATCAAACAAACACTACCATATAGGGCACAAACAATTATCTGGGCTATTGGAGTGAAGTAGTTGCACTGCATATGGTTGTGCAAATGGATTCTGACAAATAGCTAACTGCACCTCCATGCTCGCATCTCTGATCAATGCCACAAGTGCATTGTGGTCCTCTTGTTGCAACCGTGTGTTGATGTCCTCGAGGCTCTTGAGCTTGGCATGTAAAGAAACAATCTCATTCTAGAGCTTCAGCTTGGTTTGCGGTCCTTCAATCTCCAAGCATTGGACGTGCTTGTACCGGCTCCAATGGACCACGTGCACCCTCTAATGCCCTAGACAATCTTGACTACGTGATTGTTACTTCGGTGTGACCATAGGTACGCTTGTCCATATAAGATGAGAAGTCCACCTAGATTCCTTTTATGAAGTGCATGTACAAGACTTTGGCAAAGTACATTGCCACTTCATGATGGTGCGGTGCCTTCCCATATACCTCGATATCTATTTGATTGGCATTTTGCTTGATTGGCATTTTGCTGAGTTTGCTCATTTTGGCAATTTGTGATCTTCCATTGGCCGTGCTTGTTGTCTAGAGCTTGGGTTGAGGTGTTTCCACCTTCCTCCATTGTTCTTCTACCTCTCTTAGCTTGGTTGCTTGAGGCTTCACCTTCATCTGACCTCTAAGGGACAGATTGCCAATAGCCTCAGGGGGTGCACTACCAGGAAACCCTACATATCACGTGTATTCATGGGGTATTAAAATAACCCCTCAAGTAAAATTTTCTCCCTAATTAAACCACCCTATGAACGAACGGTTTTTTTTTTTTAATCAAAATAAAAAACCCCTCCTGTTATTGTAACCCTGTTAAAATTTTTCCAAAAGTTTGTTGGAACTTAGGGAGAGAGGAGAGCTTCATCATGGAGGTGAGTGAGAACACATGAGATATTCAAATGGGTGTTCTATTCATTGTGAGAGGGAAGTCCCTCTTTTATAGAAATGGAGAGAGGGTGTCCTAAATCAATGGCACCTCTTCTACATCAATGGAGGTAGCTCCTAAATCATAGGTACTCCACAATCATAGGCACCACCCCATGTGGGGGCCTTTCTATTACATCAGCACCTATGTCATGGTCTATGGCACTAAGTATGCCTCTTCTACACACACACACACACACACACACACACACACACAACCATATGACTGCTAGTGGATGCACACATGCACCTAGCAAGCCCTTGATCACATATATCCCAACATACCCTCCCTCAAGGGTCTGCCTCTTGCTATGTCAAGGATTCATCTAGTCACATAGTTTCTCATGCCATCTCATGGTGGTCAAGGATAAATCTATGGCTAGGATCTCATGCTAGCAATTGGGCACGGGTCAAGGTTTACGAAAATGGGATAGACCCCCCCAAAAGGTTATCTCATGTTTGCAAGAGGTACCATGGGAACAAACACACATCTTATGGCCTACATCATATGGTGACCAGAGGTGATTTACAAAAACAAAACACATAACATTCTTTTTGGAGCACTATTCTAGGCAGAGAAACTAAAAAATTGACCAAGTGGTGATAAATGAAATTCAAAAGACAAAGTGCTCAAAAGGCATAGTCTTTATCTTCTACCACAAACTTTGATTCTTCATTTGTTGATGGAGTCTTTCCTTCAGCAAGATTTTCTTTGTTGTTGATGCATCTCTTCTTCACATGAAATTCTTCATTCTCTTGGGAGTCATTCATCTCCTTTATCTCTTGGAGAGCAGCTATAGGGAAAACCTTTTTAGGTGGTAATACTCCATAGTATGATTGGGTACTCTACACAAGGCACATATCTTTTTCTTGGCGTTCACCCTGATGAAATATTCACCATTACAAGGATTTACTCTCATTCTAGGTTTCTTTTGGAATGCTTTCCTCTGAGATACATAATCAATGTTAGAGGAATAATATGATGAAGGCATATCGGGAAGGTCTTACCACTAATGTGGCAGTGTCTAGTCCCTTACAAAGAAGTGTCCTTCTCCACAAGTATAATTGGTTGGAGAGATAGTTAGATACCCCAAACTCTTAGCATAAATGAAATACAGTGTCTTGCTTCAAAAAATAGCATTCAAGCATATTCAAATCATAAATGCATTATGAGCATTTACCAAAACTATCAAACTGTAGGACAGTGCTCCAAAGATAAGACTAAGATAACTGAGGTAATAATGAAAATTTCTAGCACTTAACCATATTTAATGGTTCATCTTAGAAGCAGATATCACTGCTACACCCAAATTGAGCAGTCTAAAATTGGAGGGTGCAATTGAAGCTGAAGAGAAAAGACTTGAGAGGGATTTAAAAGCAAATGTATGCTCTTACTAAGGACTACTTCCAGCAGAGAGGATTGCCAAAAAAACGCACAACATTGCTCATGACAGTAACGCCTTCTACGACTAGTCTTTTGCTTGTTTCTACTTATTCCAGCAAGCATTTGAGCTCAAATTTCATGAGCAACAAGCTCATAGTATTGCCCACTTGCAGTTAAGAGGACTTGGCAAAATATTATGTTAGTATGCAGAATTGCATGAAAGTTCAGCAAACAGAGATCATGTTGGCATGGGCTGTAGAGGGCATCTCTCTCTAATAGCGTGGTGTCAAAGGTGCACCCCAAGTAGAGGAAACTTTAGATTAGAGGGATCTAGGAATGGTCGCTTAATGGAGGAGAATGGAGCTAAGAAAAATCTAGAGAGAAAGAGGGCAAAAATGAAGAAGAAGATGGAGGGTGGAGAAGAAGATGATGAGGTGGCATATTGAAGCTACAATGGGCTAGGGACTCAAGGAGGCTTTGATACCAAATGTTGGAACTTAGGTAGAGAAGAGAGATTCATTATGGAGGTGAGTGAGAGCACGTGAGATATTCAAATGGGTGTTCTATTCATTGTGAGAGGGAAGTCCCTATTTTATAGAAATGGAGAGAGGGTGTCCTAAATCAATGGCACCTCTCCTACATCAATGAAGGTATCTCCTAAATCATAGGAACTCCACAATCATAGGGACCAACCCATGTGGGGGCCTTTGCATTACATCATCACCTGTGTCATGGTCTATGGCACTAAGTGTGCCTCTTCTACATAGACACACACAACCATATGACTGCTAGTGGATGCACAGATGCACCTAGCAAGCCCTTGATCACATATATCCCAACAAACTTGAATTAAAATACCCCTCCTTTTGAATGCATGTGGTGCACTCAAAATTTTTTAGGTGAACCCCCTAAGCCAATAGCTCTTGTTTTGAGATGAACTTGTTGACTTCTTTCCATTCCATGTAGTACCCATGATGTTGATTGCTAGTTTGAATGTGGTAATTAGTGACAAAATATCTAAGAAATGATACATCTAATATTAGAAGCATGCAAAAGTTGTAATATTAAACGTATAGATTAGAAGGATATATGGATGTGTGTGCAATAGTATCAAGCACATGATTGAGTGCCTATTGAGTGTTGCACTCGCAACCCTGGGTAGCTGCTTGAATTGCAAGCGATGATGACCGACACATCAAGACTCCTCTTCAGCCTCCTCTTGCATCAATGTATGATTTCCTTATATTTTGGAACCCGGATCCTTAGGCAGGGGAGGAGTATCCTCTCCTTATGACATTCTCACATGAAACTATTGGTTGTTATAGAGAGTAAAGTGTGGTTGGATGCTCGATGTGCAACAATATGCAAGGTCTACATGCATCAAATTCAACATTTTCTAGGTGTTGATGTGTGGTGTAGGACACAAGATCACATGCAATATGCATGTGCAATGCATGATGAAGATGTCACATGTCCCATGCAGGATGCAAACTATTACATATGCTATACAAAATAACAAAATAACTTTAATTTAACAAAATGTACATGTTACAATCTTCAACTATGTTGAATGGTAAAAATTTTGATTTATTTTTGAATACGAATTTCACTACAATAATTTTGACACATGGGGTACCAAAAATATTACAAGACCAAAAATGTGGCTTATGTTGCAAGCCTAAGTGCAAGGCTCATCTCTTCCATAGGCCTCGTAGCCAATTCTCCCTGACGTTCTACTCTCTTTAGGATAAGACTGGTCTCTATAGGTGCCTTTCTCTGATCAGCAATGTGATGCATCATTTGTTCTTTTTCTTGATGCTTAATGGCATTAATGAGATGAGAAGGGGGCATTTTATGATCATCCTCAAGGTAACTCCATGCATCTTCAAAAAATTGAATCATTTTAACAATGATTATCCTCAAGGTTACTCCATGCATTTTATGATCATCCTCAAGGTAACTCCACAAATCTTCAAAAAATTGAATCATTTCAACAATGATCCATACATATCTGCATTGCATGTATATCTGCCTCTTAACACTACTTCTTGTAGCTCGAGTGCAAGCCATTTTTTCCATCCGTGCTCTTCCTCTTTCTTGTGAACTTGCTCAATAAAGTTGACATCTATCTCCAAAGACTACTTTAGATGCTTCAATGCCTTTCAACTTTCTAAGAAGTCCCCCCACTCTATGATTCCTACTTGGCACCTAGGTGTTCCAACAAAATCCAACAAGATATATTGTCAGGCTGTAGGTTTGTGTGCATTCACCTTCTAGCATGCAACCTTGCTAAACCATCCACAGTGCATGGATGATATGGATAATATTATCACAAAAGGCTTTGAATCCAACAATATCTTCCTTTTCCAATGTAGCTTGGACTCCCTCGATTGTTGTGACCATTAGATCTACTCCTCCCCTTTGAACATGGTGGAAGTAGCACATGAACCTACCCTGGTCCATTGGCAAATCTAAAGGAATTGCAATAGGCTACCACCATTAAAGTATTGCTTCATGGTCCACTGTGGATCTTCTTGAGTTGTCATGATCACATGTACAAAGACTGGTCCATTGTGGATCTTCTTGAGTTGCAGTGATCACATATACAAGGATTGGGTGTAAAATTTGCATGAGTTTCTCTCTGCTTGCTTCTCATGTAAACATCCCAATATTACCCTTCTACTTCTTTTTGGCATATTCTACATGATATGGCAACCCTATAGCTCCTACCAAGTGACACTTTAAATATAGTGTCGTAGGTGCTTGAGCCAAATTTCTCGACAACGTGTATCTCCCTCTCTATGACATATGCCAAGTGTGACACTCTGTCTATGTTACTAGCCACGTGTTGTGCCCTTTGAACATCATCACCTCTCAATGAATCAGGGGGTTCACCTAAAAAACATTTAGTGTACCACATGCATTCAAAATGAGGGGTATTTTAATTTAACTTTTTTTTTAATTTTTAATGGAATTACAATAATAGGAGTGGTTTTTAAACATAACATTAGGAAAAAATCACTTAGTTCATAAATAAAGAAGGGAAATTTTTGGTAGAGGGGTTTTTTAAATACCCCTTGAATGCACGTGATACATACAATTTCTTAGAAGTGCACCCCATGAGCTCAATGGCTGAGAGGATGTAGTGGTTGTCTAATCTTTACCTATGGCCAAGGATGTAGCTCACCCATAAGATGCTCTAGCGTTCTTGTCTCATCTCTTAGCCATTGTGACACGTTGATGCAAGAATCCTACTCTTGCTCTTGGCCCACACACTTGTCCATTGTTCTAACTTAAAGACATCAAATTCTTGTGCAAGATTATGGTCTGTATTGTATGCTTTGTTGAAGTGGGTCTCTCAATTCCCAGAAAAGCTATCAACCTTCCCAAAGGGTGAAGGCTAGGCTTGCAATATAGATTTGAAGTGAAGATGAGCACTATTAGCAGCCAAAGAAAAGTCACGTAGTGTAGGGTATGGGTTGTGACAAACTCTTCACATGACAGTAGTCACCTCAGTTTAGCATATGGCGGTTCCATTTTAGGTGGGGGCTTGGGATGTTATGCTGAGATGAAAAGAGAAGTAACATGCATTAAAAGAACCAACAATTAGAGAAGTCAAGGTCAAAAGGGACAATGCATGAACTACGAGTGGATCAAACTTTGCACACAACATTACACGAAAGAGCATAAATCCATGGGAGCAAAGGAGAAGCAGCAGGAACAGACAAGAACATACAAGAAAATCAAGCAATAAACATTGTAAGTTACTTGATCCACATTTATTTGGAGTGGTTTCATACTGAAGCTCCTTGTTGTTGTCGAGTAAAATTTCTAGGGGAGGTATTGCTGCCAGCTATGTTGAAAATATGGGCTCTTTATATGTTTTGGACACAATAGCAACGAAAGCTCCTATGATAGTGTTCCTAAAGTGCTTCAGTACTTCCATATATGGAGAGCTAGAGGTAGCAAGCAACAATGCTAGGGGAGTGGAAGTCCTTGAAGGAGCGCTTTGCAAAAGTAGTGACAAAGGATGATTTGGGTGGTGGCCATGACTACCTAGAGTATGTAGACCTCCTAGGTGGTTTCCCAGGTGGAGGTAGAGCTGCGAGTCTAGGGGGTGGCATGGATGATCGAGAAGGGAATGTTGTGGAGGTGTGAGGAAGAAGGAGATAAGGTCAAAGTTGAGCATAGCAATGGAGGCTATGGCTATGGAGCTTGTATGTGCAAGGTAACGAGGGTGGAGGGGAGCTCGTAGAAGAATGGTGAACCAGGGGGGTGGAGTGGAGCTCATATCAGAATGGCAATGGAGAAGAAGATAAGGTTTTGTCAAAAGATTAGGAAGGTCCTCAACAATGAAAAGGAAATCATTAGCACCTAACACAAAATTAAGGACTAACCTACTTTCTAACACGGTCAACCTAACCAAAACCAAAGGAAAAGCAACATCTACACAAAATCACACTCTTTCCATAAGCCTCTTATAGGGCCAAAAATGTGGAGAAAAGAGAAAAAGGAAGAGGTTGAGAAAAATGGTGAGGAGTATGAAAAAAAATGGCAAGGGGTGCGTGAGAGGAAAAAAGGGGTGGGGGGCTTGTCTTGTATAATCCCCCCTCTTATTCCCCCACCTTATCTCCCTCACTCTCTTCCCTCATGCAACCTCCCCCCTACTACTTCTTCCCTATTGAGTCCCGACATTTCTTTTTACTCTTGTTTAATCCAAGTTACAGATGTGAATGCTACCATATCTTTAGAGGCTCAATTGGCAACATTTTATAGGTATAGTCATGGTGGTTTTAAGATAGTTGTGTGGAGTATGTTAAGAAGTACATTATTGCTTTTCACGGCTTTGTCATCCAAGTGACATGAGGCCAATTTTGTCACATGTGAGCATCTGAACTAGAAAGAGCATGGATTGGTGTGCATATCTCATGGCTTTTGGCTCGATAGAATGCCTACAAACTCTTGGGAACATGTTGTCCTACTCAACTTTTGAGATTTTGTGGATTTGGAGAAAAACATTTGGGGGGAAAATGAAATTTCTGTTTGATCTTCTTCATGGACCTCAAGTTTCCCCCTTCTTCCATGGTCCTTTACACCTTCTTGCAAGCTTTCATGGCAGATTTCGTCCCCGTTGATCTCCTCCCCTCCCTCCCCTGCTCCTTCGTGCTTGTCCTCCATCTCTTTTTAGAAACCCCCC
Source organism: Dipteris shenzhenensis (assembly GCF_047967505.1). Taxonomy (NCBI): domain Eukaryota; kingdom Viridiplantae; phylum Streptophyta; class Polypodiopsida; order Gleicheniales; family Dipteridaceae; genus Dipteris; species Dipteris shenzhenensis. Next base: position 7,141,071 of record NC_141608.1, read on the forward strand.
TCCTAGGATGCAGATTTAGGTTCCCTAGGCCCCCTATGCAAGAAATGAGGCCTGCCACTATAAACATCGAAGGAAAGGAGTGCATTTACCCAAACTTGTCTCCAAATTTTTAGGTTATTTCACTCGATTTAAGAGGCGTTTAGTTCTGCTTTTTCTTCTTTTTGTGCTTGTTCTTCCACGTTTGCTTTGTTGAGGTTTCTTCCCCACCTTTCTTGAATTGCTTTTTGGCCTGCCCTTGGGGTAGCCTTAGCGACCCTCGAATTTGGCAAAGCCAAAAATCTTGTTTTATGAATTATAATAAATCAATAATTTGCATGCTCCACCTTTCAGTCAGTGATTGGTTGGTCTATGGTTAATTGGGCTTGCATGTACTGCACTGGTTTGTGGCCTCATGCACCTTCAATTTGGTTTCAACCGTCATCAGAATCCCTGACTCGTCGAACCTGCACCTTACAATTACGATGACCAGTGATCGCAGGGCGTTGCATACGACTAGTGGAGGCGTAGGAAGATTGGCGTAAATCTACAAAAAAGATCCTGGAGGGTAGAAAAGTATCACTACTCTGGAGGGAATGTAATATGGTGCTACTGCTACAGGCTATTTGCAGAGCTAAATGGCGGATTTGATGTTCTCCAGCTACTTGATCAGAATGCAACGATGGAAATTTGTCTCTTCGTATTGAAGTAGATATTCTATTGAATGTAGAATATTTGCCTCAGGAGATGGAAGACCAACGTAGGTTTCCTCTTTCGTTGTCTTCTACTGCATGGATCGCCTATTTAAGCACACGATGAATATCTCAGAGTACTGCACTTCTGCTTCACCATTATCAACTGTTCCTTGTATTTCCCATGGCACCGTCTGCTGAGTATATGGACACCACTGATAATGGAGCCTTCGTGAAAGGTCTTCCGGTTACTTATGACTTTTACAGAACGTCCTTTCCTTCAATTCTTACAATGATTTCGCTTCTATAGTGTTTCGAATTCTTCTCTGAGATGACGATTTTTATTTGTGTTTTGGTTATTTGTCATGCAGGTCTTGCAAAGGTCTGTCCTCAGATGATGGATTCACCTGTCACCCCGGATGCATGTAAGACTTCTTTGCATTAGATGCTTGAAAAACGAGGTGGAGTGAAGGAAATTCAAGATACAAGTTCTACGAATCTCTTTTTTTGGTTTTTGGTACCTTTGAATGCAGCTATCGATGCTTGTATTGACCACTCCAGTTCTGCTTGAAGCGACATTGTCGTGTTTTGCTTTAGTATACACAATAGTTCCATCCTAGCTACTGGCTCACGTACTATGGCAAAGGTGTTTTCTATTCAGGCCATCCCGTCGACGGACAGTTGTAGGCTTGCTAGACGACTTCTTTCTCTCAGTAAACTGGATGACTTCTCTTCTTCCATTAAACTGTGGACTTTTTTCCTATATATTTCTGAGGGAATGAAGCTGCTTGCTAGCTTTTGCACAAATGAAGCAGCCGTCTGATGAAAGTTCTCATGCTGCTTTTGATGGCGAGTGTGGCTGATTACTGTTCTGATATATCTGGCTTATCTTGATTCCCAGAACCTAGATCTTGATCTTGCTTGGCCTGCAGGTTTCAAAATAGTTTCCAGGAGCACCATGCCAAAATCAGACGGCAAAATTTCCTTTGTCTTTTTTGTTCTCGTTACCAACTTCTTAATTTTGCGTTGCTGTACTCTTGCTTTGCCGCTGATCAGATTTGACCCATTGGCTGCCGTGTCGCACCACCTAAGTCAGTTCTCCAGCCCTCTCTTCTCTTTTCACTTAAGCCTCCCTGTCCGTCGCACACCTGCAGGCTTCCTCTCCTCCTCTTTCTGTTGTGTATTCGTCATTTCTTCCCTTAACCAGTAATCGTTCAGCTTACCCATTGCATGAACGTCATTCATGGTGGTACTGTCGAACATGCTTTTCTTTCTCTTTTAGTATACTAAGCTACTACTGTTGAAATTAGTGTCAAGTAAAGTAGAAGATAATAAGAGTAGACTCTCTTCATCAATTTTGCAAGATTTTCATTTTATGCTTTTGTTCTAAACTAAGAATACTCTTTTTGCAGCTGGAATTGCCATATCTGCATGCTCTTACATCGAAAAAGAAGCATCTCCACCTAGTCCTAAGGAAAATTCTTTTGTTCTTGCATCGCCAAGTAGACCCCCAAAAGAAAATCTATTGAAGAATTCTCCAATCAAAAAGACACCACGACGTTCGCTTAAGAATTGTTTCCAAGAGGTGGCACAAGAGGCATACAACCAAGGTCATCATCATTTTTATTTATAAAATGACATTGGAAATGACAAAATGTAATTAGTTTTTTTTTTGTAATTAGTGAAAAAGCTTATACAAGACAAGTAGGGGTATGTTAATTTTAAATCAACTATTACGTCTCGTGTCCAACATGCAAGCAAGCCTATGCACACAAGTTGTCCCATCCAAAATAAAGACTCATCTAAAAAAGGACCTATTGAAGTGATCAATATGGATCTGATTGAACAATTGATGGACTATAAAACATTTGCTACTTCTTTAGTTTCAAAATATAAAGTATTGTTGAGAAAACTATGTTTAAATTGGTTTAGATTCTAGTCAAATAATTTATGGCCTATAACATTAGAATTTCCTCCCAATGTTACTTTATGTTACAAATAATTTTATGTACAATTAGAAAGATGTTATTTCCATTACTTACACTTGTGATTTGAAAACAATTATGCACCCATTCAAGTTAAGTATTTGCAAAAAATTGCATGAATTTCTTACGCAATTGGAGTATTTGCAACTTACTTTTGCTTATTCTTGCATTTGGCACAGCAAGCAAGCAACATGCATCGAAGGAAGAAAATGATGAAGTAAATTCATACAATGCATTCCCACAAAACTTCCCACATAGTATAAAAGCCATTGTGCTATCCAAAGAAAACTTTGTGGGGGGTGGAAATTCTTTAGTCTCTCTAGGCATTACCCAACTATCTGATTGTGCATCATATAGGTTTGTCTTTGAGGAAAAACTTCTTTGTAAGTATTATTGAGATATCGATCTCCACTCGTGATATGCCAGGGTGACTGTTGTGCATTTATATCACGGACTTGTTAGCTACAGATGCGGTTGGTACACTGCCCATGAATAATAGCTGGATGACAGCTATCCTTATGTACTCTAGTTCGTGGCTCAGTTAGTATGCCACCTTCGTTAGCTGAGTCTGGTTTGAGACCCACATACAGGGTTCTTCTATTTCTTTGTACTAGAGTTCTTTTGACTTTCACAACTAAGAAGAGAAAAACTATTTTCAACCTCCACCTTTGTGTGTATTCCCCCATTGTGTATGTGAGAAAGTCACAAGTGAGACTCCTTCCTTCTCTCCCACTATCTTCACATGGTATCAGAGCCTGGTTCGTGGTAAGGAGCTCAAGAAAGCAAACCAAGTTCGCGGTGTCCTGGTAAGAGAACTAGTGTTGCTTTCCTTTTTCGAGTTTGGAAGAAAATCTCTGCAGGTAGCACAGCCGGAAGTGCAAGAGTGCACTGTCTTAGATTGAGACGCTCTTTGCGGTGTGGCAAGAGGTAGCACAGCCGGAAGTGCAAGAGTGTATTGTCTCAGATTGAGATGCCCTTCCTGGTGTGGTGACTTTATTTTTCTGATTCGAGGCCATTTCAGGGCCCATTTTGAAGGCGGAATTTCTTCGCAAGCACTCAAAAAAAGGCCTTGTTTTTGCTATGCGACCACTACTCTGCAGGTCGGTGAAAAGTTACCGTAGAAATTGTATCGTATGCCTATGCACAGAGATATTAGGAGTTACAGAATCATCCTTATTATTTGTTCATGTAAAATCGTCACTAGGAAGTGACTGTATGGTCAAATACCACTTTCGTCAGTTTTGCAGATTTGCCTGTGTGAGGTAGGAGCTGTGTTTTTTGCAGTGACATAATTTTTTGCAGTGTTCTATAATGGCGTCTGATTCTCTTTCACAGATTGTCACTGAAAAGCTTGACAAGAACAAGTTCCAAGCATGGAAGTTTAGCATGACGAATTTCCTTATGGGAAAAAGCTATTGGGAGTTCATTACAGGAAATGAAGAAGAACCAGTTCTTCCTAATGTTCCCAATCAACAGGAAATGCAGGCATTTAAAGGATGGCATGAGAGAGCTAAAAAAGTTATGTATTGGCTGTTTATTAGTATTTCGGATTCTATGATTGTGCATATTCAAGATGCAAGTACACCAAAGGAGGCATGGGATACTTTGGCAAAAATGTACAGCACAAATACGCAAGCCAGGAAAATGTAGCTCAAGCAGGAGTTGCACAATGTGCAGAGAGAAAATATGAGTATTAATGACTACCACATGAAGGTGAAGAAAATTGCAAATGCACTTTCTTCCATTGGGTCGCTAGTGGAAGATGATGATCTAGTTTTTGTGACCTTGAATGGTCTAGGAAAGGATTATGCATAGTTCTGGACATCCGTTGCCGTCCGTGAAAAATTTCCCGATTTTGAGGAGTTATTTACTCTTCTAATTTCTAAAGAGCAGAGAAATGGTGGTGCATCTTCTTTAGGAGGAACTTCAAAAGAAACTGTCTTCTACTCAAATGCTAGAAGAGGTAGAGGTAGAGGTAGAGGAGGCCGATCTGGAGGCCATGGTAGGGGAGCCAAAGAGGCCGTGGTGAATGGCAGAGAGGTCAAAATGCAAATAGCAATGTTGAATGCTACTATTGTGGTAAAATGGGTCATATGGCTAAAGATTGCTACAAAAGGTAGAATGCCATCATGAATGGAAAATTAGAGTAAGGGAATTATGCATCTTTTAGTAGACAGGGTGATGACAAAAATGAGCATCTGTTTATGATGCAGCACATGACCAATTCTGTGACAAGTGCAGAAGAAAGCAATGATGTGTAGTATGTTGACTCAGGTGTGTCAAACCACATGACAGGTCATGCAGAATGGATGCAGAATGCAAGAAAAATGGAAAGACCAGGATTTGTGGAGACTGGTGATGATATTGCACATCCTATTGTGCAGATTGGTAAAATTCCTTTGTCTATATAGGATGGGAAAAGAAATACCTGTCTGATGTATTTTATGTCTCGAACATCACCAAGAACCTGGTTTTTATTGGTCAAATGATTGAGCAGGGCTTGCAGGTCAGATCTAATCCTCATGGATGCTTTGTTGAGGATATGAAAAATAACGGTTGCTTGATAGCAAAAGGAAAGAAGAAGGGCAGGATATTTACGTTGGATGCGGACATGCCTAAATTGAGTGCAGCAATATTTGCACATGGGACCGGTGTAGTTACAGATATTGATATCTGGCATAAACGCATTGATCATGTTAATGTACGACGACTTAAATCAATGCAGGCCCAAAATATTGTTACAGGATTGCCTAAATTCAAGGTTGCAGAAATACATAAGGTATACAAAGCCTGTCAATTTGGAAAATAGGCAAGGAAACTATTTCCTAGGCATGTTTAAGAGAGTAAGAAGCCATTGGAATTAATCCACTCTGATGTGTGGACTACTAAAGTTGCATCTATTAGAGGCTGTCATTATTTTGTCACTTTTATTGATGACTACAGCAGAAAAGTTTAGGTGTATTTTATGAAAAAGAAAAGTGAAGTGTTTGGGCACTTCAAAGCTTTTAAAGCTATGGTTGAAAAAGAAATAGGCCTGCAAATAAAATGCCTAAGGTCAGATGGAGAGGGAGAGTACCTCTCAAATGAATTTACAAGGCTCTTGCAGGAGCATGGCATGAAGAAGCAATATTCATGTAGTCATACCCCACAGCAAAATGGACTTGCAGAAAGGAAAAACAGGCATATTGGAGAAGTATCTCGGGCCATGCTAAATGAAAAAGACCTACCAGATTATTATTGGGCTGAAGCAATTGCTATAGCAATTTACATAATGAACAGGACTCCCACTACAGCAATACATGGCGTGACGCTAGAGGAGATATATACTGGTAGGAAACGAGATATTTCTCATTCGAAAAATTTTGGTTGCATTGCCTATGTTCATGTGCCAGATGAGTTGAGGTCCAAGTTGGATCCAAAAGCTGAGAAGTATATCTTTATTGGTTATTCTCTGCAGCAGAAAGGGTATAGATGATATACCCTTCTACTTGTAAGTTTACAGTGAGTAGAGATGTTGTTTTTGATGAGATGAGCAGCTAGTATAAACCAGTAAATGTGATTGATGATGTAGATGCACAAAATGGTAATGTTGCACAGAATTCACAGCAGTAATCACAAAATATTAGTGGACCTGTAGTGTCGTCTAGCAGTGGTTCACATACTTCACCATGGACAGGTAGATTGAGATCAAGAGAATCTCCTCAAAGCAATGCAGATAGTGGTATGCAGGTATCACAAAAAGGAAAAGAGAAGGTAGATCAGCCCATGTTTGATGTAAATGCAGGTTACTCTTATGTGGATAGTGAATCCAATGGCTCAGAATAGAGCATTGATGATGAGTTGGGTATTCCTTCTATTGTTACACCTGGAGTAAGAAAGACCAGGGATGTTTTGAGAGCACCTGGTAGTGAGCCTATTTTGTGTAGGTCTACCAGAGTCAAGTATCCTGTGGATAGGCTGAAATATGATGGATTTACAGCCATTCACTATGCCTATATGGTCAAAGTGATACAGGAACCAGAACCCACTTCTTTTGAGCAAGCCATGGGAAAAGAAAAATGGGAGAAAGCCATGGATGAAGAAATGGATGCCCTGGAAGCAAATGCTACATGGGAATTGGTGACTTTGCCAAAAGACAAGAATGTAATTGGCTGTAAGTGGGTTTATAAGGTGAAGCACAATGCAGATGGTTGTGTGAACAGATACAAGGCAAGATTAGTTGTCAATGGGTATGCACATAATATGGCATTGATTATGAGAAAACATTTAGTCCAGTTGCAAGGATGACAAGTGTAAGAGTAGTCATTGCTATGGCTGCGTCAAAGGGATGGTCTTTACATCAGATGGATGTAAAGAATGCCTTCTTGCATGGTGATTTACAAGAAGAGGTCTTTATGGGGCAGCCACCATGTTATGTTCATGCTGTTCATCCTGACTTTGTTTGCAGGTTAAAGAAAGCCTTGTATGGCTTAAAGCAAGCACCTAGAGCATGGTCTGACAAGATAGGACAATATCTTGTTACTATTGGCTTTCAGATTTCCAAGGCAGATTTCTCACTTTATGTGAGAAAAACAGAGAAAGGTATTATGCTACTTATGATTTATGTTGATGATTTGATCATCACAGGTGATAGTGATGAAGATATCCTTCATGTGAAAATGCTATTGAAGCAAAATTTGAGATGAAGGATTTGGGAGAGCTGCGTTATTTCTTGGGCATTGAGGTGATTAGATCACCAAGTGGGATAGGGCTCTTGCAGAGGCAGTATGGATTGGACATGCTGTCCAAATATGGGATGACAGGCCTATTTCAATTCCTTTGGAATAGAATGTGAAGCTGAGCGCAGATGTAGGTGAGCTTCTAGAAGACCCTACTATGTACAGACGCATAGTAGGAAGTTTGATTTATATGACTATTACCAAGCCAGATTTGAGCTATGTTGTTGGATTGGTAAGTCAGTTTATGCAGGCTCCAAGGAAACCGCATTTGGATGCGGCTAGATGCATACTCAAGTATGTGAAGTCCACATTACAGTATGGACTATTTTATGAGACTGGGGTTTAGATACAATTGCATGGATACAGTGATGCTGATTGGGCTGGTAGTATTTTTGATAGACGATCTACCAGTGGATATATGTTCTCTTTTGGGAGTGCTGCAGTCACTTGGAGTAGTAAGAAACAGCCTACAGTTGCCTTGTCGAGCATAGAGGCTGAGTACAGGGGTACAGCAATGGCTACATGTGAGGTAGCTTGGTTGCATAAGCTACTCTATGGTATGCATCAGTCTACATATGGGCCAGTTGTCATTTATTATGACAACATGAGCAGTATACACTTGGAAAATAACCCAGTCTATCATGCTAGAACAAAGCATATTGAGGTGCACTATCACTATGTGCAAGAGAAGGTTTTATTAGGTCTTATTGATCTAGTTTATGTCAGCATAGAGGATTAGGTAGCTGACATATTCATGAAGGCATTAGGCACAGAGAAGCTGCGCAAATTCAGAGACCTGCTTGGTGTGCAGGAATTGGGATTGAGCTCGAGGGGGAGTGTTGATATATCGAGCTCCACTTGTGATATGCTAGGGTGACCGTTGTGCATTTATTTCACCGACTTGTTAGCTGCAGATGCGGTTGGTACACCGCCCATGAATAATAGCTGGATGACATCTATCCTTATGTATTCTAGTTCGTGGCTCAGTTAGTATGCCACCTTAGTTAGCTGCGTTTGGTTTGAGACCCACATATAGGGTTCTTCTATTTCTTTGTACTAGAGTTCTTTTGGCTTTCACAACTAAGAAGAGGAAAACTGTTTTTAGCCTCCACTTTTGTGTGTATTCCCCCATTGTGTATGTGAGAAAGCTGCAAGTGAGACTCCTTCCTTCTCTCCCATTATCTTCACAAGTATGGCACTTACAAGGTCATCAATCCAAAGTATCCAACCTTCTTTAAAGGGGGCTTAACTGACAAATTTTATTCACATATAGTCACCTTGCTCCTCTCTACATACATTCACCAATTTGTCAATTTCTTGCAAGTTGGTGAATTTTATAGAATAGAGGAAGCAACTATTGTGACAAAAGGACCAACCAAAGGTGGGACTTCAAAGTTCTCTCTACTTGCTGATGCTACTGCTTGTATCATTAGAGGAGAACCTCTTGAAGGCAACCTTCATTTAGAACCCAACCACTTCATTCGCAATTATGTCCATTGGGCTACAAAGAATATCAACTTTGGAAAATTGTCAATCTCTAATGTCATGGGGACACTTCTAATAGTTATTATCAAAGTTGCAAGTGATGAGGGGATGGAAGGCCAAAGCATAGTTGCTGATGGACCAAGAGATGAAGACAGAGCTACTGTAAGTTAATTCTTTTATTAATGTTATTTTAGTATCCACTTTCTAAAGCAAAGCCTTAACTGAAACAAGGTTCAAATACTGTATTTAGTTTTACAGTTGTCTTTTGTAAAAGAAAGAAAGGCAGATCTTACTCAACTTGTGCAAGAGTTCAATGAAGAAGGAATTGTTATGTATGTCTTGAAGAATGTATCATTCCTAAAGGAAAAAGGAAAAATTTGTGTGTTTGATTTCACCATCTTGGCAAAGGTTCCTAAAGGACTGACCTTAAGCAAGAATTTGTTGGCTATGTGGCGCATCTTGGCTATGGAACACAAGTATAAACATATGAATTTAAGTTAATTTGCTTTGAACTATGTACTTTTCACTTCACGAACATCAATGCTGATTTGCTAGAATATGTTTGTGAGGCTTGTGGCAGAGTTCATGTTAGCCAAGATCTTCTTAGGCCATATTTCTTTTCTTACAAGAGCTCTCAAGCAATTTCTCAAATTTTTTCATTGACAGCTGAGATTGTGCAACGTGGTGGAGAGCAAGTTCCCATACATATTCAAGGCCCATATGTTAACATTGTAATTTGCCTTGGGGTTCCTTTTGTAGAACGATATGAGCAAGATCTCATGATGGCTCGAAGTAAGCTTAGGACTCTAAAACCTACTGGAAGCTTTACGGTAAATAATTTTGGATTTATTATAGCATTTTAAGTAGATGCATGATGTATGACTCTTTTACATATTGCATATTGCCCACTTTGTGTTATGATATTAGTTACTAATTTTACATTACTTCTTCATTTTTCATCTTAAATTGTTGACTTACCTTTTTTTACATTAGTTAGAGTCACAACATGAATATTTTTGAATGACTTCAAGACAAAAAACTAAGGACAAATGTAAACTTTACATCCAATTACGCAAACAACACAAACACAATTCTTTGCCTCCTCCAATTCTACCCTTCTCTAACTTACAAAAAGTTGTTAATGGTATAAGTTTCTCATATGTATCGTAACAATGCAATCATAACAAAGCAAAACATACAAAACTTAGTAGAAAACTCTTCAACTTCACGTGCACTCATTAGAGATATACTTCAACATTTTCATGCCATCTTTGGAACATCGTTCACTTTTATGTGTTACAATGGAATAAAGTTGAGTAAGAAAATCAGTATAGGGATAGCAAAACAAGATCTTACCAAAGCCTTACTTTTGGATGAGTCAAACGATGTATTCACAATTATTCCACTATGTCATCTTGAACAAAAACATATATATAATGCATGGATGGAAAAAGATGAGAACTTATTGCAAAGTCTTGTTCTGCAAAGTCCAACACTATGTGCAAAGGATAATATTGCATTGTTGCTAGAGAGCAATGAATTGGAAAGAAGATATCCACTACAAGCAACTATCAACAAAATTTACAAAATCAAGAGAATTATATTTTCAAATGTTACTATTTAAAACAAAGAATTAATTATAAACCCAAGCATGGTTGGTCAAACTTCTCTACCCAAACAAAAGAGAAATAAAATAATCCACAACAACAATATCCACATAAAATCTTAGATACTCCAACCCACCCATGTATTTGTTGTGGATCATTAAAATTTAAGTCAAAAGTGCACAAAGTAAAGGAGAAAATGAATATTTATTTACAAACAAATGGCATTAGTATTACCAATTTGCACTCATCAAATCATTCTCTTTGTTCCATTTGCTATAGAGACATCAAGAACAATAAAGTACCATTGTTATGTTCTAAAAACATGAAGATGTCTGCTCAATCAACTTGCACCTCCAAACTTAATGACATTGAAGCATGCTTGGTCTCTATTATAATATCATTTTCCCAAATTCAAATTTGAGGAGGGCCAATTCGGATTACATGGTAGTGTTGTAAATGTGCTTGCAGATGTCGATAGAGCACAACAAGTGTTGCCCTGATTTTTAAGTGCAAATGACATAGTTGCAATAGCAATCAAACAAAAACTATCATTTAAACACAACTACATGAGTGGCATTGTTCGTCCTACATTAAGAATGCTTGCTCTAAATGGATTATCGAGAACTTCTTTGTACAAGGAGTATGATGTCTCCATAAATACTCTTTGGGAGGAACATGTAAAATCTTACCAAAAAGAAAGCTTACAAATGAAAACAAAGACGATTACTACGATGAACAAATTGATGAAGATATTCAAATCGATACATTAGTTCATGGAATATACACAAGTTAACAAGTTGTCAATTTTGAAAATCAAACCATTGTAATTGCTCCTTCTAAAGGATACTCTCCATTGAGTATATTCAAAGACAAACATTATGAAGAACTTGCATTCCCAAAATTATTCTTTGGTATTCCTAGAAGTTATTCTATCCCAAAATGTACTTCATACCAAGCCATTGCTTCTTGGTAATTAACAAACAATGACCATTGATTCGCTCTATGCATAGAAAATCTCTTCTTCAAAATAATGAAAATCCTAGTATGACAAGAGCTTTTGTCATTTTGGGTTTGAATGCGAAAGACACAAACAAATGGAAAACTCTACAAGTAAAAGATGCACTTCTCGATATAAACATTAAAAAACTCTTGCAATCTAACATAGGGTATCGTGATTTTACTCACCTCAACACATCTGCTGATTACAAGTACTATCTCAAAAAAAACTTCTTTGCAATGCTATGCCAATTAGGGTCACCTTCATTCTTCATCACATTGCCCTCTACAGAAAAGTTGTGGAAACCATTGGTAGAATCTTTGGAAAAGCGAAATGATGTTCCTAAATAAGCCAACAATGTTAACTACAACATGTAATTGAGAAACTTGATTCATGTGATTCTATAACAACAGCAGCCCAATATTACATCCATAAATTCAGAGCCCTCAAGACACTTCTTCAAAAATATGACACCATTATGGGAAAAGTCAATGACTTCTTCTTTGTGGACAAATACATCTCTATAAAAACATTTCATTTTTCCCCTTTCCACAAAAAGAAATCCAAACTCATAGAAATAGAAAAACATTCTTCAAAAAAAACAAAAATATGTAGATTTGGAAAAAACCCAAGTCATTTTACCATTGCAAATAGAAGTAGTCGACAAACAAATGAAAAAGAACATGGAAAAAATCAACTTAATGTTGTTGGAAGAAAATACATTGTCATCAAACTATAATGATTTTTAAAAAGAACTTGGACTCTTCGAACAAGAGTACATTTCAACGCTATAAGCATCTATTTCACAACCAACACTATTCCTAAGAAGAGAACCAAAAGACATATACACTAATAATTTCAATCCAATGTTGTCAGCACTTTGGGGAGAAAATACTGATATTTAATTCATACTAAACCCACATGGAGCTGCTTTATATTGCACTTTTTATATGATAAAAATCAATAAAGGGACCAATGAGGCTATTAAAGCAGCACTCATACAAAGTATGGAATCAAATTTTATACCAAATGAATGCATTCGATGTGTTGGAAATGCAATTCTTAATACACAACACATTAGTTCGCAGTAAGATGTGTACTTGTGTCTCTCCCTACCTCTATCAACGTCATTGAGACAATTCAAGTACATAAACACAAATCCTCCAGACAAAAGAACACTGCTATTGAAATGATGAGAACAACTAAAACTACTACATCCAGAAGACACGAACATATTTTTCGACAACATTGTTGACACATTTGTTGACACATACTTAAAATGTTTGAGCACTCTTCATAGCATTTGTTTGGCTACTTTTGCAAGTGAATATACACTAACTCCAACATTGACAAAACAAAGAAAAAAACCTAAAATAATAAGATTTAACAATTACAGTGAAACCAACGATCTTGAAAACTACTATAGAGAACAATGTACTTTATACATTCCAAAGATTCATGGATTTTTATGACACAATCAAGAAACAATTCAATGGTAACATCATATTGGAAAGAGAAAGTTCTCCTCTACAAATTACGCATACCAATGCGGTAAAACAATCCTATGTACATTGACATCCTAAACAAAATAAGAACTACACAACATATGTTTGAGGACATTAGTTACATTAACAAACACTTCTTCAAAAAACCAACTCAAATACAAAATATACCTCACTTATTCTACACAAATTTTGCTAAGGACAATCATAACAAACAAGTATTTGAATTGCTAAATAATAAACCACATATTCTTTATGCTATTGACAAGAAACACAAAACATGTGTAAAAGAAATAGCAATACCAATAGATCCAAAGAATACAGGAGATTGCACACAACTCTACTCTTAAAACCTGAACTAATAATAGAAATTTGCTTGGGAAATTTAGACATTTCAGATGGATTGGTCAATGGAGCTGATGGTATATTCAAAAACTTTGACATACAAGCCAATCATAAAATATTGTGGGTTTTGTTCACCAACATCAACATTAGTAAGAAAGCTAGAGTCAATTCTACCTCGCTTTGCAATGAAAACATCCCATTAAATTGGACACCAATACATACAATCACATGTGAATTACAAATAGGAAAAAACTATTGAACATTGTATCATGAACACAATTCCCAATTCAGCTTGCTGCTACTCGAACAATCCATCATTTGTAGAGATTGACAATGGAATCCCTTGCATTTTATCCTTTTTCCATCAAAGCACATGGTGGGGGTTTCTATTTTTCGAGCAAAAACCCTCGAGCGACGAGCGAACAAAAGGTAGGAGGGGTCAAAATATATAGGCTTAAGTCATTTTTAGGGAGGAAAAAAATCCAAATTATTTCAAGAAATATGTAAGTAAATATGAAATAATGATAAATAAATATAGATATAAATATACCTTTATATAATATACATATATAATGTCCAAGTGGTGACTTATTTTATCACTTTCAAAAATCCTTTCTTTTCCTTTCACCATTGGTTGGATCATGAAAAGTTAAGCAAATATCCTCTTTACAGTTCCTCAAGATGACCTAAGAAAATAATATAATATCTTTTTAATCGACCCTCTAAGTGTATTTTTCTAGAGGAATATGGTTTGAAGAGCTTGCCCCAACCCCATTCTACCAACGGAATACCCTTTCAGAGCCTATGCAGAAGGGGTCATAACTTTTGCTCAAACAATCCATCATTCACAAGGATTAACAATGGAATCCCTTGCATTTGATCCTTCTTCCATCAAAGCACATGGCAGGGGTTTCCATTTTCTAAGAAAAAACCCCCAAGCGACAAGCGAACAATAGGTAGGAGGGATCAAAATATATAGGCTCAAGTCATTTTTGGGGAGCAAAAAAATCCAAATTATTTCAAGGAATATGTAAGTAAATATGAAATAATGATAAATAGATATAGATATAAATATACCTTTATATAATATACATATATAATGTCCAAGTGGTGACTTATTTTATCACTTTCAAAAATCCTTTCTTTTCCTTTCACCATTGGTTGAAAATTTGAGCAAATATCCTCTTTACAGGAGCTTTATAGTTCCTCAGGATGACCCAAAAAAATAATATAATACCTTTTTAATCGACCCTCTAAGTGTATTTTTTTAGAGGAATATGGTTTGAAGAGCTTGCCCTAACCCTATTCCACCGGGACTTCCCATATTTGATAATGTATTAGAGATTAATTTATGATTGATTATAATGGCCTCAAATATGAGGTTTTCAATATCTTTTTCCTACTCATCCAAGAAATATGGTATACATTGTTATATGAGAGCTTCAAATATGGGATTGATAAAGATTAGGGAAACTCTTTTAAAACCAAAAGAGAGTATGGTAGGGAGGTATTTATAGGAGTTTCTAAAGTGTTCACTATTTGTTCATATATAGATAATGTTCTCTAAAATGAGGGTTATAATGAAAAAAGAAGTAAGTATATGGTTCCATAAATGAGAAATTAAGAAAGAATTGTATATTCCTTTGAGAAATATACAAGCATGGTTGGTGTCAAAAATTATCCCTCAAACTTTTCTGCTCATAGGCTTTTGCTCAGAAAGTGTGCACATCCCATGGCACATGGCCTAGTGTATACAGCACTCTCACGTATTCGAGACCTAAGCAACTCATACCTCCTAAATCCAATACAAGAAAAGCATATCAAAGTAGATAGAAATGTTATCAATGAAATGCAACGCTTGCAAAATGAACGACAATAGGTTGCATAACGAAAAAACTTCTTAACAGATATAAAACAAGAAAATACATTATAGTCTCTTAACACAAGAACCCTAATCTCATACTTTGAAGACATATTACATGACAAAAGCCTATTAAGCGCCACAATAATTTGTTTTCAAGAATTACATAGCAAATTTAACCCACTATTCTTACCTAACTTCACATGCCTACAAAAAACAAATGGAGTAGGAATTGTAACCTGTGACAAAAATGAAATGCAATTGCAAGAAGAATTATACATATAAAGCAAAGGTTGTGAATGCTTGTTAACTTCCTTCAAAAGCACAAATCTTGCAATCATAAATGTATACAATTCTCCTTCATCATCCATTGCTACACTTCTATATTCACTAGAGAAAACTCTTTCAACCTTACAACCAAACACACCAACAACAATCATAGGAGACTTCAACATTAACTATAAAACTTTCAACAATAAAACTAAAAACCTACATACATTCATGAAAAATAAAAATATGACACAATTAATTCACCAACCAACAATTTTTCACGGATCAATTATAGACCACATATGGACTAACAAACCAAAACAACATACTCTATCAGGAACTAAATTTATCTACTAGTCAGAGCACTCCCTTCTTTACACTAATATAAATTTAGCTCAACGGAAGGCCTAATGAATGTAATTCAACTTGTTTTTCTTCTTGTAAGATGACTCAGCTTAGGAAACGATGAGGCTGGTGAAATTGGCAACTTGTAACGTAAGACTTTGGATCTCCATGGCAACCTACAATAGATCAAAACATCCATCTAGTAGGAATCAAGATTTAGGAACTATATATGGGATCCTTGTGTTGGAACCTGGATTCGAGACTTGGGAGCTACTAACTTCTTGCTGGAAATACCAAAATCATGGTAAGCCTTCCCCTTTCTATGTTAATAATACATACTACGTAGAGGCAAGCTGGGACAGTGTGTAAACAATTTGGTACTTGCAACGTTTGTCCATGGAGCTTCCTAAATGATTGCCAAGTTATTGCATGCCCCAATCTTTGTGCAAGATAATTGGTGATCCAGTTTCTTCAAACAAGGTTAAAGAAATCCATTTAGTCTCACAAGCTGGTAACCCTTTTTTTATACTTTTTCTTCTTTTGTAACCCACTGTCCTCTTTTTCCATTGGCTCTCAAAGGCTGCTTCACCCGCTTTCTTCTTTAGTAAAAATTGCGTCTCAATTTACTTATTGAATGTTCTTCAAGGCGTATTCTAGCTCACCTTGATGAGGTGTACACTTGCCTTGGCCATTTTCTCTAGGTGGAAAGTGTGCCAATGATCCTTTGTCACAGTGGTCATGGTCTTAAATTTGCAACAAGTGCATAGTGATCAGAGTTTTGATGATGAAGAAAACCACATGTAGCTTGAAGAAACATGATGAAATGTATTTTGGAGGCTATGATTAGACAATTCAAGAAGAAATAGTTCTCTCCCAAGATTTTGGGTGTCATCATTGGATTGTCTACAAGATTTCATCCCCTTGAGATTGGGTGAGTTATGTTCTAAGCTGATGCTATGCATCGCATGCACAAGGCAGAAATCATCATTTGTTAGAATTGCTATGTGGATGTGACTATCTCCAAGGGGGTAGACTTGAGAGCGTCCATTATTAGGAGAAACCAATTTCACAGTTCTTTGTTATGCTCTCAGCCCAAATTTCTTGGCAAAGCTATCTGTGTGATTTCTATCTAAATTTCTTGGCAAAAGGCATTTGTGAAGAAATCTATGCATATGACGATCCTAGATTCATCAACTTGGGATCAGGATTGCATGTTGTATCATTTTTGTATATCAAGTTTACGTTGTGGGAAAGTTGTCATCAATTATATTTTCTTTCTCCTCCAACCTTGCCATCTCCTCCTATTGCTTGTTTTGGACAAGCAAGAAGTGGTTAGTACACATTCTGCCAAAAATTATAGCTAGAATTGCTATTTCTTTTTACTTGCTCTATTGAAAATTTTGAGTTTCCGTAGGCTATGGGCTTAGAAGAAGGTCAAGAACAGCACTTGACAAGATGAGATTTACTTCATATGATTGATCTTTCTAGAAAGTAAGCTTTAACCACTCGCTGTTGTGGCAATTGGAGTAGTTGGCAAGATTCTTTTGGGGATGAACATGATTTGAATGCTTGTCTACTTCAATAACATCACAATTGGAAAATACCTAGGCCACATGGCAATGAGCCTTCTAATAAAATTGGCAAGCCCCATCCAAAACAACACATACTTGATTATCTACCATAACAAGCTCATGAAATTACAAGTGGAGATGAGACTACTTTCTTTCCATGTGATTGATTTACAACCTAGAGTCAAGACAGAGTTATGTGGATCTATCCAATGAATGCAAAGGTTTAATATTGAGGGGGTTGCTCTCATGGATTTATAGTAGATCCTAGGGAGCATTTTTATAACTTAGGTGTTCCATATGAGTAAGGCAACATCCTTATTTTGACCAGAACATGCTAATCATTCCAAGTTGGATAACTTCTTGGATTGGCTACCCAAAAATTGGCCATCTAGCCTAAAGAGCAATACTTCCAATGATGCAAATCGCTGTTGAAGTAAACAACTCTTTCTTAAATAAAAATTTTTGATCTCAGATCTTATAAGATACCAATCCTCTAATTATTTTGTAGATTTCAATGATTGTTACAAAGAAAGATTTAAAATTTTGAAGGGTAATGGCAAAAAGAAAGGTAGTTATCTCGAAAGTTCAAGCAATCATCATCGTTGAAACATCAAAATAATTAAACTCCTGTGTAGGACACTTGACTGTGAAGGAGAGATTGCAGTGTAGGAGGACCTGCAAAAACCAAGGCCTCAAGCAGTGTGCGTGTCTACTGCAATTCCACGCACAAATACACTTAAACTAGTTGTGGGTTGCATTCGGATGCTTGTTCATAAGCTAGTGGTTTTAAGTCCACTTTTGTGGATGTTCTTTGAGAGTAGATATGAGAATTTCTTCCATATGTTGGGCTTCATTTGGATGGTTGGCTTTTATTTGCAGGTTTTTTTCATAGCCAAAATGCAAACACTCTTTACCTTTCCTATAATAAGTAGTGATCGAGGCATTTCCCTTTAAGATTGGATCTATTATTTGGTTTCCTTGCATAAGTGAAGGCATGGGGATCTCTTTACTTCTACAAACTACTTTGAGGGGATCAAGCCTTGGGACTAGTATATCCAATGATATGTTTGCGATTGACACCACATTGGGCTTGTTACCCTCCTTGTAAGGGCACAATCCTCTAGTCATGGAAGTTGATTCCCTAGAGACCTTTTGGGTCTCTACACAAAGTGGAGATATCTTTTGGGTCTCTACACAAAGTGGAGGGACCTCAAAAAGTGTAGGGGCTTTTAGTATTTCTCTCTCTAGATTTAGTTTTTCTCTCTCTAGATCCTCATTTTGCAAGTATGATTGGATCTTTTCTAGAGAGGATTTTGGCTATCCTCATCCTTTTAGATTTATCCTACCATCTTTCAGGATCAAGATATTACAAGCGGAGCTTTGCTGCTTTTCTACACACACAATGCTCTCATAGTTGTTGTCCTAGATCGTACTTCTGGCCCTTATTGCCACATGGTTAAGAACTCCCCTAAACCAATTTGATTACCCATCCTCGGGTTATGGTTGAGTCTATAGATGATGTTGTGTTGCGGCTGTCTTACCCAATGAGTATGGTAAATATGGTGGTAGTGATAGATGGAGCGAGCTTGTTGTCGATCTTTTCCTTGTAATCCATGAACACCATAGATTGCTTGCTCAGTTTTTAAGAAGCCAGTGTCAATTGTTTCTTTAAACAAACACACATAATTCCCTTGAAGATATATGGCTCTCTAAAAGAGGCGACTTGTTGTTTGAGCTGAGCTTGGGGGCGAATGGTCATCAATGGTGAGGGCCACCTCCAGGATGAATGCTAAGGCTTCACTGTATTTTGCACTTTCCTTGAGTGTTTTGTCATAACTACCTTGCATAATTGATGCATGTTTTTCCAAGGCTCTGATGAGTGTTTCCTAGCTCGTCCATTTGATTTGAGAGTTTCTATTGATCTTCGGCCAATTGCAAGGAGCATCTGCATTAATCTAGATCATGATGATTGCCATCCCACCGATAGTGATGGGGCACCACATCAAATGTGGGATGCGTGCGAAAGGAAGATGGAGCTTGCATGTATTCAAGCAGGTACTTTTCATTTAGTAGCTTTGGTCTATGCCAAGAAGGCTGTGGCTCCAATTTTGTACTGATGTCTAGAGTGATTTGTGTTTGGTGGATACTCATTGAAATTCCAAAGAGGTCCCATCCTCCTCTTGACTACATGTTTGGGTATTGCATCCAAAAATCACCAATGGGATTACCAAGCATGGGAAGCCTATCTATATCTTGTTGCAAATCCCTTGTGGGTGTGCGAATTGGATTATCCAATTCTTGAAGCTCATTGATGGAATCATTAATGGTGTCTTCCATTGAAAACTCAAGGGAGATTGGAGGAACATGTAGCCTTGGGGGAGAGGAAGAGGTTATAGGGGAAAAGCTTGAGGTCGAAGCAAGTAGTGAATTTGAGAAGGTAGAAGTAGGGATGTTGGTGGAAAGTGGACGGAGAGTAGGGAAAATTGATTTAGCAACTTGATAATCCTCAAGGGATGGATTATCATGTGTTCGAAAAAAGTTAGGTGTAGCTGGATGATAGGAGTTAGATTCTTGGATTAGGAGATAGTGTTGAGAGGAATGGGAAAAGAGGCCTGGCAAGGAATATGGATTAGTGTGGATTTATGGAAATGTATGGAGGATAGTGCTAGAGTTAGGTAGGGATGTAAGTAGATCAGAATAGAGAGTGGCAAGATAGGGGAGATTAGATTGAAGGTAGACCACATATTCCTATGGAAGAACCTTATCGGTTTTAGTAAGCATTGATAGCTTTAATTTTGGATTCTTCTGGGAGTTGTATCCCATGGAAGTTGCTGGTGATTATTGTAGTAAAGGTAGGAGTCTACTGGCTACTACCTGAAGAGGGGGGCTTTCCATCAAGCTTTCATATAGTAGTATTGCATCAGCCTTTAACCATATGAGATTTGCATGCACAAAAGAAGATGTCTTCTACTCAAATGCTGGAAGAGGTAGAGGCAGAGGTAGAGCAAGCTAATTTGGAGGCTGTGGCAAAAATCATAATATGCAGCAAATTCAAGAAAACCAGTCCTATGGAGGAGGACGTGGTCATGCAGAATGGATGCAGGATGCAAGGAAAATGGAAAGACCAGGATTTGTGGAGGCTGGTGACATCCTATTGTGCAAATTGATAAAATTCCTTTGTCTATGCAAGATGGAAAAAAGAAATACCTATCTGACGTATTTCATGTCTCGAATATCACCAAGAACATGGTTTCTATTGGTCAAATGGTTGAGCAGGCTTGCAGGTCGGATTTAATCCTCATGGATGCTTTGTTGAGGATATGAAAAATAAAGGTCGCTTGATAGCAAAAGGGAAGAAGAAGGGCAGGATGTTTACGTTGGATGCGGACATGCCTAAATTGAGTGCATCAATGTTTGCACATGGGACGTGTGTAATTGTAGATATTGATATCTAGCATAAATGCATTGGTCATGTTAATGTACAACGACTTAAATTAATGCAGGCCCAAAATATTGCTGCAGGATTTCCTAAGTTCAAGGTTGCAGAAATGCATAAGGTATGTGAAGCATGTCAATTTGGAAAATAGGCAAGGAAACCATTTCCTAGACATGTTCAAGAGAGTAAGAGGCCATTGGAATTAATCCACTCTGATGTGTGGACTACTAAAGCTGCATCTATTGGAGGCTGTCATTATTTTGACACTTTTATTGATGACTATAGCAGAAAAGTTTGGGTTGTATTTTATGAAAAAGAAAAGTAAAGTGTTTGGGCATTTCAAATCTTTTAAAGCTATGGTTGAAAAAGAAATAGGCCTGCAAATAAAATGCCTAAGGTTAGATGGAGGGGGAGAGTACCTCTCAAATGAGTTTGCAAGTTTCCTATAGGAGCACGGTATAAAGCAACAATATTCATGCAGTCATACCCCACAACAAAATGGACTTGTAGAAAGGAAAAACAGGCATATTGGAGAGGTATCTCGTGCCGTGCTCAACGAAAAAGACCTGCCAGATTATTATTGGCCTGAAGCAATTGCTACAGTAGTTTACATAATGAACAGGACTCCCACTGCAGCAATAAATGGCATGACACAAGAGGAGAGGTATACTGGTAGGAAACTAGATATTTCTCATTTGAAAGTTTTTGGTTGTGTTGCCTATATTCATGTGTCAGATGAGTTGAGATCCAAGGTGGATCCAAAAGCTGAGAAGTGCATCTTCATTGGTTATTTCTGTAGTAGAAAGGGTATAGATGCTATAACCTTTGACTCGTAACTTTATAGTGAGCTATAACCTTCGACTCTGTAGTAGAAAGGGTATAGATGCTATAATCCTTCAACTCGTAAGTTTACAGTGAGCATCCTCAAGGTGTTGGTCTGGTCCTCAAGGTGTTCTCTGCACCTGCATCCTGCATAGTCAATTGCTCTGGCTCAATTTCTCGTGCTTCTAGTGTCCCTTGGTTCTGTGGCATTTGTTCTTGTCATGGTGACATTTATTTGCTCATCAGTATCACTGTCTAGAACCACTAGCCATGGTCATTTTGGTGCTGGCCTCTAGGTCGATGATTTTGGACCATGTCCTTCTTCAAGTTGGTGATTTGAGGAGGGCTGTTGACGTTGAGGCTTGGGCCATTTGGCATGATATCACTTTGTCGATGGCGTTGTAGGTCTTTTTCCCATCTTATTGGACTGTCTTCTCCGTGGCATTGCACAAATGAATCAGGTTCTAGTTTGACAATTGCCAATATAGTGCCATGTGCTGAGAGTGCCTATTTTTTTTGTGAGTGGCTAATGCATTTAACTGTTTTTGTAATGAGGGTGCCGTGTGTGTGGATAAAACAAGTATGTCTTGGGGATTTTATTTGTGCAATTTATTGGTGGTGCTCGAAACATGTGGGTGTGCTATGCATGACTAGTGAGGTAGGTATTCCTGCTATATGCTTGATTTGCTAAGGAAATCATAGGGCAGCTAGGATACAATCATCACCTCGTGTTGGCCACCAATATCCTACGAGAAGGACTTTTATGTTGTTGCTTCCCCTTGGAAATGTCCACTTGCAATGCCTTCATGTGCTTCATTGAGGATTGGCATGATCTCATATGGTATCACACATCTCCTTAAAACTTGGTCCTTGCCCATCTTGTATAGTTGTCCTACAATGAGTTGATACGGTGCAACTTTTAGAATTAGTTTCCGAGCATCCACTACTTTCGTTTTAGGAGGTGGTCTTCCTGCCATTAAGTACCCAATGATGTCTGCACATCAATTAGGCACAACATCTATTTGAAATAATGCAGCATCTGGTAGGTCATCTTCTATTCCTTCTGGTTCTTCTCCTCTCCTCAGTCATGACATGTGATCGGCAATGAAATATTGAGCTCCTTTTCTCACCACCATCTTGAAATTGAATTCTTGTAGCAGTAGAAGCCATCGAGTGATCCGGCCTATTGTACATGGCCGATTCAAAAGATATAATAAGGCTTGATGATTTGTGTAGAAGATAAAGTCAGTAACCAATAGATAGTGTCGAAATTTCTTCACGTTGTAGATCATTGCCAAGGCTTCTGTTTCTGTTGTGATGTAATTCACCTCCGCACCATTTAGTTGTCTGCTTGCAAAGTATACTGGGTAGTCTTTGCTTGTTTTCCAGGTTGACATAACACACTCCCTACTGCATAATTAGAACCATCAATATGCTCCCCTACCATTATATTCGGGAAGCTCCAGTTTTCCCAAGGGGCGTCAGCCTTGATTGTTCTTATTTCTTTGATTGAAGAAATTGTTAGCCTCGGCATTGAGGTCGATATCCCCATCATTGTCATGATGGCATCCGGGCATGTTGGGGCATGGAGGAGTTAAAGGGAGTGGTTGAATCTCAGGGGGGGATTCAGGGTAGAGTATTGGCAGGGGTGGCTATTGCAGCAGAGTTATATGCAAATGTGGCGAGCGTTGCAGTCGAAGGCGTTGCACAGAACGTAGCTGCATGCAGATTGGGCGAGATTTGCCAAGGGTGTCTCTGCCACAAGTGCGGGTGTGGAGGTAGTGCTGTTGGGAGGGTTAGAGTGGTGTTTGTGTGTGTAGGGACCATCATGTTAATAATGTGCCTAAGATTTTCCTACATGTATAGGGAAATGTGCCGGTGCAGATGGAGCGTTAATTGGAGGTCACGGCGTGAAGATATGATCAAATTTGTGCGAAACGAGGCCCACACAGGGGCACGAATGAACGAGTGCTAGGGATGCCAAAATGGTGTGCAATGGGTTGGAAAAAACCCCGTAGCGTGGTATTTCCATGTGTGAAATCTGGGTTCAGTTTGGGTCCCAAACGGATGAGTTTCGAGGGGTTAAAGTAGGGGTAAAATTTTCTTTGTGGGGGCCGGGTGACTCCTAATGGTGGTGTGAATGGACTTTAAGTCCAACTGAGGGGTTGAAACCAAGTGACTCTAGTTAGGGTAACTATCCTACATCCTCCCAGTTATTGTAACTTGGTTTAACTAACTGTAGTTAGTTAGTAACTGAAGAGTTAGTCGAACCTAACTGAGGTGAAAACTAACCTAAATTAGGTTAATACTAACCTAGGGTAAAACTAACCGTAACGAACTTAATACTAACCTAACTTTTTTTGAGTAACTAACCTAACCTAGGTTTACTAACCTAACCAAGGTTTACTAACCTAACCAAGGTTTACTAACCTAACCATGGTTAACTAACCTAACCCAAGTTAACTAACCGAACCTAACTAACCCACTAACCTAACCTAACCATGACTAACCTAACCAGGGTTAGTCTAACCTAGAGTTAGTGTAGTGGTTAGGTGGTGGTTGTTGTTTTTTTTAATAAATAAAATTTAAGACTCAGGGGGGGGGTTGGCCCGACGACGGCGGTAGGGGGGTTCTGTTGCATGGGGTCTGAGAGGGGGAGCGCAGGGGAGAGGGGAGAGGAGGGGAGCGACGGGGGGCGGAGGGAGGGGTGCGAGGGAGGTGGGCGGAGGCGATCGCGGTGTGGGTGGTGGGCGGGTTATGGGCAAGGGAGGGCGCGGGCGGGCGGGGGGGCGGGTGGTGGGTGGGGGAGGGCGCGGGCTGGGGCGGCACTGCAGGGCAGCGCCACGAGGGCGAGGTGGTGGGTGGGGTAGGGGTGATGGGCGCTGGTGCACCGCCTTGGGTGGGCATCGCTATTGTGCACCGCATTGTAGGGCAGCTCTACGGGGCACCACCGTGGGGCGGCGGGGGGTGCGGGGGGTTACAGAGACGGGGAGGGAGGGGGGTGGTAGAGAGGGGGGGAGAGAGAAGAGGGAGGGGGATGGTAGAGAGAGGGGGGTAAGGGGGAGAGAGAGAGAGAGGGGAGGGAAGGAGGGGGAGGGCGAGAGAATGAGAGAGAGAGTGAGAAAGAGAGAGAGAGTAGAGAGAGACAAGAGAGAGAGAGAGAGAAAGAGAAAGAGAGAGAGTGTGTAAGAGAGAGAAAGAGAGAGAGAGAGTGTGTAAGAGAAAGAGAGAGTGTAAGAGAGAGAGGGAAAGTGAGAGAGGGAAAGGGGGAGGTGGTGATGGAGGGGGGTGGGGGGAGGGGGGAGGGGGAAGAGGGGGAGGGGGGAGGGGGAGGGGGTGGTTGATATGGAGGGGGGAGGGGGAGGGGAAAGAAGGGGAGTGGGGAGGGGGGGGGGGGAGGAGGTGGTGGAGATGGAGGGGGAGGGGGGAGGGGGTGGTGGGGATGGAGGGGGGAGGGGGAGGGGGAGAGGGAGATGGAGGGGGGAGGGGGAGGGGG
Organism: Dipteris shenzhenensis; assembly: GCF_047967505.1. Lineage (NCBI taxonomy): Eukaryota > Viridiplantae > Streptophyta > Polypodiopsida > Gleicheniales > Dipteridaceae > Dipteris > Dipteris shenzhenensis. The sequence goes on from NC_141608.1 coordinate 7,166,179, forward strand.
AGGTGGAGATGGAAGGGTTCGTTTCAACATCCCTAATGGGTGCCTTATGCATCTTCTTCTCATCGAAGACTACATCATGGCTGCATATGATCTTCTTTGCTTCTGGATCCCAGAGACGATAGCCCATCTCTCCACTTTCACCATAACCTAGATAGATGCATTTCCTAAACTTAGGATATATCTTCTTTCGAAGCTCTTTCGGCACATGTGCATATGCCTCACACCCAAATATACGCAAATGAGAGTAAGAGGGCTTCTTGCCACTCCATGCCTCTTCAGGAATACCACCATCCAAACTCTTACTAGGTGATCTATTGATCACATGCACTGCAGTCTTCATTGCCTTAGCCCAAAAAACACTAGAAAGAATTGCATTGGAAAGCATGCATTGCAGCCTTTCTTGAATGGTACGATTCATCTTTTCTGGAACTGAACTTTGCTCTGGAGTATGAGGGGATGTGAACTCCCTCTTAATCTCACGTGTATCACAAAAATGCTGAAAGTCATGAGAGAGATACTTTCCACCATTGTCAGTCTGTACGCATTTAAGCATTCTACCTAACTGATTCTTAGCCAAGGCTAGCCATTTCTGAAATACGTGGAACACATCACTCTTTTGAGCTATAGCATAAGCCCACACTTTCTTAGTTGCATCATCAATGAATGTCACATAGTATTCAGCCCTGCCTAATGACCGTGTAGGCATGGGATCACATATGTTTGAATGCACCAAATCAAGCTTTTCAAACTCTTTCTTTCCCCTTCTTTTATGGGCTGATTTAGTCTACTTCCCATAGAGACAGTGCTCACAAAATTTAAAATCAAAGAAACTCAAATGTGGTACATAACCCAATCGGCATAAGAGTTTCATTCCATTCTGGCTCATGTGCCCCAACTTGCAATGCCACAAAGAAGTGCTTGGCTACTTGGTTATTGCAACAACATGATCAAATACCCCTGATACATGTAAGGGATACAAAGTCCCACACTTGGCAGACCCCCAGTCGACCATTTTGGGTAGACTGGGTCGATCACCCCATAGAGCCTAACCGACTATGACTGGTGGCTATATAAGAGCAAGCCCGTGAAGCCCATTTCATCACTGGCTACAGTAACCCTGATTCCTTAACATCCAACCTCCATCTTCTACTATTTCCAGCATGCCATCAAAGCTTCTTTCACAGGAGTGCACGGTTGGGAGGCAGCACCATCTATTGTATGAGTTCTATAGTAATCAAATTTTTGATTCTCCATACTATCTTGTTTTCTCTCTTGCGTACGAGATCCTGTTATCTATTGAGCACATATGTATTATTTTCTTACATGGTATTAGAGCATGGACTCTAGTAAGAAGATTTAGTAGTGTGTTTTCTGTTTGCAAGAAGATTGTGAGAGATGGCCCAGCCCGAAAGATTGCGAATCCCACTGTTCGATGAAAGTGAAAAGTTAGATGGCTGTAACTGTCCACTCTGGAAGTTCAAGATGAAGACCATCCTAAGCGCATACGAGCTTTGGGACACTACTACTGCAGTGGACATGAGGCCGGTTGCGAACGGAACCAGCCAATGCAGGACAACAGATAGTACCAACTGCAGATGAGATTCTCATGTGGACAAGAAGAAATGCAGATGTGCTGTGTTCTATTGTCTGCAGTGTTAGTGATTCTGTCATGGCGTTAATTCAACAAGTCACCATAGCGGAGGAGGAATGGATGGTCTTGAAAAATCAGTACAAGACCATGAATCAGATGCGGATTCAAAATTTGGAGACTCAACTCATGAACGAGAAGTTGTCTGAGTCTAAAGCGGCAAAGAAGTTCATCACTAGGGTGAAGAATCTACGCGATCAGATGACTACGATTAGCATCACCATCGCCAGCGAGAATCTAACACGAAGGTGCATATGGATTCTCCCACCAAAGTACGATGGTCTTGTTACGGTGCTGAATATGCAAAACAAAAATCCGCCCCTCAACTTTGAGGATTTCAGTGCGATGCTTCTGGAGGAGATGCATCAAAAGACGAGGACTGGAGAAGATTCGGCTTTCTGGACCGGATCAAAGAAAGGTAAGGGTAAGGACTCTAGTAACCCATCTTCTTCTGATGATAAAAAGAGAAAGAAGAAGATCAAGTGCTTCTATTGCAACAAGGTAGGGCACAAGCAGAATGAGTGCCAAAAGAAGATTGCAAATGAGAAGAATGGAGTAAAGAAAGAGTCCAGCAACAGCGCGCAGGTAGTACCAGTAGAGCTGTTCGTCACAATTGAGGAGATTTTCATGGAGGCAGTTCATGTACCTATGGATGATCCGTGGATCATTAACAGTGGTGCATCGTGCCACATGACCAGTCAGAAGGATTGGTATACCTCTCTACAGCTAGTAGGGAATGACATCTGGTAGCAGTCAGCAATGATGCAAAATGTTTAGCAAAAGGAAAAGGTGTGATTGCTCTCAAGTCAAATGGAGTTCTAAAACGGTTGTCCGATGTTCTTTATGTGCCAGATATCAAGAGGAACTTGTTATCCATTTCCGCGATCACGAATCAGGACCTCAAAGTTCGATTCGATAAGAATGGTGCACAGATTCTGGATCTTCAAGGGAAGGTCATTAATAAAGGTACACGGCACAACAACATTTACAAACTCTCAGCTTTCAGTGCTTGAGCGGATGTGAAGTACACTAAGCTGTGGCATGAGAGGTTTGGTCATCTAAACCTTAGTTCTTTGAAGGAGATGCATAAAACTCGAATTATTGTAGACCTACCAGAAATTTCAGATCTGCCCGATGTATGTGAAGCTTGCATGATGGGCAAGCAGCATCGGCATCCCTTTCCTAAAGAGGCCAACACGGCAAAGGTGACAAAATATGAAGAGGGGAGAGGAGAAGAGTGGAGATGAGGAGAGAGGGCACAGCTAGAGAGCACACCACAAATGACTAACTGTACACTAGAATTAGCTGAAAAAATAGAATATATACAAACCCTTTTAGGGCTAGGGTTAGGGGATCTAACCCTTAACTTTATAGCACTCTATAAGGTTAGTGCTATGCACATATGATCACGTGATGGTGCTATGCACACATGATCACATGATGTTGAGCGTGAACTCTCAACACCTTCCCTCAAGATCAACATCATGAAGTAGGCCTTCCCTCAAGATGATGATTCTGGGGAATCGAAGAAGGACTGAGCATTACATTCCATCACACCCCTTTAATGGGAATGTCCTTCCTCTGCATCAAACCAAGAGCTAGTCGGTGTTTCTCGAATAGCTCTTTACTGAGTGGTTTGGTAAAGATGTTTGCAACATTTTCTTTGCTATCACAATGTTGCAGTGTGATGTCACCAAGTAACACTCTTTCTCTGATGAAGTGCTCTCTGACATCAATGTGCTTTGTCCTGGAGTGATATACTGGATTTTTGGCCAATGCTTGAGCCGATTGATTATCACAGTATATTGTTGTTGGCTTTGACTCATCAAAGTAATCTATTTCTGACAATAGTCTTCTGAGCCATATAGCCTCACATGCACCTGTAGTGAGTGCTCTATATTCTGCTTCAGTCGAAGACAAAGAAACAATTGGCTGTTTGTTTGACAACCATGATATAGCACCTTGACCAAGGAAAAATGCATATCCCTGTGTCGATCTCCTGGTCTCATGATCTCTAGCATAGTCACTATCACAGTATCCATGCAACCATGGATGACTTCCTCTGTATTCTATCCCAAACTGTCTTGTACCTTTGATGTATCTCAAGACTCTTTTGGCTGCATTCCAGTGAGATTGTTTTGGATTTGCCATAAACTGTGCTAGTGAGCTTAGTGCATAACAAATATCTGGCCGTGTGATTGTCAGATATATAAGAGATCCAATGAGTTGCCTGTAGTATCTGTCATTGATTGTAGGCTTTTCTGAATCTTTAGTAAGTTTCAAACTCTGTTCCATGGGAGTGGCTGCAATCTTGTAATCTGCCATATGAAACTTCGTCAGGAGACTGTCAACATATTTGAGCTGACTCATGAATGTGCTATCTGAATCTCTCCAGAACTCAATTCCAAGACAATAGTGCATAAGTCCAAGATCTTTCATGTCGAACTCTGCAGATAAGTCTTGTTTTAGTTTTCTGATGAAGCTATCCTTGCTTCCTGTCACAATCAGATCATCTACGTACAAAAGTGCAATAGTAATATCTTCCCCTTGAACTTTGTAGTAGAGAGTATGATCTGCATTGGACTTCATGCATCCCAGATTAGCAAAATACTTGTCAATTCTACTGTACCAACTTCTGGATGCTTGCTTTAAGCCATAGAGACTTTCCTTGAGATGGCAAACCTTGTTCTCCTTTCCTGGTTCAACATAACCGGCTGGTTGTTGCATGTAGACTTCCTCGTCTAGATAACCATTGAGAAATGCATTTTTGACATCTAGCTGATACACATTCCATTTACTAAGTGTTGCTAGTGATATCAAGAACCATATGGAATCCATCTTTGCTACTGGAGCATAAGTCTCATCATAATCTTGGCCATATTGTTGTGCAAATCCTTTTGCAACTAATCTGGCTTTGTATATCTGAATACTGCCATCTGGATTGTACTTCACTTTGTATACCCATTTGTTGGCTATGGCTTTCTTTCCTGGTGGAAGGTCGCATAATTCCCAAGTGTTATTTTTATACAAAGCATCCATTTCTTCATTCATAGCAGTTTGCCATTCTGGCTTATCTACCGCGTCTTCGAAGTACACTGGCTCTTCTGTAGCCATGATGGTAGTCATAAGAGCATAGTTGGTGGTTTCCACCTGAATTGCTTTGCCTTTCTGAGCATATGTCAATTTGGCTGGTGGTCTGCTTTCCCTAGTAGACCGTCTGAGTTGCTGTGGCGCTGCTTGGGGTGTTGCTGGCAATTCTTGCTCTTCTTCATCAACCTGTTCTGTAGGTGACTGTGAAGTCGATGCTTCTATCTCCTGTGTAGGTGAGGTTTTCCATTCTGATTCCTCATCGAAGATTACATCTCTGGAGATAATGACTTTGCGGTTGATGGGATCATACAATTTGTATGCTTTGCTTTCTTCACTGTAGCCAACCATGATGCATTTGCGTGACTTCGCATCCAATTTCCTGCGATGATCATCATGTATGTGGGCATATGCTATGCAACCAAATATGCGGAGATGCCCAATGCATGGCTTGTGTCCAGTGAATGCTTCATAAGGAGTCATACCTTGTATCGGTTCGGTAGGAAGCCGATTAAGTAAGTAGTTAGCTGTAGCTATTGCTTCTGCCCAATACTGATTCGGAAGATGCTTTTCACTAAGCATTGCTCTAGCACTGCCTGCTAAAGTCCCATTCTTCCTTTCAGCTCTTGCATTTTGCTGAGGAGTATCTGCACATGTGAATTGTCTTCGAATGCCGTGATTTTTGCAAAAGTTCATGAATGCTGAAGACATGTATTCACCTCCTCTGTCTGATCTCATGACCTTGATCTTTCTTCCTGTCTGGTTTTCTACCATGGCTTTGAATTCTTGAAATCTGGCAAACACTTCAGATTTCTCTTTCAGAAAGTAGACCCAACAATATCTGCTGTAGTTGTCGATGAAGGTCAAGTAATAAAGTGAACCATTGATGCTGCGGGTCTGGGCATAACCCCATACATCTGTATGAATCAAATCAAGAATACCTCGTGCACGAGAGGTACTTCTGACAAAGTTGGTTCGCTTTTGTTTGCCGAAGCAGCATGCTTCACAAACTTTTCCAAGAAACTATAGCTTCGGAATCCCAATTGCCATATTCTGATTCCTTAGATCTAACAAGTACTTGAAGTTGACATGACCATATCTCTTGTGCCATTTTGCAGATAGTGGCATCTATTGCATTTGAGCTGACATGGCATGCTTATCTGGTACTGTAGCTAGCATCCTGTATAAGCGTCCTTCCTTGACACCTTTTGCTACTAGCTGACCTCTTTTGGATTTGTCTCTGATAGTGCATTCATCACCGTCGAAGATGACTTTGTAGTTGTGTTCCGTCATTTGACCTACTGACAAAAGGTTCTTGCTGAGCTTCGGAACATAGAGCACATCTTTGACTAATCCTTTTGTACCAGTGAAATTGTTCATAGGGATAACACCTGTCCCTTGAACCGGATTCGGTGTATTGTCTACTGTGTAGATGACATTCTTTTGACCTTCTAATGGCTTCATTTCTGTGAACCATTCCTGGTGATTTGTCATATGAGATGATGCACCGCTGTCGATGTACCAAGGATCCTATTCCACTTGGTCGACTTGATAGCTAAAATCCTCTTTGGGATTGAAATCAGTGTGTCTAGGTGCATTGTATCAGTCTGATGCAATTCCTCACTTGCAAGAAACATATTTCCATGTTCATTTGCAAAATGACTGTGACTAGAATGTCCACCACGATGATTTCCTCTTCCTCGGGAATTCCCTCAATTGGATTGACTGCCTTGGTCATACTGCTTCTTGCAGCAATCTCTTTCATAGTGTCCAAACTTGTGACAATAGTTGCATTGAATGTTTGACACATTGGTGGATGCATTCCCTCGTCCTTGGAATCTTCCTCGGTTGGAATGATTTCCTCTTTGCTGATTCTGATGTTGCTGAGGATGATGCTGATGCTGATGCTGATTTTGACTTTGTTGATGATGACCACTTTTCTGATATGATTTACCTCTGTTTCTGCCTTTGCCTCTGCTTCTGTCTGAAGCTGTGAATGCCTGATCATTAGAATGACCTTTACGTGCTTGAATGGCCTGAGTCCTGAGTTCTTCACCAAGTAGAACTGACTGAAGTTCTTCCAGTGTTGGAATTTGCCGTTGGATGGCAATACTCTAGACTAGATTCTCATATCCTTCTCCTAGTCCATTCAGGATCACTTGAACCATTTCTACGGGATTCATAGTCTCTCCTGCTGTTGCAAGTTGATTGTTGTAGTCTTTGATGCGGAGTACATAAGCATGACCGGTTTCACTGCTGTTGCGGAAACTCTGGTTGATATGGTTTCTTAGGGTGAGAATCCTGGATGTGTTCTTGGACTCGTAGAGAGCTGCGAACATATCCCATGCCTCTTTTGATGTCTTGACTATGTTGAGCTGTCCTAGCATGACATCTTGCACATTCTGCTTGATCAGGTGATAGGCATACTTGTCTTTCTTATCCCATTCTGCTTGAGCTCGGGCAATGGTAGGATCTGCTACTGGTGCGGAAACTGATGGTGTAGATGTAGATCCCGTTGTAGATTTCGTTGCTGGTGCTGTGACAACAGATGGAGTAGAGCTACTGGTGGCTGGATCGGCCAATGGTCTAGGTATAGATCCATCGACATACTCCCATTTGTCTTGAAGCACAAGAATGGTCTCCATTTGGTATTTCCATGTACCGTAATTGGAGTTGTCTAACTTAGCAGATGCCTCCAGATTGAGGTTGCTAGTCGACATGGTGCAAACAATGTACTCAAAAGTGTCCTAAAAAACTCTGTATGAATCAACTGCAAATACACTGAAGATGCCAAGTGAAATCTCTGTACCGTCGATGAAGATAGAACTGCAGTACATAAGATCTGATCTGTGTTACAAGGCTTGTGGCAATGATGCCGGGAATAGCCAAGAGGCTTTACAAGGCTGAAAAAATGATGTGCACAATGCCGTGAGATAGCCAAATAGGCTTTACAATGGTGGCATGTGTGTGTGAAATCAAGTGCTATCTGCCCACTGAACCAATCTGCAATGCCTCTGAACTCTGAAGTCTGCTCACTGAACTAATGAACGTAAGGTTTCAGGTAATGTAATGATGTGAAATCGGATGTGAGCGTATGGACTGACTCCGAGTAGGTACTAGTCGGGAATTTCGGGCATGGCTTAGATTGGCAACTTGGGGAATTCAAAGCGTCCCCTCTATGGCGACCTAGTCTACTCTGATCTAGATCTAAACCAACCGTCGATCGATGAAAGAGCAGCAAATAATTCCTTTTCTTTTGTTCTTTTTAAGTGCTGGGTTAGATGCGTCGATGTAGAGGCAAATGTGCATGAAGGAAGTGGTTTTGTCAGCGAGGCTCAAATGTGAGTGTAACTTGCGCCGAAATGTGTGCGTGATGTAACGAGCGTGTAGAGCATGAAAAACCGAGCGACTTTCCTTTTTGGAGCACCCTCAAATTCTTCTCACATGTCTCAGCCGCTACCTCAGAATTATCCACGGTGAGAAAATGTACTGCATGGCCAATCATACAATAAATGAAAGCCCGGTCCTAAGAGCCAAGATCGCTGCACAAGAAAATCCACTGCCAAGGTTGTGGTGTCATATTTGCATAGTCGGTGGCCATGATGAAAATAGTTGCATCTTCAACATGCACAACAACCTACCTCGACCTTAGTAATACCAACCAGCACCCATACCAATGTATAGGCAACCGAAACTTACACAAGCACCCCTAGATCCGAGGCTCAATCTCATTCCCATTCGGACATAAGTCCCACAATTACTCAGGAATCCATGACCAAGAGCACGAAATCCATCTCCTCTGGCAGTTCCAATCCAACAACTTCAAGTTGAGGAACTGGATTTGCCATTCGAGTCTGAAGCTGAGTACCCAGTATACTATGTGGAAGGCACAGAAGGTTTAATACTAGTCTATGCAAATCAAGTTCAACCCAACACATATCGAGCACCCATCAAGTTCAACGATTGTGGAGAGAATCACTAGATCGCAAAGTGCCCTTATCATGGTATCCCCATTACTTTCCAACCACTCTATAGAGATTGTGGCATAGGCCATGCTTGTATGGATTGTCCCATGAAAAATAAGGTCCCACAATGAATTGAGGCTAAGCTTGATGTCCCAATCGTCATTATTGGGGTGGACTATCAAAGTCTGGAGCCGACAATTGTAATATCACAACCTATGAATGTAATTACACGCCAGCAAAAAGAGGCCACCAAGGACCCTAATCTTCCATTTCAATCAAGACGACTTCTTCAAAAGAGAGCACAAGTGCCTCTACCTCCGCCAAGCAATGAGCAGCCAAGCTCATCAACATCAGCTCCCGAGCCTCAAATAAATGAAGCTCCATACCCGAATGCAAAAGTGGAGAAGGCTCAATTTCAAGCACTTCAACAATGGGTACAAAAGCAACAAGCTCAATTTGAGGATGAGAAGCAAATACAAGATACAATCCGTGACTTGGCCCCATCGAGTATTGATACTATACTCGAGCCTCTGTTCTAACAACAGAATCCGCAACATAATGTATTGCCACGCCAACTTGAAGGAGTCGCACTTTCTAGCATTTTAAGTTGCCCTGTGTCAATTCCCATTGGAATCCTATTATGGAATTGTCCCAATATTTGGGAGAGTTTCAAAGGCTGGATTGAACTCACAAATCCCCCTCCACCTATTGAAAAGACATAGAAGATATCCCTGTGCGGATGGGTGAGAGAGATGACATATGCAACATCACTGTGCCTTTGATCCACAAGGCATATGATGAAGTCCAAGCCATAGTGGATGTGGAGCAGGTGTAAATGTCCTATCCAAGGAGCTCTACGATGAATGGGGTCTCCCACCCATGCAAAAGGCTAATTTCAACATACGCCTTGCCAATGATTCACAAGCAAAACCCTTGGCAATAGTGAATTGTGTGTCAACAAAAGTCACAGGAGTCCGCTTTTCCCTTCAATTCACAATCTTGGATCTCCCTAAGAAATCCTATCAAATCTTGTTGGGACATCCTTGGTTGCATGAAGCATCGTTCTTCCATGATTGGGGAACTAATAGACTAACAATCCAAAATCATGACACTGTAGCAGTCAGAGTGAATGTGGGGACAGAAGCAATAAAACCAACTGTGCCAAGAGCATTGGATGAAAACTCTTCAATAAAGATCTCAAGACAATTAGCTCCCCTACAATAGCATGCCATAGTGATGTTAATAATTGGATACAAACATTGGCAACCATTGACAACTGCCATTCATTAGGGTCGTCATACAGGTAGATCCTCCACTCACACATGAAGAACCAATCGATCTAGAGGTGCCATTCTTTATGGCTGACTTCGAGTGGAATAATGAACCTGAAGAAGGTACCCATACCAATAATGACTCAAATTTTCCTTGGGACCTTGAAACTGAGGCTAAGAATGCTCAAATTGAAGATCAAGTCTTTGACAATGACACAGCCATTCTGCATGCCCTAATGGCGGTCGAGCTTCCCAAAGTTGAACCTCCAAAGTTGAATAACAGCAGCACACATTCCAGGTTTATAGCACTCAAGACGGATGCTTTCATCGCATATTTATGCCTCATGGGTAGTCCTCCCCTCAGGGTTATTGCTGGTTTGTTTCCATTGCTACAAAGTCCATCACTATTATTTGCAAGGCATGACATAACCAACATCCCACCCTTGCAGCAGCTGATGATCCCATCACACCAGCAAAAAGAAGTGTTGAAAGATGACAAGGCCTATCTCACATCCAACTTCCCATATCTAACCACTCTCTATGCCAACCTCATAACCTCACTCACCCTTGCTGCTACCACCCTCTTAACCTTCCCCAAGCTCTAGCCTAACATCTACTCCCTTCATCGTCTCTTTGCTCATGCCTCTCACCACTTTCAACTAACCCAACAATCACAAACTTATGAGCCCCTCACACCTAGCTTCTCCCTTTCCCTTGCTAAGCCGCTCAAACCATTTGCCCAGTTCTTCCCCCCCTCCCCTCTGATCCCCCTTCCATAACTAATGCTCTTCCATATTTCTCCCCCATGTCCCCAGATTCTCTCCCTACCCCGTCATCACCTCCGACACTATTTGTGCTGCCACCATCAGCAAAAAATGACCCAGTATTTGATTTTGAATATCAGGATCTGAATAATCCAATTTGCACTCCCATGCCAAATTCCAATGATGGGTATAATTTTGATATGATACCACTTCCTAGTAACCCCATCAAGGAATTTTGGAGCAATTATCCTAATATGAAAACTCGAGGTGGACAACTTCCCTACCAACCTTCATTAGTGTCAAATTCGTGAAGATTGGGTAAGCAAGTTGGATCCCCAACCTAATTGAAACCGTTCTAAGCTCTTTGGTGTAATCTTCTTGAAAGAGTACCTGCATGCACCTCCATGTCTCAGAACCCATCCCAAGTTCTATGCAGTTTTACGACATCACAGATGGGAAGCCAACATACACACTTTGGGTGAAGATTGCACCATAAATTGGCCAATGATCGAGCCATACTTTGGTGTAGAATCGAATATCCAAGGCACACTGATATGAGCACTTCAACAGCATGAGCAAATAATGTGCGACAACATTCACTGCTTCCTTCGCCAAAGTCCTATCTTCTGTAAAACATTGGAATACATTCTGGAGGTCCCTAGCCACATCGACCAGCATTTGCCTCCACTCACTTTCAATCCCAATGAATGGATCGATGCTCAAATTACATGCTGACTCTATCAAAGATTACATGCTGACTCTATCAAAGAGTCATCTTTTTAGAAGCATTCCACATATCTCTGTTCGAACAAATGGTGGATACATGCTACCTCGAAACAGAGAAAAAATTGTATGGTGCCAAGGATTTATAGCAGGATCGTCGACTGGCACAACACAAGTTCCACAGGCACTGGATTACATGCATGGCATCCCAACTCCGTGATCACAATAAGCCATAACCCGAGGATGGGTAATAAAATGGATCCGGGCGTATGTTGTCTCTATGCCAAGATGGACTTAAGTAGTACAGAATGTGTGCGTAGAGTAGCGGCAAAGCTCCGCTTGTACTTGCATAAGGCTAGGAATAATCTCTCTTAGGAATTCTCAACATGCAAGTTCTACTTGCAACTCCTACATGCATGTTCTACATGCAAGTCCTACATGCAAGTTCTACTTGCAACTCCTGCATGCATGTTCTACATGCAAGTCCTACATGTGAGTTTTGCATGCAACATGTGCATTCTACATGCAACTCCTACATGCAACTTCTATATGCAAGTTCTACATGTAGAGAGAGAATGTCTTACCCTACATGCAGAGAGAGAAGCTATCCAGCTTGTATAAATACCCCATAATGGAATGAATCCCACACTCTTTGGGGCATTGTGTTGAGTTCTACTTTGGTATTCCAAGCAATTGTCTCCAAGTGTCCATACTTCCTTTGTCTCCACGTCCAAAAGGATGTCCTAACCTTGCAACTCCTCCTCCCCTCTCCTCCAACCTTGCAACCTCTCCTCTCCCTCTCCTCTCCCTCTCCTCCTCCTCCTCCTCCTCCTCTCCTCCCTTCTCCTCCTCCCTCCCCCTCCTCCTCCTCCTCCCTCCTCCTCCTCCCTTCTCCTCCTCCCTCATCCTCCTCCTCCTCCTCCTCCTCCTCCATCCTTCTCCCTTCTCCTCTCTCTCCTTCCCCCCCATGCTCTTACACCTTCTTCCTCTCCCAGTCCTATGCTCCCCCTAAACCCTTAGTCCCTCAACCCTTGACCTCCATGATCTATGAGAGAAACGATTTCTCCACCATGTACTCTACCCTAAACCTTGGATCCTCCTTCTAACCCTTAAACCCCTTCTGAACCCTAGAACCTCTTATAAACTCTGGAACCTCTCTCTGAACCTTGGAACCTCCTTCTAAACCCTGAACCTCCCTCTAACCCTTCAACCCCTACTGAAGGTGAAAGCCTTCATTACCCCAACCATGATGATGCATGTTCCTTTCAACATGCATGCACTATGTTTGCTTACCACACTTAAGCCTACGTCTCTCACTAGAATATGACCCGAGGTCCTAAGCTGCTACACTTATACTACAAACAACAACACCAATATATCTATAAGTGACAAAAAACTTCAGAACCCTACATACTGAGAATACCCTACTCTTCCTATGTGGAAGCTGTGGGAAAGAGCCAATAGTATACAGAGATGGAGTCAACTAGAATGCGTATGAAATCATGGTTGAGTACTTCACGGAAGCACAAAATGTAACTATTGTTGATGAACCATTGAAGGAGACAACGCATGCAAAAGAGACACCACAAACACCTCTACTTCAAAGAGAGAAAGCATAGAAATCTAAAGGACATGAAAATGCAATATTAAATGAGATAGTTCATTCAATATTAAATGAAGTGTTTGCAAACATGGACGATGCCACTCAAAGAATATGAAGAGCCAAAAGTCTCACCTGCACATCAATTGAAGAGGATAGAAGAGCAGGAAGGAAGGTCCAACTTGGTCATGGTACAGCCCCCCCAAATAAGCCGCATCATCAAATGCAATACTGACAGAGCCATTGTTCAAGTTGCAAGCACTCCAATCGCAACAAGTACTCAAAAAGACGTCCCTTATCAGTGTCAAAAATACAAAGGGAAATTCAAGAAAAATATGAGGACATGCACAACAACAAAGGCGAAGTGACATCAATGAAAACACTGAATCTTTGTCTTAATGAGGTAGTTACTGAAGATGATCTGGGATATATTTGGGATCACTTGCTCTATCTTGTGAATGCTGAATTTATGAGGATGGCAGGACTATATATGAATAGTAGGATACTTGATAAATCCTTTGCAATAAAAATCTTCAATGCACTGATAGATGGAAGGACACCAGTAACATCAAATGTAGTTTTTCATCCAACTCTCTTTATGCCTCATAGAATGGGTATGGATCAAGCTATTACTTTAAGTAGTCCTAGAGTTTTCCAAGAATTCTTCCCCAACTTTCTTGAAACAAGAATTTCAGGTGCAAATGTTGGTACATCCGGTGTATACGAAGATGGACATCTACTAAGGCAAACAAAGATACATTTTTAAATGCATTGCCTATTGAGCCTATCAATGGTCAGCATTTTTCATATGTGTGTAACAGGCTCACTAGAGAAGCACTCCATGAATGAATAACTACCCAAGTGACCTCTAAAAGGGTTCCTTAATTTGATGTTTATACCGCAATGATATGCATTTTGGGTTGTGAGTATAAATATCTGATTGTGTTGGAAAGACTCAATCATGATTCTGTTTCCTTGCAGAAGATCACATTGACATCAAAGATGCTAATGAAGTCCATAACATTATGGAATACATGCAAGATGCCTGTAACCACTCTCCAGAGAACCACCACTAAGGAAGAAGCTGAAAAGTTAGTTCAATGCTATAGATGCATAAGTGCAGTTGTGCCAAGGGCAAAGCAAGAAAGAACTGAGGTAATGACAAGCTTCAAATTGGTAAGGGATAGATACCAGGACTACAAAAGCATAATATTTTTCCCTGAGGATATGTTCTCCCAAATACTTGAAGTGTGTACTGCATGTGAAAAAAAAAGGTGACCACGCTACACAGTAGAAGGTCAACTATAGGGATTTGAATAAGTGGAAACTGTGGTCATTTGCACAAATGAGGATTTAGAAAGTTATTGATGATGGTATGGATGATAATATTGCCTCATTAATGGTCCTTGCTATGAGATAGGTAAGGATTTGAGATAGAGTATGCAATTTTTGAAGAGTAGAAAGAGGCATGTGGTTTTCATGATAAATACCAGGTATACTACAAAATCGGTGGACTTAAAGAATATGCCAACATGCTAAGCTTTGTCCATTAAAACATGGATGAATTCATGGACATTGATAAACTTGGTGTTGGGGCTATGAAAACCATGCAAGATGTGTCAATGAGCAATGTTCTCTCAAGAGTGGAGGAGTCTCAAGGCTCTCAACACTCTCAGAGTACATTTAGTACAAATAGCCCTAAGATCTTGCAAGCTGTGGATTCACCTAATCTGTGGAAGATGCATCAATGAGTGATGTTCTCTCAAGAGTAGAGGAGTTTCAAGGCTCTCGACACTCTTAGAGTACATTTACTAAAAATGGCCCTAGGATTATATCAAAACCTCTAAGCTGTGGAGTTATGACATCTGTGGAAAGTGCATCAATGAGTGATATTCTCTTAGGAGTAGAGGAGTTTCAAGGCTCTCGACACTCCTCAAAGTATATTTACTACAAATGGCCCTAGGATTGTATCAAACCCTCCAAGCTATAGGTGCATCAATGAGTAATGTTCCCTCAGGAGAGTAGCAAAGTTTCAAGGATCTCGACACTCTCATAGTACATTTACTACAAATGGCCCTAAGATAATATCAAACCCTCCTAGATATGGAGTTATGGAATCCATCGAAGGTGCATCAATGAGTGATGTTCTCTCATAAGTAGAGAGGTTTCAAGGCTCTTGACACTCTATGGCTATAGTTAATGCAAATTCTCCTATGATTGTATCAAAGGCAAGGATGGGATCAATGTGTGTGTGTGTGTGTATACACATGTACATACATACATACATATATGCATACATACATATATACATATAGATATACATATATACATATATATATATACACATACGTGTGTGTGTGTGTGTGTGTGTGTGTGTGTGTGTGTGTGTGTGTACACATGTACATACATACATACATATATGCATACATACATACATACATATAGATATACATACATACATATAGATATACATACATATATATACACACATACGTATATGTGTGTGTGTGTGTGTGTGTGTGTGTGTGTGAGAGAGAGAGAGAGAGAGAGAGCATACTATGCAACTAGCTATGTGCCACTCCTACACAGAGTTCACAGCTTCTATGACTCATCCAATCCAACATTATGAAATGGTGTGGAGATTTATCCCTAAAAATGCTATGAAGATTCATCCAATCCAACATTATGAAATGCTGTAAAGATTTACCCAATCCAACATTATCAAATGGTGTGAAGATTTATCCTTGAAAAATGAGAATGGATCCTAGGACTGAGAAAGCATCTTGATA
The DNA here is from genome assembly GCF_047967505.1 of Dipteris shenzhenensis. Classification (NCBI taxonomy): domain Eukaryota; kingdom Viridiplantae; phylum Streptophyta; class Polypodiopsida; order Gleicheniales; family Dipteridaceae; genus Dipteris; species Dipteris shenzhenensis. The sequence continues at coordinate 7,182,026 of NC_141608.1, forward strand.
AAGTGATCAAGCTAGGTGACTTAGAAGATGACATGTAAAAAAAAAGATTGCTTCTTTGGTGAACATAATGTGCACTTCTTCTCTATAATTTCTCCTTAAAAGAAATAGGCTTCAATTGTATGGTAACTTAGTCTTATGGAAGAATGAATAAGGAGAGCTTGGGAAAATAATGAGGATATAAGTTGACCCCAAAACCCTTAGTGTAGGTGTATGATTAATATAGATATCCCATGATTTCCCATGGCTTTGCCACAAGTTCTCTCATAAGCCATTTTTAAGGGACATTAGGGAACTCTTGTTTTGTTTAACAAGCCCAATATCTCTATAGTCTCTATGTTAATGGAGTATTGAGTATTTAGGCATGTATGAATCTCAAAGGTGGATAGGAAAAGAAAGGTGATTCCGACCTTTACCTGGTGGAAAGAGTTCAGCCTAAGAAGAGCATTAGAGTTTTTTTTCATTTGCCCAGCACTCTTAGGGTGAGCTCTCTTCAAAGTCACTAATACGTACTCACATACCGATCAATCGCACTTGCCAGGGTGAGCTCTTCAAAGTCACTGATACATACTCGCATATCCATAACTCACGATATTCAAAAATATTTGCCAATTAGCAAGGCACTAAGAGCATTGGAGTGAAGAGGTTTTTTTTGTGAGGTAATAATAGAGCTGGGCATTTGTGATGAGACTTGGGCTTCATTATTGGGGGATGAGTAGATGCTGATGGTGAAAAGAGCCTTTTATGAAAGGTACGCCCAAAATATGAAACTTGTATGGACTGTGTGATCGATCCATCAATCATCTAGTTAGCCATAAGTTTCCTTTTCTATCGCCTTTCCAGTCCAGATTTTCTATTCGGAATCGCTCCCCGTGCTGAATCTGCTTGTTTGCTACGCATACTATTCCATGTTTCCATTTTTGTTGCATTCCTGAATATTTTGCTCATTCATAAACGTGCCTGCAGCAGGTCTCGTCACTGTCCTTTATATCTGTCGATTGTCACTTTAAACCTGCTCAGCAGTAAATCTGTCGGTTGTCAATTTAAATCTGCAGCTCATGAGTAGGAAGCACGCATGGTTATCTTCATAATGCAAGAATTTTCTTTCAGTCCATAATGTCGTAGCGCCAAGCCATCAACGTAACGCATCTGTCGTCAAAGATGCAGGTTACTTTTAGAGCGAAATTCGGCACGATCGTTTTCAACATTATGGAAGAGGAAATTCGGGACCTCATTAATGAATTATGCTAAACCAAATTTGGGTTGGCAATGAAAAGTCGGTTCAGGGCGGTGAGTGATCATCCGAATTATATGGATCGTAAGGTGCATACAATGGAAAACCCATCGCATCTGTCGCAGGTTACTCTTTTGAGGTTAATTCGACACGGCGATAGGCCCGTCGATCTTTATCAACATTAGTGCAAGAGGAAATTTGGGACTCATTAATCAATAATGCTAAAGCAAATTCGGGTAGCAGTGAAACGTCGATCTGAGCTGAAGGGCGGTGGGAAAGCATCCGAATTATATCATCGACGGTGGTTGAATTAAACAATGATTTAGACAATGAAATGACCATTGTGGTGTTGGTGGCTAAAAAGCCTTGTACTAGGCCGTATGCTGCAAACCCAAAGCCAAATCCTCTTGTTCTTGCTGCTCATACGGTGCCCACTGCCTAGGAATGGAAATGTTCTTTTGGTCGCTAATGTTCTTTCGATCGCTGTCAAGCACGCGCGTATATCTGAAGAATTCTCTTTTTTGAAATTAGAGCCTGCCTTCTGTAAGGTAGCTTACATGCGCCGCAAGGAATCCCAGTACTCCAAGGACTAGAGATTTATCCGAATAATTTACGATACCCCAATATGTATCCGACGCCACGAACGATGCGATCCCATTTTATCCAATCAATTCATCGATGCGTCTGGCACTTGGAATGGAAACTGCAGCAGCGAAGCTGTATGGGTTGTCGAGCATTCTTCTCCTATGATCAGCCCAGAACATGTATACTCTTATTCTTTGCAGTAGGTTGTGGACAATCCGCTTTACGTGCTGCTTTCTCACCTGTTTCTAATTTCCCCTGGATTAACAAGAAGTTAGACAATCATCCCAATTGTGCAATCATTCAGGAGAATTCGTTAGTGGCTCTTACCATACGGTGTATTGTCGGCGGTGGCTGCAGCTTAAATTCGCTTGGTTGGGCCATGAATTCTAGGAGAGGTGCAAGGTTCTAGAGCCTCCAAATACTTACCGAGCCCATCTTCTCCTCCTTGTCGTTCTCTTTGGACTAGATTCCCGAGAAGATGGCAGGTGTGTGGATCTTCTCCCGTGATGGAGTTGCCCGGCTAGTCCCCAACCCGAATCCGGGAGACTTAAACGGGAGGGAGGTGCAACATGTCAGGCGTAAGGTTCTGGTTTATCTCCCAACGAACCAGGTCATCTCTTCGTATGCTGAGCTGCAGGAGAAATTGCTGAGTGTAGGATGGTTAAGGTATCCCAACGAGCAACCCGGTACGCTCCAGTTCCACAAGGGCTATTCTTCGAGTCACCTCATCACGGTGCCCAGAGATTTCAGAAATTTCAAGCCCATGCATATGCTCGACATTGTCTTGAAGAACAGGGATACGTTCCAAGTTCGCGACCAGTGACCCCGGTGGTGCATCCTAGTAATCTTCTCAAGTCTTTTTGTTTGTATTTCAATCTGCTCTTTCGTCACGCTAGGAGTGCCAGCAGCCACCATTTGATCAAAGCCCCCCGTTCAAATTAGCATCTCACAAAATAATTGCTGCGAGACAGTCTCTCTTTCTGTGTGTGCCTGGCCACAGCATCTAGCTGCATACATTTTGCTCCATCGTCTGATGATGCCGTTGATCTGAACAGGTTTTTCCCAGAGTTGAGCATTTCGACGTCCACTAATACTACAAGACGTGAGAGTCACGTTCCTCACAAGTTCAAGCTACTAGTGTTGGCCAATCTTGTACAGTATTCAGTATCTGCAATAGAGGGTGTGAACATTATTGGACTCTGCATTTGACATAATCTACTGCATGTATTTGTAGTTCACCCAGGTTTTATGTTACCATTCCATTTGGGGGTTTTAGAATGCTCGATATCACTTCATAAATTTGCTTAACAATTCATTTCTTACCCCCCTCCCTTTGAGCATGACCTTTGATTTGCGAGTTTTATGTACAAACGATGATTGATCCTTATCCTATAAAGAGGCCTAGGGTTGTGGATGAGCTCTTGAAGTTAATCAGTTTTGAGATGTGATTCACTTTGATTCTGGCCCAAGCATTATTTACCAGCACTCATCACTAGTTTCATACCAGTATATATTCTTAAGAAGGTTTGCACCCAACAAAAAAGAAAAACACGCAAGAAAGACCCCATTTCCAAATCTCCTCGTACATGCTCAATATACACCATAATATTAATAGCTATACCATGCTAGAGAGAGGTCGGTATAGCCAGAAGCAGAAATGAGGAAATTTGGGTAAAAAATCTTCCTCTCAAGAAACAACGCAGCTCAATTCCCCACTTCCTAAACCTTGCCTTTCTAAAATTGCTTCTAGAGTAATATTTGATCCTTGGCTTATCACAATCTATTCTCGCAATGAACTTTGCTCTCTTTCCTGGCAAGACACGTGCAAGACATAGAGTCACTATCCTCTAAATTTTTGCCTCTAAAACCTAAAAATATTATGGTAGAGGCCTAATTTCTTGGTGGGCCTTCAATTTCATTGGTTAAAGGTTGTAAATGCACAACTTCCCTTAGCTTCAACATAACTTGTGATGACTTGGGTTATTGTAAGTGATTGATTGTAAGCTTAACTTCGAATAATAACAAGCTTATATTTAATAAGGGACTAAAACTCTAAATCATAAAAACTTATATATTTAATAAGGGACTAAAACAAGTTGGCTGGTACTTTTCTCAACATAGCCATAGTTTGCATATTATCTTTCAATATGCTTGGGTCAAATTCTTGCATATCATTAGGTCAATAAGTCGCTCCACATCTTGCACTTTCTTATACTTGATGACTCCATTAGCACCTCAATTGACTCCTCAAGGATAATGGAAAGAGTAATAGCCTTGGGTATTTGGTTGATTCATTCCAAGCATGAAGATCGTGCTCTTTACCAAGGCTAACACACAATTGATTCCAAGTTGATGAACTATACTTGGAAGCTAGATTTGGATCCTTTGAGTTGTGTCTCTTTGGAACCTTACTTAAATTCTCACCCATGAGCCATAAGAGCTCCCTCTTTTGAAGCTCTGTACATGTATCCTCAACTTCTTATCTCATTTTCCTAATGTGATTCAAGGCTCACATTTAACATGTCTCATTTTGCCATTATGTCCCCCTCGTCGAACAAAAAATCAAAAATCCATTAGTATTAGTGGATGTGAATTAGGAACCGACATTCATAAAGGGTGAAATATCAAGGGAAATCAGAGAGGGCAAGGAGGGGGAGTGATACTATACTTTGCTTAGCCTCCCATGAGCACCCCCTTCCTCAAACTCATCTCACACTCATCTCCCCCCCTATTTGCTTTGCAACCTTGTTGCCCCACCAACCCCCCCCCCCCCAATCCTTGCCCCCCCTCCTCTTACCCTTCAAAACCTTCCCCTCTCCCTCCCTCCTCAACCTCCCTCCCTGCTCAACCTTGCCTTACACTCAATGCCCTCCCCTTACTTCTCAACCTCCCCTTTCTCGTCGATGGGCCCTAACCTCTCCTAATCCTTTTGCTTAGTCCCACTCAGGTCCTGCTCTACATAGCTCTCCCTCCCTTCTTGCTCTTCCTTTCTCACACCCTCTCCTTCCTTAGCCTCTCCTTTGTCCCTCCTTCTAAACTCGGCTCCCCCCTCGTCTTGTCACCTCTCCCCCCATTTCATTCTGCTTCCCCCTGTTTTTTACTACATGATGTGTTAGGTTAGGCTAGGTCTATGCTCAGGGTTAGAGTATGTTGTGTGGGTAATAGTCAGTTGTCTAATTGTATCTTGATTAATGAGTTAGGATTGGCTAGGCTTGACTACAATAAACTAGGCGATTGGATTCTCATTACGTTGGGCTTAGGGCTAAGCTATGTCACATTAGGTTAGGTCAAGATATGAGAGAGAGAGAGAGAGAGAGAGAGAGAGAGACTACATTGGTGACTTGTTTGTTGGGATTATGGATTGGGTTAGGTTTGTTGTGTTGGGTAAGAGGGGGAATGTGATAGTGAATTTTGTTAATGCAATTAGGAGTGCAACCCATTTGGTTGTACTCTATTTGGACATTAGTAGCCAAAGGTACAACTTTTAGAAGAAATAGGGCCATTAAGTACTACCTACCATTTGTGGCTAGCTTAATGGCTTTTGTTCATTGCAATTTTGGCAATACTCATCAACCTTGCTCCAATCTTGTAAATAATATCTATAAAAGATTTGGCATATCCATCTTGTTGAGCATGCCTATTTTTAACCTTAGCCTTGGACCATCCTTGTGCCTGTAAAAGCTTTTGAGAGCTTTTTTTGCAAAATAAAGTTTTCAATTTAAAGCTTCACTTTATGCCTCTCTACATGAACATCGTTTGTATTGTCGACCAATTACTTTGGCACCCCATTCCCTTGGATGAGCTATAAAGTTTGTAGTTCTTTACTGCTTGCTACTATACACCACTTCAAAAATCTTTCATCTATTTTTTGGTAGCTTTCACTTTTAAGATTTTGAAATACTAGGAATTGACTTATAGCTCTACTTATAGTTGCATTGGCTAAGCTATTCTAGACATTAGTTGATTACATTTTCTCATTGTGTTGTTGTTTCTTGATGTATCCATGTAACATGTTGAATTTGCTCCTAATTGATTTGTTGCACTAGCTAACTTAATGTAGATGCTTTATTTTTTGCCATGGTCTTGGCAACCTTATCCCTTGGTACTTGCTGACCTTGATTACCTCAGGACAGCATATCTCAACTCTTGTGTTTGGCTTCTTTTACTTGTTAATTGTAGTTGTATCCTTCTCTATCTACAACATTGTTATGTGACTAACCGATTCCCTCGATGGTGATGATATAATTATTTTCTCCATTGGCTAATTAGCTATCTCGTATAAAGTTTTACCTGAGATTAGGGGAAATTTGGACTCAAAAAAGGCCTCATAAGGAGTGGATTAGCAAATTGGATTAAGAACTAAGAAGGCCTATAGAGGGTCCCATCACCCCCATATGAGTCTAAAAAGGTACATCTCCATAGGCTTTGGTGGTCCCAAAAGTCTACCTTCCTCTCCCACTTGGAGGGGCCCCCACTTGCAAGAATTCCACTCTCTTGAATGTCTAATTCGGTCCCCATCCCCAAAAAAGATCTCGTGGGTACCACTCCCCCCCAAAATTTTGACTTTTTTCAAAAATGCCAAAAATGACTTGAAACCCTTCCAACCCTTCCCTTAAACCATGCCTATGCACCCGGAAACACTTTCCAACCTCTAATCTTTCTTCTTCTCACCATTATCACTTTCCAACCACTGAACCTTCTTCTTCTCACCATATTCACTTTCCAATCCTTGAATCCTTCTTCTTCTCACCATATTCATTTTCCAACTCTTGGATCCTTCTTCTCCTCCTAGGTTGTTGGATGAACATCATTCAAACTTTCCCAAACATGTGAGAGCAATCTCAAATGAATTTCTAGGACATTGAGCATGTGGTACTTGCTGAGTGTGGTGTGTGATTGAGAGATAATTGTGGACCTAGAGATGCTCTCTTGAGCTCACAAATGATGGTCACTCATGGATGTAACTTGTGCCTATATAATGGGCATATCTCTCATGAATAAACTCTCTCCTTTTTCATCATCTTTCTCTCTCCATCTTGTCTCTATGCAACTCCAAGCATTGTCGTCTTTCGGGTAAGTTGTCTTCTATTCTTTGCTTGCCTCACAAGCTAGCTTCTCTTTATTTTGGTTTGGCATTGTTGTTTTTCACTGGTCGTTGCCATGGCAACATGAAGCTTGCCATGGCTTGCAAGAGAAGCAAACAAAGGCTGCAAGACTAAAAAAATTAAAAAGCTTGGTCAGGGCACAAGGAAAAAAGACTCCTTGCAGAGCAGCATAGAAAGCAGTTGCAGATACATGCATTTGATCATTGCCATCAGAGCAAAGAACATGAGTTGGGATGTCACGATTGGTGCTAGTATTTGAGGAAGCAACATAGTCTTCACAAGCTTTAGCCTGCACCCTAAAGTTCCTAGAGTGACAACCCTACCAACACCTCATATTTTCGTGCCAAAATGTCACCACTATTGCAATGACTTCTGCACTTAGGATGTCTCTCCTTTTCTTATCTCCTATTGAACTACTCGGATCGGGATGATCGGGCATTTCTTCCACTCTGCATGCATCTCTCAAGAGTTTCTCCAAATAACAAGGACATCTATAGAAAGCAGATAAGTTGCAAGATGTTTGACGAGCACATCATACACATGCTTGATACAACACAGGTCAGTGGTTTCCTAAAACCATCCCAGTGGTTGTTTGTGATGATTGAGCTTTGGGATAGTTTACTTGTTTTATTTCTTAATACAACGCAGGTCAGTGGTTGCCTAAACTAGCCCACTGGTGGTTGTTTGTGATTGAGCTTTGGGATAGTATACTAGGCTGGCCTAGACTTAATGTGATTATCCTAAACCAGCTCGGTGGTTGGAACATCATGCAATCGTGGTTGGGTCAACTCAAACATGAGTTATATGATTGTCTTGAACCAGTGTGGTTGAACAAAAAGTAACAGCAATATATTTTGCAACAGAATAGCAATCTATTATTATTTTACTAACCAACCTAGTGGTTGGAACATCATGCAATCGTGGCTGGTTCAGCTCAAACACCAATGTGGTTGAATAGACATTAGTTGTTGACCAACTCGATGGTTGAAATTACTATGTTTTTTAGTACTTAAATTAGTTAAATTTTATTTGCACATACTATATTTTGTTTTTGCACATTTGGTATTTTGTTTTGTTTTCCTCATAGTGCAAAAAGGGGGGCTGCATGTTGGGTCAGCAGATGGATTGTATCTCAATTTTATGGATCAAAATCTTAACATTTCAATTGGACAGAGGATCTTTGAGCATTGGAAGCTCTAGTATGTCAGGAAACTCAAAGACAAGAATGTTTGTTGTTGCAAATTTGCCAAACACACATAGGCTTTGACCTGTGCAGGCAAGCTGTGAATGACTTGAGATCTGGTCGTATTGGAGAATTGCTCCATGGGGATCGATGCCCATGTTTCCCCAATGAATGTACAGTCTATAGGCCACCCGGATCCTCATTATGTGTCACAAATAAGGCCACCTGGATCCTCATCATGTGTCCCAAAAAACCACCGTGCTTGTTTTTGTAAATCTTTAATGATAGATTAACCCTGCACTTATTTTTAGTCAAACAACCACTATGCTTGGCTTTAGTATATGCCAAACAACCACCGTGCTTGTTTTTAGTCATCTAATGGGAGTCATGGCATCCAATTGCATTTTCCTTGGTTGCACACAAGGAAAAGAGCTCCCACAAATAGGTTGGTTCTCTGTAACTATTGTCAGATGTCAGCCACCAGGTTGGTAAAATATTAAAAAATGCATTCGTTTACGGCATCCCCTTTAGGTTGGTTCTCTTTAACTATTGTCAAAATTCAACCACCGGGCTATGACCACAAATTCATGGGTGACCACAAATATGATTTTGTCACTTTTATCGATGACTTCACTAGGTACACTTGGATTTTCACATTGAAATCCAAATCTGAAGTTTCTTCATGCTTCAAGCACTTTATTGCCTCGGTTAAGAATAAGAGTGGGCTACACATTGCTCACCTTAATACAGATAGGGGGTGAATACATGTCAAAGGAGTTTGCTATTTTTTTGGCTTCTCGTGGCATACATCATCAATGCACCCTTACTCCTCAATAGAATCCCATAGTTGAGCAGCAAAATAGATCAATGATGATGGAGATGGTCAGGTGCATGTTGAAAGGCAAACATTTGCTTAGCAAGTTGTGGTTGGATGCAGTCATGTGTGCAAATTACATTTTGAACAGATGTCCCACAAAGGCATTGCAAACTATCACATGTTATGAGGCTTGGACACATGAGGACTTTTGGATGCTTAGCTTATGCTCATGTGCCTTCACAGACACACACTAAGTTGGATGATAAAGCTATCAAGTGCATTTTTATTGGGTATAGCTCAGAGAGCAGTGGCTATAACTATAGCAGCATGGCACAAGAAAGTGTTTTGTTGGTTGGGATGTTGTGTTTGATGAATCTTCCACTATGCCTTCGTTGGAATGTCAAAAATAGCCCACCCTAGACCTCTTAGGATGGTTTTCTTTATCTATTATCAGAACTCAGCCCCATCGGGCTGGTGACCTTAAATCCTAAATGAATTGCAAGCTATACAACCGTACTATATTATTGAAAATCTTCCATCAAATTATAAAGTCCAACTCAAGGAAACATTTTCAAATTATAAATTCCAATTGAGTGAAGTAGGCATAAGAAAATAGAACCTTCAAATCCAACTAAATGCAACATTCTCAAATTATAAAGTCTAGTTGAGTGAAGCAGTCATATACCAAGGACGGATAAATGGCAAATTATTACTTTAAAACTGAAGTTATGTAGAAAATCCAAATGTATAGTCAGCCCCTAAAGTTATATACCTAGGTAGTATACAACCAAGTTTTACTATTCTACATTTCGAAAAGAGACCACCATTGTATCTAAGGATAGATAAATACAAAGACAATTTACTACTCCCTCTTTTTTCAAAGAAGACAATTTACTACTTAACTCAAGTTCTATTGAAAAGCCAACTGTATTAGAGAGGTGTTCAGGCCCTAAAAAAGTCTCGAGTAATATATGTCCAAGATTCCAAGAGATCAAGTCTGAGATCTTTGAAGGACTTCATATTTATGCAAGGATTCCAAGATGCAGGCTCGACACTTCACATAGTGGGAGCCTTCAGCAATATACTTTGCAAACAGTGGGTTCTTATAGTATTGAAGGCCTTCCCATGGTTCCTCCTGCAATCTGACCATCTTATGAATGACATTCTTGGGAACTCTTTGTTCCTCCTCCAAGTGATCAATCTCATCTACGACAATGTTGGGTTGTCGAGGGACCCCTTGCAAAATGGCTTCATCAAGCTCAGAACAAGTGGCAAGAAAAATGTCATTGCCTCTATGGCTTTCCATCTCTATTCCTCTATAATTCCTTCACTTGAAACCTATCGGGTTTTTTAACTACTTTGCTCTCCTACTATACAAGTTGTAATTGTTCACATATTTTAATCTATCAAAAATCAAGCCGTCTTAACATGCTCAATGATGTAATCCAGTGAGATCTTTGCCATCTTTGAAAACCCGTGTACCGATAGATTCCCCACACATTACATTGATGAATATGACAAGTTAGTTGTATGATAGTTAAGGCTAGAGGGGGTAGGCACTGGCTAGAGGAGGTAGGCACTGGCAAGGAAATGCATTTTTGTTGGTTTAGGATTAACTACAACCTGCACAAAATATAACCTTTAGTAAATCCCAAACAACCACTGCGCTTGTTTCAATAAATCCTAATCAGTAAATCCCAAACAAGGGAAAATGTAAATCCCAAACAGTATACTAATCCCAAACAACCACCAAGCTTGCTTTAGTGACAATGGTTGTGCATGAGGGACCATCTAATTCATAGGTTTAGATTAGCATTCAGCCAGAATCAGACTGTAATAACAATGATTGTGCACATGAGGGACCATCTAATTCACATTCTCAAATTAGCATTGAGCCAGAATCAGACTATCATAACAATGACCTTGCATGGGGGACCATCTAGTTCACAAGCTTAGATTAGCATTCAGTCGGTTCATCAGTCTGTTTAATAACAATAGTTTAGGATGAGAACTATTGTTATTACAACTTGATGAACCGACTCAATGCTAATCTAATGTCCTGTTTTGATCTTTCCTTTCTTCAATTGACTATAATAACAATGACTTTGCATGAGGGGCCATTTAGTTCACTTGCTAGGATTAGCATTGAGTCGAAATCAAACTATAAAAATAATGGCTTTTCATGAGGGACCGTCCCCCTCATCCCATTGAATTATTATGATCTTCACTCCATGATCAAGAAATTCTCCCAGGGAAACCATCTAATTGAATGTCATGGCTAAACAATCATGTATATGACCGCCTACACCAGGGTAGGCTACTTGCGAAATCTAGTAGGTGGATTGTGTGCACTTAGTAGTGATAGCCACTTAGAGTTGCACAAACTGACATAAGAAATGAAGGGAAAAAGAGTGGGATGGAAGAAAGTCTAGCTATATAAAGGCCTTAAGGGTAATTTCACCACACCTAGGAAAATCCCCCTCCTACCCCCTTCCATGCTCTCTCCAAGCCCCCTTCCACCTCTGTTATAAATCTTCTACTGCAACCTCTATGCCTCTTCATAATGCTTCCCAAGTCATGGGATCCATTGTTTGCCTTGGCTCTCGATCCTGCAACATCCATCAACCATAGCCATGACCAAGGGAGTTGTAGGATAGGGAGCCAAGGGAAACGGGTCATCGTCGTTCCGTCAGGCACTGGTAGAAGACTCAACTTGGTGATGAGACTCTCATAATTGAGCACAACCTTTGGCACTGGGGAAGGAGAACTCGACTTGGAGATGAGCTCTACCACATTGAGACATGCGTTAGTGTGTTGGAGCTCACCACCAAATTGAATTCCCTGTTTATCAAATGTTGTACTCAATTGAGCTCACACCAAGTTGAGTTCTCTTTATCAGTGCCTTGAAAGAAGTTTCTATGAAGAAGCTTATGTTCAATTACGAGGTGCTTCTATTGTCCCTTGCATACGAAGAGAAATGGGTCAAAATTGTAAGAAAGTCCTAACTATATGATAGCACTATGGGGTGCTTAGGCATGCAAAAGTGTGTGAGACAGCATCGTCGTGAAAAGGAGATTCTAATGGCTTTATTTTGGTGAGGAATGGCTATGCGGGACAATGACTAATTTGATAATATTAAAATTGCATGAGACTATATGACCAATGTTTTTAAAACTTTTGATTGGATGTTTTCCACAATTTCTTGAAAAGAGAATAATTATCTGATTAAGAATTAGATTTTACATTTTCTTTAGCTTTAGCTTTACCACCAATTCTCTCACTCATCCATAGCCCCTAGACATGTATTACACACAGACTTACTATCCCTTCCTCCATTGGTCTAGTCACTTGCTCATTAGATCTCCCCCCGACAACCCCCCCAAAACCCTCTTTCAATTTCTCTCCCTGGTATTTCCCCTTTTCACCCACTCTCCATTCATTTACCTCGCATTTCCCTTCTTAAATGTTCCCTCACTTTTTTCTTTATTTATTCTTATTTCTCTTTATTTTACTTAAAAGTCTTCTTATTTTTTCCTTTTTTCTTCCCCCTATCTTCCCTTAATTATTTCCTAACATATTCTTTCCTTCTTTCTTAATTTCTAATTTTCTTTCCCCGATTTTCTATTCTACCTGACCCCCTCTCTTCCTCGATTGAACAACTCCCTTACCTAACTACACTCCCTAACCTAACCTTATGCCTAATCATTCATTTCTTGCCCCTTGCCCCCCTAACTACTTCTAAAAACTACTTACTCTCTCCCTCCTCTAGCTACCGCTTTCCCTAATAATTTCCCTACTACTATATACCTTAACTTGCTCTTAACCCTAACCTACTCCTACCTCTAACCCGACTAACTATCTCCTCGCACACTCATTTGCCCTTTCCCCCTCCCCCGACTATCTTCAACCCAACCAATTTTGCAATCCTTTCCTAACTTCATACCTGACTCTCCCGACCTTCCCTAACCTTTCCCTATTAAAAACTCCCTCCACCAAGTACCCCCCTCACTTTCTCCAAGCCTCTCTCGCTTTGTAGTTCTGCACTGGCGCACCCAGCCTGCTCAGCATAGTACCGCCACACCTTGCTGTCCTGCTGCCTACTACAAAATTACCCTCCTCTTATCTCCAACTATGATCGCATTTATGCTCGCACTGCCCAAACTAAGTAGACCTCCCTCTGATGGCACTGTACATGCACCCCCTCGCTTCACGATGCTCGTACTACTATCCATGTTGTCCTCGATTCATGCTATTGTCTTCACTATCACCGATCTTTGCCAGTATCCTTGCTGCCTCGAAGCTTTGTTGCACCACCCTTGGGCTATTCGTACGTCACCACCTCAGACACTCCTCTTTAGCCGACAAGTCACAATATGCCACCTCTTTCTTTCATTTAGGACTTCCCCCCTCTATTTTCACATGCACAAACCAGAACACCCCCCCCTTTACTTTAACCTACTCTGTGTTTATTATTTCCCTCCCCTTCTCTCTCTTAATTCGCTCTCTTAAACCCCCCCCTTTACTTTAACCTACTCTGTGTTTATTATTTCCCTCCCCTTCTCTCTCTTAATTCGCTCTCTTAAACCCCCCCTTCATATTTTCTAAAATCAATCCTTAAAAATTTCTATTTATTTTTTCCCCTTCTTGTTGATCCTTTTTTTTCTTTTTCTTTTTCACTTGTCTTTTAGCTTTAAATACCTTAAAATTTGCACACTATTCCTACTCAATTTTTTCTTCCCCCCTCCCCCTTAATTTTCTCCAATTTCCCCCTCTAGTTCTAGCTATTTTTAGCATGCGATTTTCTTTATTTTCACTCCCTCCTTACCCTTATTTTTATTCATTCCCCCCCTCCATTTTCTCTATAATCCTAACTTATGTATCTATTCCTTTATGTTCCTAATCTATCTATCTCCCTTAAGGCCCCCCCCTCGACTAGTTCTTTAGGCTTTAAACTAGCTCTTTATCTATGTTCCTAATCTATCTATCTCCCTTAATCTCCCCCTTATCTATTTATTTAATTACCCCTACTAAACTCCCTTTTCTAATTCCCCCTATATCTTCCCTTTTTTTTTTTAAGTCCTTGCAATTTCCCTCATGTACTTTTCCTACCTTCCAGGCTCTCAATACTTTGATCAATTTTTCAATACATTTCCCCTTCCCCTCTGTTTCCCTAGCATATTTATCTCAGTTGACTCACCACACTCCACTAGTTATAAACCCACCTTTTTAAACATTTAACTTCACTTTGAGCTGTTTAAGTCTGTGTTTAAGCTACTTTTTTATTGTGTGACCCCGATAACAAGGGTGGGGTGTTTATGACACCGGTCTTCCCAATCTAAGTTAAGCTGGTTCTTACCACGTTTTCTTGTTGGATGGTGGCAGGTAGGCAGACTTCCCTCTTTAATAAAATTGATGCTTGCCAGGACTTATCAAGCTCAACTTCTATACAGTTTTCACAAAGTCATTTCTACAAAAGGGCCCACTGCTAGTTTCCTTTATAAACAGGGATTCACCGACTTGTACAAACTTTTCCATTAATGCAATTAGTCCTATCTCATTGTCTAGCTTCACTCTTTTGTCTTTTCACTATGCAAAGGGGTGTTGTAAAATCTTCCACACACAAGTCGTTTCCCCTACAACTCTGGACGGTTGCACATAGTGCAGTTAAGTCATTAATGCCATTTTGGCTTCTTGACTCCCTTCATTAAGTTGCTCTTTATTTGTTTTATTTTTTCTAATAAAGATCTTTCTAATCCCTCTCTTGTCCTTGCATAATTATTCATCGGATGTCACACTCCAAATCCAATACTCTCCACAGCTCTCCCTTGATTTTGGTTCCCACCTCCCAAACAATACATTCAAGTCATCATGACTTTTTTGGCCTTTAAACTCATTTCATGTCTCTTTTGAGCAACATTGTTTTATTACACTTACCTTGTTGGTTTTTTTCCTTTTAAACTCTTCTAAACTAGATTATTATCAAAACCGTCCACTTCCTTTACTTGCCTAATATAATTATAACCATAACTTACCCATATATCTGTTAAACCATTTTGCTTCCCAACCTGTTGTATCCTACTCGGGAAAAGGTGGGTACACACACATCCCTTCCTCCATTGGTCTAGTCACTTGCTCATTAGATCTCCCCCTGACACACCCCCTGCCCCCCCAAACCCCTCTTTCAATTTCTCTCCCTGGTTATTCCCCTTTTCACCCACTCTCCATTCATTTCCCTCTCATTTCCCTTCTTAGATGTTCCCTCACTTTTTTCTTCATTTATTCTTATTTCTCTTTATTTTCTTTAAAAGCCTTCTTATTTTTTCCTATTTTCTTTCCCCTACATTCCCTTAATTATTTCCTAACATATTCTTTCCTTCTTTCTTAATTTCTAATTTTCTTTCCCCTATTTTCTATTCTACTCGACCCCCTCTCTTCCTCGATTGAACAACTCCTTTTCCTAACTACACTCCCTAACCTAACCTTATGCCTAATCATTTACTTCCTACCCCTCGCCCCCCTAACTACTTCTAAAAACTACTTACTCTCTCCCTCCTCTAGCTACCACTTTTCCTAATAATTCCCCTAACTACTATATACCTTAACTTGCTCTTACCGCTAATCTACAATTACCTCTAACATGACTAACTATCTCCATGCACACTCATTCGCCGGGGACGAGCATTTTCTGAGCAAAATCTTCCGAGCATCCGAGCGAAGGAAAAAAAAAGCTTCCAACTATGCATAAATATGGCAAAAATCGATCAGAAGAAAACATAGTTTCACTTAGAAATATGCAAAGTATTATAGCAATGCCTATTTTATACAAAAATCTTTAGGTGAATCTGTAGGAATGGTGAGAGCATAATGGGATGGCTTTTGAAGAAACCCACATGTAGAGTAGATTTCTCTATGAAAATTCCCTTATGATCCTTCTTACAAGTTTTACTTAATAGGGGGTGACATTGAAAACCCTCTCTCAACCTATCTTCATGAAAGAGTTTCTTCAAAGAAAACTCATTGAAGCAAGCCATCCAGGTAGTTTCGCCAGCGAAACCCCTTTGAAGCAAGTCTCCCAAGGTAGTTTCGCCAGCGAAACTACCTTGGACAGCACTTTTAAAAGTGACATAACTTTCATATCCAATGTCCAAATATAGTCATTCAACCACTCAAATTGATCGGAACACCCCATTTGAGCACATCTATGGAGTTATATTTTGGAAAATCTTTCATATATAGCATTAAATATTACATGTATTTTATGAGAGTGATATATAAGCCCAAGTTAATACTTATTTATAGTAATTTAAACTTCTTTAGAAACATGTCCATAAATATGCTATAAAAACACTAAAAAGATATTGTCATATGATATAAATGTGTTAATAAGTAATTATATATGCATAGTATTATTACATTGAGAGTGATTATGAGGAATGTTTCTTAAAGGAATCAACACTTTTTTAAGGTAATAATAGGGGTACAAAGGGATGTCACTAAATAAGAAAATTATGTTGTGTAAAAATGAATGAGTGACTAGTCTGTATATTTTTATGATAAAGGGATCTAGTTCTAGTGAAAATAAAAGTGTAAAAACCATGTTTCCTAAAGAAAAACATTTTTAAAAATCTCTTGAAAAACACGCTCGGATAAACTTGCTCATAGGTTTTTGCTCGTAAAATTAACGCATCCCTCATTCGCCCTTTCCCCCTCCCTCAACTATCTTCCATCCAACTAATTTTGCAATCCTTTCCTAACTTCATACCCGACTCTCTCAACCTTCCCTAACCTTTCCCTATTAAAAACTCCCTCTACCAAGTACCCCCCTCACTTTCTCCAAGCCTCTCCCACTTCACAGTCTCTACGCTAGCGCACCCAACCTGCTCAGCACAGTGTACTGCCACACTCGGCTATCTCGTTGCCTATTGTCCCGCTACCTATTGCACGATTACCCTCCTATTATCGCCAACTATGATCACATTTATACTCGCGCTGACCAAACTAAGTAGATCCCCCTCGCTTCATGATGCTCGTACTACTATCCTCTCTATCCTCAATTCATGCCGTTGTCTCACTGTCACTGAGCTCTGCCACTATCCTTGCTACCCCGAAGCTTTGTTGAACCACCCCTGGGCTATTCCTACATCACCACCTCACACACTTCTCTTTAACCCACGGGTACATAGTTGATCTTAACTTTTGTGTTTATTTTAAGATGCCTAGATCCATCACGAGAAAAATCGCTCGAGAACCCCTTATGGATCTATCCTCTTAACATCATTTCCTTAAAACCTACTTCAAATTTCATTGGTGCTACTACTTTGGATATTAATTTTCTCAATACCACTTTTATACTACAAAAACCTTTCATTGGAAACTATTGTTCATCGATTGCAGTGAAGAAAAACAAGCTACCTGTCCCCAATGTGGCCTTCATTCATCTTCATAGCAATAGACCCAAGGAACCTGTTACAAAGTATGTTTATCTCAGGTTGTCCCCATCATATATGCTGCATCCAACAATGAGATGGCTTGGTTGGATCTGACTAAACTCATAAAATTATTTTGCAATAATGGATTTCTCCAACATAAAAAAGGTTTATTGCTAAATTCATTTATGAGAATCATCTTCCTGGCTTTCATATCAATACTTCTTCCCTACTAGCACTTCTTGGTGAGGGGCAAGACACCTTATAATGGGCGTCTTGCCCCCATCATATGGTGTCCCTCCGGGTCAGGGTGGGTACACACACTTTTTTTTTGGTAAAATCCGGTGTATTTATATTCTCATAAATTTACAAGATGGGAAGTCTCCCACACACTGACATTAGACTCCAAAAGAGAGCCCAATGGAAAAACTCAAAAACAGGTAGAGAACACTTCAAGGCTAGTAGCATCCAAGTCCTTGCAGCAAAACTGTCATATAAGGATTGCTTGAGGGACATTCTGAAGAAAATATATGCTTGAGGAAACTATTGACCCATCCTAGAATGCAGTCTCTGTGTCCAAATGGTCCATAGTACCCAAAAGCGAGTCTAGTGAAAAAAGAGGAGGAATGGAGACATCTGAGATGAGAGGCATCCAAACATCCAGAAAAGTTTCCCAAATCTGATAGAGGGAAATCGAAGCCACAGCAAATGAGAAATATGAGTGATCAATATGCGAGAGTGTGGGCAAGACCATAATAGGTGAGGAACTGTTTCACAGTGATGAGAACAACAGGGGCAGGAAGGGGAAGCAATGTGGCATGCTGCAAATTTCGCCCCAATGGAAAAAGCTCCCACTATACATCTCCAAAAGAAAAGCCTCTGTTTCAATGGCAAATTTGGCTTTCGAGATTTTCATGAGTCGTGATTGCCACCAAGATAGAGGCCTATCCAAATTCCAAAGAGTGTTGGCATGCTTATCAATCCATGGCTGTGGAAGAAGAAATCTGTAGACCTTCAAGGAGGTCAGATTGTGCATTGAGAGCGTATGGGTAGCAGGAGGTAAGGAAGTCAAATTCCAATCCAGTAATCTATCCTGTACAAACAGTGGAGGAATCGGAACAAATGGCTGCAACATAGTTGAAAGTATTCTCCAAATGGACCTATGATGCAGACCCAAGGAGAATGTCCTGCAAGCTTGTGGAAATGAAAGCATACAACCTTGTTGATCCACAACATCGCCAACAAATCTTATGCCCAATTTCATGAGATTGTATGCTTTAATAGGTGCCTATAAAGTGAGAGGCAATTCAAACACCTTGCTCCAATGGATGCTTTCCAAGCAAAAAGAATTACCATGATGAGAAGAAGCACCTGTCCATTTTGCATATGAGAGAATTCTCTTCCAATCATGAATAAAAGCATTAGAAACAGGGAAACCAGGAATTTTCCCCCGAAATGTGGTCATGACTGCTTCCCAGTGATCTGTAATCCAATGCCAATATGCATGAGACGCCATGTTTCCACACATAGCTGCTAACATAATAGCCCATGGCTGTTTTTGCTGAAAAAAATCATCAATCATAGTGCTCTTTCTTGCCAACATATGAACCTGGAGATTGAGAATATTCAGCCCCCCATGAGTCTTGGGTGAACAAATAGACTGCATAGGTAGTAGTCGCAAAGCCTTTTTATGAGATTTGCTTTTCCAAAGTATCTCCATAGCCTGGGACATATAGGAAGCCAAATGCTTGAAAGACCAGGGAAGAAGAGGCAAATAAAATTGCACATATGCCATAATGATGGACTGTACTATCCGAAGTCGAACATGTAGAGGCCAAGTGGACAAATGCCAGTATTCCAGCTTCTTGTTGATCTTTTGAAGCACCCATTTGAGCTGTTGTTGCGGGGTAATATTCCAGCCAATGGGGTAGCCTAGATGCCTCACAATAGTGTGGGAAGAGATAATGTGGCCTGGCTAGAGAAGTGCATGCCAATCAGCTTCTTTCAAAGCTAGAAGTTTTGATTTTTGAAAATTGATTTGCAGTCCAGCAGCTATGCCAAAGTCATTTAGTGTATGCATCAAGTGAGAAAGGTCACTTTGAGAATTCCTGGGCATAAAGTATGAATCATCAGCATATGCCTGTGCAAGAAATGACTGTGCCCCTAGAATTTGCAAGCCATGAAGCTGTCCTGTATCTGCAAGATAGTCCATATGCAACAGTAACGGATGGGTAGCAATGGCATACAGTAAAGAACTAAGAGGGCAACCCTGTCTCACTGAGCGGGTCATAGTCCACGATCTTGACAACCCACCACCAAGCAAGCACTGCGCCGTGGCCTGAGAATAGAGACAATAGATGATATGGACAAGCCAAGGGCCAAATCCCAATTTATGCATAGTCTGAGAGATAAAATCCCAATGGACAGTATCAAATGCTTTCGCAATGTCTACTTGCAGAATGAGAACATCTTGTTTAGAATATTTGGCATACTCAATTGCAAGCAAAGCATTGGAGATATTGTCAGTGATCTGCCTTCTGGGGACAAACCCATACTATCTAGGATGAAGTCCTGCTTGCAGAAGGAAGCGAACTCTGAGGACAATCATTTTAGCAATGAGTTTGTAAATAACAGGCATGAGAGATATAGGCCGCCAATCAGCCATTGTCTCACACAAGCTTTTTTTGGGAATCAATTTGACTAAGCCATGTTTCTAGGATGGGGGAAGAGATTGTTCTGCCCAAGCATGATTGATCTTTAGAAGAAGAGAGTTTTTGAGATCACCCCAAAATGCACGGAAAATTCGACAGTCAATCCATCCCAACCAGGAGAGTTGCTTTTGCGTAGATGACTCAAAGCATCATCCAGTTCACCAAGCATAAAAGGCTGCTCCAATGCATGAACCTGTTCCCGAGACAATATGGGCTAGACATGCATAAGAAATTGAGACCTAGCTGCATCCACTTGCATTAGATGATCAAGCTGAAGAGAAAGGAGGTGCTAGAAATGACTAGAACATTGTGATTCCAATTTTGATTTGGACCACTTCATCTTTCTTGATCCTGCAAGTATCCTCCTTTCGCCTATCCGCATGAAGACTTTTAAAGAAGGCTTTGGAGGAGCAGCCCTAATCCAAAAGGGGTTTCATGCGAGCTCAGATTTGCCATTTCTTTAATTTGCGAAGATCATTTTGGTGGATGATATGAACCGCATAAGCACAAGAATCCTGCTCAGAAGAGGTAAGCTGCTTATGAGAACTGATTGCATCCATTTGCTGCTTGTGAGACTGAGCCCATTTCAGCTTGAGCCTGAGGTTTCCCATGTAACTCTGTCCATAATCTTGAATAACGGCCTGTAAGCGATGAGCAAGACTGATCCAAGCAAAATCCATATCCTCCTGAGCATGTAAGAGGAGGGGACAGACAGCCACTCTCACCATGTTTTGAAATTGTTGATGAAGCAAATAAGCACTATTAACATGGAGCAGGCGACAACCAAAAAAAGGCATATCATCTGTCAAACGTGCTATTGATAATGTCAAGCATACTGGAAAATGATCAGAGAGCAAGAGGGAATGATCAACCCAAAGTGTACATGTAAAATCAGCATACTGCTGAGCATGCAGCAAATACCATCTGTCAAGTCGAGCCCAGTAATGAGTAAAGGCATTGTGATGATATGTATAACCCATATCTCTGTCCCTTGTTGAGAGCCATAAATCTTCTACATGCAGAGATGAGAGCATATCTTCCCAATGTCGGAGCTCAGTGGGGATCATGTGAGAACCATGAGTGGTATTATCTTGGGTGGGCATACAACTTGCCCCAAAGTGGCTGCCAAACTTGGTAACTCAGCCCTCATATAGTCCAAGAAATCCACTACCTCAACCCATATGGGGCAGTGATGTCGAATGAGGCTGTGGTAATCCTTATTTGGCGACCATGGCATGACATGCACCATTTGTCTGCCATAGAATAAGGGCGACATCTCCAATATCTGCTAATGATATGAGGCATCCAAAAAATGCACTTCATAAAAACCCCTGGAAGCAAAATATACTTCAACAACAAAGCAGCCTCCCAACAATGCCTGAACCCACTGGGCCACATCATTGGCTGAAGGTAACTTTCCTGGAAAAAAAATGATAACTGCTTGCTGAGAGAACTTTCGAAGAGGAGCAACCAATGAAGGCAGCTTCAACTTATATTTGATGGCTGGGGGAGGTTTGGCCCACTCCTTCTGGCTGTGATGAAATTCATCTTTAAGCATGTCAAAAACATAGTGAGCATCTATAGAGTCTGCAGAAGAGAAATCAACTTGCTGTCTTTTGGAGTCCCGGGAAGACTCCTTGCGAGAGTAACTTTTGAACTAGTCTTCCATGAAGAGAAGCAGGGCGGGATCGATGAAGAGGCAGAAGCAGAACAGAACTGTACGGACAATGAAAGGGGTGGAAGTGCAAGCTGTACGAACTGTATGGGATGTACAGATCGTACGGATGTATGGAAGAGGGACTGCAGGGGTTGAGTCATACGGAAGGCGAGAAGGTACGCAGAGACTATACGGAATGCAGAGAGGGAAGGGACTGCTGACGCAGAACGGCAGGGCAAGTTGTACGGAACAGGACGGAAGGTACGGAAAAAAGGCGAGGCAAGCTGTATGGAAGGTATGGGAAAGGACGAGCAGATGTGGCAAGGCTGCATAGGGAAGAAGAGCACTATCTGTACGGCGTCCGTACAGATGTACGGTGTTCGTACAACTGTACGGGCAAAGTGCGGAGATGTACGAGGTCCTGACGTAGACTTGTACGGGGCTCAGGGAGGCTAAGCAGCAACCCTCACGACCTTACCACCGACCTCACACACACACCACACACACACACCACACACACCTGGGTGGGTACACACACACACACACACACACACAAACACATACTTCTTATTCCCTTCCCCATCTACACTCACTCACACACACATACTAACCCCCATTATTATTTGTTTTAATTCGTTATAATTTATTTTTTTAAATATCTATGGGTATTTTTTCCCCCCCTCTCCCCGTCTTCCCCCCAAAACTAACTCCTATACCTACCTCTTTTATTCCAAATTTTTAGTATCATATATATATTTTTGGTTTGTTTTCCCCCTTTTTTATTTATTTTTTAATTTTCTTTTTCTAACCCCTTTATTTCAATTCTTTCTCTACTTTAGTTATTTCTACTTTGTATAACCTATCCTACTTTATATATTTATAAATATAGATAACTCTTGATTTACCCTTCCACTATTGAGAAAAAATTCTCCTAAAGCACCCTTTTATGGTCTCGCATTTTTGTATCTAAGCCTAGTAGTATGGTCTAGCCTACCTCTAATAAATTACCCCCTCGCACTTTCTAAATGGCTGGCCTTTCTACTATGGCACATGTTTGTTAAGGCACCTAACCTACCCACCCCCTGAAAAAACTCAAATGCCCTAAGACCGCCGACTACAATCGACTACATGCTTGCAAGCACTGCCTAGTGCCTATATAACAAGAGGCTCCTAAGCTTTACCTTGTCTTCTATTCATCCTCCAAAGTCCATAACGGCTCGTCGTACTTTTGAGTGCTCCCCTGCTCGACGTACTAGCCCTCCCATACTCCAACCACCACTGCTCTACTATCTCTAGTACTAGTTCCCAACCTCTCTAGTACTAGCTCTCTTCATTGGAGTGCTAGTCCCTGCATTGCTGGCCCCTAACTCCACAAACTCTACTCAAGCTTGGCTACTACGATGCTACTAGGCAACGTCCACCTTCCGTGTGCTCTGAGTGTACTGTGCCTCTACTGCTACGCTGCATCCCATCTCCACTGAGTAGCCTGGCTCTACTACCTTATTGCTGCTACTGCTGAGATCGAAGGTGACTGCTACTTCCATTACATCATCTGCTGCTCTTAATACGCGGGTCGCGCCCATCATGGACCCTAAGGTACCCATAAATCGTATCCCTTAGCCCTTCAAATGTCCTACCTCTTTTAAACCCCCAAACCCCCCTCGTCCCCCCTTTTTTCATATAGAGTTATTATCCCAGGCCCCGTGCTAAGGATATATAGTCTTCTGTAGTTATCCTCCCTCTCCCCCTCTTTTCTAGATATTTTTCTCCCTAACCTCCCCTCTAATGATTTATAAATTCCCCCCACCCTCCTCTCCCCCTCTATTTATATAC
Organism: Dipteris shenzhenensis; assembly: GCF_047967505.1. Lineage (NCBI taxonomy): Eukaryota > Viridiplantae > Streptophyta > Polypodiopsida > Gleicheniales > Dipteridaceae > Dipteris > Dipteris shenzhenensis. The sequence continues at coordinate 7,205,574 of NC_141608.1, forward strand.
TTAGATAATTTTTCCTTACCCCCCTCTAATTATATGTACATACCCCCCTCTAATTTTTCTCCCTAACCCCCTCTCTAATTAAAAATGCTCCCCTTTAAAAATACCCCCTTCGTTTTTCGTATTTTCCCTACATCTCCTGCTACATCTTTAACTACTTAATTTCTCTTCTTATGCTTTTTAGACCACTTACATTGTATATATGCTCTGTTTCTTAACTGTATAAACGTTATCTCTTCATTGTGGTATAATATCCTTAGATTTTTTTCTCTATCTTTATCTCCTCTTTAATTTTTCCTTCGTAATTCCCATTATGTACTTTAATTTTTTGCTTTTGAGTTTTTGTTTTTTAGTTGAAAGTTCTAGTGATAAAGAAATTTTTTATCAATTAATCTTTAGAATGACCATTGAAATAATGTGTACTATGTTTACTTGACTCTTCACTTCTCCTATGCTCGTAATTTTTTATAAGGGACTTTTTCTTTCATTCAAGTTACTCTTCCTTGTACTTATGATCTACTAGACCAACCATGGATTGTTTTGTCATGTGTAAATAATGTAGTATCATATAGTCTTACTCTTATAGGCACTCTAAGTTTCTCTAAAGTTTTGCTTTCAAAAAATATATAGCTATGTGTGATATTTTCTCATGTTAACTCCATCCTCTTGAAGATTGAGGGCTATCTTCCTTGATACGTACTTGAAATGAGTGGTGTACCACCCCCCTTATATCTAAAATTGGGATTTCCATTGGAGAATCGTAAGGGTTTTATGAGTCTTTGGTATAAGCAATAACAAGCTGGGGTGCACATGTATTACCTGTCTTCCCTCACAAATCTATGTTGTTCCAACATATAGGGTTGTTTGGATGGTGGCAAGTAAGTGGAACCCGACCTCGGAACCTAGATTATCAGATGGATTCGACATTTTTTAACCAGTTGTACTCATATATCCATATTAGCACTCCTGACATTCCATTCAATTAAAATTCTTGCGTTTGTCCTGAAAAGGGTTTTGTCCACTAGGTCTTCCAATGAGTCTGTAGGTTCTGACAGTCTGAAATTATGTGTCTGTTGAGCAGGACCATGAAGCTCGGAGTAATGAATGGCTACAGACTAGCAATTGTCCCATCGCGAAATCCTTTCGTGCAGTAAGTGGGGTTCTGCCAATAGTTACCAAGATAATTCAACCTCCTCCAGATTTGAAGTTCCGATGCCCTCCTGCTATAGTTGCAGCACGTGCAGCACTTGCTCGAATAGCTGCAGTGAAAACTTTAAGACCTCAACCTTTACCGAGAAAAATGTTGGCAGTCGGGCTACTGGGAATTGCTTTAAATGTCCTTTAGGGATTTGGAGGGAACATACTGAGAAATTTTCACCAGCTTGGTTTACTGCTGTGCATGCGTCTGTTCCATTTATTGCTATGTTAAGGAAGGCCGTCAACATGCCTAAATATGCAATGGCTTTTACGATTGCGGCTTCCATCCTGGGCCAAGTGATTGGATCTAGGGCTGAGAGGAAGCGAATTCAGCTTGTTCAGGTGAGGGCAAATGATTATGCATTCAAAAGTGGGCCAGAAGTGTTCTATTGATTTGTTACAAAAGAAAAAGAAATATTCTTACAGAAAGGAAACAAAATGAAAGAAGACTAATTGTGTTATAAAGGGCAAGTACAAGGAACCTCCATTGGGAAGCCAAAATATAGTATCTATAAAATGGCACACTATAATACAATAGGTGTCCTCTAAAGGACAATAACTCCTACGAGCTACATATGATATTGATGGGTTTAGTGGTAAGTAGTAAAGAATGACCACTTTCAATGCATCTGCCTCAAAAAATGGTGAATACCATAGAAGATTCTTCCCTTTGCCTTTGATTGCCTAGATATTTTTGTTCATGGGTCAATGTTTGCTTGGGTGTATCCAATCATAAAACTATTTTCGGGGCCCTTTGGCGCCGCAACGCGACGCATTTGTCGGTGAGATTTTGAATTTTGCACGGACCCACGCTCTTATTGAAAGCTTTTTCGGCATCATGATTGTCGCACTGGCATAATAATGAGACAATCTTATCATTGTCAACAGCACAGAGCTCGACACATGGCACTATATGCATTTACTCATGAGCAAAGAGATTGTTGCTCTGCCTGACTACATCACATAGCCTTTTCCTTGCCATCTATCATTGCGTAGCTTCGCCATCTGTCAACTGCGCAACACAATATTTTGTTCAACTAACCACCATGTTGGCCTTACTACAGCACAAAACTTTTGCCTTACCACTTCTCATTGCGTAGCTTTGCCATCTATTGCTGCGCAATAGCCTTGCATGCCTGGGTCCTGGTATCTTCTCCGCCCTCTGGATTTAATTTCTACAGAGTCCACACTTGAGGTGGCCCCGAATAAATAAGGCGGGGGGAAAGAGTCCTCCATGAGATGTTTGGTGGGTGTAAGCGCTCCCACAGCAAAGCCAGCTCTCAAAAAAAAATAAAAAACAATGTTTTATTACGCTAACCATTGTGCTAGTTCGAGCAATGATGTTGGCATGGAGAGACCACCACGTTGGCATGAAGACCACCGTGGCATGTCAATCTCTAAAGGGAGCCCCTCAAGGTCCATATCCGCAACCATTGTGCTAGATGTTAGAGCTATTTTAGTTCTAAACCACGGAAAATAGTCTTATTTTGGAGATATTTTAGTCGTATTACTCCTTGTGCAACAATTTCTCAACCAGTGCACACGTTCTTGGAGCTATTTTAGTTCCAAGCTAAGGAGAATGTAGACATTTGCAATTTATGATAGTTTCCTTGTAGCCATTACGCTGGTTATCGAAGCTATTATAGCTCTAAACCACTATGCTAGTTATTGAAGTTATTATACTCCTATTTTGAACTTTCCTTGCAACCACCGACTGGTTATTGAAGTTATTATAGTTCTAAAACATTGCACTGGTTATAGAAGTTATTATAGTTATAAACCAAGAAAAATTATAATTCTAAAAGCAAGGATAATATACTCCTATTTTGAAGCTATTTTAGTACTACTAGTCCTTGTTCAATAATTTTTGCTAGTTCTTGGAGCTATTTTAGTGCTATTTTAGTTCCAAGCTAAGGAACATGCAATCCTATTTTACAACTATTTTAAACCTTCTGCAACAATCACACCAGTTGCACTGGTTGCATTAAATCCTAAATGAGGGCATTTGTGAACCATTTTCACTATAGTAACAATTTTTTCAATAGTTTCTTGTGCAACGATCCCTATGGTTGAAGTAAAATGTAAACGAGGGAAAAAATATGCCATTTGTGCTTCTTTAGAGCCACTTTCACTACCAAAGTAACAGCACAAATAGTTTTGGCGATAATGGTACTACATTGAAATTGAAACAAAAGAAATTACATCTGATAGTTTTCGTGATAATAGTATTACATCGAAATTGAAACAAAATAAATTACATCCAACATCCAAAGATGCTAGCACATTATCTTTGTTACACTTCTTTAAACACTTTTAGCACTTGTCAACACCACCGCTGTGGCAAGAACTGGTGCCAAAAAGAATTGGGAAAAAATGGCCCTAAGGCCCCATGTGCAAGCAAATTCGGCCAGACGGTGACACCATCTAGCCCAATTTCGCACCTACTTGCAAATGGGGCCTCAAAGCTTTTGTTTTCACTTTTTTAAAGGGGAAATAGTTCTCCATGGACCTATGTAGCAAGTCCCCAAAAATAAATCCAAAAAAAATGGCCCAGAAGCCCCAAGTGTGAGCACGCATGAAATTGGGCCAAACCGTGATGTGGTTTGGCCCAATTTTGCACTCACTTGCACTTGGGACATTCGAGCCTTTTTTATTTTAATTATTTTGGAGGAAATTCCTCTCCCACCACCAAATATCCAATCCCAAAAAAAAAAATCAAGAAAAAAGGTCATCTAGAAAAAACAAAAGCCATCTTAACCCACCCACCCCCCCCGCCTGCTGCCTCTCCCCACCTATGTCCCCATAGCTCGCCTTTCTAAAATAATTCCATCGTTGTGATTTGGCAAGTTCTCTTTTTCTTTTCTTTTTTAGCACTGGAAAAAACAACCCCGTTTGGAGGCCCGTATCTCCCACTGGCGATGTGGAATCTGGATGATGACAAATATATCAAAACTATGAACACACAACATGGAAGCAAAAGTATAGTGTAGTGAGCTATGGCCTCACAACGGGCATTCATAAAATATGCACATTTTATACTCTTTAAGGGTGATCTACAAATTCAATTCATAGTTTACCCATTTTTATTCACAAAATGTACACACCTCCAAGATTGATTTATTACTTATTTAGTGTCTACATTAAAACCAATAAGAACAAATGTCACTCATAACTTTTAAATACATTTTGTCATTATCTTTATACAAGAATTATCAATATTATATACATAACATGACCCTTAGGCAATCAACATATGTATGCCCCTAATTATCTCCTTGTACCTCAATTCGTAATAAGATGGATATGCATGCACATATAAGCACATGTTCTATGCTTACGGAACAAGAACAAGAGCTGAAAGTTCTTGTTCTTGTTCTTGTTCCTGTTCTTGTTCTTGTTCATTTCCTTGTTCTTGTTCTTGTTCTTGTTCCTGTTCTTGTTCAGTTCTTGTTCTTGTTCTTGTTCTTGTTCTTGTCGTCGTCGTCATCATCCATCTTCTTGTTCTTCATATTGTGATTGAAGTTCTTCCGATTATGCGTCTAATGATGTTTCTAGTATTGTTTCTACTTCATCTGATGATGTCTCTAGTACTCTCTTCTTCTTCATGTGACGCAAGCTTGTTCAGTATTGCCACTTCTTGTTTGCACTGGGTCAAGCTATAGATAACAATTAGCATGCCATTTCACCAATGCATCTGTTTTGAAATGGAAATGTTGATAGTCTTAAATACGAGGTAACCATCCACATTCCTTCATCGACATTTGGCGAAGCATTAGATTGCTTTCCAACATCTATTGCGACCGTCCAAGGACTGTGTAGCTGCCAAAGTACTCCTACTTGAATCAAGATTAATATTTCGCATAATAAGAAGAAAAACCCTACACATCATATGCTTTTGACATAATGGCTGCGGTATATGACTATACTAGCATGGTTTCGTTGTGTCGACTCTGAACAAATGAGACATTAACCGTCATGTCAATTTCTGGCACCACATCCAACACATACCATCTTTTATCAAAACTACGAACGAGGGCAATCGTACCATCGGACTTGAAAATTGGCTTCTGATCAACACCACCACACATTACCAATGAGTGAATCGCCAATTAGATTGCATTTGCTCCTTGGATGGCGTCATCATCCATATGATAGCACACCTCTTATTAAACTTCACTAGGTGAACCCTAGATCATTGGTCTTCAAAATATCTTTGATTGATTGGGTGTTCGAACTCGTCCATCGCCAAGTGTTAATGGGGTACAAGACTACGATAATTATGAACAAAACTTTATGGAGAATAATCAAACTTCATGGAAAATTGATGAAAATTTTACTACAAATAGAGATTCATTGCAGAATGCAACAATCTAATACAAAATAGATCATACATAAGTATAACCATTGCTATTGTATTACAAATATTTTCTGAATCAAAATGATTACAAAACTCCTACATACACATTCGGAACCTTCTCGATTAACAATTGAAAGATTCAGAAAATCGTATTTGTACGAGAATCTAACACACATCTTAAACTGGTGACTCTTCAAATTACAGAATTATATCCTCTCTAAGCCTTGGGATATCTTTGATACATATATTAACTAGGGAATATTTCTAGTACTACTAACATCGACAGCATGGCCTTTTTACTACTAGTTGGGCTATCTTGCATGCTATTTGGTCGTCAACAACTTTGCTTATCAAATTATTTCTAGAGCACATGGAGATGTGTAATTCTTCTCGTTGGATGCACATCCCTTCAACAACTCCTAAGGTGCATGTTGGAGTGTTTCCACCAATCCATCAAAGTTTCCTTTACGTGGAGAGATTTGGTTAGAAATTGCTTGGGCATGTTGCATGCACTTTCATTTGACCTTATATGTTCTAAGAGAAAATGGAGTTTAAGTGTTGTTTACTTTGATTGACAGCTTGACAAATGGATAGCCCTATGAAGTCGGAAAACTTCTTGGGTAGAAAATCTTTCTTGGGCCGTAAATGTCTCTCTTTGCCACTTTTTCAATCAAGTGGCATTTTACATTCGTAAATTTGCAGAGTATTCTTACGAGCGTCGTAAACTTTCATGCAAATGCCAATCTCATTCTCCTAGATATTATGCATATAGTCATTCTCCTAGATATTATGTACTATAGTTAAGAGTCGTGCTAGAGAAATAAGATACGCTCCTACTCCAACCAGCCTCCCTCCAAAGATTTGCATGAAAGCTTCAGAAATCATGGTCATACTTTGATCAGCTACTGAATATAACAGAAGAACGACATGATGCATTGTTGTATTCTCAAATGTTGATCACACCAAAAATGTTTCTTAATTACACACAGCTATCAAGGAGCTTTGATCCTATTCAACTAATTTAGCAAGCATGAAGAGAAGTGGTCACTAATCTATAAACAGGAACGGTGGGGGTGATGTCGGGGTGGAGTGGGGGGGGCATACCATCATCAAGACTACTTCCGTCTACCACTACACATCCCAGTAGCTTTTTTTTCCTTAGCAAAAACCCAAAAGCAATCCAGTACATCTGTGTGTATGAAATGTACTTGGTACAGTACAGAACGTATGAACATTACATGTACTAATACAAGTCATTCGAAGCACACCTGCGATAACAATAAACATTCCTGTTTGGAAGAAATTTCATACGCACAGCAAACGAAAAGCTGCAATGTGCACCCCGCATCTCAACTTTAACAAACTATTATAATATTTACTCAACTCAATACACAAAAACTGGTCTCCCTACAAAAACTCTATTACCTGATATTATTTTGTAGACAAGTCGCTAGCTACTGTGAGATTCTTTCAAAACCCTCTGTATACAAGAATGATTAACATCCCCCAATACAAGGCTAAACTACACCAGTGAAACATCACTTGCATGTAAAGCCATGGCTTGTGATAACAATCAACATTCCTGTTTCGGAGAAAAAAGGTCATACGCACAACTAACGAGAAGCTGCAATGTGCAAGTCTCTATGTGCACCCTGCATCTCAACTTAACAAATTATTCTAATATTTACTCAACTCAATACACAAAAACTGGTCTCCCTACAAAAACTCTATTACCTGATGTTATATTGTAGACAAGTCGTTTGCTACTCTGAATTTCTTTCAAACCTTCTGTATACAAGAATGATTAACGTCCCCAATAAGAGGCTAAACTACACCAGTGAAACATCACTTGCATTTAAAGCCATGGCATATAGAGAGCCAGATGATCAGGATGAGTGCAATCACAATTCCAAGAACCACAAGCTTCACTTTCATATTCTGAAACCACATTTTCCTCCTGAGCTGCTTGCCTTGTTTTTGGAAATTATCAGCCTGCAACAAAAAGACAAACCACCCCTAGATTGATTACTTCTAATAGACCTACTGCAAATAAGTCCAAGAAACAATCTACTCTGCAATTTACACAATTACGATATTCGCTAGGAACTCTCTAGAACTGGCTCGCTTCAGCTTTCCAGGAACAACTTGATCACTCTTAACTATCAACAAAATCCTTCTCATTTGCTGCCAGCTTTCCAAAAGCAACTTGACCACTCTCTAATATCAACAAAATCCTTTTCATTCTTTCACAATAATTTAAAAAACTAGTCAAGCACAACAAAAACAATCACCTGGAAACGGAGATTTTCAGTCTTGTCCACAAGCAATTCAATTTTCTCTCCCCTGTCAAGGACCTGCATGGACAGTCACGGAGAAAGATAACAGCCTAACTCATATAAATCTGTGAATTTCAACAGGTAACATTACAGTGGCAATTACAGTAAATTCAATAGACATCAGAGTGGCATTTGCAGTAATTTACAGTAAATTCAATAAATATAACAAAGCGAAGCACACACATGCACATACACATCCACAACTTATGTACGTAGGAAGGCCCCACAAGCACTTCCCAGACTGGCAGGACACAGACAGGCATACCTGGATGGATGTATGGGCATAGGTGAACGTATTTATCTATGTATGTAAATATGTGCATACATGCATGGATTAGGCATATCCTCCAGAACTGGCATGCTCAGACACACACATGCTTTGCAGGCTTGGCCCTTGGGACTACAGATGGCTAGACTGCCACAATTTCAATATAGCCTTGAGGTTCCATCCATTCGATGGAGCCTACCAGGAGGTGAACCAAGTCATCAGAGAGGATCTCTTGCAGCTCCGCACATACACGACTTTGTTAGCACCTACTCAGCTTCAGTCCTTACAGAGATCACTGCTTTGCGGACATCAGAGGGGAGCTTTGACCGAACCACCGGGCCACACACCCAGATGCATCCCCCACATGCACTGAGAATCTCGTCCAAGTACCTTCATGCAGGCTACAGGTTGAGACAGGATGGGCAGAGGGCATCCCAGGTGAGAGACAAGTCCGTACTATCCAAAGACCGAGACCACTTTGCATTCAGATGCTCCTCAACAGCAAAAGGTCAAGCAAAAGCTTCCCTTTGTGACTTAGAAACTCTTGCCTCCAGACCAAATAAGACATCCCTCAATGCATCTGCCCAATCCAAATCTTGCTCGGCAAACATTCCAACAATACCAATTTACCTGGGATCGAAACACCTCTGCAATTTGCCAAAATTCAGTCACTACGTTACCTTGAGCATCCATAACTCAATCAACTATATTCCTTTGCTGCTTGTGATTCACTGCTTGAAAAAAGAACTTCGTAGGGCAATCACCTGGCTCCAACCAGAGTTGCCTGCTCCAAACTCTGGCAGCTTCGGTCTACTCTAATTCTTGCGCCTGAATCCTAATTCCAATTTTTTCAGTAAGGTAGAAACTATTTGATCCTCGCACATCTGCTCCAAAGCAGCTCTCAAGGCCAGCCGAATGGGCAACAGATCATCAATCTTAATCTTCCTTGCTCTCTCCGGGGACTCGCAAGCCCGAGCCTCCTGCACAATCCCTCGAATTGAAGCATCCCATCTTTGACAGGGGTCATCAAACTTGGACCTAGTCTGCCTCCATGTAGGATCAACCTGAAAAACTTCTGAGATGCCAAATGCTTTTTATTAAATTTGAAAGGCAAATCCATCAGGTCTTCCAACTGTTACTGGAATTCTGAACCTCAAAATGATCGAAAGATGATCTGAAAGGCACGAGCGAACTAAATACTCCCCATGCATGGGAACACACAACAACCAACCCTCATCTAAAGAATAAAGTCTATCAATTCTCCCTACACTGAATCCCCCCCCCCTTTCACGACGATTAGTCCAAGAGAAACTATCTAAAACAACGGATCCAACTCCAGACAGTCGACTAGCCCATGAATAAGACACAAATCATTCAAAGCTTCCAATTCTTGACCCGAAAGCGATCTACCAGGTGAAACCTGTCCTCTCCAATCTCAGTAAAATTTCAATCTCCACAAAATAGCCAGCGATTACCAGACATCTTTGCATTAGGGAAGCACCAACACTCACTTCTTCCCCTGGAGAATGAAGAGCAGGACTCTGAAATCAAGGCCCTCCACCGAGACTAAAGCAATAACATACCAGCCCTTACTCCCACAAAATAATTCATGTATCCCCAATGAGTCCTTAACTACAATAGCAGACCCTCCTCTCCCTCTTGAAGGATAATTCACCAAGACCACAAATCCCAACTTACGGAAATGATCATTTCTTCCCACACTCAACCTCCTCAAGCAAGATGATGCCAGGTTTGGCCACATTCAGCACAGCAGAGCATCCTCACTGTTTGGCCGGACCACAACAACCGCAAAGATCCATGACAGAACAGATTCAGCCTTCGCACTACCAGAACCCCCATCACCGAAGGATTGTAAGTTTGCACACATCCCGAAAAAATTTGAATCAATTCTCCTACATTTTTACATCATTTGGTCAAGTTGGGCATTTGCATTGGAGCCAGCCGGCTGCGAAAAATTTTGAATCAATTCTCCTACATTTTTACATCATTTGGTCAAGTTGGGCATTTGCATTGGAGCCAGCCGGCTCAAGCGGCTTTTTCTCATGTTGCTTATCCTCCAAAGCCGTTTGCAATGATTCACCTCTGCGATACCTTTCTTTGGATCTTCGACCTGCAGGCTATCAACTTGAAGGCCATTGGGCTTAGGCTCACTCCAACTCACTACCAAGATCTGCTCCTTTCCTTGCAAATCACCTTTTGCAAGGTTTCCCTTCCCAGCTGCCTTGTCGTTGGCCAAGGGTTCTTTAGGGTATTCCCGACCATCCTAGATCTCCACCACCATTCCTTGCTTCCCAGCAACCTTCCATTGATCACACTTCGAGCCCTTCGGGATGGCCTGATTCTCTCTTGCCGTAGCATGATTCGACGAATCCATGGGCTGCATGGCACATGCAGCTGCCGAAACCGGTTTCTGGGCTTCATCTCCATCTTGATTCTTCCTTAACATCAAAAGTCTTTTCTCCAAGCGCCAATGCAAGATTTTGAGCTTTAGAGTTTAGATAGAGTTGCGTGTGAAATGTCTCGTAGCCTTGCAAATAAAATATGCATTCAAAACAGGCCACCTTTAGGGCCGTCCAAGATCTCGAAGACATGGGGAATAAGAACCTTCTGCAAAGACGCAGCCACCCGCTTCACAGACTCACTCAGACACACCGGAAGACCAGGGAAATCAATCCAGACCAAACAATCATGGAAAAGGAATTCATCTATGCTAAACGATGGGCTCCAAGGCAGCACCAAAACTGCAGCACCTAAAAACACAAACGATCTCCCGACTAGATCATCCTGCAATGCCTCCGATGCACACCTGATAAGGAAAATTTCTTTCCCAAGAAACCTTGCAAAATAAGCAATAGACGGAAAAAACACTAGCAGACCATAAAATCTCAAGCTCAAACATGGACGAAACTGTCCTAGTAAAGAAGAGGTGTACACCACCTTTTAGACAGCCTCAATAGGATGCTTCTTAACCAACTCATACTAACTCTTATTTTTCTCTTCCCTGGCTCGATGCGAAACTTCAGCATGCAAGATCCCACAAGCTTTGTTGTCAGACAACGGAGAGAAGCCCCCCTGAAGTTTTTTAGCAAGAATTTCTGCATAAAGTTAGTGGATTGAGCTGCGCATCATGCTGTAATGAAGGCCAAAAGTGGGTCAAGTTAGTGGGGGTTAGGATAAGTAGTATTTGAGGGTGTTTGCTAGATAGAGGGGTCTAAATAGCTAAGTGGGTACTATATAAGTACCATCCTCTCATGTACTTGGGCACTTTTTGATGTGACATCTAATCCTATCTACTCTCCCTTCCTCCTTCCTACCTACGCTCACTCACTCTCCCTCTCTCTTCCCCACTCACTCTCCCTCTCTCTCTTCCCTACTCCCTCTCCATCTCTCTCTATTTCCTACCTCATTCTCTCTCCTACCCCTTCTCCTTCCTTCTTCCCCTATCTCTCTCTCCTTCTACTAGTCTATCACCCTTTTCCGAATCTGTCCCTACCCCCTTTTCTACATTGGTATCAGAGCACCTTTTCTGGCACCTTTGCGCTTCCCTTTCACCCTTCAATCGTTGAGCTGCTGTCCAACAGTGAAAATTGAAGGGCACAACCACAAGCTTTCATCCAAGTGCAATGGCAAAAGCCACCAGTGCATGCAGCAGACACGGTCCAATCTTGACGATCAATGTTGACGCTCCAAGCATCGCATAAACGACAGCAAGCCCTCCTGCATCTACTTTCGAATCAGCAACCAGTCAAGAACCACGAACCAGCTCTTCCATTTGTGATCCTGCCTCTCTCGCTATCTGGTTCGATTGATTGACCCGCAAGCTGCATTGAGGCCTTCAAAGATCATACGTGAAGTCTTCACCCGCAAGCTGCTCGTCAAGGATCCCAGGTCGTACGTGAGGCCTTCACCTGCTAGCTGGTCATCAAATCGTCAACCCCTGCAGCTGACCCCCGTGACTCTGTGATTCCGTCGCGACTTGCTCGCCCTTGCTGTGCATCGCCTTGGCTCTCCATAATGCTTGCCCTTGCTGTGCGTCGCCGTGACGCCGCCCGCAGCCCGTCGTGATGCCACCCTGCCGCCCTCGTCGCACCGCCGCTACTCGCCTTTACACCACCTTTCTTTTTTTTCTTCCCTACCTTAGACCTTAGTCCAAGTTCCTAACTAGGGTTAGTCCGTTAGGTTAGGTTCAAGTTTGGTTAGATAGGTTAGGTTTAGTTAGTTGGGTCGGTTAGGTAATTGGGGTTTAGTTCAAGGGTTAGGTTAGTGGTTAAGGAAACCCGGGTTGAGCTACATTTTATTAGGGTTAAGTTAGACTAACCAAAAATGTCTTAGTGGTCCTAAGTGTCTTAGCAGTCTTTAGGTTAGGAGTCCTAACTGTCCTAGGTGACTTAAGGAACCCCCCCCCTTCCCCCCCCCCTCAAAAAAGGGGGAAAAAAAAAAAGAGGCAAGAAGGACAGCTCTTCACAGCCCCTTCTTAGGGCCTTTTACAGCCCCATTTGGGCTCTTTCGGACTCCGTTTTGAAGCCTTTTCATCAACCTTCTTCTTGAGCTTCTCCATTAACATTTCACACACTGTATCTGGTGCTCATTACAGCAGATCTTTGCCTTGCATTCGTACTCGCTTGTGGGACAGCCACCTCTATCAGATTGAACTGTCCTGTAGGGAGCTAGCCAACTTCTTCACCCACCTTCTTCCAAGCCTATCCAACGCTTTGAGACAGGTAGGAATTGAGGACATGTGCATGCATTTGGCATAGTGGGACAGCAACAAAGCTTGGTCACACTATGGGACAGCCAGGAACATGGGGCAATGTGCCTCGACTTTTGGGCAGCTTATGCAGGGCTTTGAGCAGTATGCAGGAAGCTTAGGGCAGCTTCAACAGGAGGAAGGTTCACAGCCCAAGGGAATCCTTCTGATCACCATCCATCATCTGTTGTACCCCGTTACATTGGATGTGTTGCATCAAGTATTTTTCCCCTTTGGGCTTATTGATAAGATTATCATGCATCAGCTTTCAGGTGGTCCCCAAGCTGAAATACACTTTGCCTCGTGGGCCAGTGCATTGCAAGCACAAAACACTCTGCAAGGTCGCAATATATATGACGGTGGTTGTACCTTACACATTCAGCTGTTAAAACCAACAGAGTTGTCATTCATGGGGTCATTCCATGCTAAAAGTGGAGATACAAATGCCATAAAGCAGCCACTTGTTTTTGGAGCTATGATGCCTAGAGGTGTGATGGCAAACGCTAAGCAGGCCGATAAAAATAGCCACCCAACATCTGAGGAGAATGCACGTATGCCAATGCTGGTAACGCAGCCAATGCAGCCCAGCCATCCTATGCCTCTCACTCGTACACAGCCAAATCATGCTTCAAAGCTAGTGAACATGCCTTTGTATGCACGGCACAAATCTGGTTATTTCCAGGCGATTACAGCTGCAAATACAATTGGGATTTTTGGAGATAGCCGCTCATATTAAAAGAGCAGCCCACATGATGGAGGCAAATATGGACAGCAAGAAAAAGAGGGCTGTTATATCAGTTTGCAAGAACAAAACTTTGCTCGGGATGATGCCCTGGCACTTCAGCATACTAACACCTCTATGCAGGGTGATGGAAAATGCTTACCTGACAGTGACAACGAAGCAGGCCTGATGGCTGAAAAGTTAGATGATGAGCCAAGCAATGATGAGCAAGTCTTTAATAGGAATCAAGATGCAGATGTTGACCAGCAAAGTAAAGATGTGGATGCACTTACACTTGATCCTTCTAGGCATGCAAACTTTCAGGACAAAGTTTTTGAGGAGGTGAGTATCCAGCATTGTATGGTCTCTATAAACCACAGAAAGGGATGCCAAAGTAATCTTACCCACAGTGACAACGAGCAGCTTGAACAAGATATGCATGACAGTTTGATCCCAGAAGCTGCATCACAACGCAGTCAGGACCATGACAATGGGGAATATGGCCACATCAATAATAACCTTCGCTACTGCTCACTAGGTGAGTATACGTGAGAGTTCTGCCTCCTACACTTAGCAGCCACAAGGGAAACAACAGCATCACACAGGAGTGTTATAAACGCAGAGGAAAAACTTTGGAAGGATGTCCTCATGCTGTGTACAGCACATCAAAAATATTGTAGCCATGTATTGGCACTTGAAAAATTTCAGGGGATAGTTTTCAAAGGGCAATCAAAGTTTGAGCTCTTCAACGTATATGACATGTATATGAAGCACACAACAAAGATGCATTCATCTAGGACTGAACTTAATGGTGGGGATGGAAACCGCGGCCAAGCATGTGAATTGCAGGGATAATGCCAGATGGCAGAGCCCTACAGCTGATTCTTATATGTTCATGACCACTGCCAATCACAAAAGCGGCATCTACATGGTACAACCTGAAAATGACAGCCAAAGTTATGAGGATAATGCACAGCAAAAGGAAGATGGCTGTTATGACCGTTTTGCAAATGGGTATTATAATATTGAGGACAATCAGCCCTTGCACAACCACATTGGTCTAAATACTTACTGTCCCCAGGAGTACATTAGTGCACAGCAGCAACGTAATGCAGATATGCAACTTGATGGGAAAGCACATGGAAGTGCTATTGCAGGAGACCAAGGTAAGTCTATAGTTGGGGATGAGGCAAACTTGCCACAACAGAAGTTGAGGATCATGAAGAACAAAGGGCCTCTTCCTGAGGGTGGTCATCTCATATGGCACGATAATGCTGCATCCTTGTCCGCAGAGCACCAAGGCACACTAATGCATGGGAATTTCATTGTAACCCCACACAAGGTGCATTTTGGGCAAAGGGCAGAGTACCTAGTACACAACCAGCCAGGTCCTTCCATCTGTGGAAATCTTATTAGTAAGCAGTCCACTATGATCTTGCCCATGAGAAACTTCTGCCAGAGACTTCCACCAGTGACTCTTCCAAGGGGTGATATCCTTCAGTTACATGCAGGGGATAGAGAGCGGTATTCACTAGCACCATTTGGCGTATCCCAACCTCATGTGGATGCTTTTAGGGAAGCATATCCCTCCAGCACTTATTTCTCAGCTCTATTTCAGCATGATGCTTGTGAGAGGAGTTGGCCTCGATCTCAATCAGATAGTAGGCTTTACATAGAGTCTAGACAACCTCGAACGCAGCCTGGACAGATTTATGTGGAAGGACGCCACATGCACAATATGTACATGAGTTTGCAGGCCAAGTGGGACATTGATGATGCCTTGTCAAAACAGCACCATGCCTATGTGGGTGTACCATCTGATAACTTGTCTTTCTTGCATTATGGCAATAGTTGGTTGGACAAGTGTGTACAAACTCAAATGATATTTTGGCAGACCATAGATTCAAAGGAGGAACCCAGGATCCTAATAAGCAGGGAGAATGGCTCTCAGCTTTGGAAGGAGATCTCAGATTTTATCCAATGGATAATGAGGGCAAGATTCTTTATGATAGCATGCATCATGTCCAGGGTTGGTTGAAGATAAGGATTTCATCTTGGAAGCCCTACACACGTGCAGATTTCAAAGACCTCATGGGTGTCATGGTTAAAAGGAAATTACAGCGGTCCAGCCCAGGGTTGAAGGCCTTACATGTGAAGATTGAAGATCCCTGGAATGTTGAGGAAGCACAAGAACTTTTGGAACTGCTTGAGCCTGAATATAGCATCTATAATGAAGATGGTTTTCAGTTTGTTGCATTTGGGCAACATAACAGAGCCAGAGATGCAGTGGATATATGGAAAAGCAATGAATGCTCCCAATGTAGGCAGAAAGCGACAACAAGGCATAGAGGTGTGCAAAGTAGACTCCATGGAGATGAGCAATGGCTATATGATTGTGGAGCTTATTGATGATGGGCATGCTAAGTGGAATCAACGCCTACATGACCTAGGAGGTGCCATGTTATCTATGGAAGGGAACTATTGGACTTTCCCTTTTGACCCAGGTGGCCCGCATGTTGGAACATGTTTATTCTACAGCAGGAAGTTTTGGAGTTCAACCATCACTTGCAATTTTGAGGACAAAATTATATTGAGCAGGGATGGTTTGTAATGAAGGCCAAAAGTGGGTCAAGTTAGTGGGGGTTAGGGTAATTAGTATTTGAGGGTGTTTGCTAAATAGAGGGGTCTAAATAGCTAAGGGGGTACTATATAAGTACCATCCTCTCATGTACTTGGGCACTTTTTGATGTGACATCTAATCCTATCTACTCTCCCTTCCTCCTTCCTACCTACGCTCACTCACTCTCTCTCTCTCTCGTCCCTACTCCCTCTCCTCTCTCTCTCTCTATTTCCTACCTCATTCTCTCTCTCCTACCCCTTCTCGTTCCTTCTTCCCCTATCTCTCTCTCCTGCTAGTCTATCCCCCTTTTCCATGTCCCTACCCCCCTTTTCTACACATGCTCTCTTGCAAGAACCTTGGAGACCTCATCCTCCATGCTGGCAAAGTCATTGAACTCCCCATCCACACGAGCCTTACCACCACTGCCATTCGCCTCAATCACTGGGGCCTCTTTAAGCCAATCAACCACTTGCTAAGATCGCCTATGTCTAGCTGACGCCCTCCAAGGACGATGAGACCAGCATAACCAAGATGCTTGCAGTTTTAAACTCCTTCAAAATTCACAAGTGCCCCCACTAGTCTATGTTCTTAATCCTTGGTACAATCAATTGTTATGTACGAGTGCCAAGCATGGAATGGTCTAGCATGAGAAGCATGGATCAGTCACAAGTGATTCATTGCTGAGAAATTGAGAGAAAAAGCACATAGCGGGTAGCCAAAGTGGGAATGTTGTGTCTAGAAGGAGGAGCACTCTACCAATTTATCTCCTAAATCGCCAAAGTGGAAAAATGTAATCTCTTGAGCCATACACATTCTATTGTAGTAGTTAAGGCTGCCATGTACTCAGCTCCACATGATGATGTTGCCACAGTGGATTGTTTCTTACTCAACCAAAAGTAACCTGGCTAGATCTAGTATTAGTTCATCGAGAGTGTAATCACTTTATAGTGTGGCCTTATAGATTGTCATTGAAAGCATCATGCATGTAACTCAGAATCACCCCCCTAGCTAATCCTTTACCTTCCCTTTGGTTGTCAGATTGTCCTAAACAGGGAGCTGCAAAAAAGAAGGATGCATAGGATTCCCTCCACATGCATGTAACTCAGAATCACCCCCCTAGCTAATCCTTTACCTTCCCTTTGGTTGTCAGATTATCCTAAACAGGGAGCTGCAAAAAAGAAGGATGCATAGGATTCCCTCCAGCCTGTCCTGCACTGCCACTACCCATTAGAGGAACCATGAAACCGGCCTCCAGGCCAACAAGAGGGCAGTAATAGACAACTAACCAGCCAATGCATTCACCTTACAAATACTCGGCAAATATTTCAAATGCAGATTGGGAGCCAGAATGCTCCTACACCTAGAACAAAGACACACATTGGCCCCAAAGCCTTGGCGCCCCTTTCAGTATTTATTTAATATTCAGCACACCCTAAAAAAACAGATTACAAATTGGAATCAACTACTCCTGCCTCTAGAGCTTTCCACAGCTCATCACACTCCATTCACCAGGGCATAACCTCTGCTGTAAGTGGTTTCCATCAAGCATAGCAAATAGGCATTCACTTCTGTCCCAGATGGCTTGCACTAAGCCTGGAACTGTTCCTAGCAACCCATACTCGATCACAATTCCTTGCAACTGCCTCAAGTTCCCTCTTAACCACTTATCTGCTCAGAGTAAAGACAGAAGCATACATCCAGCTAGCATCCCTAAAAGCTTGGGCAAATAGAAGGGCTGCCCATATAGTGTATTCCTGTCGAATGGAAGCAACGAATTGATTGGACAACTATTCCAATACCCACAAAGAGGCCAAGGTACCTTACGTGCCCACTCTCTCTCGTGTGACTAGGCCAGCTCCCAACACACTCATGTGAGTAGGCCCTTATGATCAACCGATGTGCATAATGCAGCCCTTGCTCCATCCATACATCAAGCCAAGTTCAGCCTTACTCTAGTAGTCATATGCAACCCTACTTAACCTCTCTAGCAATCATATAAATTGTACCCCAAAATCACTATAATTTTAGTAAGAGGCCGAACTTTAGGAGAAGCCAGCATAGAGTCTCTCAATTTTAGATAAAATGCCTCAAACCCACCTTATCATCAACTTTGTATATTTCTTATATAAATATTAACCTTCTTTCTAAGGAATGTTGAAAAAGTTAAAACTTTTGCCATGGAAGCTTAATGTGAAGAACTATGTCAAACGATTTCCCAAAGCTCGCATTTGTGGTGGGCTCCTCCACACAAAAGGGGTGAGTTTGGCATTGGCTCCTTTCCTTATCCTCCGAAATTCCATTTTTATGCAAATATCATAGCCATTGGCAAACAAGGGAAGTGCTAAGAGGACCAACTTTTATATCATATTTCATTGTGCTTGAAATATAATATAAAAGTTGGTCAAAGGAATCAATGTCAAGGTCCTTGATGACGGCAGAATGGTGCAGACTAGGTGGTTTTAAGGCTAAGGGCTTAGGTGCGCCAAATATGTGTAAAAGCCAAGGGGCAAGTGTATTTAATGTACTCCAAGAGAGGGGGGGAAATGCCAAGAATGGGCCTAAAAAATGATTACATATGGCAAGTACAACCATCTAGGGAGCTGTGGGCTCTGGTGTACGCATGTAGGAAGAGAGAATCGTTGAATCTAATGTTCATGCTACGCGCAGAGGTTAGTTGGGTGGTATAAGTATGGATATCGCCCGTGATTTGAGAATTGGGTTAGGATCTACAAGTTTATAGCTTCTACATGTATCATTTGATATCAGAGCGCGAAGTCGAAGGAGTTAGTTGGGTTTTCCTTGGATTGTCAGCCACCAGGTTGAGTGTGTTACGTGAAGGTGTTTTTTTTTCTACGTTGGAAGTTGGCAACAAGTTCGATCGTAGTACTGTCAGATCCATCGTTTTTCAAGTTCATGTGCATTGTTTCAGCTTGCATGAGCTCTACCGACCTAGCTTAGCGGCCTCTCAAGTCAGGTTGTTTACAGAGGTTTCTATATTGATCCCAAGCTCAAGATGCTTCATCAGGACGTAAGAACTACCATGATCTCATAAAACGAGATTTCTTTTTGGCCAAAAATAAAAAAACATATTCATAAATATATGACATGTTTTTCGTGTCAAGTGAGTAAAGCAGAGCGGGTGAAGCCACCCTAACTTTTACAGCCCTCGAAAATACCACTAGGTATGTCATGTGCACGGATTGGTATCTGACGTGTACTAGGTACACGGGACTAGCTCAAGTAGCCTGGGGAGGCTTAGAGCTAGGCAGGCTTGATTCTCGGGTTGAGTGGCAAGGGTACGAACTATTTATAGGTCTTCGCTATTTTTGGCGCTCGGGGCCCGAGTCTATAAAAAGGGCCCAGGGGGTTCAGTTCTCAGTGTGCAATTGGGAGCAAGTTTCGTTCCCAGGTACCAGGTCTGATCCTGGATTGAGTCGCAGACGTGCGCTTGCATCTTAGCGTAGCCCAAGGCCCAGTGGTAGATCCAGGGCTTCACAGCGCCACCAGGTGGTATGGGACACCACGCTGGTTCAGATCTGATTGGGAGTTCGTGATGGTTGGGTGGAGAGCAGCCTGCTCAGTTTCTCACGTGGTGTGTGTTTGTTTTGCAGATCAGAGGTTTCAGGAGTGCGGGGATGTGTCAGTTGGTATCAGAGCCAGCTCTTGAGGTAGGAATTTCTTATGCGAGTACTTTGGATGATTTCTTCCTCCAGGTATGCCCTAAATTTCGAAATTTGCTGCTGCAAATTCTGGTTGGCTCCTGGGTTATCAAGGGTGGTCAGGATGTAGGGAAAAGGTAGGAGGAAGAAGGAGAGAGTTTTGAAATTCCTGAAGGGTGCTGAGAGTGAAGGATGCACGTAGTAGGGAGAGAGCAGAGAAGAAGGAAAGAGAGGCGATAGGGTAGCTGAGTTGCAGGCAAGCAAATAGTGACTGACAGGGCTGCGATGGAGGCTGTGATTGTGCGCCATGGCTGGTACGATTTTCGGCCAGGGCAGGGAGAGGCGCAAGGAGCTGGAACAGGGTGCGGCCACCCTGCGAGAGGTATTGCTTTTTTCGAAAAAAGCACCACCCTCCAAAGCTGGGAGGGTGAGCCTTTTTTGGAAGCAGGGCTTCCTAATTAGGCTGCCCTGCTCCCTATATAGTTGGACAGGGTTCCAGCCCCAGCCATAGCCTTGCAAGGAGCCCTCTCTGTCCTACGAAGTGACTGCGCCATCGAGATTCGGGACAGCCTGCGCCAGGCGGTCGTACAGCCTGCGTCATCGGCCGTACAGCCTGCATCATCAGCTGTACAGCCTGCATCATCGGCCATACAGCTTACGTCAGCACCATACTGCCTGCGTCAGCCACTGTACGCACACGTCAGCAACTGTACGGACTGCGTCAGCGTCCGTACGGATCGCGTCATCGGCCGTACAGACTGCATCATCAGCTGTACAGCCTGCGTCATCGGCCATACAGCTTACGTCAGCACCGTACTGCCTGCGTCAGCCACCGTACACACGTCAGCAACTGTACAGACTGCATCAGCGTCCCTACGGATCGCGTCAGCAGCCGTACAGCCACGTCAGCCATCCGTACAGCTGCGTCACCTGTACGGTCAGCAGGAGGGTACCGTACGGTACGGATTGCTGCAGAATTCCGTACGCTGCAGCCTGCATCGAGTTCAGCCAGACTCCGGGATTTTTGCACCTCCGGTTCGTCAGTTTTCAGCATCTCTTTCCGTCAGCATCTCTTGGGACGGTTTTCCTCTGCTCCATTCTCCTTTCCGAATCGATTCATTCAGTTATTTGGTTCGTCAGTTTTCAGCATCTCTTTCCGTCAGCATCTCTTGGGACGGTTTTCCTCTGCTCCATTCTCCTTTCCGAATCGATTCATTCAGTTATTTCTCTCAGTTTATATTCAAATCAGATTTCAAGTTCTGTCTGATTCTGCAAATCCCGAGTTCACCATGGGAGAGCAGGATTTGGATTACACTCCTATGGGAGAAAAAGATCAGGGTCTTTATGATGACCTGATTACGAAAAAGGCCTCCAGTGAATTCACCACTGCTCTGGATGGAAAATTCGAGCAGGTTAATGTGAATCAAACGGAGTTGACACAGCAACTCCAAGGGATTCAAGCGACTCTCACTCTTCTGGCTAGCACTGTGCAGGCACTCACGCATGTGGATGCCATGGCTTCAGTGCTAGGCCCGAACATAACTCCAGACCCTTTTCCGGGAGATCAAAAGTCTTGAACTAAGGAGGTGGTTGACACTTGGTTACACAAGTGGCAGGTACACTTCCAGTTCCACCCGTACCCAGATGAGACGAAGATCCAGCTTGCAGCCGGTTTCATGTCAGGTAAAGCGTTGCTATGGTGGAAGGAACTTCAGCCTAAGTCGGATACATGGATAGATTTCGAAGGGGTCTTCAGGAAGGAGTTCCTGAAGAAGGAGTACGATTATGATATCGTCGGCAAGCTTAAAGCCCTCCATATGTCAAAGCTAAACTTGTCCTTTGAAGTTTATCTTCAAAGATTTCAGGATCTGCAGACCAGGGCCACAAAGATGGATCCAGTGACCTTGTTAGGTTTCTTCGTGGATGGTTTGCCAGATTCATACAAGTTGCAAATAAAGAACAACAAATGCACAACGTTGCAAGAGGCCATGAATTACGTGCGTATTTATGATGATACCATGGCCAGTGCCAAAGCAACTACAGTTTCCGACACGAGTGGAAAGAACAAACGCAAGTTCTTTCAGCCTACGACTGGTACCGGGGAGACGAAGTCTACGGACAACGCCTCCAAGAAAAACTTGACTCAGGCAAAGAATGGTCGAGCCCGTTTCCTTCACACTTTGAAGCTTAAGAAAGAAGGACGTTGCTTCTATTGCGAGGAGCAGGGCCACACCAAGAATGAGTGTCCAAAGCGCAAGAATCAAAAGTTAGTGCTTGGACCGAAGCTCCGGGCGGGTCCAGGTACCAAAGCCAAGGGAGTGAACCAAGTTTCGATGACAGGTATTTCTGTAAATGTCATTACCTGCCCACTTTCTTGTAATTGCACTTTCAATACTTCGTTGTTTGGTTCCCATGATCTTTTTCGAGTTTATGGAGAAGTTATGGACCAACAGGTTCACATTCTCTTTGATCGGGGCAGCTCTCACAACTTTATTAATTACAAATTTGTGCAGAAGATGGGGCTGTCCACAGTACCTAGCGATCACACCTATGAGGTGCAGCTTCCAACTGGGAAGCAGTTTTGGGATCGCAAGGTTGAAGCGCTTCCCATTCCGATTCAAGCTTACACAGGGGCTCTTACATGTTATGTTATGCACCTGGAGCATGTAGACTTGTTGATCGGAATAGAGTGGTATAAAACCCACAATATTCAGATTGGATGAACAGAGCATACACTTTCTTTTGTAGATAAGGACACCCAATTTTGTATTCAGTGTGATAAAATTCCCTCTTCTTAGGGACCTATTGTATCTGCGATGCAGATTTGGAATATATTAAACACTTCTCATTATGATGTCTATCAGTGTGTTTTGATTCCGCTTTCTTCATTTGTTGTCTCTGTAAAAATGATTTAAGCGTGTTTGAACACCGTGAATTGAGAATGTTGTTAGATAGTTTTTAAGGATGTATTCCCTGCTCAACTGCCGAAAGGTTTACCTCCAAAACGGGCAATAGATCATCGCATAGACTTAGTCCCAGGGGCTCAACCTATCAGTGTACCACCTTATAGGATGAGCCAGGTTGAGAAGGATGAGTTAGCTACCCAGCTACAGGATTACCTGAATATGGGCTATATACGCCCAAGTAAATCACCTTGGGGTGCACCTATCCTTCTAAGAAAGAAGAAAGATTCTTCCTAGAGAATGTGTATAGATTATAAACGATTAAATAAAGTGACAATTAAGAATCGATACCCTCTACCTCGTTCCGATGATTTGATAGACCGTTTGGCCGGAGCGAAGTATTTCACTAAGATTGATTTGCGTACGGGTTATCACCAAATCCGTATCTATGCTAAACACATAGATAGAACCGCATTCCGAACTAGGTATGGTCATTACGAATTCCTCGTATTACCTTTTGGTTTGACCAATGCTCCTGCCACCTTTCAACAGATGATGAATGATTTGTTCAAGGATTCTCTGCGCAAATTTGTTGTAGTGTTCTTAGATGACATCTTGGTATATAGTCGAACGCTTGAGGATCACATAGGACACCTCCGGATTGTCTTAGTTATTATAAGAGAGCATAAGCTCTATGCCAAAATGAGTAAATGTGACTTCTTTATGAAGGAGATCATTTACTTAGGACACAAGATTTCTTCTGAAGGTATTAGCATTGATCTGAATCGTATCCAGAAGGTTTTAGAATGGCCTATTCCTCAGACTGTGAAACAACTTCGTTCTTTCCTAGGATTTATGGTATTTCTACGAAAATCTGTGCGTGATTATTCACATATCACGGCACCCCTGACAAACATATTGAAAGATCGTGGACGCAGGTCTACCCAGCCAATCTCTTGGAATGATGCAATGAACAAGGCTTTTGAAACCTTGAAGTTCTCTATCAAGGAAGCACCCGTTCTTGCATTACCCGATCCTACCCGGCCTTATGTTTTAGAGGCCGATGCGAGTGATTATGCGATTGGGGCAGCCCTATTCCAAGAGGACAGACCTGTAGCTTTCGAGAGTGAGAAGCTAGACGACACTCAATATCGTTGGCCCACACTCGAGAAGGAACTTTATGCTGTAGTGTATGCCCTTAAGGTTTGGAGACACTATTTGTATGGTTCAAAGTTTCTTGTATTGACTGATCATCAGTCAATTAAGTATGTGTGTGACGGATCAGAATTGAGGGGACGGAAAGCTAGATGGACAGAATTAATGCAAGATTTTGATTTTGAAATACGTTATCGTAAGGGTTCGTTGAATAGTGTGGCGGATGCCTCAAGTCGAGTTAAGTTTGTAAATGCTCTGTCATTTACGGAAATATCCTCATACCTATTTCAATCCTTGAGAGGGCTATACGCAACTGATAGTCTTTTCAGTTCTTATTGGCAGAGAGTCCAGGATGGGAGCTCCATGGTTGACCAGGACTCAGGGATTGTGCCACCTACGATACAAGCGGCGGGAGGTCAGTGGATGATTAGGAACGGCTTGCTGTTCCGGAATGAAAAGATTTGTGTGCCAAATGTTCTGGACCTTAAATCCAAGAGCTCTGGGAGTGTCATGATGCTCCTAGTGCTGGACATCCGGGTATACATAGGACTCTGTCTCTTGTGAAGCATACCTTTTATTGGCCTAAGATGCGTGCATTTATTGAGAACTATGTAGTAGGTTGCCGGGTTTGTCAGGTTACTAAGGCAGAACGTCTTAGAAGCGCGGGCTTATTACAGCCATTACAGATTCCAGGTAATAAATGGAAAAGTATTTCCATGGATTTTATTACTGGTTTGCCTCGAACGCGCAAGGGTCATGACTCCATTTGGGTCATAGTTGACCGTTTGACAAAAATGGCTAGATTCTTACCTACTAGAACAACTATTTCAGCTGTTCAGCTGGCTCACGAGTTTGTGGACCACTTGTTTAAGCTGTATGGTTTGCCATCTGACATAGTCAGTGACAAGGACTCAAAGTTTACAAGTAACTTTTGGACACTTGTTTTTGAGAAGTTAGAAACTACTCTAAGTATGAGTTCCTCGGATCATGCACAATCCGATGGCAGTACAGAGAAGGTTAACCAGTTGGTTGAAGACATGCTTCGGGCATATGTATCTAAGAGACAGTCTTCATGGGAGGATTATCTACCTATGATTGAATTTGCTTACAACAGTGCAAAGCATTCTAGTACTGGTTACAGTCCTTTTATGCTTATGTAAGGGTTTCAACCTAAGTCACCAATTATGGTTGGGTGAAAAGGGATTCAAAATGCTAAGAACTTCTTGCTAGACATGCAGGAAATGTTGCAGTTTGCCAAAGAGTCTATTAGAAGTGCCCAAGATCGGGACAGATTTTATGCTAATAGACATCGTTCACCTAGAGAGTTCTTTGAAGGAACGATGGTATATTTGAGAATTTCCAAGGAATCCAAGAGCCTAAGTACTGGTTTGGTTCCGAAATTATCCCCCAGATACTTTGGTCCTTTCAAGGTCATTAAAAGAATTGGACCAGTTGCATATCGACTAGAATTGCCTCCTGATGTTAAAGTACATCCAGTCTTTCATGTCAGTAGACTGAAAGAAGTCTTGGGTGCGGATGATCAACTTGTTTCTCCTCACGAGATAATAGAAGTTACAAATTTGACTTTTATTCCACACGAACCTGAGTATATTCTTGAATTTCGTGACAGACAGATTCATAATCGATCTATCACGGAATACAAGATCAAGTGGAAGGATCGTGTTGAGGAGGATGCAACATGGGAGACATTACAAAACCTCCAAAGAACATTTCCAGGTTTTTTAGCGAACTCAGGAGTGAGTTCTTAGAGGAGGGGGAGTATGTCATGTGCACGGATTGGTATCTGACGTGTACTAGGTACACAGGACTAGCTCAGGTAGCTTGG
This sequence comes from Dipteris shenzhenensis, assembly GCF_047967505.1. Lineage (NCBI taxonomy): Eukaryota > Viridiplantae > Streptophyta > Polypodiopsida > Gleicheniales > Dipteridaceae > Dipteris > Dipteris shenzhenensis. The sequence continues at coordinate 7,231,401 of NC_141608.1, forward strand.
GGAGGCTTAGAGCTAAGCAGGCTTGATTCTCGGGTTGAGTGGCAAGGGTACGAACTATTTATAGGTCTTCGCTATTTTTGGCGCTCGGGGCCCGAGTCTATAAAAAGGGCCCAGGGGGTTCAGTTCTCAGTGTGCAGTTGGGAGCAAGTTTCGTTCCCAAGTGCCAGGTCTAATCCTGGATTGAGTCGCGGACGCGCGCCTGCATCTTAGCGTAGCCCAAGGCCCAGTGGCAGATCCACGGCTTCACAGCGCCACCTGGTGGTATGGGACACCAGGCTGGTTTGGCTCTGATTGGGAGTTCGTGCCAGTAGCTCAGCTCGTGGCTCGGAGGGAACATCTCCTGATTCGGGATCACATCCCGTAGATGTCATGGTTGGGTGGAGAGCAACCTGCTCAGTTTCTCACGTGGTGTGTTTTGCAGATCAGAGGTTTCAGGAGTGCGGGGATGTGTCAAGGTAGGTGAGAGCATTTCCATGGACTTTAAATTGATCTGCCTACGACCCAAGGTGGATATGATTCTATCCTTGTGTTGGTTGATCGTCTTACCAAGATGGTTCACTTCATTCCGACTAGGGAGTCTATTAGTGCCCCGCAATGGCGGATTTGTTTATTAAACATATATTTCGTCTACATGGATTACCCAGACCCACAGTGTATGACACGGATGTTAAATTTACCGATCGCTTTTGGACTGCAATGTTTGAGGCACTAAGGACTGAGTTGAGAATGAGTAGTGGGGATCATCCTGAAACAAATGGTCAGACGAAAATAGTCAACCAAACTTTAGAGGATATGCTTGGAGCGTATGTTTCATTGCGGTAACATACGTGGGATAAGTGGTTGCCATTATTAGAATTTTCCTACAATGATAGAAAGCATTCTTCTACAAGAATGAGTCCATTTGAGTTGAACTATGGTTATAGAAAAGCAAATCCAACTACGGTCGGAATACCTCAAAAAGAGCCTAGTGCCGTGAACTATATGGTTCACATGCCGGAGATGCTAGCACTTGTGAGAGCTAAAATCCGCCAAGCCATGGATAGATCTAAAGCATATGCGGATGAATAGGGAGGCTATGTGAGAAAAAGTTACATTAGCAATTTCTTATGGAAAGAGGGAGATAAGGGAGGCATAAATTGAGGGGAGGCAATATTTTGCCATGTGTCCCAATTGGAGGGTTCTGGAATTCGTTGTGCACTGCCTTGGAAATCGTTATAAAGCGTTGTGCATCGTGAGTGCACTTTGCTGCTGCTGCTTCTTTTATCACTGCTAACGACGATGAAGCTTCGCACGAAGCTCCATTGCAAGCGCAAGGAGAGGGCTAGGGGGAGGGGAACAGCTGAAATACTTATTGTGGCCGATTGCTTCTATCACGGACAAAGGCACACACACAAAGCCCTTGATGTATGGCCACAACAAGGGAAAGAGGGGACAGGGTAGGCAGAGCGAAGGGAGTGAGAGGGGAGGGAGGGGTGACTTGGAGGGGAAGCTCCATGGTGGAGAGAGGCACGGCCGAGGGGAAGGAGTCGCCGGCGACGCAACAAACCTTCAGGTCTGGTTGTTGCAGGATCTGGGGTAAGGGTTGGAGGTTAATGTTTAGATTAGGTTAATTTAGATTAATGTACATTAGGGGGTGTAGCTTAGGTTAATGTTTTAATTAAATCACCAATCAATTTTTTCGGTGAAAGATCTAAATTTCCTAACTTTTGTTAACCGAATCCTAATTCTGAATTTCAAGATGAATGAAACACAAAATTACAAACCTAGTGCAACAAATCCCGCGCAAATCCGATGTTTAGGTTAGGAGATATAGAATTTAAGAATCTAGTAGAGGCATTAGGGAAGACTAGGGAGGATTAGGGAGGATTAGTATTCTTATTGAAACGCAAAGTTTTTCATAAGATCCACAATGACATTAAATTATTTTCAGTCATTGGAAGGAGAATACTTCACACTCCAAGTCTCTGACTGTAGGAGAGTATGCTAAGTTATCATCCCGATATTGCGGGCCGTGGTTAATTCTTAAAAGAATAGGCACGGTAGTCTATAAGTTGGAATTACCACACGGTTGTAAGGTGCACTCAGTGTTTCATGTTTCTCTTTAAAAAAGTTTGTGCACCCAGGTGACTCACTAATCGAGGGTGTTGTTTTGTTTCAGGAGATAGAGGATAATGCAAGGCGCAAACCAACAAGAATCCTAGACCGAGGAGCAATGCAAGTACACAATCGGAAGATATCCACGGTGTTGGTTGCATGGCATGGTCTACCTCTATCTTGAGGCTACTTGGAAATCTGTGTACCAGGTGCGGAGCGTGCAAGGTCACTGATACCCAAGTCGAGATAACATGACCTCCAAAGGATCAGTGGACATTTTCCTTTAGAGGACCAACTTGTATATTATATTTCATTGTGCTTCAAATATGTGGTCAAAGGAATCAATGTCAAGGTCCTTGATGAGGGCGGAATGGTGCAGACTAGGTGGTTCTAAGGCTAAGGGCTTAGGTGCGCCAATGTGTAAAAGCCAAGGGGCAAGTGTATTTAATGTACTCCAAGAGAGGGGGAAAATGGTGTGCCAAGGATGGGCCTCAAAAACGATTACATGTGGCAAGTAGAACCATCTAGGGAGCTGTGGGCTCTGGTGTATGCATGTAGGAAGAGAAAATCGTTGAATCTTAAGTTCATACTACGCGCAAAGGTTGGCTGGGCAGTACAACTATGTGCCATTGCCCATGATGTGAGAATTGGGTTAGGATCTACAGGTTTACAGCTTCTACGTGTATCAGGGACAGTGGTTGGGAAAGCAGGACTGGGCCCTTTGGGTTAAGTGGAAGCATAGGGCCATTTTTCAGCTCTCTTCTTTACAAGTTAAGCCTGGGGTCATCCTGATCACAGTGTGAGTGCATGCAGAGAGGTTTTGACCAGAGTTACCCACTAGCCACTGAACCAGACCTCTCGCAGCTTGACCATGACGCATTAATGCACTGGGCCTACTGAAAGTCTACTCAATCTAAGATCACCACACAGACCTCCGACTCTTGTAAGATGTATTCAAATGCAACTAAAAGAATGTTACAAATCTCAATTATAGTCCACATGGCCCAAACTCTGAAAAAAGAAAACATTTCAGGGCATTAAGTGAGAAAAGAAACTTAACTTGACCAACAAGTAAGGCTGTACATGCAACTTCATTAAGCAGGCTCTACATGCAACTTCATTAAGCATGACCACAAGAGCATCGTCTGAAACAAGGAGTTGAAGTCCAATGCATAACAGAAGCATACATGCAAAATCCATCCATCCCACAAGAAATTCAAGTTCTGCAAGTTCTGCCAACATCATCCCAGTCAAGATGTTTTGATGTATTCTGAAAAAGTGCTGCATCATATCTACACTGAAAGTCTGCATTGCTATCGAAAGTATGGGCTTTGAATTCACAACATAGGAAGAGAGCAAAATTTTCAGTGCTTTCCTGCTTGGCAAGGTGGTGGTAAAGAATACTACATGCAAAAGCCATCCATCCCACAAGGGATTCAAATTCTGCCAACATCATTCCAGTCAAGATGACACACTGTCAACAGGGATAAAAGGTGCATTATGATATCTACGCTGAAAGTCAGTTCAAGGAGGATAACAACCCTGCAATGCTATTGAAAGTATGGGCTTTGAATTCACAACGTAGGAATGAGCAAAACTTCTAGTGCTTTCCTGCTTTTGACAAGTTAGTGGTGAAGAATACTACAAGCAAAAGCCATCCATACCACAAGGGATTCAAGTTCTGCCAATATCATCTCAGTCAAGGACGCATTGCCAACAGGGATTAAAAGGTGTTGCATGATATATAACCTGAAAGTCAGTTCAAGGAGGATAATAACACTAGCAATGCTACAGAAAGTATGGGTCTTGAATTCACAACATAGGAACAAGCAAAACTTCCAGTGCTTTCCTGCTTGACAAATTAGACGTAAAGAACACCACAATGAAGTCCAATAGCCCCTTTTGACTTCCCCAAAACAGCAGTAAAGACAAACCTTCTCAATGTTCTCCATCATGATGCCCTTTACTTCTGAAACCTGAGCCTTCACTTTGGCTAGTTTGTTCATCTCCTCAGGATGATCAACACAGTACTGCATATGGTCCTTCAACTTAGGCCTGCAGGATTCCCCAAACAATTCGTCTGTGGGTCAAACCAAACAAACTGCTGTTCAGAAAACTATTGATATAAAACCTTTTGAGTGTATAACATTTCACACACCCAAAGTCTCGGTCAAGGCTGTGCACAGCAGCTGTGTCAGCCTTCCCACCCCCATATCGCCGCTTGAAGTCCTCCTTGATGCGGTCCAAGAATGCAAAGGGCACTTGCCTTCCAACTGTCTCATCGGCAACGACCATATAAGCTGCAATTATCAACTGAAATTAGAACAGATACCCTTAAGAGAGAGAAAATTAGCTAAATGCCCACAGTTACGACAAACTCCACATTAACCCACGTCTAAGGACCAATAAAAATGTGCTCATCCTTTTTATATGCATATGCTTAATTCACAGAATCAAAGGAGATTTTTACAAAGATTAGAAACCAATCTTTAGAAAGTTAAAAGTACCACCAAAGATCATCTGTGGGAGGAGAAAGAGAGAGAGAGAGAGAGAGAGAGAGAGAGAGAGAGAGAGAGAGCATTGGGAGCCTCACATACATGGATCTTCACGAATGCCCCTTAACACGTAAGGGTTTCCCCTTGATGAGGGGTCTAGCACCATTTAGCAACTGCTCTCGTGCATGTCAACCTCAATGCAAGAGGAGATAGAACATCAACAACTCATTAGGCACCAAACGTCTAGGACCAAAAGGGCTTCATGCTAGCTCAAAGACTCACATTAGTTGGGCACAATGGGACAGAGGACCAGCTAGATTCACAGACTCATTGTGCTATCCCCCCTAGCAATTGAAAGAGCTTCGATAAATATGAGAGGGGCAAGTCGCTAAGGAGATCGATGCAACCTATCCTAGAGGCCTATCGGAAGGAACTTACACAAGGGGGGGCAAACATTGGTTAGCTCAATTCTCTAGGGCAAGAGGCCCCCTGAGTCCTTATCACAACTTATCACTTTAAGTTGTGCTCTTAAGAGTGTTGTCATTTACAAGAGCAACAATTGCCAAAATTGGGTTTGGTTCCCTTAGTTAGGGTCAACAGAGGACTTCCCTTTTTCTCTTACACCATCAACATTAGCAGATGCCTATACCTTGTTAGAAATGACCCAACAGAGGGTACGCACAGCGGAAGACTAATAGTAATGCCGGGGGGGCAAACATTGGTTAGCTCAATTCTCTAGGGCAAGAGGCCCCCTGAGTCCTTATCACAACTTATCACTTTAAGTTGTGCTCTTAAGAGTGTTGTCATTTACAAGAGCAACAATTGCCAAAATTGGGTTTGGTTCCCTTAGTTAGGGTCAACAGAGGACTTCCCTTTTTCTCTTACACCATCAACATTAGCAGATGCCTATACCTTGTTAGAAATGACCCAACAGAGGGTACGCACAGCGGAAGACTGATAGTAATGCCTAGGAGCTCACACAGTGTGCGTGTGGGGTGTGGAATCACAAACTAGTAAATAGACAACGCTCAAAGACAAATATAGAAGCAACACTTTATATTTCCGTCCGTCCACAAAGTAGGACAGGATACAATACCAACAGGTTCTACTACTAGATGTCGAGCACTTCTAGATCTCTGAGCCCGCGTGCTCCACCTCAAGCAAATGTAGACTCTCTGTCTAGAGTGATCCTCTCCACCTTGCTGTCTGGAAACCTGGCTAGGTGGGCAGCCCTCCTCAACTTAGTCTGCAGCTTCTCTGTACCTCCTTCACCTCCTGGATATAGGCCCAAGGTAGGTCTAGTGCTGCTCCTATCTGTTGGCTGAAGTGCTGCACTAGAAGATATGGAATGAGAGCATGGAAGTCCTCCTTTTATAGGGCGCAAGGCCACCTTGAATGGACCGACCAGCCAGCCTCATCCTGGCCAACCAGTCTGCTTGTCTGGAAACCTGGCTAGGTGGGCAGCCCTCCTCAACTTAGTCTGCAGCTTCTCTGTACCTCCTTCACCTCCTGGATATAGGCCCAAGGTAGGTCTAGTGCTGCTCCTATCTGTTGGCTGAAGTGCTGCACTAGAAGATATGGAATGAGGGCATGGAAGTCCTCCTTTTATAGGGCGCAAGGCCACCTTGAATGGACCGACCAGCCAGCCTCATCGTGGCCAACCAATCTGCTTGCTGGCCGACCTGGTTGGCTGGTCCAACCAACCCTATATAAGGGCCCTGGCCAGGCCCTTTTGGGCTGCTGCTAGGCGGCCCTTTTGTTGCTGCTGGAGACCCTCTTGCAGGATTCATACCTGCCCACAGACCCCCGCCATGCAACCATACTGCAGCTATACAGGTCCGCGCCCTGTTCAGGACCTACTGCAGGCACTGCGCACAAGCCTGCCCAAACAGGTTGCCATGCTGCGCCTCCAATTGCAGGTCCATGGCCTGACCTTTGCCTCGACAGCTGCCCACATGGCAGCTCATGTGCTGCCCATGTGGCAGCCCCAATATTTCCAGGTCTACCTCCCCCATGCTCTCCTCATATGGGGGCTTACAAATGGGGAGGTGACCATTCCAACCCCCCCTCTCACCGACACATCCAGGCCCAATGCCAACACGTCGATGATGATGCTCCAATGACTCCCGGGTCATAGTCCTCTGGAACACTTTGATGTCGAATTCTTTTCCTGGCTTTTCATCCAATGGCTCCTACTCCACCAATTCTGGTTCCGCTTCCGCACACCATCCTGATACACAGGTCCATCTTTGGTAGCACCTCCTGGCACCACCATCTTCAGTCACATTCCTGCCTTCGAACTCAAGCAATCCAGCCGTCACGATGTTCCAATTGTCCCCCTCATAATGAGTGAACAACAAGGAGTTTTCCAAGCACCATGCTCTGAGGGTCTGTTTCAACCCATCCTTCCTTTGGCAAGGTCTGTAACCAATGAATATCTCCAAATCACCAGGACCATGAACTCTCATTGAGTTCTCAAGAAAGTACTCTTCTGGCTTCAGTACCCTTTGTCCATCACCTTCCAGCAATCTACGTCTGAGATTTGAAGAAGCACCAATACTTCCCCTTCTGCCTTCGAAGGAGGGCAATTCCTTCCAATCTCGCATCACCGAAGACAAATAAAGAGCAGAGTCTCTCCACGGCATGCTATAAAGGCTCAAATGTTCCTGACATCAAGTACATACCAAACCGCCATACTACCTGTGTGCTTGCTCTGAAAGCAAACCATGGGACAATATAGGATTACACAGGCTTTTGGTGGGTGCCTCAATGAGGTAACAACATCCATCTGACCATAAGACCCTAGGGTCCTCCATGGAATCCACCCTCGTGTCTGTGTCGACAGCCACACACCTGGAAGGTACCAAGAGCTCCATGTTGTCCTTCACCTTCACAAAGGCATCTGACTCCTCGTCAACCCACACCTCTATGTCAGACATCCTCGCTGTGGTTTCTTGGTCAACATATCTGACCTTGGTTACACCGTGATGTCACGAGGAACAACTCTTCGATTACCATGTCACGAGGAACAACTTTGTATCTCCCTCAGAATCTGAGTTGAACTCCTTCCTTTTGCTTTTCTAATCCGCCTTCTTCTTTCTGCAGTCCTTTGCAAAATGTCTTGGCATATCACAGTAGAAGCACTTCTTCTTCTGCTTCCTCTTGGAAGTATCCTCGTCATCAGAGTCGTCTTTCTTGGACATGCCACCATTAGGATTGCCCTTACCTTTGCCGGTGTAATCATTCGCCAGCAGCGCCTTGCCAGTAAATAGGCAATGCTCAAAGACAAATATAGAAGCAACACTTTATATTTCCGTCCGTCCACAAAGTAGGACAGGATACAATACCAACAGGTTCTCCTACTAGATGTCGAGCACTTCTAGATCTCTCAGCCCACATGCTCCACCTCGAGTAAATGTAGACTCTCTGTCTAGAGCAATCCTCTCCACCTTGCTATTTGGAAACCAGCCTAGGTGGGCAGCCCTTCTCAACTTAGTCAGCAAATTCTCTGTCTCCTTCACCTCCTGGATATAGGCACAAGGTAGGTCTAGTGCTGCTCCTATCTATTGGCTGAAGTGCTGCTCTAGAAGATATGGAATGAGGGCATGGAAGTCCTCCTTTTATAGGGCGCAAGGCCCCCTTGAATGGACCGACCAGCCAGCCTCATCCTAGCTGACCTGGTTGGCTGGTCCAACCAGCCCTATATAAGGGCCCTAGCCAGGCCCTTTTGGGCTGCTGCTAGGCGGCCCTTTTGATGCTGTTGGAGACCCTCTTGCAGGCTTCATACCTGCCCACAGACCCCCGCCATGCAGCCGTACTGCAGCCATACAGGTCCGTGCCCTGCTCAGGACCGGCTGCAGGCAATAACCCTGCGCACAAGCCTGCCCAAACAGGTCACCATGCTGCGTCTCCAATTGCAGGTCCATTGCCTGCCCTTTGCCTTGACAGCTGCCCACATGGCAGCTCATGTGCTGCCCATGTGGCAGCCCCAATATTTCCAGGTCTACCTCCCCAATGCTCTCCTCATATGGGGGCTTACAGATGGGGAGGTGACCATTCCAACATACCTAGTGGCTGCCCTTGAAGGCCCTCACATGAGAAACCTTCCAAGTGCCACATGAGGTGGTCCCACTTATGGACCAACCATACCATGGAAGATCTTGGATTTCTCCTGACTATAAAGTCTTGATATTCCTAAGGTGGTGTAATGAAGGCCAAAACTAGGTCATGTTAGTGGGCATTCGAACTAAGGCGATTGGTGAATGGCAAGGATTTCCCCATCCTCAATGATCAACAAAGGTGACTAGTGAGTTTGCACGGAATTGCATGCCATCATTGTGGATCTTTGTTGGTTGAAAAGACAAGAACTTTCAGTCCCTCTCTCAAGTGGAACAAAGGCTGGTTCAAGAGGGGACAGAAGGGGCACACCATGCCGATACAGCCTAGATTCCCCAGGTGGTTGCTTCAAACAAGAACTTTCAGCCCCTCTCTCCAATAGAACAAAGAGGGACAGAAGGGTCACAATGTACTGATACAGGCTGGATGAGTGACCTAACAGATGCAACTTGGCTTGGATTAATGCTTCCTTCTCAACTAATGTGATAGAAGCCATGCTAAAAATGTAGGATCCCTTCAAGAAGCTACATCCTGGCCTACAAATAATTCCGTTGCATGATGTGGAGGATGCATGTGACATTGGATTCGAAAAGAAAAGAACCGCTTACATCTATATGTTCTTGTTGCTTGTCTTACACTATAGATGTCAAGCTGAACCCTCTGGAGATGATACACATAAAAACAAGTAAAAGATAGCACTATTGTAACAGTGGCAAAGCCATCATGTCTCTTGCACACATTTTTTACCACTAAATATGGATTCTTGGTTTTGTGGTAACTTTTGTCTTTAATTTGGAAATTGAGACTTGCTTTGTAGTAACCATCGTAGAGCAAGTATATTTATTCAATCCACCTTTAAGCCTTGTACAATGTGTGTGTGTGTGTGTGTGTGTGTGTGTACCATATGGCAAGTGTGTGTGGTGTGTGTGTGTGATTTGTCTTATCTTTTCCTCAGGCCACTGCTTCCTATGCATTGGGAATGCATCATAGACCTATATGGAAGAAAATTGCTGATTTATTACACCCTTTTCTGCCTGTTCCTCCTGTGGCTGACACAGACAGGCTTACGGACTGGCAATTGCAACCCTCTGCTACATGCACTCATCCTGTTCCTCTTCCTGCCTTAACCTCCATCAAAGCCTATAGGCTTCTTCAGCCTCCTCCATGGATTCAGCAATATGCTAATTCTCTGTGACATATAAGGAAGCCCCTCTCATGGTGGCGGAAGAAACTCGGGATGTTATGGAAGTGTAAAATGCCATTGAAACAAAGACTTTTTCTTTGGAGATGTATGACAAGTACATTGTCAGTGGGGGTCACACTTGCTAAACGTCGCATTGCACCATCCACATGTTTAAGATGTCAGGCTCCTTCAAAGACTGTTATTCATTTGCTTTGGCACTGCCCGTGTACTAGGATCCTCCTCAAGAGAATTTCAGATTATCTTCGGATCCGTTTCCCGAGTCACAGATTTGGGAAACATTTCTGGCTCTTTGGCAGATTTATGAAGTCTTTGTCTCAATACTCACTATTTCTCTCTTGGGTGCGATATTGGGCTCTTTGGACAATCTGGAGTGAGCATAATTTGGCATACTTGGGTCAGCAGATTCACAAGTCATATGAATCTTTCCGAGCCTCATTGCGGCAATCCTTATGCCTGCCATGAGGGTGATATGGATGCTTCTTGCATAGAGCTTTTCTTTTTATGTTTCTGATCTTTGGGATACTCTCCATTTCGGAGACCTCTCATCATGTAAATTTATGAGCATATAAATATACTGCACTGGATATTACCCCCAAAAAAAAAAAAAAGTGTGTACCATATGGCCAGCCATGGGAGCCAGTGTACCATATGGCCAGCCATGGAAGCCAACTTGAGGGCCCTAGCCAAGAGGGACTGACCTACAATGGCGGTAGCATACACTCTCTCTCTCGCGCACACACACACACACTGAAAGCAGAATTTGGGAAGGTTTGAAAGCTCCATACAGCTTCCAAAATAAGTCGAGGGAGGTACACCTCTGGAACTAGGAAATGGTGTACCACGCTTGTGCAAACAGTGATCCTCTATTGATGCCCAGCCTGGGCACCTGGGCTCTTTAGAGCTTATCATGTTCCCAAAAGATGGGCAAACAATAGGTGAGCTACCTCACCATCCCCACCTTGAAAACCGAGATATATACCTTTGTAAGACTGGAATATATCCAATCTTACCAACCTTCAACTAGATTAATTTTGGATAATTACCCACATAAAATGCTTCTTTTTTTTTTATATAACTTTACTAAATGATGCAACAAGCACAGTAATCACATGAATCGTGCCTTGCCATTTGATTTGAGATGTAAAATGACACCATTCGGGGTTGGAAATAAAAAGATATGGGCTTTAAACACCTAAATTTCTAAAATTCGGCTTTAAAAACACTACCATCTTTACACCTAGTATTTCACTCCTTTCTTGTTGGAATTCAAGTCTAGTACTTCAAATTGTCAAATCCTTGAACAGTTCCCACTATTTATTTTGATATTTCAAGCATTTGGTAGTGTAGGGAACGTTCATGCCATCTGCCTCCAACTGCTTTCAAAAACATTCAAACCCTCAGCCTGAGCACCATCTTACTTATCAAAGGCAGATGCCTCAGTGGCAATCTGATTACAGAAGTCCATGCTCCCTCATTCAATGCCTTAGATTATTGCTTTCTTCGCTTTATAGCTAGACAATGGAGTACATGAAAAACTGCACTCAACATAGAGTTTAGGTATTGCTGCTGGCTAAGCAGTAATAATTCTGGGCAGGAGCCCAAAGTGGCCACTACAACCCACTCTTGCTGAATCTTATTTAGATAAGTCACATTCAAGTTCTCCCTGGAGAACTGCCAATTCCTTCACATGTGAAATTTCTTCTTGTCTTTCCATACAAGCATTACATCAGAAACGTCAAGGCTGCCACAAGGTAGAAACAGGACAATAAAGTGGTCAGATCAGAATGCTCAAAGGTCTGATAATCCCAAGCAGCTGGGAGTCCATATTCCTGACTCCAATTATTGGGTTACCTTCAGGGTCCATACCCAGACTCTCAGCAGCCAATTGATATAAAAAATCCACTTTCTGACAGGCTACTAAATTTACTGATCCCATAGAATAATCGGAAAAACCTCACAAGAAACGACCCATAAATCAAGGGCGAAACGTAACACTTTTACTGTCTCTCCTCGTTTGCACCATAACCTCCACCATATTTGAGTAACCTCCATAATATAGACAGAGATCGAACCACGGCATTACACAGACCATTCTTAAACACATAACAGCCATAGGATGCTGCCTAAGAAAGTCTCGACATTAATTGTGAAGCATACCACACTTTTCTCAATGCTGGTTTGACAGAAATACCTAGCAGCTTCATCGTTTCTTATCAGAAATATCCCAGTAACTTGCATTTTGCTCTGCCAAATGAATTTCTAGGGGAGGGAAAGATAGTGAGAAGGCCAACAAAAAACTCAGAGACCGTCTTGTGACTTCTAATGGGGTTCAAGTCCTAAATCTTTTTAGCCCTTCTTCGTTGCTATTCTGTGCACAGAAAAATTTGTATGCAGCTGACCTTATAGTAGTCCATCCCGCGTTATGAATCAAAATATACAAATAAGCTGAAGAATATCTCCAGAGATCTACACAAAATCGTAGCAACCAAAAAAAAATACCCTGATAACATGCACAGCTTTAGGGTGGAATTGTCATCTACGAGCACTCAAAATGCATCAGACATGTGGCAACGTCTTCCAAAATGTAGACAAGTTGGAAACCGTGGTTGAGCCTGAGAACGGTAATGATAACCCTAGGAAAGGTGAACTCTCTATGTGCGTCAATGCGCACATACTTTGAAAGCACAGAGTAGCACAAGCTTCTAACACACGTGCTCCAACTACGACCTGACCCGGTCTTGCGTCCGGTCCGATGGGGCACCAAGGGTAATTACTTTAGGTACAGGAGAAAGACCGTACAACCAAGCATCTACAGACGGGGGTCTAGAACCTAAACAAAACCGTCCGGGAGAGCGACCCGGCCCGTTTAATTTTCCCGTAAGGGAGCCACCTCGACAGCAAGCCCTCGGCTTGCCGAGATCGATCTAGATCGGGTCGAAGGGATGCCAGAATACGGAAAACCGACATTAACAAAATACGTACTGAAGCCATCTTCAACAAGGTAGTTGAAGGTGTGGCGATCGCAGGTGTAGGTGAACTTGCTATTGTTGGCGGGGAGCTTCTGGAGGCATTGGACGGCGATGGTGCTGAAGTTGCCGGTGAAAGCGGAGTATTCGGAGAGGACGACGCTACCACGAGCGACGAAGCTATAGATGAGGGATTGCTGGCCCATGGCGGGAGGGGGGAGGGGAAATCTGAGTCTGAGAGGGGGGAGAAATCTGAGGGGGGGGGGGGAATCAACGGTTTGCGAAGTCGAGAGGGGGAAGGGCAAGAACCATGGAAGGGAGGGGAGATCAGAAGATTTTGGGGAAGATGAAGATGATGAAGCAAAAATGAAGATGATGACGAAGAAGATGATTATGATAATTTAATTATGAAGAAGAAGAAGAAGAAGAAAGGAACCCCTCTTTCTTTCTTTCTTTCTTTCCCTTTCTCCTTCCTTCAAGTTTCCCACATGGAACCTTCCCCCCTACGACCTTTCCTCCCTCCCCTTCAAAGTCCAACCCCTCCCCCCCCACCATCCGCGGTGTCGTCGCCAAAGTTTGGATCCTCACCGTTCAATCTAATCCTCGCCGTTGGATCAACACTCTTCCCTTATCAAAACTGGGTTGTGGGCTCATCATCACCAGAGCCTGGATCCTCCACCGTCGGATCAAATCCTCACCTTTGGATCACACCTCTTCTGTAATGGGACCTACATTGCCGTAGGCCGCCTCTCAAGGGAAAACTAACATACATAACGAAATATACAATTAGTCAATTTCAATGTGTACATCACACTGTTTGATATTAATAGGTGCCCGTGATGTTGAACAATGCCTATTCAGTATTTGTCTTGTGGGACAGATGATTGGCGATTAAGGTAAGGTAAGGCATCGTTCCATGCATAAGGGGTGGCAAATATTAATGTCTTGAGATTGTTCATCGTTCTAGAAGGTTCGTCATTCAAAAAGGTTCCAATCTAGAAAATGACAAGTCTCTAGGCCCTGACACGCTGATAGCGGAATTCTTCAGAGCGTTTTGGTCCCTCATTGGGCCAGATCTGGTGGAGATGGCCAACGCACAACAGACAAGGGCCAACTATCATAGGACATAAATAGGGGTCTGATGAAGTTGTTCCTAAAAAGGCAGAACAAGCTCAAAGTGGGAGATTGGCGCCCCATCACAATTGCCAAGGCTCTTTCACTCTAAATCGGGGATATTTGTTCCAACGTGGTAAATCTGTAGCAGCAGAATGGCTTTGTCAAAGGAAGGGACATCTTCGAGAATATACTTAATGTTTATGAAAAACTCTGGACCTAGCCTCGGCCTCACACCAGCAGCAGGTGCTAATGTTCAGGTTCGACTTCGACAAAGCATATGACTGTATCCGATGGGATTTCCTAATTGAGGTAATGACAGAACAGAATGCTGGGATGATAGAAGGGGTTTGCCTCCCATCAGGCAACCAGATAACTGTCCAAATGTTTGCAGACGACATGGTATCTTTCACCCAAGAAGAAGAAGCCTCAATGAACTCACTAATGCTCACATTCTCGAAGCTCTACTCGGTGTCCGGCTCTATCTACAATTTAAACAAGTCTTTCATCATCAAAAATAGCTTCGACGTGATTCCCGCGTGGATTGAGGATCCAAACATTCAAGTGGTTCAACATGGAGAAGCAATCAGATATCTAGGAGCCCCACTAGGGGTTGGCCTCACCCTTAGGTAGAGGTTTGACTAGTTCAAAGAGAAAATCAAAGAAAAGCTAAGGAAGTAGAACGGTATCTCGCTGGGCTGGAATGCAAGATTGTTGGTTGTACAACATATCTTGGCCGCTTCTACTCCCTACATTGCATCCATTTGGAACTTTAAGAAAGCACAATGGGCGGAAATAGAAAAGCTATTCAGAGCCTTTGTTTGGGCAAAGGATAAAGGCCAAAAGGAAGATGCACACGGTTCTATGGGAGGCTCTCAAAGCTCCTAAATCCCAGGAAGGATTCAGTCTTCTAGACGTAAGGGTTAAAAACTCGGCACTGATCTGTAAATGGCTACTAGGACTCTTCGCCAACAATGCTCCATGGATTGAAATTGTTAAATTCATTCTAGAACAAGGGTATAACCGTCACGTAAGGGCTTGGCCCAACATGACATGGTACATGAAGATCTTATTTGCCTTCCCAGCACGCATAATAGGATCAGATCTTATTGCCGAAACTACTAATTATGTGGAAGGAGGGAATAAAGCTCCTCAACTAGAAAGGTTGAGGTGGATTGAAGGGAGACGGAAGCCTTGATGAATCCATCTGGTGGTCGATTGCCTTCCGTCCCCACAATGAAGTGTTTGCACTTCATGATCTTCCAAAAGCGAGGCGTCTCCACAGGAAAGAATTGTAGGTGTGGAGAGACATGTGCGGCCCCCAGCGCGGATTGGATACCTATGGAGGACTTGTGCAAGAATTACAGACACACAGAAGGAGAAAGAGACTTGTTCCAAGCGGTCATGGACAAAATTCTAGAGGATCGGCCATTGAGCATGCAGAGGACCAATGACGACAAGTTAGCATTCTGGGCTATGGGCAAAATAAGTCTTGCGAAAATTTCCACCAGGATCATGTACAAGAGAATGATGGGTAAATCTTCCACGTTGCATGACCTCAACAGGAAATGGAATCTTAGGCATTCACAAGGGCATTTGTAGTCCTTTTGTAGAAGAGGATATTATTATCCAAGATGGGTCAATGCATTCTTTATGTAAATGTGTGGAAGAAACGATTCTAGTGGATCTGGAAATGGTGCAAAGCAGGCAAAGCGAGCTTCCTCCTCTGGAAGACCCTCCACTAATGGTTACCATTGAGAGCTCGATTGGTAAAGATTCTACCGAACCCAGTTTGTCCTCTCTGCAACAAATCCCTGGAAAACGTGTGGCATCTGATGTGGAGCTGTTAGATCACTCAAGAAGCTTAGAGAGAGGTGGAGAGAGCAGTTAGATAACTGGTCTTATCTTCAAGCAACGGTTTCCTTGGCGATATGGGATACCCGTAATCAAATAGTCTTTTGTGATAACCCTCTGATAGGTTGGAGAGAGTCTAGAGTCCTTTCCCTAACCAAAGCCAATCTAAGAGACCTCAGTTGGTTACTCATAAAAAAAGACCTGGTGGTCTGTAGGACACTTCTAGAAATCAAAGTGTGCATGGAGTGATGGCATAACACTGCGTGCAGCGTAGGCTTAGGGGGTTGATGCCCATTTTGAGCCACTTTTTGTAATTGGTCTATTAGGGTTGACCACCCTCCTTTTTTATTAATATATACGGCATGTTTTTAAAAAATAAAAATAAAAAACCTATGCATACAGTTGAATAAAGTATGAGAGAAAGTTAAAGTAATTATATGACAAAATGAAAAAAGAATGTATTTACTTGGGTAGAATTTTACCTTGTGTAGGCTACTATTTGGGTTTGGGAAAGATAGTTGCTGGTGATCGATAGTATTGCTCCACGAATTATGGGACACTTTGTATGCAAACTTTCAATGGTTAGTGGCCATTGAGCCTACTGTGAATTGTTGTAATATGTTGTCAGTTGCTCGCTTATCTAGATCGGCACGCTCTTCAACTTCAACGTTGAACCCAAAGTAAAAGATTGTTATGCAAAAGATTGCTATTCCTTTAGTATATTTATCAAGTATTGCTTGCACTTTTGTGCAGGGCAACAACTCATCTATGGGCTCCTTCATTGGATAGTCTTTGTACAATATGCTTTATTAACCCATCTACGAGTTCATTGCTTCCTCTTGGTCTATCTTGCCTAATATGGGTTGCTTTTAGCCATCAAGGGATGATATTGCTCGTATGAATCAAATCCATAGATATATTCGTGTGGTAGTATCCCTGCTCTTCTCATATGTTTATCAGTGAAAAATAAATTGCCCTTTTTTTTAATATCTTTAGAGCGCGCTCTTCCTTGTCAAATTTTTTGTATTATTTTTTGTTTGAATTGTTGAAACAGCAACAAATAACAAGGAATTGATTAATAAAATTATAGAATAATATTAAATAGATTGAATCTTAGAATAATAGTAATGCATATACAAATACCTCTTTTATGCAAGCCATGTTTGTCAAAAGAGACACGGGCCTGGAAAAGTGAATGAGTTATACAATAAATAAATCTAGTATTTTTAGTTTATTTTAGAGCCAAGATTTGAGAATGGTTTCTTGAAATGTATAAGCATTTGTACAGTCATTAAAATTATCGTATTAAGCAATGGATGATGCATGGATATTACCATTTATCAATGTATGGGGGGGCATACTCGCTCAACTATGTTTTAATCGTATTTGTTTTGGACCATGGAGGCTAATTAACTTATGTTTATGCATGGATCAATTAATTTATTTAGGTTAATTTATTTATTTTAAGTTATGTCTAAGAGGAGTACACATTATTCAAGAGGGGGATTCGAACCCACAATGTGTTATTTCCCACATATGAGCCCTACCACTAAGCTATAGAGTAGAAAAGCATAATGGGTGCTAACTAAAATAATATAAATGGTCCTTCTTCCCTCTCCCCCTTTAGTAAGTGCCTTCTTCTTTTTAAAGCCCCCTTCAAATGGTCCCTATTCCCCCTCCTCCTTTAGCAAGTGCCTTCTTCTTTAATGCCCCTTCTTAAGTGGTCCCTTTTAATTGAAACTCCCCCCTCCCCCCTTTATCCCTTAGTTTAATCATGCCCTTTCCCTCTTCCTTTTCACCCCTCTTCTCTTCTCCACAACTAATTAATGGGAATTTTCCATTTTCAATGTATGGGGTCATATACTATCCCTTTTAATTGAAACTCCCCCTTCCCCCCTTTATCCCTTAGTTTAATCATGCCCTTTCCCTCTTCCTTTTCACCCCTCTTCTCTTCTCCACAACTAATTAATGGGAATTTTCCATTTTCAATGTATGGGGTCATATACTATCATTTTCAATTGCATTGTGGGTGTAGTATATAAGGCATGGGCAAGAAGTCAACTATTTCAGGTTTTAGAGTTTATATATCAAGTTTGGACAATGCATGCAATAGAAGATCCAAGCAATTGCACAATGAAAACTCAAATCAACTGAGAGACGAGATAGTTGAAAATTCCCTTATTATGCTTGACTCTGAGAACTATCAATGATGACTCAATCAACAACAACGCATCCCTACTAGGCTTTTTGTTATGTTACAACCTCAAAATGATCCAAAGGATCGATGATACTATGGACCCTAAAAGTTGCTACAGACAGACTAGACTAAAGGCACGAGCCTGGACAAAGAGAGTGAGATCATAGCCTTGAACCAATATTTGAAGACCGCCATGACTCCGAACTATGCGTGTCCTCTGAAAGAAGCGTCTCGTTGTGAGTATGTGGAGGTGCCTCCCTAACCAATCACCACGTGGCTTCCATGTAGTCAAACCACTAGCCATGCATGCCCTCATGCGTAGGACAAGCCAATCAGCTTCTCCTTCCTTTCATTGACCTATCACTAGCAACTATCAAGTCTTTTTTTTTCCCAAGTCATGAGACCTCCCTCCAAACCTTTCAACTAGAACATGACCCAATGAAGGTTTTGCTCCAACAATCCCTCCCTAAAACCGAATGGGGGAGGAGACGAAAACTAAGAACAACACATGCTGCATCACCTAACTCACGAAAAGAATACTATAGAAGATAACCAACAGGAGGACACTACTATAGATAATCCCAAACTCTGATGACATAGCTACCTTGATTCAAAACAAGTGTATCACCAAGAATCTAAAATGCCCAATCACCATCCATGATTGCAACAAAATCAATGCTCTCATTTGAAGAAGATTCTTCAGCCATGCATGTTTTTGTTTTCTCATCCTTTTGTCGTTTCCAGCAATGTTCTACAACGTGTCCATGCTTTCCACAATAACCACACGACTTCTTTTTCTTGGTACTATTTGAATCTTTCACACCATAAGCCGATTCTCCAGCTGGTTGAAGAGACTCCTCTCTTTTCTCTTCACTCAACAAAAGTTCCACATAATCTTAAAAATCTTCCTCATCATCCAAACGAATAATTTGTACCATGTCAACATACTTAGGAGGCACACACTTCATTAGAATCACTTTATGATCTTCCTCTTCAATCTTGGACCCAAGTTTGTTGAGCTATTGAAGTAGAGCCTACATCCGATTTAGAAACACTCCCAGAATTTTGGTCTCACCCATCTACAAAACATATAGCTCTTGCTTCAAACAAGCACTCGAGTGCTTCATCTTGACTCCAAACAGCGTCTTGAGTATCACCCAATTCTCTGCACCTGTCTTTGTAGTATCCAAATGATGAAATAAATATGCTCCGAGGGCTCAATCCATCATACCAATCACTCGTTCATTTTTTTGTTCCCACACAAGGATCTTTTATGCCTTGTGACCACTAATCTTGGGTCTCTTCTGATACTACACTCTAGAGATTCTTGTGCATGAACCACGACTTGGTCAACAATTGCCAACTAGAGAAGTTTTGTCCATTGAATGTCACAACACTAGCCTCTCCCTTAATCTTCTTGAGAGAATCCATAATGATCATGTAAATGAAGAGTAAATAAAGAACGTCTGGAAGCACGCTTTAGCCAATACGTCGATTGACAACCTTCTCCTACAACAATTTTTGCTCCTCATTCTTTTGTAAATTCATGGGAAGACAAGCTTTTTCGACCCGTATTTCTTTCAACTTGATCTTTGTGACATGCAAAACTTAGCACGCAAACTCAGATGCACAAAATCCTCACAAACCAAGCTCTGATACCACTATTAGGTTTTAGAGTTTATATATCAAGTTTGCACAACGCATGCAATAGAAGATCCAAGCAATTGTGCAATGAAAACTCAAATCAGCCGA
This sequence comes from Dipteris shenzhenensis, assembly GCF_047967505.1. Lineage (NCBI taxonomy): Eukaryota > Viridiplantae > Streptophyta > Polypodiopsida > Gleicheniales > Dipteridaceae > Dipteris > Dipteris shenzhenensis. Next base: position 7,251,192 of record NC_141608.1, read on the forward strand.
GACAAGAGATAGTTAAAAATCTCCTTATTATGCTCGACTCTGAGAACTATCAATGACAACTCAATCGACAACATCACATCCCTATTGGGATTTTTGCTGTATCCTTGAACCGATATGTGAAGGCCACCATGACTCTGAATTGTGTGTGACCTCTGAAAGAACCGTCACATCGTGATATGTGGAGGCACGTCCCTAACCAATCACCACGTAGCTTCCATGTAGTCAAACCACCAGCCATGCATGCCCTCAGGCGTATCACGAGCCAATTAGCTTCTCCTTCATTTCATTGACCTATCACTAGCAACTTCCAAGTCTTCTTGTTTGCCAAGTCATGAGAACCCCTTCAAACCTTTCAAGTAGAACATGACTCCATGAAGGTTTTTCTCCAACAAGCTGGTTTTATGCTATACAAGATACAAAGTTGCCATTGACTCATCACTCGAGAAAGCATGATGTATGTCAAAAACGATTCACGTATGATGATCAATGTTGTGCCGTGTAGTGTCAAGCCTTGTGACTTGTGTCCGGTTATGGCATATGCAAGCATGATTGGAAATGTCATCTTGTGGTACCATGTCCCATTCATGACCTTACGTGTGTACTTCGAGCATCTAAGTGGGAAGAGATGATGGCATAAATCTTTGTTGATATGCCTGTTGTTCAATGGCACCTCTCCTACATCAAAGGAGGTAACTCCTAAATCATAGGAACTCCACAATCATAGGCACCACCCCATGTGGGGGCCTTTGATTTACATCATCACCTATGTCATAGCCTATGGCACTAAGTGTGACTCTTCTACACACACACACACAACCATATGACTGCTAGTGGATGCACACATGCACCTAGCAAGGCCTTGATCACACATATCCCAACAAATACGTCCACTAGTATACCAAAGAAATTATGTCGAGAAAGATACAAAAGACCATGATAGGGAACAAAGAGAATGACTCTGACAACACTCGACTAGTGTCCCAGAGGTATAACATTGAGAAAGATATGAACAAAAAAGGCCAGCCATAGCAAAATGGCCAAAGAATCGACAGAAAAAGACAACACTGAATACCTGAAGAGGTGAACATGGAGAAACTTAGGCAATTTGCCCAAGTTCCCCATCGCTATGGGTAATAGTTTCACTCGGCCTACATACATACAATGATCTACACCCTAAGGCTTGAAGATAGTGTTATGGACTTGATTGCGGGTTGGTTACATTCCATCACACCCCTTTAATGGGAATGTCCTTCCTCTGTGTCAAACCAAGAGCTAATCGGTGTTTCTCAAAAAGCTCTTTACCAAGTGGTTTGGTAAAGATGTCTACAACATTCTCTTTGCTATCACAATGCTGCAGTGTGATGTCACCAAGTAACACTCTTTCTCTGCTGAAGTGCTCTCAGACATCAATGGCTTTGTCCTGGAGTGATATACTGGATTCAATGCTTGAGCCGATTGATTATCACAGTATATTGTTGTTGGATTTGACTCATCAAAGTAATATGTCTCTGACAATAGTCTTCTGAGCCATATAGCTTCACATGCACCTATAGTGAGTGCCCTACATTTTGCTTCGGTCAAAGACAAAGAAACTGTTGGCTATTTGTTTGACAACAATGATATAGCACTGTGACAAAGGAAAAATGCATATCCCTGTGTCAATCTCTTGGTCTCATGATGTGAGACATAGTCACTGTCACAATATCCATGCAACCTTGGATGACTTCCTCTGTATTCTATCCCAAACTGTCTTGTACCTCTGATGTATCTCAAGACTCTTTTGGCTGCATTTCAGTGAGACTGTTTTGGATTTGCCATAAATTGTGCTAGTGAACTTACCGCATAACAAATATCTGGCCGAGTGATAGTCAGATATATAAAAGATCCGATGATCTGCCTGTAGTATCTGCCAGTGAGTGTAGGCTTTTCTGAATCTTTAGTAAGTTTTAAACTCTGTCCCATGGGAGTGGCTGCAATCTTGCAATCTGCCATATGAAACTTCTTCAGGAGACTGTCAACATACTTGAGCTGACTCATGAATGTGCTATCTGAATCTCTCTAGAACTCAATTCCAAGACAATAGTGCATAAACCCAAGATCTTTCATGTCGAACTCTGCAGATAAGTCTTGTTTTAGTTTTCTAATGAAGCTATCCTTGCTTCCTGTCACAATCAGATCATCTACGTACAAAAGTGCAATAGTAATGTCTTCCCCTTGAACTCTGTAGTAGAGAGTATGATCTGCATTGGACTTCATGTATCCCAGATCAGTAAAATACTTGTCGATTTAGCTGTATCAACTTCTGGGTGCTTGCTTTAAGCTATAGAGACTCGTCTTAAGATGGCAAACCTTATTCTCCTTTCCTCGTTCACCATAACCTGCTGGTTGTTGCATGTAGACTTCCTCGTCTAGATAACCATTGAGAAATGCATTCTTGACATTGAGCTGATACACATTCCATATGCTGAGTGTCGCCAGTGATATCAAGAACCATATGGAATCCATCTTTGCTACTGGAGCATAAGTCTCATCATAATCCTGACCATATTGTTGTGCAAATCCTTTTGCAACTAGTATGGCCTTGTATCTCTAAATACTGGCATCTGGATTGTACTTCACTTTTTATACCCATTTGTTTGCTATGGCCTTCTTTCTTGGTGGAAGGTTGCATAATTCCCAAGTATTATTCTTATACAAAGCATCCATTTCTTCATTCATAGCAGTTTTCCATTCTGGCTTGTCTACTGCATCTTCGAAGTACACTGGCTCTTCTATAGCCATGATGGTAGTCATAAGAGCATAGTTGGGCATTTCAACCTGAATTGCTTTGCCTTTCTGAGCATCTGTCAATCTGGTTGGAGGTCTGGTTTCCCTAGTAGACCGTCGTTTGAGCTCTTGTGGCTCTGCTTGGGGTGTTTCTGGCAATTCTTGCTCTTCTTCATCAACCTGTTATGTAGATGACTGTGAAGTCGATGCTTCCATCTGTTGTGTATTTGAGGTTTTCCATTCTGATTCCTCATCAAAGATTACATCTCTTGAGATAATGACCTTGCGGTTGATGGGATCATACAACTTGTATGCTTTGCGTTCTTCATTGTAGCCAACTATGATGCATTTGCGTGACTTTGCATCCAATTTCCTGCGATGATCATCATGTATGTGGGCATATGCTATGCAACAAAATATGCGGAGATGCCCAATGTGTGGCTTATGTCCAGTGAATGCTTCATAAGGAGTCATACCCTGTATTTGTTCGGTAGGAAGACGATTAAGCAAGTAGTTCGTAGTGGCTTTTGCTTCTGGCCAATATTGATTCGGAAGATGCTTCTCACTAAGCATTGCTCTAGCACGGTCTTGCTAAAGTCCCATTCTTCCTTTCAGCTCTTGCATTCTGCTAAGGAGTATCTGCACATGTGAATTGTCTTCGAATTCCGTGATTTTTGCAAAAGTTCATGAATGCTGAAGACATGTATTCACCTCCTCTATCTGATCTCATGACTTTGATCTTTATGCCTGTCTGGTTTTCTACCATGGATTTGAATTCTTGAAATCTGGAAAAGACTTTAGATTTCTCTTTAAGAAAGTAGACCCAACAATATCTATTGTAGTCGTCAATGAAAGTCAAGTAATAAAGTGCACCATTGATGTTGCGGGTCTGGGCATAACCCCATACATTTGTATGAATCAAATCAAGAATACCTCGTGCACGAGAGGTACTTCTGCCAAAGTTGGTTCGCTTTTGTTTGCTGAAGCAACGTGATGTGGATTATAAGGCTTGCCATGTGTCACGTAAGGAGGGCTACTGAAATCTATGAAGATTATGATAGAATCAAATAGATTCTGTCTGCTATGGATTTTTGTCGATGAAGCTTTGAAGTTGTTACAACGCTGAGGATAGGTTCGCCATGGATGGTGTTGCTGTAGAGAACCGCTTTGGAGCATTGAGTGCCAAGAGCCTTTGCAGCTACTAGTCTCATTGTAAACGGCTCGGTGGATGGCATTGTGGAAGAGTCACTCTGTGCGGAGCGTATGGAATGGTCGTCCAGTGCTATGCATATATGATCACATGATGGTGCTATGCACACGTGATGACACGATGTTGAGGGTGAACTCTCAACACCTTCCCTCAAGATCAACATCATGAAGTAGGCCTTCCCTCAAGATGATGATTCTGGGGAATGGAAGAAGGACTGAGCATTACATTCCATCATGTAGGGCATTGGAGACTAATCCACAACATGGTAGAACAGGGCACTGGAGTCTTGGATGTGCCTTGTTACAAGGCTGTTGATGCATTGGTCGTCGCTTTGCCAGCTAGGAGCATGGAGTAGAGGCCTTGCCATGTAGAGGCCTTAATGGTAGAGGTGCATCGTTGTGGCAGAGAAGACCCAAATGGGCTTTCATTGGAGGTTGGATGGCAAGAGCTGTTTGTAGATGGCCGTTTAGTCTTGCTAGAGAGGAGGCTGGCAATCAGAGGAGTCGATTCGAGGCCGTTCTGAGGTCATCGGTGGTGTCTGCTATAGTTCACAGAATAGTGACTATGGAGCTTTCCTTGTCGGTCGTCTGGTGGTGCAGAGTTGTTGGCTGCCAGCCGACATTGTGAGTCTTTTGCAGTAGGCACTGTAGTCGTAGGCGTAGTCATTGTGATCCTTTTAGTAGAAGCGCATAGGCGAGCTGTAGCAAGCTGTTGATGGTCGTATGCTTGGTTGCAGCCGTGCTTGTTGCTGGAGCTATCTGCTAGAGAAGGCAATGGAGCCTTGGAGCTCACAAGCTATGGAGCCTTAGAGCAGTAGCTGCTTGGAGCGTTGGAAGCAGCTAAAGGTGTTGCCATTCATTTAAAGTTGCCCACTCGGTTCAAGGTGCTACGTTCAAGATAGGGATCTCAATAGCCGATTGCTTAGAGAAGACTTGCAGTAGGCGCTATTGGAGGAATACTTGCAATAGGTGCATTAAGTTTTTGGTTGCCCCCAGATGCCTTCCAAAAATAAGATGCACATTCGACCGCCCGCGTGGTCCAACAGGTGAGGGGGGAAAATTTGTCCGGATGAACTAGAAGCTGTCCAAGGCCACAGGTGGGTGAAGGATAAAAACTCTTGTGCAACGCTTTAACTGGGGGTCGAACCCTTGTCGTCAGGCTCATACCCACATATTCTTCTTGAGCGAGCGAGGGCCTCGTGTTAGTGCTGATCATGCCGTATGTTAGTGCCGTTGCTTCCACAATGATGTTGTGCCCGAAGGTCAAAGTGCGACGTGGAAGGCATGACAGCTGTGTATAAACTTGGTCTTGCTCCTTGTATTTGTACAATTTTGAAGAAGATCCCAGTGAATTCCCCGGATTATGGATGCATCAGTTGCCCATGGATTGCCTTCCCAGCAACTCTCTGCTGCTCTCGAGTTGAACCGTCAATCGTCGGCTGATCGCGCCAGACAATGCCTCTTGTCCATCTCGCAAACAGACGCAGACGTAGACTCTGCCGCCTCCGAATCGCTCAAACCCTCCCTTACCGACGCCTTTCGCAAGGACACCGACGACGAGGACGAGTATCGTCGCAAGTTGATCTCCATCTCGTACGCGGAAGCTCCCATAGAACAACAGAATCAGCGGGAAAACGAGGTCTCTTCCGCAGCCGAGGTGGACGGGGAAGGCCGTCCGGTTGCCAAAGTGCCAGGCATCGAATGAGCGAGGATTGGTTTTTCGTTATGTCGGAAGATGTCCCAGGTTTAGCAGACTGAATCTCCACCTTCGTATTAGATCGTCGTGGCTCAAACAGTTGAAAGGTTTTTAGAGATTTTTCAGTTCCTATTGTATAATTTGGAGACTACCATGCTGACCATCTGCTCTGTAGTTGTTACTCTACCAACCGGCGCGAAATATCTAGATCTTTTTTCTCATTGTGCTTCTTTCCGCTTGTCCATCATACCACATCTTTCTGGGCGTGTTGAGTCTAGCCCCGTTTTGTCTATGTCGTCTCCTTTGGGACTACCAAGGGTTAGTCTTTTGGATTACCAATGCAGGCAAGGTGTTGTCCCAAGCTCCAAGCTCGTTTACAGGCAGGAACATGTTTAAGGAGGGAGGTACAACTAGGAGATAAGTGATTTTAACACGCTTGTCATAACCTGCTTGCTGCCAGTAATGAGGGTCGCTGTTAAAGAAGTTGCCATGAGAAGTGATCAGGGTGGAAAGATAGGAGCTGCTTACTCTTCTTATGAAGAGTTTGCAATTTAAGTGAACGTGTTCTTCTCTGTTGTCTGTATTAAGGGGGTTGTGGAAACAAATGTGTGCTTAAAAGAACGCTCTCCTTCAAATAACTTTATGGTTCAACATTTATAAGGATACAAATTCACACGACAATGTGCACTGTGCACACAGCATGGCTACAAATTGCACGCACGATAGTAGAATGATGAATCTAGATATGCAATTTCCAGAATGAATTAGTCATTACCATGATCAAGTCATGTCACAATTCACATTTTTCTAGCAACCTTAGGTATTCTTAAGGGGAAAAACCTTATGTTTAAAAACATGTTTTTGAAAATATTTTAAACGTTTCTGTCAAAGATACTGGCAACTATGATGCAAAGATGGAGTTTCTTCACCTCTTTCTTTTCCGCCTTCACCACTACCTAGCTCACTGGATCCTCTTGCTCTGGCCTTGCCATTGCCTCTTCACTCTGCACCTCAATCACTTTAAATAGGAGGTCCTAGCTATCAAAGCAGGACCATTATTATAAGTAACCCACAATTGGGTTAGTGACCATTTTTTTAACATGAGTTACATCAGTTATAGACTGAGGGTCTTGAAGTCTTTGAACCAACGATGCTAGAAAACTTTCACCATAGCTTATGTGCTATTCAAACGAACAATCCGATCTAAAAGTCAAGGCAAAGAGACGGCAATTGGGCAGTTTATCTGAGAGCAAGGCCCTCATCAAAGAGCTCAAAACTCATACTTTATTCAGCCACAAGTGTAGGAAAACCTGCTCAGAGAAGAGCTACACACATCTGTAAAGAAGGGGAATAAGAGGCCAAACTTAGAGGCCCTTTAGGTGGAAAATGGGGAGGGAATATAAGTCTCCATCCACCCCCTACTATGTACCTTTTGATGTGACATCTAATCCTATCTACTCTCCCTTCCTCCTTTGTGCCTACGCTCACAATGTGACCAAGATACTCAACCTCTTGTGCCATAAAAGTGCATTTGCTGGCTTTAGCATAAAGCTGATGCAACCTTAAAATTTCCAGCACTTGCTTGACATGTCTGATGTGCTTACATGCAACCTCAAAATTTCCAGCACTTGCTTGACATGTCTGATGTGCTCCTGCTTATCCTTGCTGTAAATGAGGATGTCATAAAAAAATACCAGCACATATTTGAAAAGGAGAGGCTGTAAAATCTTGTTCATGAGTGCCTGGAAGGTAGCTGGTGCATTGGTCAATCCAAAAGGCATCACCTTGAACTCATACAATCCCCTCTCTGTGCGAAATGCTGTCTTGTGCTCATCCCCAGCTTTCATTCTAATTTGATGATAGCCGGATCTCAAATCAATCCTAGTGAAAAACTGAGCACCCTTGAGTTTATCCAACAGGTCATCTATCTTGGGGATTGGAAACCTGTTCTTGATGGTGACCTTATTCAAGTCTCTGTAGTCAATGCACATACGGTAAGAACCATCCTTCTTCTTTACCAGGTGCACAGGGGATGCAAAAGGAGAAGGGCTATGAGTGATGAAACTCTTCTGAAGTAAGTCCCTCACTTGAGTTGCCACTTCCTCCCATTCTACCTTAGAGAGTCGGTATGGGGCCTTATTGATTGGTTTACTGCCAGGTTCCAAGACTATGGCATGATCTACATCTCTTCTCGGAGGCAACTGTGATGGCAAATCAGCAAACACATCTGCAAACTCTGAGAGCAATCTCTGCATCTCACAATCATCAACACGGGGAGTGCCACCCTCCTTAGTCACTGACACATTTAATGCATATATGGCACTGCCCCTCTTGAGCTCTCTGGCCAACTGCCTTGCTGAAATGACCTGCAATTTAGGAGCTGCAATACCATGCAATGTAACTGATCCATCCCTGTGGACAAAGCTGAGTGTTAAGGCATTGAAATCCATGCTGATTTTCCTTAGTGATTGCAACCAATCACAACCCTGGACAACATCTATTGGGCCCATGTCAAGAGCCAAGAGATCACCTGCAAATGTAGTCATCAGAGAACTTAATCCTTGCATCTTGGCAACAAGATCTACTGACCATATGCTGTCCATTGGCCACTTCTACTCTCAGCCCATGGTCTATCTCAGTAGCAATCAGTCCCACCCTTTGTAAGGTCTTGCAGTTAACAAAACTGTGGGTGCTACTGCTGTCCACCAACACATGCACAATCCTGCCATTAATCATTCTTGTTGATCTGATAGTATCAGCACTTTTGGCACCCATCAGGGCATGCGTGGAAATAGTATAAAGTGTTGGCTGGGCATCCCAATAAACCTCCCTTCCTCCGTCCTCGTTCACAGGAGCATTACCACTTGCATCTTCACATGCATAAAAAGGCATCGCATCGTGATGCTCCACAGAGAAGAGTGTGGGCCTACGGCCTCTCATGCCACCAGTGGGCAGAATCTCATATGAATGCGAAGCATGAGTGTCATGTACAGTAGCACCACCAGGATCAAAAGGAAAGTTAGTGCTTTTCATGGCTCCAGTGTCAGGAGCCTCATCTGCATCATGTGTTTTTGCCATCTCATCCTAAGACGTATCCAAAGAACCTGGGGCATCAAACCATTCCTCGTCATTTGAGAGGTCAATGGTCATGCTGAGCTTAGTAGCACTGTGGCGCATCTTGCACACATTCCTGTGCTCAGGAGTCCATTTCTCGCCACATTTAAAACATAAGTTGGCCTTCTTTCTGCTGTCCATTATTGCGTGTGTATGCTGTTTTATCTCAGCCTGCTCACTTCCAGCAGTAGGCTTGCCTCCAGGCTTGGCATCAGGATACCTGTAAGGCCTGGCATACGGCATCTTACTACCCGAGACAGTAGGAAAGCGGGAAATGGTGCTGCTGCAGATTTCTTGTCAGTCCACTCAGCAAACTTAGGCTTCGACTCAGCGTCATACCCCGTAGCGTGCGAGCTGCCCATGGCATTTCTGTGCTTGCCAGCATATTTAGGCTTGAATACTTTTGCAAGCTGAGCTGCCCTCTCAATTGTTTGAGGGTTATGTGCCTTCACATCTGCAGCGAGAGAAGAATTTAACCCATGGATAAAACGCAAGAGCTTTCCCTTTTCAGATACGTCCTGCACAAACAAGGAAAGCCTCCAAAAGTGCTGCAAGTACTCTTGGACTGTACCGGTCTGTGACAAGGCATGCGAGAGAAGAATTTAACCCATGGATGAAACGCAAGAGCGGACTGCCTAGTGTCATATTCTCCAGCCCAAACTGAGTCACTATAAACATGCATTTGCAAGTCACCCCCCTTGGGATGGCTTCAGGTAGGGCCATGTATGAACGTAAAGAATCTGCCAACATGTAATGAAAAGTGGCTTGCTGGCCACCACCAACTCCCAGCTGTGTAGAAGCTGCTGCCATCTGATGCATTGGCTACGTCTGGCTATATGTGCTCGCTGGTGGAGCGATAGGTGCATGAACCCCGCTAGGTCTCTCACATCTCTCCGAAATGATGGCATACCAAAGCTACTGCATCTTCTTGTGGTGATCTTCTATGACAATGATGATAATCATGGTCTTACCTCCTTGTGCAAACTTCTATGAAGACGTAAGTGTTGGAATATGAAGCCAAAGTGAGTCTATTATGAGTGTTCTAGGTGGTCTAGGAGTGGTTTTATAGTCTTGTGAGTCCTAGACATGCCACATGTCATATTGGGAGATATCCCATAGACATTGTGACTTTCTAGAGTCTATTGGCACACTATATAGTATTGTACTTGTCTATTTTCTATGACGTCAGTCAACATCAAGCTTTATATCATGTGAGTATTTGGGTTATCATTGCCTAGCACTTGTTCTTTCCATTATGCTTTCCATATTTCCATTCCATTCCTAGTTAGCTTGGCATTCTCCTACTGCCATGTCTCTTTATGTGGTATCGGAGCTACTTCCCTTCCTTGCTTCTTCCATGAGGTAGAGGGTGGCCGGAAAGAGAAGCTGCCCTCTTCTCTTGGAGGAGGTCCCCTTCCCTACTCCTCTCCATTGAAGGCTTCATCAACATTGGGATTCTCCTCCAACGTTGTCTTCTCCAACTTGAGCTTCTGTCACCTCTCTTCCCTTTCCTTGGTGAGCTCTTCTCCTTCCTTTAACTACAAAAACATCTTGGAGTGGTGCTATTTATGTCGCTCTCTCTGTGATCTGCGGACGATGTGACGCTTCTATCTGGATCTGGAAGCAGCATCACGACTTTGTGTCTTCAGGAAAGTTGTAGAGGACCTTGAGTACTACAATTTTTGTTTTTACATCATTGCAATCCGAGTTTTCTATGAAAAGATATAGCTCCTGCAAAAAGTGACGAAAATTATTCCTGGGCGCGGATTTTGTTCTTGAGCTCATGGGATGATAGTTTTCAACCTGCTGTCACTATCTTGATCTCCACCTCCATCTTTTGCTGCTCCAGTTGGTGCCCATGAAGCTAAGATGAGCTACCCACGATTTGCTGATCCATTGTCCTTTCCGCTCAGCAAAAGGCCCACCATCTTTTGTAAATAGTTCGTCTGTGCTCTCTGCCCGCCATCTAGCAGCCCACGTTGCTGCTGATGCTGTCCAAGTAGCTTTGCTCTCACTTGCTGTCCACGCTGCCTCTATCTTCTCTACCTGTCACTTGATGTGAGCTCTTGACATTACTTTGCGGTGACTCCTTCACGTAACTACTCCAACATTGGTGAAGACTTCCCGAGTTTGATGTAGACCACAGCCAAAGTGAGTCTAAAATGAGTGTTCTAGGTGGTCTAGGAGTGGTTTTATAGTCTAGTGAAGCCTAGACATGCCACGTGTCATATTGAGAGATATCCCATAGACATTGTGACTTTCTAGAGTCTAGTGGCACACTATATAGTGTTGTACTTGTCTATTTTCTATCACATCAGTCAACATCAAGCTTTATATCATGTGAGTATTTTGGTTATCATTGCCTAACACTTGTTCTTTCCATTATGCTTTCCATATTTCCATTCCGTTCCTAGTTAGCTTGGCATTCTCCTACTGCCATGTCTCTTCAGTAAGAGGCTAGCATCAGAGGGACTACGTGATAATCTCATAGAAGTAGTCATCTATCCTGTGGGACCACGCTTTTAGGGCGTATTTCCTTCACCTAGTTGTTGGAAGCCTTCTGGCTGCTTAACATAAACTTCCTCTTGAAGCTCACCGTTAGGCAAACTTCACGTCTATTTGGAAGAATTGGTCATTGATGATGGGCAGCCAAAGCGATGACGTCCATATGGTAGTCATCCTAGCTGTAGGAGCAAAAGTCTCTTTGTAGTCGATCGCTTTGCATGTGCATAGACTTTGACAGCAAGTCTTGCATTGTACTTATCCAAAGTCCTATAAGATTTGTACTTGGCATGATAAACCCACTTGGTTCCTATGATCTTCCTCTTTTGGGGTCTATCAACCAGGTTCCAAGCATGGTTCTTCATAATAGCCTCGATTTCTGTTTCCACGGCAGTTTGAAAATCCCCTTGCTTCTTAAAAATGACATCCATTTCTGTTTCCACGACAGTCCATGGCTTTGGAATTCCCTTTGCTTCTTCAAAGGTTCTTGGTTCGACAATCTTCTGGATCTGAACCACGAGAACATTTTGATGGTTGGTGCTTTCCTTTGAGACCTCCTTACCTCCGAACTGCTCTCTGGAATGTATTTGACTCGGTTGCTTGTGGATCGCTAGGAAAACAGCATCTCTGCTCACCACGAGCTTCTTTGTCTTTGGGTCATATAGCCGATAAGATTTTGACTCATCACTGTACCAACAAAGATGCACTTCTTGCTTTGGGGATCCAACTTTGTTGTATCTGCTTTGTTCACATGTACAAAAGCATCAGAACCAAAAATCCTCAAATGAGAAACAATGGGTTGCTTACCCTAGTATGCCTTGTATTGAGTTTTCCCTTCAGCTGCCTTTGTCTTTGTTGTGTTCAGGATGTGAACAACTGCATGGACCCCAAAAAGATTTGGGAGACTTCTTCCGTCTCAACATACATAGCCTCATCTCTATTATCACTCGATTCTTTCTCTCAGCTACCCCCCTTTGTCTGAAATGTGTGTGCCTGTGCTTGATTGGAGTGTGCAAAATAACTTCCAAAATTAGACCGACTATTCTGCAGACAGGCCGACGAAACGACTGACTCAGATGGACATAATACAAAGCATGTCTAGTGTCCCAACTGAAGCGTGGACACCTGTACTTTGTTGCCCCTCCCGGACAGCCAAAACACACCGTACACCTTGCTGCCCTGGAAGATTGCCAAGGGCGAAGCCCGGGCTATCTCTGCAGCGCTCAGCTCTTTTCAGGTCCTCCTGGATGTAGGCCAAAACCCTGCTGATCTTCTGCTCCAGTCTGCTTTTCAGGTACTGCTCCAATGGATAGAATGAGTGAGCCCAAGGGCTTCCTTTAATAGTGCCCAAGGGCCCCCAAAATGCACCAACCCAGGCAGCCCCAAACCAGCTGACTTGGTGGTGTGTGGGGTCCGGCCTGCTTGGCTCCGCCTGACCAGCCCAGGCCAGGCAGTTACAAACAGGCCTTGACCAGCCCAACCAGGCCTGTTTGTAACTGCCTGGCCATGTGGCATTCTGCCAGTGGCCCAGGCCCGTTATGGTCCCAAGTCGGGGTCTATACACTGATCCAGTCAATTGTAGACCTGCTCTAGGTTGCCCGCCATCCTTCTGGACCTGTTCCAGCACTTGATCATCAGCTCTGGCCTTGTTCTGACACCTGCTGCCACTAGTACAGTTCCATACAGGTGTGCCACGTGTCTCGTCTATTAGAAAAGTTGACCTCTCTCACATAGAGGGTATCCCGCAGCAGAAGACTGATAGTTAGCCCAGGAATTCACTATGGAATCAATGCTTCATCAAGTGTGTGTACTTACCAACATTCATGTACATGTGCAGACTAGCAAATAGACAATGCTCAGAGACAAATATAGAAGCAATACGTTATATTTCCGTCTGTCCACAAACTGGACAAGATACAATACAGAAGGTTCTCCGTCTAAATGCCTAACACCTCTAGATGTCTGATCCTGTGTGCTCCGCTGAGCATATGTAGACTCTCTGTTCATTCCTGATCTCTCCACCTTACTGCCTGGGTACAGCCCAGGTGGGCCCAGGTGGGCAGCCTCCTGTGAGCTAGGTCTGCAGCTTCAAGGTCTCTTTCTCCTCCCGACCTGGTCTGTTCCATAAAACCGGCCCATTGAACCCTCAAAACCGGGCCAAAGGACCTCACTTCTATGCAGGGGTCCAGCCCCTTTGTTGGAGGTATGCAACCAAACACAATGCCCGAGACATGATATCCCAGGCACAAATCCAGTTTACCTGGACCGTCAAGCTCCAACTGTGGTTCGTTGTTGTTGTCCCCCTCTAAGTCATAGTCACTATGCTCTTCTGACTTTGAGGTCGTGTCGAAGAATCCCCCTTTGCTTCAGTAACGCTAGCCAAGCAGCCAAATGATTCCAGGTTCGTTGCTGTCCATTTTCACAAAGGATCCCGACTCCTCTTCTTTCCATTCCTCAATGCCTGACATCCTGATAGTAACACCATGGTCCATGTATCTAATCTCAGCAACACACGGAGTGGCCACCAAAAAAAGGTCCCCTACTGCCACGTGACTCCTTTGACTCTGAGTTGGCACCCTTCTTTTTTTGATATTACCTAACTCTATGTATTTACTGTTGGCCACTGTTCATCACCTGGAGTACACTACAGTTAAGGATTGTAAGAGTGAGCATCTTCACCCAAGCATTGCACAGGGCTGATTCATTGTCGAGCACTGAGCACCTTAAAGTTAGTCTATTGAGGGTGGGCAAATCGGAGCGTCAACATTTTTGGCAATTCTGCTAGGGAAAGATCGATTGAGTTGTGAGTTGATGATCGATTGGATGGGGAAATCTAGAGGACTGAGATAGCAAGCCTAGAATTGAGAGGTCATTGAAAGGTTCATGTTGACTGGAACTTAATAGCTCTTACTAGATGAGAGTACACATATGTTTGTGGACTCTTACGTAATAGTTCGTAATTGCAGCCTCTCTTGGATGTTTTTTTGTACCAAAAAGCTCCAACTACATCCCACTTCTCATAGGTTGTTTCCTAATTATCCTTAAATGTTTCCTCAACCCTGTACTTAGATTTTGTGCACTGCAACAGAAAGTACAGGTCATCTTCCTCATTCTTCCCAGAATCTGCGACAACTGCAAAGTTATCTCCCTCTTTTAGATAGTCAATGAGGTCATTGAAACTCTCCACAAACTGTGGTGAGTCGTTTGTCTCTCCATTGTTTGTCACTCCATTTGAACGTAGAGGGAAAACTTGAACTCCATGGCCATGATCAGTCCAGAATAGACCTAGAGAAGCTAGCTGGTGAGGCAAGCAAAGAATAGAAGACAACTTACCCGAAAGAAGACAATGGCAAACCAAAGTCTGCGCAAGGTCACACGTACAGGTTGCAGAGCGTTTACAGGGCGGGGGCAGGTTGTAGGTACTTAATCTTCCAAGATTTAATGGACGGGAGGTGTGAAATTTGAAATTCATGGGAGTAGTGAAATTTCAGCCGTCGGTTTTTTTCCCTCCGACAATACACGTTAACAGAATTGGGTATCCCAAACAAGTGCAATGTGGCCTAAAATGCTTCAAAACACAAATAGGCCAAAGGGCACGTATCGTGTTTGATGCTGTGTATTATTAAATGTAATGACCTTTGGCATGCTTATGAGCCATATAGCAAGCAAGTGCATGGAAAAAGAAACAATTCAAAATTGTAAATAGTTTTGGATTTATTAAAATATCTTTGCACATGCACAAATTACACTTTTTCAACTTCTTTCATTTTAGGGTGAATCTAGATACCAATACCAACAACTATTAATGTTTTATGACCACCATGCACTAGTCCCAATAGTTTGGATTTCAAATTTTTAATCTGTTTTGGTTTTCAACAAATCAAAAGAAAGTTATGGAGTGTGCCCTCAAACGGATATGCATCACTTTAGCACAACATTGGAGGTCCATTAACCCATGCATAATGATCTCATCTAGTTGTGTCCTTGGGTTGAGGAGAAGCTCACATAGTGTACTTTAGAATGATTACTTGGTTGCATGTATGTATAGAATAAAATTTTGATGTTTTTGAATAAATTGCTATATCCTACAGTCTTCAAGATGCATGCTTCACATGCAACATAGCACTTGTAATGGTTTGACGGTCTTGTTCCAAATCCTTATTTCATAATTTTTTGCTCTCATGTTCAAGTTTGGAATGTGTACTACAACTTGAAGACAAAGTTTGTCAAATTTCATTGAGCAATGCATAAGTTATGGGTCATGCAAGATACCCATATACAAAAAAGTCATTGAACCTTACCAAAAATGGCTTCACCCAAGCAAACAATGACCCTATGTCATTGAAAAGATTCCTCTATTCATTAGAAGCATTCATGGTTTGGAAGCATAGTTGTGCCTTGGCATTGAAAGAATTTATTTTTTATTTTTTACTTTTTCAAATTTGGCATGTTTAGGACTGTGTTAATATGTAAGACAACAATAGGAAAAGTACTAGGAATATCCCAAGTCCACTAATCTGCTTAGACTCACAAATATGGTCCATTTTGTGAGAAATTTGATATGTATTTTTAAATAAATCTATAAGCATCAAACTCAACACTTTAGGATTACATTAATGACTACATCTTGAATAAATATGACTAAGAGAAACTTAATATCTTTAAGAACTTTGTGGGAAAGTTACCTCAAGTTCCTTAGGCATCATCACCCACATGTTGTGTTCCTTAGATAGAAATTTAAGTGTTTTGTACATATTTTCACGTGCTCATTATTTGAAAACTCAAAGTTTGTATTTTTATTCGCGATATCTCATGTCATGCACATCTAGAGTCTCTTTTATCTTTATTAATATTGATTTTTGTATTTTCTGATAAACTGTTTGGGTTGCATAGCATTATCAACTAATCTAATGCAACATTGTCACTATTGGAGCACTATTATAAAGAAATAGGCTAGAAATTTCATTGAGCATTCCAAAGATGTAAACTTGGTCTCTTCCTCATCTCTTCTCAAATCAACTAGCATAAGAATTTATTTTTGTAATTTTATTCAAAAAGAAAGTAAATGCAAGATGGTTTAAAATCCTAGAATAAAAATTTTTAGACTTGGGACACAATAGCAAGAAACACAAACAACAAAAATATTAATGATAGTAAGCCAATAATATTGTAGTGCTAAAATGGTATGGACCTAGAAATCATATATGACAAGTAGCTCATCTCCTAGGTCTACATTTTTTGTTGTAATTGTTATGACATATCCAATTTCATCCAATGTTGCACCTTTATCATCTTACTTCCATGGTGGCAAGCCAATAATAATAAAGTTATAGTGGAAAATTGGTATGAACATGCCTAGAAATCATAGTCAACAAATTACTCATCTCCTCGATCTACATTTTTTGTTGTAATTGTTATGATGTATCCGATGTCACCCAATGTTGCACCTTTATCATCTTGCTTACATTTTGGCAAGCATGGAAAATAGTGTCAACATGCATTTATATTTTGTTTACAATATTGGAGCTAAATCATGGAGCTATTGATGTAGGCTAGCTATATTACATTTTTCAACATCTCCCACAATCGTCACTATTTCCATATTTGGTTGTACATGGTAATCCTAAAAACGTGTGTACCTCACCATCCATGGATTGTGTTGTACCAAAATTTTCCATGCTTCATACTGGTATTGTGTTTCATTACATGGACACAAATCCACATCTTATTTCACCTAAAAATGGGATCAACAATCCTTTTCTTGCACCTACAATTATTGAGTCTATAAATAATTGTAAATGCCCATTTAATTCAAAGGGTGCTTTAATAGTATTGGAAGGTTGTGTGGCCAAATTTGCAACTTTTCTTGGAGTAAAATGTCTTGAAGATGTCCTTTATGTTATTGTACTTTCTATTTTATTGGCCTTCTTAGGATGATATAACAAACTTTGTAAAGTAGAATGACAATAGTGAATCTACCAATTTTATTGAAATAAGGAATTGTTTGCTAATTACTAAGTTGTCGCATGTTACCTTTGCTAATGTTGCAAAGGTTGAAGGTAAATCCTTGAAATTCTACTTGTAATATATTGGTGCGAATATCCAAGCTATCAATATCACTTAATATTCCTTCCATATTACTCATATCCACATCTTAAAGTTTGCAATATCTCCCTTTATTTTAGAGACAACCTCCTTCATACAGGTTATCCTACTATCCTCTGAAATGAGACCCTATCTTTATGTGATAAAGAGTAACTTGATTCCCAAAAGTGTTTTGGAAGAGACATGGAGCTTGTCAAGTTTTTAAAATGTTTGATATTATCCTTACATTATCCATACAAGGCCTGACCTTGAACCATAAGTTAGCCAACTCCATTGGCTATGTTCCTCTAAGATATGCCTAAATTAAATAAATAAGACAACTACCTCTCTTTGAGTACATTATCATGTCATTCATGGGCAAATGGATCTTGTAATAAGCAAGTTTCCCAAGAGGATTTACATAGTCCTTATATGGAATATCATCTATCAAGGTAGTGCTTGAGTGGTCATATAATTTACTATCGAAACTTCCCACATAGTGTAAACTAGCTTGAAGATTACTTCCACTTCAGCTTGTTTGGTTTAAATAATGGAGGTTTTTGTATTTTATATCATGTCTCTTCTCCCAAAACCATGAATAACTTATAAGGGACATTTTCATTTGTTACTTGCTCTAAGAACCCAATTTTACACTTTACATTCAATGCCAAGGCACATGACCATATACTCACATTAAAGTTTTGAAGAAGAATGTGTAGAAACTCAATACATCCATTGTAAAGAAATAATTTCTCTCTCCCAAGGTTGTAACATCTACTATTAGCTAAGTTCCTACCAACCTTGCATATAAAAAGTTGATTCAATTAATCTAGTATGATGGTTGATTTATGGATACCATGTATTTCCATTGAGTTGATGCAGCTTTCATGGGCTCTTCAGATTTGCTTGTGATGAGTCTTCTATAGTTGTTGAATCTATTAAAATTGCATATTGCACAACTTTTGCACATGCATCATGTGCCAATTATTCTAGAGGTAAATGCACACTTGGGAACTCTCTTTTAGCTATATAAGTGGACACATCTACGTAATGTTGTGCTTGCAACAGGTGGATTTAAATTAATAAGGTACTATTTGCATCATGCACACTTGACTGATGTGAAAATTTTCCATGTTCATAGGTTGGTGCACTTTCTACTTGCTTGTTAATGATTTATTTACCAAGGAATATCCTACACTTTTAGAAATCAATCTTTTACTACTTTCATGCATCTATGTTTCGGGCAATTCATATCTTTTATGGCCATCTATATATCTACATCTACATGTTCTTGGAAAATTTGCTTCTCTTTAGGGTTGCTAAATCTATTTTAAATTTCCAGTCAACTACCATGAAACTAATGATCTAGTAAGCAACCGTTGGTGAAAATTGTACATTCAATTGGTCTTTTGGAATAAAAATCCAACAATAACATGCACTATTTTTTAAAACAATTAAAAAAAGTGGTTATATTAACCTTGAAAAACTTTGTACATTATCAAAGTTTATCCATGGAAGTTTAACTAGTCCAAGTAAGGGCTTATAGCACCAAAACCTTACAAAAACCTAATAGAAGCAGACAATTAAGACAAATATCAACTTTAGCTCATCATGCAGACACAAGAGGGGACATGAAAAGAAAAACTGGTAGCCTCTCCATTGAAATCTGCATTCTGAGAAGTAGCAGTAGTAGGGACACCTTGTATAGGATCCAAAGACATATCTGTTGCAGTGTGAGAAAGGAACTAAGCTGAAGGGCTAGTAGCTCAAATCCCATCTAGTATTAAGAGTTCTAAAGAGATCATCCATATCAGCACAGTTAGAGTGGGAATAGGAAGGATTGTAGAGCTTCCTAACCAACTAAAATCTTTGTGAAAAATTAATACAAAGCCTCCCTTCCGTATGATATCTCCCTACCATAGTTCCAACCTGCTTAAAATAAAACCTTGGCTTTGGTTAGATAAAGCAAATTATCTCCTAATCTCTTGCCATGTCTTCCATCTAAACTGATCCTTGTTCCAAAGTTGACCTTGAGTTTGCAAACCTTTCTTAAACAGGGTATTTGCCATAACAAATAGTTCATCAGTGAGTTGAGAGTTCCTAAGGATTAATTAGACCCAAATGGAATCATTAGCCATAAAAGCTCCTTTGCTAGAGAAATGTAAGAACACTTTTACCTCCTCAAAGGCTCTCCAAATAGATTGCCACAAAGATCTACCTTTAGCTTTACAAGTTTCAAGATTACAAATAATAGACACTAAGGGATAGTTCTTCCATTTAGGGGCCCTAACTGGCCTAATCTGTTTCATATTTTTCAACAAAAGTTGAGCTCAGTCACACTCTGGATTTAGAATAGCTTCAATGACCCAAGTAGCAAAGATAGCTTTCTGGCTGCCATAGAAATATATATGACCCCAAGCCCTCCTTTTCTAGGCTTAGTATAGTATGAACATCTTACCTTAGACATCTTGGATCTACCTGCCCACAAAAAAGATTTGCAAATTCTTATAAACCTGTCTAGCCTAGCCTTTCTCATGGGGCCGAACACTCGCCCAACAAGAGAGAGAGAAAATAGGGATAAATGCAATGGTTAAGAACTAATATCCTCCCTCCCAAATTGGCCTAAAATCCCCTCCACTTATCAATCCTTTTTTGAAATCTGTCCATAAACAAATCCCACCTTTGCTTCATGGTTATTTCAAAACCGATTGGAATCCCTAAGAGTCTGAAAAATGTGACCATTTAATTCTATGGCATCCTAGATTTTGCATAACAAGCTGCTCCTTGCCACTAAGAGTGTCATACCCTATTTTTGAATGATTAATTCTAGAGTGTGATACTTTACAGAAAATGTTAAGACAGTCCATCATACATAGATCTAACATCTTAATCATTATTCCTAGGGGTAAGGGTAGTGTCATCAGTAAATAGTTGGCACACTAATTGCTTGCCAGACATGAGTTCAATCCCTTTAAGATTACCTTCCTAGGATCTAACTTTTGAGAAGCCACCCAAGAGCATCAGCACTGCTATAGCGAAAAGGAGAGGAGCTAGAGGGCAACCTGGTCTGATTGACCTTTTCAAGAGAAAAGGGGTACTCATGGCTCCATTGACCCTTACCTTGGCTGAAGCATTAGTGAGTAGGAGCTTAACATAAGAGACAAAAGACTAGCCAAGGCCCATGTCTTGCAAAGATTGTAGGAGGAAATCCCATTCTAGCCTATCATAGGCTTTGTCAAAGTCTATCTTAAGAAATTGCTTGCTCTCCTTGGTATATTCACATCTTTCCCAAATATTTATAATTGTCTCAAGTAGGTGACGTCACTTTATGAAACCCTTTTGTTTAAGAAGTATCCAGTCCTTCATCTTTCGTTGAATTTTGAGGGATAATGTCTTAGCAAATATCTTGTAGCTACAGTTGAGCATTGTTAGAGGCCTCAAGTTCTTAAGGTCCTCTTTGGGGCCTTCTTTGGGGATGAGTTTGATTATTCCACCATTAACATGAGGGGGGAGAGCACCCTTCATAGAAATTTCTTGCCAAAGCATCAACAAGTAAGGTCCTACCAAGTCCCATAATACCTTATAAAATTCAATGGGAAGACCATCCTCTCCTAATGTTTTGCCATCTGCCATCACTGTGACTACCTCCTTCAACTCTACAATGGAAAAGGGCTTCTCTAAAGAGGCCAAATCATATTTTTATATTGCTCTATCTCTTACAATTTGACAAAACTCTTTGGCTCTATGTGTCTCTTCATCTGGGATGATTGAATAAGATAGGAGTGTCTAGAAGTGCCTTTGTATCGATTGGACGTTCTCCTCTTTGGTTGAAAAACAAGTGCCATCAGCATTTTTTAAAAGAGGGATGTCCTCATTGACTCTTTTTCTTCTAATTAGTTTAAAGGTCTCTTTAGTAGGTCTTTCTATTTTTCCTACCCACCAATCTCTGAAGTAAACCTTGGAATCATTCAATCTGATTTGTTCTTGTTTTTTGAGCTCTTTTTTGGCAATAAGTACCTCCCTTTGTGCATCTTTATCTCTTGATCTGGCTTGCTGCTCCAAGTTCTTAATTCTACACTAAATCAGATCCATTCTCTGAGCCCTTACCTTGGCTCTATTTTTTCTAGTTGTCTTAAGAATTTTTTGAGTATCCTCAACAACCAAAGCCCAAGCATCTGCAACAAAGCTACCCTTACCAAAGGCATTTTCCCAGGCTTTCTTTATCAAGGATTGGACAGTCTTCAGAGTAAATAGTTTTGGGTCTGCTTTGAACCAAGAGGTTCCTCTATGACTAGACCCAAATCATAGCATAAAGTGTAGGTTTGTGGTCTAAAAGAGTTAGGGAGGAGAAAGTATTAGTCTCTAACGAAATGAGGTTATTGAAAAGACCCTGTGAGATATAAAACCTATCCAATCTAGCTTCTCTCCTATGCTCTTGCAATTGACTATTGCACCAAGTGAGCTCACCCCCTAGACTTTCCACATCTACCAAGTGCTCTTTGAGTCTCCCAGGCAACCAACTCAGAACCTCTAATGATAGTGCCTTTTCCCAACCACCTATCCTTCTTCATCTCTACCATATTTAAATCCCCATAGCGAAACAATTGCCATCTACACATAAAAGAGATTCCCATACTAACTTTTTCTCTGTGACTGAGTTGGGAGCATACAAAGAGAAATTACTGTAAAGTTTATCCCTTTAATAAGGCGTTTGAGGAGCACCCATGTATTTTGACCATCTGTGTGATAACTTGGGTGACTCCTCCATTATAATGAGAAAGGACTCCAATGGCAGTCCCACCCTTACCCTCCACATGGAGGTAACATGCCAAACACTTGTAATGACTCCACATGCCTTTACCTCTTGCAATGCTAGGAAAGTAGGGGAAAGAGAATTAGATCTCAACCAATGAGCTATTTCTTCACCTCTTCCAGGGTCCATCAACCCTCTAACGTTAAGGGTCAAGAAGGAGACTAATTTATTTGACATTATTTTTTTGCCCCTTCTTAGCCTTAAGGTTGGGGCTATTTACGTGAATAGTAGTAGTAGCTTTAGATTGGCTTCTTTTATCTTGGACCACAGTGAAAGCCTTACCTTGACTGGAGTCTTTTAAAACATTTTTTTCCTTCAAACTTTTGAGTAACAAACTATACAATCACAAGCACTATTATTTGAAGTCAAATGACCAAAACTCTTAGGTTTGGATAAACACTCATGGGTCAATTCTCATAATCATCCTCTAATTGTACCTATGCATGGTGATCCATTAGGAGTCCTTGGATGCTTGACTTGTTGTTTGGAAAATTCAACAATGTCTTGTGATCAACCCTCATCTATATGTTTAAGGTTAGAACCTTAATCTTTGAATCCTCCTATTTTACGGACATTACTTTCATATCATCTTTTTCCCATCATAACATCCTTGTTTCCCTCCCTTGAGGAAACTCCTTTCATTAGTGCTAATATATTTATTCATTTCTTCTTTAGCCAAGGACATTTAGTGCGATAATGACCCTTATCATGATACCCTAACAAGTGACCCCAATCTTCTTCTTGTCAATTCTAGGTACTCTAAGTGTTTGTACATTTATCAGATCAACAAGCTCATTATCAATTGGGCAATATTATAATCCAAACTAGAAGATATTAGGACTTGAAGAGTTTTTGCCAGTTCTATCTATGACATTGAAGTCATATGTGTTTTAGTCAAGAATCAAGATTCAATCTATAGAGCTACTTCCTTCTTACTTTTGAATCTATAGAAAGTCTCCATGTATGTTGTTGGTTCTTCGCTTATCACCTTTAAGTGAAGATAGGGCTCCAAACACATCATCTTAATGTGCTCCATTCAAAACACATTGAGGGGATTCTGATAAAGAGAAATGTCTCATAGGGTTGCCTTGTTATACTTGGTCCATTAGTGAATTGTAGAACTAGACAACAATTCACCTTGCCTTGACAAACTAGTTCATTTCTTGTCAATTCTTGGTTCCGTTATTCTTGAAGGTCTCTTGTCAACTCAATATTATAGAGATGATGCATGGTTGGGGGTCCTGATTGGGTGTAGCTATTCACAAAACTATTTTTGGTGTAGCTAGTCACGAAACTATTTTTGGGACCATGTGTGATGCATTGGTGGGTGAGATTTCAAATACAGGGCAAGCTTGCACTATCGCTTAGGTTTTCTCTAGTGTATTCATTACCACACTGGCTTAATGATGAGATGTAGTCTATAAAAAATTATTGATGTTATTGTTCTAAACACCATGTAGACCTCAATACGTGTCACTCTAGAACTTTACTCCATGGGCATATAGTCATTCTGAACATCGTGTGGAGCTTGACATGTGACACACCATGCCTTTACTAGATAGGAATACAGTGCATGACATGTGGTAGTCCATGAAACAATGGGACCATCACATTGGTCTTAATTGTGACCATTGCGATGGGTTTTAGTAGGGACGACATTTACCTCACTATCTAACTATCACCTCGTGTTCTATGACCACCATGCTAGTATAATAAGAGAGCAATTTTAGTATTTTAAGGCTATTTAAAGTTACTGTGGTGGTCACACTTGCCCACCATGCTGGTTTTTGGAGAGCTCAAAATCGATTTTAGACTTTTTAATGGTTATTTTAGTGCAAAGAGAAGTAAATCAACCACCATCATCCCTGAGCTACAACATAGATTTTTTAGAATTTTAGAGTATAGATCTCTTGACTATATTGAAAACTAAACTATCATGTGCATGTTCATGATGGCATGGAGACACTCACATTCTAGGATTTAAGAGTTTTCTGTAAATCTATCGACTATATAAAAAATTAAACTATCATGTGTGTTCAAGGGACATTTAAAAATACCCTAGTACCCCAACCATGATGATGGTTGGGAATGCACTTTTTGGGCATTTTTAGCACTATGTGTGCACCTTTTGAGCATCTTTAAACACTTTTTTGGCACCTTTTAGCACTTTTAGAGCATGCTCATGATTGCACATCCAAAACTAGACTATCCCGCATGCATTCAAGGGGTATATTAGAAATCCCTTAGTACCCCAATAGCAACTAAATTCAACCATCTACTCTTGACTTCAAAATGTGTCGTCCCATACTCTAACACAAAATCACAATCTACTACATGTTTTTTACTACAATAATCCAAGTAGATTCACCATTTGGAAAGAGAATATGAGAAAAGAGAAAAATGTTTGTATTATTATAAAATTTGTATTACAAAATTTGGCAAGCAAATATTGAGATCTTTTTATCAACCTTGCCACCGTGCAATTAGATGTGTACACCCTCGAGGTGCATCCCAAAGGAGGTTCAAGATAATAGTCACTTGGAAGGAATACTGGCCCACCATGCATGCCTTTGAAGAAGGTCAGACATAAACAGGGCCACCAGTGGAGCTCCACTTTGAAAGGAATATTGACCCTCCATGCAAGAATTTGAAAGAGGTCGGACATAAAAAGGGCCACCAACAAATCTCCACTTCAAAAGAAGTACTACCCAGCCATGCAAGCCTTTGAGGTAGATCAGACATAAGCGTAACAATGCTACTAACAAGGAAAAAGGGGAAAACAAACAAACTCTTTCATAAAACAGGGTCCATAAAAATAGCTAAATGCAGGCCAATTTTGTGCATATGGAACAAGTCATTGTCGATCTTGAGATCTCTTAGGAACCATTGGAGAACATGAAGCCTAGACATAACACACATCATTATAATATTTGTGCAAAGAAATGGGACCACTTTGTAGGAAAAAGAAGATAGAAGAGGGATGATGTTGGTAAGAGCAAGCATGTTTATAACACAGGCATAGCAACAAGGGGAGCAGTGGAGAAATAGGCAATGAATAGTAGAGAAATGCAATTCTGTATGGAAAATAAGGGAGCCAATGAGAAGTGGTAAACATTCAATGATTAGTGGAGAAATAATGCTCTCATTAGGGGAATTTTGGACTCAAAAAGGGCCTCTTGCATTAGAGGCTTAAGAATGTGGATTAAGCTCTATGCCAATGAGGAGGCTCAAGTATTAAAAGAATGGAGGTTTTCTTCCTCCTCCTCATTGGCAGAAAGAAATGGTCCCCATCCCAAGTTACTTGAACTACCATGGTAAAGGGTGTTCTAACCCTTAGGAGGCCTCGTGGATTAGTGTAGATCCCTGGAACATATATGAATAGACATCTATAGATATAGGGCTCAAAAGCATTAAAGGTTATGGCAAAGACTATGAGAACCAGTAGATCTTATGGCTTATGAATGGTGCCTCATGATGGACAAGTGGCACTGTGCAATGCAAATTTTTATTGGGTAGAGGAGAAATGGTAGGCCACATGCATTGTTGGATGGACCATCTCCTATGACACATGGCGCTATGTACGTCGTCAGATGGACCTTCGCAATTGATTATTCTGTAGCATTAAATCCTCTAGTGCCATCACCCCACTTTCTCTATTTCTTTGATTAAGGCCATTGGATCCAAGAGGGATCCAAGGGCCCTCATTGCCTAGAACTGATGCTTGTTGGATCTCACATGATCCAATGGCCACGAGTGTGTGACTGTGCCCTCTAGGCTGACAGTCAAGCCCACCTAACAGTCATTGTCACATGCTTTCATGGCCCGTGGATAGCCATTAGGTAGTTTCAAGCCCACCTAACAGTCATTGTCACATGCTTTCATGGCCCGTGGATAGCCATTAGGTAGTTTTATAATCCAATGGTCGACATTGGCCATTACCGTGTACATTAGATAAATTATGCTCTTTTACATTGGCGTGACATCAACAATGGGGATATGCATTTGAGCTTTCCAATTTTTTCTAAAATTAGATCATAAGTATTAATGAGTTTGAGCTTTGTGAATTCCTCCCTTTACTATGACGTTTTTCCCTTGCAATTAGGAAACTCACCTATTTCCTAATCCTCTCTTTATGAGGCCCTTTTTTAGTCCACGTTTCCCCTAATGACATGGAGATGAGGGTGCTCTTTTATGCCGACATGTAATTCTTACCAGGTGGTAATTCCTAATTAACACATGCCATTTGGGTGAATGCAAGTAAATGTACACAAAATAGCATGTCCATGGACTTTGCCAATTAGCACAATTTTTGGATGTGCTAGCTAGATCCAAAGATGGCCCACATTGCAAGTTTTTCTATCATGCTATATATCATTGGAAAACTCTTGAAATGTTAAATCTTGACATAAAATCTCTGAACAATTATGGTTTGATTTGCAAATTTTTACCAGAGCCACATGTTTTCATAATACTACTGCTAACAAGCACAAAAGATGTAGCACATCAACATGCTTCCATTCATTTGATCAATTGGCATGTCTAAATAACCACGAGTGGCTTTAATGAATCAATGTCAATATAGTCCTTAAGGGGTCCCCTTGAGGGCAACATACATATTGACAAGCCATATATGTCTATGTACCATCATTCACCTACAAATCCACCATGGTGATTGGTAATTCCATATAAACCATCGTGATGTGGGTGGAATCAAAATCCAATTGCTCTTTTATGCACCTTCCAAATAATCATGATTTGCCTTCAATAAATCAAACTTTGAGCCAAATTAATCACGCATGCCATGCTAATGGCATGTAAAAATATTCATGATTTGCCTTTAATCAATCAATAATGCATCCAATGTATGCCAACTGGGTGGCTTCATTCACAATGGTTGGGTCTTCAAATTAAGCCTTGGTGATTGGTAATTAACTCCTCAGTGATCATTGCATTCTTGAATTGATGCCACCATTTCTTACACTCAATTCAACCCGTATATTTGCAGCAAATGCATGCCTACTACATGCCTTCATTCCCAATGGTTGGGCCACTAAATTAAGTCTTAGTGATTGGTAATTAGCATCTCACTCTGCTCACTTTGCATGCAAGCATTGTGGTTGTCATTATGGTTATAGTTTGAACATTATTAAATTGATGCCACCCTTACACACTACCTTGCACTTAGCCAATCAATCAAAATTTGAGCCATTTACTTGTAGGATACTTGTCTCTAATGCATGCCATCTAGGTGGCTTCATTCCCAATGGTTGGGCTACCAAATTAAGTATTAGCGATAACTGGCTAACAATT
The DNA here is from genome assembly GCF_047967505.1 of Dipteris shenzhenensis. Lineage (NCBI taxonomy): Eukaryota > Viridiplantae > Streptophyta > Polypodiopsida > Gleicheniales > Dipteridaceae > Dipteris > Dipteris shenzhenensis. The sequence goes on from NC_141608.1 coordinate 7,278,686, forward strand.
ATCTACTAGCTCTACTTACTCTATATGAATGCTGAATGGTAATTAACTACTTACTCTACATGTAGTCCCAATTTTCACCATCCTTACATTCTTAAATTGATGCCACCCTTGTACACTCCCTTACACTCAGCTGTCTTACTCCCTAGCATACTACCTCTGTAGCTCTTAACCTTATGCCCTTGCACACTCTCTTGCATTCAAGCATCTTGAACTCATCTGGACACAACAAGTTTTAAAATTCAATGAGTCCCTTTGGTTCACCATCTAGACGCTCCCCAATGGATTCCTTTGACTTGCCATCCTGCCCCTCCCATCTTGAAATCATGAGATAGCCCCATCCATCTTTCTTCTAATCTTGAAATTGTGAGACATAGTCCCATCTAGCTTTAGATGCCCAATATGGGTTCTTTTATCAACTTTACCAAGATGAAAAAATAAGCGAATGTGAAGGAGGGATATATTTTCTATCATAATCCTAAGAATTTATATCGATAGAATCCTGATTAAAAAGGCACTCATCCTTGGAGATAGTTTACAAGCTTGTTACTTGGAGAAGGCATGGAGGAAAAAGGAACTTTTAGATTCATTCCTCCAGGCTTAAATTACTAGATGGTGGAGTTAAGGCTTCAAGCTTGCCAGTAAATGTTTATACTATTTTAAAGGAAACAAGGCATTTCTTTCCTAACATCAAGGAAATCATGAAGTTCTGGTAGGATCAGTAGTAGAGCAACTAAATGGATGTCCAGTCTCTTTTTCAAGGCAATCTCTAGGACCATGCTAAGTAACTTGAAAGAATTTAGTCTTTTGCCAATACAAGGAGATGAGGAAGCTATAGAGGGGAGCCACCCATGCAACACCTATGCAACATTGATAGTGCAATAGGAGAAGATTCTCAAGGAGGATGCATAGGAAAAGGTAGAGCTAATACAAGCCATGGTACTGAAGCAAAGGCCTGTAGGCACTAGAGCAAGCTGAGGCCATTGAGTCCCAACTAAGAGAAGTTGAAAAAATGGCCATTGAGAAGGAAAGGCAACATGAGAAGAAGTAGAGAGGTAGGTCAAGTATCTACATCAGTAGCTTTAAGACACTAGGATGGATGAGAACCAAGTAGAATCCAATCTAGCGAAAATGAAAGAACAACTTAATGCTTAGAGAGAGAAAAATAAAGTTCTTTACTAATGGCTCTATAAGATACAACACTGAACATTGAGAAAGACGATCTTATAGATCAACTCAGAAGTGATAATGCATAGACATGATAGTGATGCAAAAGCTAAAAGAGACATTTAAAGCTAGGAAGGATGTAGCTCAAAGAAAGAGTACGAAGGATGTAGATTGATGCTTTGTGAAGCACCAACCTAGGATGAAGTGATGTGGGTTAGATCCCAAAGTGACCATTTGAGTACCTAAAGTACTTCATTTGATTGACATTATCATGCACTTTGGTTATTTCATATGCATCTAATTGAAGAAGCAGTTGGGGCAAGGCACAACCTTGGATGGGTGAGGCTTGGATTCTAACACAAGCACTGCTTAAGTAGTGGACCCATTGATAGAATCTAGTGCTAGACTAGCAGTGGGCTGAGGGATGGAGGCAATGGAGAAGAGATGGGTATGGTTTTGGCATAGTACAAGGACTAGATGCAGGGGGCTATTCTATGGCTATAGCTACCGGCAAAGCTAGCATGGGAGGTAGAGGATGGGTTAAAAGAGGTTGAGTAACAATTGTGTGGAGAGAATAGGCCAAGGGACTTGACCAAAGGCAAGGCCGTAAGTACTAGGGACATACTATAGGATGTAGAGATGAGGCCCAATTTGCAGGGGACTTGTCCCTTCTTGATCTTTTGCATATGTGCTTCGAAAATTTTCACAAAATTTCCTAGCCAATCCACCTATCTTTTCCCTTCGACTATCATTAGAGCTAAAGAAACATAATCATGTGATAGATTCCTCATACTCTTCTTCAAACCTATATACTCTGATAGAATTCAAAAGAATGGATGAAACTAAACATCTTCCATTTTATTAATCAAGTACCCTTGCAACAATGAGTAGTTACCAACTCAAAAATATCACCGCATTGTTCATTACTGAGTAAGGGTGGACCTCTTTGGACCTAGTGAAAGATAAAACACAGAGTCAATGAGATCGCATGTTAAGAGGCCAAGCTATGATCTGTGGCACAATAGATTTTTCAAAAGGATGGCAGCAACTACAACACCCCATGTCTTTATCCACAGCAATTAGCAAACTTATAGAGTTTGTTCTACTTCAAAATCTCTTTTGTCCTATCCATTGCAAGCTCTATTTGACATGGAGGCTAGAAATGAGTTTGTGGCCTTTGACTCGATGACATCACCCATAGTTATTGTGTATCTTGCTAATCATTGAGCTTCTCAGATGCATATGGGAGGAAATTAGGGTGCACATGGTGATCAACATTAAGGATACGGAGGGTACAGAGGAGATAGGAGAAGTGATGGAGATGCAAAGGTGGGAGTAAGAAAAACAAATGGCTCTCAGGATGAAAAGCAAGGGAAATGGTTGTGTCTCACTCTTTGAGCTGCCATAAGCAATGGCATATGTGGTGCTTTCGAGATTGTGGATTACATTTTTCAATTATCCCCTTTAATTAAGCATCATTAGGCCCATATTTTTCCATACATCTCATGCCCTACAACTTGATCCAAGATTCCATCAATGAAAGGTATTGGAAATGGGTCAAGGACAGTTTGTGCAATTAGTTTCCAATAATCCATGCACACTCAGAGTTTACCATTCTTCTTACTACCACAATGGGAAATAACCAATCACTATGATCAATAACATAAATAAAGCCAACACACAAGTGTTGATCTAATTCAGGTTTCACCTATTTGGCATAGTTTGGATTCATCCTATATCTTTGTTGTCAAATTGGTTTGCATCTAGCACCAAAGCTACTCTATGTTGACATAACTCTAGAAGAATTCCACATACGTCAATGTAGTTTCAGGCAAAAGCATCCTTGTATCCGATGAACAGTGATAACTTTTAGTTGCTCGAAAAAGAGATTGGCACTTACCATCACCATGGTAGGTTTTTCTTCCATTCCAAGATTAAGTTCTTGGGCTAGTTCTAGCACCAATTGTTTAGTACTGAGTCATATAATGGTCACTGGTATCTTAGCTAGATCCCTTTCCCCTTAAATGTCTTCAGTGAAGCTACTTGGAAATTTATCTTTTTGCTTGGCAATTTGCTCAACCTTTAATTTTAGCTTGATGTCTGTAGCCACTTGGAAAATATCAATCTCACCCACAAGAAGTATTTGTAGTTCCATTAGTCTTGGCTCAACATCTTGAGGAAATAGATCTGTGACTTCCAAATCCTTAGGCTGACAACTGTTTGAAATCTTTCGAGGATTTATAGGATACATATATCTTGGTTGTCTATTTTAATGATCATTTCTTATGAACCCCAATCATGGAGTACTTTTGCACTTTTAAGCCAAGGTCATTGCAACAGTATTGGATAGACATGTTGCTCCATGGTAATTACAATAAAACTGACTATATAATAAATACCTCCTATAGAGATAACAACATCCTATAGCATACCTCTTGGGTCCATCGTCCATTGATCTACCATACGTACTCAAAAAGGGAAACGGTGTGAAGGACTTCAACTTCAACTTCTTAGCAATTTCATAAAAAATAATGTTTAATCCGGAACCACCATCTATTATCACACCTACTATAGTCTGCTTCTTGACTTTAACGATGATCTCTAGTACTTCATTCATTGATTATTGGAGTGTCAATTATGGATTAGTGACTAAATAATCCACCTCTTTCAGCTGCTCGGATGATTCTTTAATCTTCTAAGCAAAGAAGTCCCAACAATATGGAGCTATGCACATCAACTCAATGAATGTGAAAATGGTTTGCATGTTCATGAATATTTCTCATACTCACGCTAGTTTTGTGCTGGAATCTAACAATGTGCTTGGTCCTAACACACTTGCCTTAGATTTTAAGTATTCACCTTACTCAATAATAGATGGCTGAAACTTCTCATCAGTCCTTTCAATTGCTAGTGCTTTGCCCTCCAAATCATTGGCAATTTTAGTAGCAAACTCCTTTTGAGCTTTCTAATTAATATCTTTATTTAAGGTACCTATATCTACAAAAGGTGCAACTAAACCTTTTGATCTGACAATCGTTATGGCATTAACTGAATTTCATAGCTCGGCTACAATTGCTTGTCACTCCAAATCCAAGATCAAATGCTTTTGTTGAGAAAACCATCTTCATTTTGATTGTCTGTTTTGGGCTGTAACATTTGAAATTCCTCAAAATTAACATGGAAAGGAAAGAAGTAGATGGATCTATTTTCTCCTTTCCGTTCTTACATTTGTCTTTCTACTTAGGGTGTGGTGGCTTACCGCTCGATGGCCTCACCTGGTTCACTGATACTTGGTGAATTTTGGCATTAAATCAATAGTTTAAGTCATTAGGCCTAAACTTAGTACGGGTGTTGCAATACTTTGTTTTGCATTCTAGTGTCCACTTCTAGAAACTTATCACACCATTTTTCATTACTACTTGGTTTTCCTCGAATGCCCAAGTCTCTCAAGGCTTTCTTCAGCTCAATCTTGAGCTTATCTTTATTCGTCGGTTTTTCCTCAGTATCATTGTTAGCACCTTTCTTCTTTGTTTTGATCTTCAAGCCTTCACTCTTTTCTAGAGCAACAACTCAGTCTAGTAACTCTTCATAAGTCTTAGTCGGGTTGACTATCTTTGGCATATGCAAATCTACTTGAGTGCATCTTGTAATCAGCCAAGCTCGCATAGACTTATCATCCGGTAAAGTCTTGGATGGATTCTCCTTTGTTCTCTTTAGCTCACTTATCTTTGTGCAAACATCTTCTTCATTAATCTCCTTTCTGAACCTCCACAAGGTTGCTTCTGACATTGCATATACCAGTAAGGGAAATACCCAATTGGAACCTAATTGAACCACCTCTTAGTGTTTTTTATTAAGGTACACGGGAAATAATCCATGTATTTTTCATTTGTCATGGCACCATTAATATGGAAGACTCACAAGGAAGATCACAAGATACTTTGAAGATGACTATACAAATGTTCATCATCAGTGCCTTTGAAGTTTTAAAATTTTACCTTGATATTGGTGCTAAACTTGGACTTTCTTGCTTGTTCTAGGGGTTATTCCATAGGATAAACAAGTCTTCAAGTTGGAAGAATTGAATCACTGGTCCTCCAACCATCATATCTTCCTTCATGCGTATGAGGTCACTATCGACCAACTTGAAATTGCTCCATTGCACTATCTTAAAGCCTTAGAGGTACATATCATTATACATCTACAAGTCGAGTAGAAATCTCGTAGAACTTCTATCCATGGTGATAGGAACTTGGAAAAATTGCCTTAGCTGCTATAGAATCACCTCTTCATGTATTCGGTGATATCTTTCTCCATTAGAAGCATGCCGCTCTTCTTGTCGATTGATTCTTTGGCCATCTGATGTGGCTAACGTTCTTTGTTTGTATCTTTCCAGACAAGGTTCTTTTGGAATACCAATCGAGAATTGACAAAATCTTTCTCTTTGTTCCCTGGCTTGGTACTCACACTCATTTTGATGTTCTGGAGAGGAAATGGCCAACCGCTCAAAATCCAAGCTTTCTATAGAAGAATGCTAAGACTCCACCTTCCAAGATGGGCCTTCATTTGCCAATCTTCTAGGATGCCTAAGCCCAAGACTAGCATTCCATACTTTTGACTCTGCATAGTAATCAACTTCCACTCCTAGGGTAGCATGGCTAAGTCTCTCTCCTCAACAAGAAAAGTTTCTATACATCAAAGCTTCTTCCTCACCTCACAACAATCATACATGGTAAAACAAATGTTAGGAGATGGTTAAGCAGATGAAAGTTCAGGTTATGAGTATGTGCCGGGAGCTTTTTGTTATAAAAGAGAGACTCACCTCCTTTTTAGACAGTGTTTATAACAAACCTCTGCTCCAAGGATAGAGCTAGTCCCATGGAACTATTCCAACATGATAGTTGGCATTTGCTTATGCTTAGGCACTGATGACGACATAAGTGTTGCTTTGCTTGCTAAGTATGTCTTCCTTTTGTTTTTCATAAAAGTTTTTGTTTACCTGTTTTTTTCTTCTCTTTCATTTTCTCTTTTATTTTCTGTGTAGAGTGGCATTTGGCATTTTACTATGTTGCTCTGATCCACCCATGCTCTGCTACTTTGCTCCACACCCCTCCTCTAGCTCTTTTTTGCCCTTGCTCTACTATTGCTCCATGCTCCCTCCTCCAACTCTCGTCATTGCATCTGCTCCCTTATCTTTTGCCTACCCACTCATCTTCAGCATGCCTGGTACCACCCCCTCTCGAGGCTCTATGATCCCAATAATATCTACCTTCTCATATAAGGTGATTATGTTAAACTCACCCGGAGTAGAAATGCTAGCACTAGTGGAGACCCTTCGTTCCCACAGGCGACGATTCCCCACACATCTGAATCTCATCACCTTAGATAACATGCTCATAGAGGGCCTCTTTATGGCTGTGCTATATGGGTTCCCTCTAGATGTTGATGAAGGCTTCAATATTTTCAAGGTAGAGTACTCTCAACTTGTTGGGGGGACCGTAATCTGAGTCCTAGCAATGTGCATGTGCTCTTTGGCCTTTCCATCGTATCCTCCTTTGGCTCCCTAAAAATTTTTAATGCAACAAGCTAGACTAGTGGAAAATTGAGTTGTACAAATTCCCTCTTGCTTAGATGAGGCTCTCAGTATTGGCTAGATGTAATCTTTTAGGCTCTCAATGATCTTTTGGCTCACTGGATGTAATGTTTTGGTCTCTAAGGCATTTATGTAATCTCTTTTTGTTCAATTTGAGGCTCTTAGTATGCACTGGTGTTAACTTTTATATTTGTATTTGAATGGTTATGGTTGCTACCTGTAATCTTTTGTTTAAGGCTCTCAGCAATTGTCGAGTTTTTATAAATGTAAGATCCTCTATGCAATTTTTTCTCGGTATAAGTTGATAATTTTTATATAACCCGTTATTGGATGTAGATGTACATTGTAATCTCTTTTGCTCAAATTTCACTTGATAAATTGTACTTTTGCCCTCATTTATATTTACTGCCAACAAGGAATAAAAGACCAGGAAAGAAGGACTACAATAACCTTGGTTTATGACCAAAATAATGCTAAAATAACTCCGACAACCCCACCATTGTGATTGCATGGAGTTACATCTAGAAAAATACAATTAAACTTTCAAAAAATGCAATTGACGATATGGCCCTTGAGGGGTCCCCTCTAGGGGCAAGGGCCATATCGACGTGTATTATACAATATCCAAGATGCCACTGTAGAGAAATGGCATGTCGATATGGCCCTTGTCCCTAAAGGGGACCCCTCAAGGGCCATATCATCAATTGCATTTTGCTTGGTTACACAATGAAATACATTTTCCTTGGTATACAAATATATAACTCCAAGAACCAGCACGATGGATTTCATAGATCTCCTTCTATTTGCCACCACGCTGAGCTATAACTCCAAGAACCAGTGTGGTGGTCTCTACAAGACAACCTTGAATTTTGGGCGATGACAAGTGGTCAGGCTAGAGACTATGCTGAGGCAATGCTTAGAATGATAGATTGCATCTCATTATTACACCAAAAACTAGCGTGGTGGTCTCTCTAAGCCCACCTATGATTTTCATGGGTTACGATGGAAAGGCCTTAAACAAAAGATTACAGGTAGCAACCATAACCATTCAAATACAAATATAAAAGTTAATACTAGTGCATACTGAGAGCCTCAAATTGAACAAAAAGAGATTACATAAATGCCTTAGAGACCAAAACATTACATCCAATGAGCCAAAAGATCATTGAGAGCCCAAAAGATTACATCTAGCCAATACTGAGAGCCTCATCTAAGCAAGAGGGAATGCTTAGAATGATAGATTGCGTCTCATTATTACACCAAAAACTAGCGTGGTGGTCTCTCTAAGCCAACCTATGATTTTCATGGGCTACGAGCAAAGAAGCGGTAAAAGGCTACATGATGACAGGTGGTCAAAGCTAGAGACTATATTGTGGCGGTGTTCAAAATGATAGATTGGGTCTAATTATTATGACAAGAACCAACGCGGTGGTCTCTCCAAGCCAACCTTCAATTTTAATGATCTACATGGGTGCGTGCCCAGTGACAGGTGGCAAAGCTACAGCAAAAGGCTGCATGTGATAAGTGATCAAGCGATGTAGGCCAGAGATTGCGCTATGCAAAGCAGTGTAGAGATGCCATGTGCCGAGCTATGCAGTGTTTTGAACAAATAGATTACGTCTCATTATTATGCCAGGGCACCTTCATGACATCGGGAAAATTTTTGGTGAGAGCACTGGTCCTCCACACAAATTTCAAATATTCACCCAGAAGCGCATCGCATCGCGGTCCCAAAATGGCCTTGAAAATAGTTTCATAATTGGCTACACCCAAGCAAACGTTGACCCTATAATGCATAATAAAAGAGTGCTTTCATAGAAGAAAATACAAGTATAGTGTAGGAACTGGTAAAACATATCACACTAGTCGAAGGGTAGATGAGATTCTACAATCTTGAAGGAATTGAAACTCTACATAGCTCTCATTTTGGACAAAGGGGGTACACCCAAATGTGTGTAAATATGAGGTAAGTATACCATATGGGTTCAAATGGAGAGGTTTTTAAGTTGAAATCTTGAAGGTAAACTTACATAAATTTATTTATATATGGGCTTTCTAAAATGAATTTTGGAAAAAGAATTGTAAGCTGTATAGAAAAAGGGGTCTCTATATCCATGGAAAATTTACAAATAAGGGTCTTTTAAATACCCCTTCAATGCATGTTGTATCTAAGGTTTCTTAGTAGTGCACCCTCTACAACATTGCTTAAATTGGAAAAGCTACCTTTAATAGTCATGGCAGCTATACAATTTTTTGTTTTATATTTACTATTCATAGTAGTAGAAATCTAGCCTCTTTTTCACAAGAACAAGTAGAATACTATGTTTCTTATACTCACAACTAGAGCTAATCATATTTGATGAAAATTTAATGGTTTTATGTGTACACTTGATTTTGCAAATATGAGAATGTAATCAATTAAACATAATCACACAAAATTCTCAATACTACATTCCTTGCTAAGATTTTTACCAAGTGGAACCAACAATGGACTATTAGGCATTCAAGATTAATGAATACACACTGTATTCAATAGCAAATACTTACTAGTTATCTACTCCAAAGACTTTGTGAGCTTATAAATACTATGAGGCACTATAACAAAGATTTTATAAACTCTTTTAGAAAATGCACACATACTTATATACAAATAGATTATATCAATAAGAGTTTCTTACACAACCACCACATTCAACTTCTCTTTATCAATGATCATACAATCAAGCATAATGAATGCATGGTCCAAAATGCAACGGGGAGGTGTTATCACATTCAAGAAACATCTACCACTACACAGATGTGTCTTATCAATATTGCTCTATGAATCTAGTTAAATCTCCTAAATTGACTAATCAAAACTAAATAAGGAAGGCTCCTAAATATGTTTTTTAAGAGCTGTAAACTAGCTTGAAGGCCAAGCAAATGGTGAAAAGGACCTTTTCATGATATTATCAATATATAACAATAAAGATATAATGTGGATGAAACTCTCAACACATGAGATAGGAATGCAAACTCAATACAACAATAAAGATATCTAGCAACAAGCAATAATAGTGAATGGAATGGAATCACAACATTTAATAGCCACAAAGGAGGTACAAGTAGCCTCCAAAGTAGGGCCTCCAAAAGCCACATGAGGATAATTTCTTTTCTAACTAGCAATAGTAACAACAATGCATAAAGCACAAGGACTAAGAGGGACTAAAAGAGGACTACCAATGGAATTTTACCAAAAAGTATACATACACATGGCCTAACATGAGCCTAACATACATAGCACTATCAAGAGTTAAAACAATTGAAAACTTGTATCTTCTCAAACCACTTCTATATGAACATCTGGTCATACATTAAAGTGTCCATGAGAGATGCAAATACTAAAACTCATGTGAATTGCAAAATTGTGACTCTTGATTTCATAGTCTAGGTGTTGCCACATTGTTCATCCATTTGTGGAACACCAAGTACAAAATGATTTAAAAATGACACCAACCTTGATGTCAACTAATATCTTTAGTTTGTAAGCAATCAATACTGTTAATTGTAGCTATACTTATAAACTATAACACTTTGTGACCATAAATAAAATTTCTAGTATCAAATTATACACACTAATTCTCAATACTAACCCATGAGGGACTTGGAGTCTTCATTCCAAAATATTGAAGCATGCTCAAACATACAACGTTACAATGTGTATTGCCCATGTCCCCCCACTCATCAAACTATAGAATGTTTATGCAATACATCGCCCAAATCTTAACATGATAACAACATAATAAACACAAAATATTACTTGGAGATATGCTAGAAAAAACATTGGCATTAAACCTCTTCAATAAATTAAGACAAACCAAAAAATTATATAACTCCAATTCCTAGCATTGATCCCCATACAAAAGTCACATTTAGACTAAGTCTAGTACACCACCACACAAAATATGCAATCAATGTCTTCATTTGCATAGTTGGTAGACCACAATATATCTTTTAGCAATGAAGATGCACAAAAACCCTAGAAGGGCCTTGGAGTTATTGGGAGTGAGAATTTTCCACACAACAAGAGAGCTCTGGCAAAGATTATGTTCTTAAAAACACCATGATTAACGTCTAATAGACTAGCCGAGATAGGACTAATACAGCTTGTAGAAAAGGACGAAGGTGCTCGCTTCTTTACATCTGCTTCTTGCATGTGTACTGATAAGTTAGATATTGAGCTATGCAAGTATAAGGTGGCTTACAGCAAATCATTGGTCACGAACTTGGAAAAAGTTCCGGTTCTTCACAACGATATCGAGCATATGCATCGTCTTGAATTCTCTGAAATCTTTGGGCACCGTGATGAGATGACTTGAAGAATAGCCCTTGTGAAACTGGAGCGTACCGGGTCGCTCGTTGGGATATCTCGACCATCCTATGCCTACCAATTTCTGCTCTAGATCAGCATACGAAGAGATGACCTGGTTCGTCGGGAGGTAAACCAGGACCTTACTCCTGTTCGCATTCGTGTTTGGAACTAATGTAGTCACACCATCGTTAAAAACCCACACCCCTGCCATCTTCTGGGGATTGACAGTCTAAAAGCGTAGGAGCTAGAATGCTCTTCTTCTAAGCAAGAGGATGAAGATAGGATACGTGCACGATCGCAAGCTCTACAGCTTGTGCAGGACATCGGGACAAGCGTTTATAAGCTGAGGGACGCTCCATTATCCAACTCAGTTTATGAATTTCCAATTTCCGTGTCAGATTCGGGTATTCATCTATTGGCTAAAATAGTATCATATCAATGCTGACGTCGGAAATGTATTGAGTATCGTAATAATCTGGGCGACATAACGAAGTTGAGGGAAAGTGGAAGTCCTTTGTGCTCTCTTATTCCTTGCGGTGTATGTAAGCTAGGCAGGCACACATTTTAAAAAGAGAATTTTGTCAGTATACGCCTCTCAGACTGTGCGAAAGCGAGAGGAGACGTATCGAACAGAACGAAGGGCAGCTGTTTTGCAACGAGCGTACAAAAGGTGTAGGGCGACGGGAATTGCTCCCCACTCCTGAGGAAAAAATGCCATGGCGAATAACAGACAGGTTCGCAGACGGCCTATGGATTGATGCAATGGCATTACTTAAGAACAAACAATCGACGCTATCAGCGCAACGACACCACCTTACCGAAAATTGGCACGGCAACACTATTGCATGTGTAAGGACAGAAGCTTCGAGTTCAAAGCGAGATTCAGTACACAGATTTCAGGGGGCCAAAGAAGATTCGGTGCATTATTGAGATTAACATCATCATCTAAAGAGATGGTGAACACCAGACCTGCCGCCATTCTTTAATGATTCCGAGGCATTGCAAAGCACACGTGTGTGTGTGTACACACACACACACACACACACACATTATGAGTATGTGTGCATGCGCACTTGCATATGTGTGTGTGTGTGTGTATGCGCACATGAAGATGTATGTATGTATGTATTGTACACACTCAAACACACACATATGTGTGAGGGTGTGTGTGTATGTGTGTGTTTTGATCGTGGAAGCTATAGGAATTGAGTGATCTTTGCATCATTTTAGTGTGTGCTCAGGAACTTTTTTATTAGCAGTGCCTCCTTAGACGGAGTGCTATAAAGGAGGATTGAAACTTTTTCACATGTAATTTCGAAAAAAAATTGTGTTTCAAAATTGCCATTTATGGAGATCAAGCTGCAAAAATTGCCTTTTATTAGCCCCATGCCATTTTTGAAAATCGTTTGCTTTCTTTTTTGCATTGAAAAGCTCTTGCTTTACCACTATACTAGGAGGCAGTGCTGCCCACCTGCACACTGTTGTTAGTATGTAGCATCATTAGATTGGTTCAAGTAGTTTTTAGTCCCATCATAAGGTTTTTATGCCATATAGTTCCTAGTACTTTCATAAGTGAGCAAAAAGGACTACATAATCAGAAGGAGAAAGTTCCTTAAGATGAACCAAAAAGCTCAAGAAAGATCCCCAAGATTTTGTAAGAAACTCTATAACCTCATAGGGAGAATGGCACTCCCTGAGATATTAGCTTTGTAGAGGGTCTAAGAATAAAATAAGGCTAACGTTCTCATAAAGCAAGGTAAGCCATCATTTTTAGAATAGGGGATTAAGTTTTAAAATCCCTATATTCAAGGTGTAATAACCTCCTGCGAGATGTGATAATCAATCCCTAATATATAAAAGAGCTGGTGAATATGACCTCCCTAGCATCCCTTGCTAGCCTATGTGGCTACCTCATGTATACTTTTCTAGCTAAGAATATTCAACTCATCATGACATAGAATATAGTCTCCCATTGTTAAGGAGTTTTTCTTGTGCTATTTAGGTAATATTAGCTTTACTAGATTACTTATAGAGTTTCACACCCTTGTCATTGCTTTTCCAAGATAAGTATCCAATGTGCTGGAGGATTTATAGTAATTAAGTGGTGGATAATGAAGGGTGGAGTGGCCCTTGCATGAAAGGGCACTTCATAATGGAAAAGGAACAAAAAGGTAGTATGTGGTCCATTGGAAGCATATACGAGTGGATTTAGATGATAATAGACCATATACTACAAACTTAGTATATAGTTCATTAGAAGCATATAGTAGTGGATTTAGATTATAACAAATCCTATTAATTAGAATCGGAGGTCAAAAGAGAAGGGTAGATATGTATCACAAGTGCTCCCAAAATCAAAATGTATCCATTGGGAATGGATAAAGCATGTGAACATATTGAGGGAATAAGGTGCATTCAAGTATAATGCCTTTTGATTATACATTATACATGTGAAGTACATTTGCATTGTTTGGTAGAGGAAAGCCACGCATAGGCATGCTGACAAATTACAACATAACTTATATAAAGAGGAGACAATTGGCAAATGACAAGCTTCATTTAGTGGTGAAAGAAAAATTCCCATGGGGAAAAATATAGACAAAGCACATACATTGTATGGTATTTGCTTATTATAAATGCTCCAATGTGACCTTATTTATCTCACATAGACATGATCTCACAATAGGTCTAGTGATGGATCCACATCATAATGCTATAAACAAGACTTGTAATAAATTTTGATTGCTTTCATTCAAACTCACCATGCTCATCCCACTCATCAAAGGGGCCTTGTTTAATTTCTGACGTCATCAGTCTAGGGATATAAATATCCTTGAGGTCACCCATTTCAACATACAGGGAACCATGTTTCAACTATCACTAAATAAAGCTTTATACTTTACTACTTTTGAGTCATGATTACTCTAGAAAGCCTTTGATATATTTCTTGAAATAGAAATTAGATGCCCTTGATGTATTTAGGACATTTAAGGCACTTGTTGAAAACCAAGTTGGAAAATTTTGTCAAAATCATCCACCATGACATTGTAGGTGAATATAAGTCAAATGAGTTCAATGTATTTTGTAGTCACTCTAGCAATCACTTTGAGACTAGAGGCAATTTACATGTAGGCATGCTCTAGAGAGAGTTAGAGTAGCCAAAAGAAAGGACTGCAAGTAATTATCAAATCTACAAGGTGTATGATGGAGTAGCCAAAAGAAAGGACTAAGTATCAAATCTAAAAGGTGTATGATGGATAAAAGGACGATGGTACCAAGATTGTATCCGGTAGATGCATTTACAAAAAATGTATACTTGATCAATAGAAACCCTATTACCAACTTGTAAGATATTACACTAAAAGAGGCATCCATAAGAATTAAGCCCTTGGTTGATAATTTGAGAGTATTTGGGTTAGCACGTGCAGGATGTATGATCCAGTCATCAAGATAGGCTTGCCATTAAATCCTATGACATGAGATTAAATAATCAACATAAAGAACACCAAGAACCAAATCTAGTCATCAAGATAGGCGTGCCATTAATCAACATAAAGAACTATCCTACATGATATCTTCTTTAATGTATGAGAAAGGCTTGAATCTTATGTAAATTGATTATGGATCCTAGTATTCCATGCTCCTTGGTGCGTGTTTCAAACCATATAAGTATTTGAGAAATCTAAATACTTTTTGATGTTGACCTTTTACAACATAAGCGTTGGGCTCTTTCTTCATCTAAAGCACCATTCAAGGACATCCATCTACTATAAGGCCACTCAAAATCGGATGCTGCAGCAATAACTCCAAAATGACTATTCTGATGGTTGTCATTTTTGCAACTATGGAAAAAATTCCTCATAGCCTGTGCCATGTTCTTGTACATATGTAATGTTAACCTTTGGCTTCAAGTTTGGCCTTATATGTTTCAGTAGTAGGATCTTGATTTAATTTTGCTTTATTCATCCACTTGCATCCAATGGGCTGCTTCTTTGAAGGAAGATCTAATAAATAACAAGTTGATTTTCATAGTCACTGGGAAAATTTTCATAAGAAGTTGTACTATGAAAATTTTCATAAGGAAATCATTTTTGAAGAGCATTATATTTCGTCAATTTTCATAAGTAACTGCATAAGAATCATGGCATGCTCTCATTACGTGCTTAAACTACTTCTTGAAAAGATGCAAGTCCACCAATTTACCATAGCCTTTTCCATGAAAGCAAAATTAATTTTGTAGGTCGACCTTCTTGTTTCTTTCTTCACATAGGAAGATCTTGCGACATTTTCACTATAACTCTCTAGCATGCTAGTGATGATTGTGGTGGTTGTGTAAGACATTACAAAGATATGGTGTTGTAGGCATAACGTCAACCTTATGGTTGACCAATAGTACTTGGGTACTATGTATACCAAGTACTTGTATTGTTTCATTTTCAACATTTCTATTGGAGTTTTCTTGTGTGTGTACTCTAATGCTTACTTGTGTTCACAACCTGTCTCCACTTTGTTCCTACATTTGGTATCAGAGCGCTTGTGTCTCTAGAGCCCATTCCCACGCTTGCTTCTAGACACCCGTAAGCTTGGTGCTACAGTGTGCATTCTTGGTTCTCACATTCAGCTCTCCAGCTTTCATTTGAGGTAATTCCAACAGTCCAGCGGTTGTTTTTTGACTTTTGAGGTGCGATTTTAATGTTTTTCAAAATTTCTGAGTTGCCCGTATACAAACAAGCCTATCCCGCACCATTTCAAGAAAAAAAATATGTTTTTTTTCGTACAGTCCATATGGATATGTTCATACAGTTGCGTGATAGTGCCGGGAGTCTGTACGACTTGTCGAAACTTGATTTTGAGTTCGTACGACTTGTTAGAAGATGATTCGAGCAATTTTTGGCATTTTTGCTCAGATCTAGACCCTTTTCAGCTCTAGCCTCTCTCGAGTGGTTCAGGCCAAGTTGCACTTCCAGTAAGTGTTTTGAGCTGTGTATTTTGCTTCGAGACTGTTTTTGCAGCCCATACTCTTGCACTCTTAGGTGCATTTGTAGATACTCGGCATTGTTGGGTGCATTTGCAGTTACTCTATAGTTGTGGATGCCTTTGAGCTCCATTGGATGCATTTGAGCACTCGTGGGTGCGCTATTTCAGATTTAGGTTGTTCATTTTTAGTTTGGGATTGCACTTTAGATTGCAGCAAAGTGCAATGATTGGTTGATGCCATTTTTGTAGTGATTACATTGTGCAGTTAATGGCATTTTAGAGCAGCCAGTCGTACTTTGCATTTGCAGCTAGTATTAGTTTGGGATTTGCAGGCACATTTGCAGCAACCAGTTGCACTTTTGGGACTTATAGTTCTTTTTGCAGGTATATTTACAGCTTGTGGGTATCCCATTTTGCATCATGTCGACTCTTTTAGACAGTTTTAGCAATTTGTCCGAGGGTGACAAGATGGATGGACCAAATTATGCCTTGTGGTCATTCATGCTTAAGAACATCTTGGTTGGTAAAGGGCTTGTGGGATATTGTTAGTGGGGATGAGGTGAGGCCAGTAGGCTCATCTACATCTAGCACAACTTCTTCGAGTTAGACTAGAGGCAGACATCAGACTCCTGTAGTCCCTCCTACTAGTCCCATATCATCGACGGAGGAGTAGAAGAAGTTTGACTGCCGCAATGCCCAAGTGATGTTTTTGATTGCCACAAATGTGAAGAGGCACATTATGACGACTATCAAGTCATGCAAGGATGCAAAGGTAGCATGGGAAAGATTGGCAAACATGTATCATGTTAAGAATGAGGCAAGGACCAATGCCTTGACAAATCAGCTCAAGGATCTTGAGATGCAGGAAGGCCAGGCCATCACTGATCATATTGCCAGGATCAGTGATCTACGTGATCAGCTCGCAAGTATTGATGAGGAAATAGAAGACAAGAATCTCATCTCTATTACTCTCAATAGCTTAGTGCCCTCATATGGCACATTTTGACCATTGTTCTCAGGGTAGCCCCACTCTCGTTCGATGAGCTAGTTGGCCTTTTGTTGCAGGAAGAGGAGAGATGCTCAAATTTTGCCAAAGCCTCTCATTAGGGTGAGTAAGCACTTGCCACGGGTGGAAAGGGCAAATTTCAGAAAAAGTTTGAGCCAAAACATAGCCATGCAACTCAGCCCAAGGAGGGGAATGCAAGCAGTTCAAGAAAAAATAAAAAAAAGGGCAAATGCAATTATTGCAAGAAGCCAAGACATTACATCGCGTAGAGTGTCAAAAAAGGATTGCCAATGAAAAGAAAGGCAAAGGGACAGCTCTAGCAGTAATTTTGTTGCCCCCACTGAAACGCGTGCTTCAAATGCACATGACGAAGCTCATCTTGCCCAAGGTGATAGAGATTTTGTGTTTGCTACATTTAGTGAGAAGATGGATGGCAAGGGGGATTTGAATGTGGAAAATCAATCAAGGGATGCTTCCCTTGTTGCAAGTGATACATGGTATATCGACAGTGGTGTTACTAAGTGCATGACTCCTCACTAGGAGTAGTTTGAGAGCATCACACCTATTCATGGTAGACATGTTACCTGTGCCAATGATGCTTCTCAAGACATCATTGGAGTTGGTCACATTCCCATTCAGCTTGATAATGGGAAAGTTAAGTATATCCGAGATATTTGGTATGTTCCAGATTTGAGGCAAAATTTGATTTTAGTTTCAAACATTCAGCCATGATCAACATATGTTGGATCAAAGTTCAGGATAACCAATGCGGGATCAAGGATCCAAAGAAAGGGTATGAGGTTGTAGCAATAGGCACATATGATAGAGGCTTATACAAGCTTGATGCTTAGCCTTATGATTAGAAGGTATTGGTTGTAGCAAACACTTCTCAGGATGATTTATGGCATGCCAGGTTTTGACATGTCCATCATAGAGCATTGTCCTACTTGTACAACAATAATATGACTCAAGGAACGCCAAAATTGCAGCAACTAGCAAATGAAGTGTGTGAGGGGTGTGCACTTGGCAAATTGCATCGCTTGCCATTCAGTAAACAAGGCAAGAATTGGGTCAAGGCAACCAGAGTGTTGCAGACAGTGCACAGTGATGTATGTGGCCCCATGACTATTCCCACGCATAGAGGAGCAAGGTACTTTGTGACCTTTATAGATGACTTCTCTAGGTTTACATGGCTTTTTCTCATGAAGGAAAAATTTGAGGTGTTCTATTGGTTTCAGGAGTTCAAAGCTATGGCTGAGAACCAAACCAATTCTAGAATTGGGGCACTCAACTCAGATAGAGGGGGAGAGTACATGCCACATGCATCCCAGGGATTTTTGAAGTAGCATGGGATTAAACATCACTTGACATGACCTTACACACCATAGCAAAGTCCACTCCCTAAGAGGAAGAATCGTACTCTTATGGAGATGATGAGATGCATGCTGAAATTCAAGAGAGTCTCAAAAGCCTTTTGGGGAGAAGCAGTTGTGACAGCCACTTATATTTAGAACAGATGCCCTACCAAAGTTTTTGTTAATGTGACTCCATTTGAGGCTTTATATGGCTTTAAACCAAAGGTTAGTCATTTTAAAGTTTTTGGCTCAGTGGCATATGCTTTGGTTCCAGATGCACATCGGACAAAGCTTGATGGACAAGAGTGTCAAATGCATTTTTGTGGGGTATAGCACTGAAAGCAGGGGATTTAGGCTTTATAATACCGCTACCAGGAAGGTAATAATCAGTAGAGATGTTCTCTTTGCTGAGAGTGAGTGCATGTAGCCTGCTAGTGTAGACTTGCCACCATACGATGACACCCCTTTAGACATCATCTAGTTTGAAAATGATGAGATGGAGTCTCTTGATGCTTCCCCTTCTACTTCTCATAGTTCAGATGGCTTGCCACATGTTGAGGACGGCTCTCCCTCAAATGTTTCAAATTTGCAACCAATTAATGAGAATAGATTGCCTCATGTTTGGAGGCATTATCAATGTCGTGAGGCCACTAAAGATGTTGATGCAGACCCAAGTGGTACAATAGAGAAATCTATTCCACATTGGGCAAGCTTGACCATTCAAGATGCTAAGGATCAGCCTACTTTGGGGAAAACCAAGGCCAGCACTTAGAAAAATCAGAAAAAGGTCAATTTTGCTTTGATGACCTCAGTGATGGAAGTTGAAAATGAGCCTTAGAGCTTCAAGGATGCTCAGCATAATTCGGCATGGCAGAAAGCTATGGAAGCTGAGATTGAATCCATTGAGAAGAATGCCACATGGGACTTGGTTGATGCGCCCATTGGGAAAAATGTGGTTGGCACAAAATGGATTTATAAGATGAAATACCATTGAGATGGCATAGTTGAGAAATACAAATCCCGTTTGGTTGCCAAGGGGTATGCACAAGAGGAGGGAATAGATTATGAGGAGACTTTTTCTCTAGTGGCCAAGAGGACCACCATTCATTCTGTCATCTCTCTTGCTACATTTTATGGTTGGTTAGTGTACCAGATGGATGTCAAGACCGCTTTCCTCAATGGAGATCTTAAAGAGGAGGTCTATGTACATCAGCTCCAAGGTTTTGAGGTGAAGGGACAAGAGCACAAGGTATGCAAGCTTAGGAAGCCTCTATACGAAAGGCTCTATATGGGCTGAAGCAAGCACCTTGTGCGTGGTATCAAAAGATACATCGGTTTTTGCTATCCCAGGGCTTCGTAAACACTCATACAGAGCCAAATCTGTATGTTCTACAGCAAAAGTTAGAATTGGTCATGTTGGTGCTATATGTGGATGACATCATACTCACTGGCAGTGATTTGCAGCAAATTACAGCAGTGCAGTCTACTTTATGTCACAACTTTGACATGACAGATTTGGGCCTATTGCATTATTGTCTTGGCATTGAGTTTTGGCAGACCCATGATGGGATTTCTATGTCTTAGACAAAGTATTCGAAGGGGTTGTTGCAAAAATTTAAGATGGAGAACTGTAAGCTTGTGGCTACTCCATTGGAAAAGGGACTCAAACTGAGTAAGCATGATGCTGCTAAAAAGTTTGATGGCACTTTGTACATGCAATTGGTTGGTAGTTTGATATATCTATGCTCCACAAGGCCTGATATTGCCTACGCCATAGGGTTTTTGAGCCAGTTCATGCATTGTCCCATGATCACACATTGGAATGTAGCAAAGAGGGTTCTCAGATATGTACATGGCACTCTCTCTCTTGGCTTGCATTATGCTTCAGATTGTGATCTAAAGCTGAGTGGTTTCACCGGATCAGATTGGTTAGGGGACATTGATGATAGACGGTCCACTACTGCCTATTGCTTCTCATTGGGTTCAGCCTGTATCTCATGGCTTAGTAAGAAGCAAGAGCGAGTCTCTCTTTCCTCCAGTGAAGCAGAGTACAAAGCTACAAATTCAACCACTACGGAGTTAATGTGGTTAAGGAATCTTTTGCATGACTTGCATCATGCACAAGATGGTGAAGTAAACTCTATCTTCTGTGACAGCCAGAGTTGCATTGCCATAGCCAACAATCCTGTCTTTCATGCTTGCATGAAGCACATTGAAAGTCATTATCATTATGTACGGGATTGTATTTTTTATGGCTTCACTGATCTCATCTATTGTCCATCTGCGGACAATGTGGCAAATATCTTCACCAAAGCCCTATCAACAGATCTTTTCTTATGACATCAACTTGGCTTGGGGATTAGAGACATTCTCACAATGTCAAGGGGGGTTGTGAAGTGATTCACAATGACATTGTTTTCATGTACTCCCATAGGTTGCATATCCATCTGGATGAATTTGTGCAACCATGGTACTTTAGGTACTACAGGGTACACCTGAGATGTTTCCAGGGTACTTTTAGCCATATCTTTGAGGGGGCACTACTACACACGCATCCTATTGCGACGTTTACGTACCGACGATTAGCGCCCGCTTAGCGTTAATCGTCGGTATAAAAATCGGGTGTCGTAAATCGTCGCTATATAGCGACTTTTAAGAATCGTCGCTATATAGCGACGTTAGTAATAGTCGCTATATAGCGACTATGAAAGGTCGCTATATAGCGACTTCTATTAAAGTCGCTATATAGCGACTTTTAAAGGTCGCTATATAGCGACACTGAGACTATATTATAGCGACGTTTTACAGAGAGGTTTTTTTTTTTTTTTAAGTCTTAAAATTTATTTTCTTCCAATGACAAAATTTTGTAAATTTTCATACATGTTTGAGCTCATAGAGAAATAAAAAATGAGAGCATGTACATCAAGCCTTTGAAGCTCATATATTCATGTCCAAGTTGGAGATGAGAAAAATCAAATTAAATAAGAGCATTTACATCAACTGTTTCATCTTGAGCCAAGTCTAAGGCGCCAAGTAAGTCTATCTCCAACTCTATACCGAGTTGATCTCCTATATCATCATCGTACTCTAGCATCGTACGTTCACCTAAAAGTATTTGATCATCTTCTTCAATTAAGCTTAAGTGTGGTGATCGATCTTGACGATTGTTGTCTTCCTCGTCAATATCGTGATCTCCATCCTCCTCCCGTGCGATGTCATTATGCGCATCTTCCTCTTGCCTCATATGGTGATCTACATCTTCTTCGCTAGATTCATCAATTGGATCCGGATTTGGTAGTGGCATCTCCATATCCACATCTCGATCTTCAAAAATCTGCTTACTTCGTGGCGCAACTTGGATCACGTACCACCATCTTGGATCAGAACGATCCGGATGAAAAACCACCTATATTGAAGATGAAAAATCACGTGCCAAATGTCGTCAATTATATATATATCAATGGACTTAAAAAACGAAAGCTTCGACTAATTAAATCATTAGTATGCACCTGCTCACAGTGCTCGGGAAGAACAAAAGTATCACTTTCATCGGTCCAATGTTTGGTGGAGTCTATTGCAAAGAGACCGCTACCATCTTTTCTCACAGTTGCATGGGGACCGTTGTAAGTAGTTCTAAACCATTTTACATCAAGAATGAAAATAGTAAATCGTCTGAAATCAATTTCATAGATGTCGCGTATGGTTCCACAATAATCCAACTGTGAGGAGAGAAGATTGGTATCCGAAGCACTTGCTCGGCTATCTTGTGTGAAGTTAGCCATGACTCCACAATCATACGTGACTCTCTTTGAATCGATGCGTTCTATGCGAAAATGTCGTCCATATGACGATAATGCACTGTACTTTTTGTACTGTAAAAGAGCATCATTAAAACAATGAAGATGCACCTATTTTATAGCATATATTGCCACAAATAATTACTTAATTACATCAAGAGATAAGAAACTTACATGCACCATACATCCAGATGATAACTCCCGCTCGCGCTCGTTTATTGTCTCTCCATCACGTTCGGCTTTACGTATAGCTAGTTGTAGCCAATCAAGTGACATGTGAGTAGGGAGAAGAGCCAGATCTCGTGGATATGGTTGTGATCGCCTGTACATTACTCTGAATCTCGTCCTTGCATTTATTCTTTCTGCTTTGGCCACTTCATATCTCTCAATCCACTTTTGCATCTCAGGGCTATTGAGGATACAAAACTTATTGAATTTCTCCATTTGCTCTTCGCTCATCTTTCTTTCAATCCCTTTTCCTTGGGGGACCTCGCCAATGATGCGATCATCATCCTTGTTGTGCCAAGCTTGCGGCATATCAGGATCCGTGGATGCAAGAAACTCTGTGATATATACTAATGACTCTTGCACAAGCCATCCCTCTGCCATGCTTGCTTCTGGTCTTGCTCTTTGTCTTACAAACCCCTTTAAAGTTTTCATAAACCGCTCGAGAAAAAACATCCATCGATTATGAACGGTACCTGCTATAGCCACCTCATCAACTATGTGCACAAGCAAGTGGACTTGAGTTGTCATAATGCTTGAGGGAAAGTGCTTCTCAAGCAAGCATACGGCTTCGATGGATTCCACCCTAGCCTTCTCGATGCTCGATATAGAGATCTCTTTTTGAGATATCCACCTATTTCACATGTCCATGCATATGTAAGATATTTGAGATATCCACCTATTTCACATGTCCATGAAGAAAATAGATAATGCGAATTGATAGTAAGCATACCTCACAATACCACAGATCTTGAATATAGCATTTCTAACATCTTCTTGTAAGCACCCTTTTATTGTAATTGGAAGGATGAACTATCAAAGCAACAATGAAATCATGTCAACAATATAACATAATAATAATTACGCTAATGCATCACTATTATCGGTACACTAATTCTACTTAGAATACCTGTAAGACCTTGTGCCAATCATGGGACTTGAGGCCACTAAGCTTATTGTCCTTTGAAAATGCTCCTTTCAAGCAACGCATGTACCCTGTCGGTGTTTGAAAAGAGGCAATGTCTGCCTTGATCGCTGCCTCCTCCCTCGTAGAGAGGATCCACGTTGCTTTCGGGAGGACAACTTTTCCTGAAGCATGCACTTGGGGCCACAAACGAGACATCCTATTCATAGCACGCAAGTCTTCTCGCACTCCTCTCGAGTCCTTGGAACCAACCAAGTGTGCCCAAATGGTAGCCCCCACATTCTTAAAGATATGCATGGGATCCAAGAGATGATTGATTTGTAACTGACCCCAATAAGGAAGCTCGTGAAAGATCGATAGCCTCTTCATACCAGGAGGAGGTTCCTCTCCATTCTCCCTCCAAGCTTGAATCCAATCACTTGCTTTTAAATATGATGGTGGTGGATCAAGCTGACCTCCACGTGCGAGATGGTCGAGCGGAAGGTATCGAGCATGACCTTCATAAACATTTTTCCTCATGTGTTTGGAGTAGCGTGCAAGCGATTTCAGAGCGGGTCCACAAACAGGACAAGCATGGTACCCACTTGTAGCAAGCCCTGCACGCGTGCATGAATATGTTAGTACAAGACATGCGTGCAAAAGAGAGTAAAAAAAGCATAATCCCTCATTGTACATGTAAAGACATAACCACGTACCTGCGCACTCTCCATATCCTGGGTAGTCATGCATGGTCCACATCAAGATACCCCTGACGGAAATATCATTGGTATGCCTAGGAGCTCTGGAAATATCAAAGACCTGCACTCCTCTCCATAATATCTGTAACTCCTCTATCAAAGGTGCCATGTACACGTCCATGTTTCTTGCCTTGTACTTTCCTGGCACAAGTAGTGCAAGCATGAGGTGTCCCTTTTTTATTGTTAGCCATGGTGGGATATTGTAATTCACCACGACTATGGGCCATGTCGACCAAGATGTCGAGCGTAACCCGAAAGGATTCACGCCGTCCATGGCTAGCCCAAGATGTAAGTTGCGTGGCTCTCTCGCAACGTCCGGCCACTGATTATCTATGTGCTTCCAAGCCGCACAATCTGCGGGAATCCTCAATGTGTGATCAGTGGACCGATGAGATGCATGCCATGTCATCAACTCCGCTATGGATTTGCATCGAAACATGTGTTGTATTCTTGCAATGATGGGAAAGTGTCTTAAGACCTTTACCGGTATCCTCTCACCCTGCAAGTCATCTCTATATCGTTGTTCCCCACACTTTGGACAACTAGCCAAATCTCCATGCTCACGACGAAAGAGAATACAATCATTACGGCAAGCATGGATGGTATCATAATCCATACCCACCATTGTTAGCATCTTTTTCGCTTCATCTCTTGATGCGGGCATGGTATTTGGTGCAGGCAACATCTTTTGGAGCAACCTATGACAAAGACACTATCCAAATGATGATTCTCAAAACAAACAATATCCAAATAATGAGTCAATCAAATTAATGCAAGGGCTAACCTCATTAAGGCCGAGACACTTGTATCCGACCACCCATACTGTACTTGTAGATTCAAGATTGAGAGACAAGCACGTAGTTTAGACATCCTGGCACCCTCGTACAATTGTGTTGATTGCAACTCTCGCATTTTCACCTCAGACTCTGACATCACGTGTACGTGGGATGTAGTGCCCCTAAAAATGGAATCCATCATGTCGACCATACCCTCGTCGTCATCTGGGAGACTATAGTCTTGTTGAAAGTGAGAAGGTATATGCGTACCCTCGTCACCCTCGTCATCCTGTCATAAGCTCATTCGTGTAAATAGAAGATCTTCTAATTCCGGGTATACAATAAGATTGCGAACTTAAATAGCTTTGACTTACCGATGATCCATCAACATGTGCAACACCAACGGGGGGTACTGGTTCCGGCTCCTCCCCATACATCCGCAAGTGGCGCATGATAATACGACGTTGATGTCGTACTTCTCGCTTGCAATGAGTGCAATGACAATATAACCTCTCCGTAAGCCACTTCGTGCTCCCGGGCGTTGGCGCATCATCGGATGAGCTTCCACTCGTCCCTTCCATCTACACTTATAAAACCAAAACATAAGCATGAAGAGGAGATGTACACAATTATGAGCATAGCATGTTTAATTTGAGCTTCTCTTGAGGCTATATAAAAAGAATGACATCGCTATATAGTAAGGATTGAAACAAAAAATCCTATATAGTAAGGCTGTGTAGTAAGAGAAGATATTGACAATTATAGGCATAGCATGTTTGAGTCACAAGAGGCTTCATTAAAAAACAAACAGTAAGCGTCGCTATATAGCGACGCTCTGTTCCGTCGCTATATAGCGACGATTTTAATTGAAAGCGTCGCTATATAGCGACGTTTTCAATTAAAAACGTCGCTATATAGCGACGAATAAGCGTCGCTATATAGCGACGCTGTGGGTTAAAACCCGAAACGCCGAAACCCGCGGCGTTTTGCTCAAAGCTTTCCTAATCTCTAAACTAAGCTCTCCAAAATCTCCTCCCACCTATTTTCACTGACCTCCCATCTATTCCAAGAAACCTCCTACCCTATTTCCCACTCCTCACCCTCCTCCTACCTCTTGTGCACCCTCTCTCTCCTCTTTCCCTCTTTGGTTTCCAGAAAGAAAGTTCTTCAAAAGGTGAGTTTTTTTCAACAATGTAGGTTGTTTGTTTGTTAGCTTTGGTTTTCTGAGTGTTTCTACTTGTATTGCTAAAGTTTTAAACTAGTTTTCATGCTTGATTAGAAAGGATTCAAACAAAAAACGAAATTTCAAGAAAGAAAGAAAGAAACTCACCTCTTCTTTCTGTATTTCTCTTCCTTCTCTTCCTTCTCTTCTCCTCAATCTCCTCCTTTCCTTGTCTCCTCAATCTTCTCTTTCCTTGTCTCCTTTCAAGAAGTTGCTTTTGTGATCTCCTCTTTCCACTAACATCTTATTTGAAAAAATGGGTTGTTTTCTCTCTTTTGTAGGGCCAGTCCACTACACCGAGCGGGACATAGTCTCTCTTTTGTGGGCCCAGTCCACTACACCGAGCGGGACATACTTTTACAGGTAAGTGCTTCCTCTTCTTTCCATTTAAGCTTTTTGTTATTTGCATTTGCCTGCAGCTAGCGCCTTAAGCGCTAGCTGCAGTGATGGGCGTAGGAACCCTCTCTTCCCCCTTCTCTTTTTCTCATTTTCCCCCTTCTCTTTTTTCCCTCTTCTCTTATTCTCTCTTTCCCCCTCTCTCTTTTCCCTTCTCTCTTTCCTTTCCCCCTTATTCTCTATTTCCGCATCCCTCTTATTCTCTTATGCTTATGCTTCTCTCATTCCGCATAAGCTCCTCCTCTATTTCCGCATGAGCATAAGCATGAGCTTATGCTTATGCTTATGCATAAGCATAAGCATAAGCATAAGCTCATGCTTATGCTCATTCATGAGCATGAGCTTATGCGTAAGTTTCCGCAAGAGCTTATGCGGAAAAAGAGAATGAGAGAAGCATATGCTTCTCTCATTCTCTTTTTCTGCATAAGCTCCTTCTCTCATTCCGCATAAGCTCCTTCTCTATTTCCGCATGAGCATAAGCATGAGCTTATGCTTATGCTTATGCTTATATGCATAAGCATAAGCTCATGCTTATGCTCATGCGGAAATAGAGAAGGAGCTTATGCGGAATGAGAGAAGGAGCTTGTCATGAGCTTATGCGCAAGTTTCCGCAAGAGCTTATGCGCAAGTTTCCGCAAGTGCTCCTTCTCTTTTTCCGCATAAGCTCTTTCTCTCATTCCGCATAAGCTCCTTCTCTATTTCCGCATGAGCATAAGCATGAGCTTATGCTTATGCTTATGCATAAGCATAAGCATAAGCTCATGCTTATGCTCATGCGGAAATAGAGAAGGAGCTTATGCGGCATAAGCATAAGCTCATGCTTATGCTCATTCATGAGCATGAGCTTATGCGTAAGTTTCCGCAAGAGCTTATCCGCAAGTTTCCGCAAGTGCTCCTTCTCTTTTTCCGCATAAGCTCCCTCTCTTTTTCCGCATGAGCATAAGCATGAGCTTATGCTTATGCTTATGCATAAGCATAAGCATAAGCTCATGCTTATGCTCATTCTTCCGCATGAGCTTATGCGTAAGTTTCCGCAAGAGCTTATGCGGAAATAGAGAATGAGAGAAGCATATGCTTCTCTCATTCTCTTTTTCCGCATAAGCTCCTTCTCTCATTCCGCATAAGCTCCTTCTCTATTTCCGCATGAGCATAAGCATGAGCTTATGCTTATGCTTATGCATAAGCATAAGCATAAGCTCATGCTTATGCTCATTCATGAGCATGAGCTTATGCGCAAGTTTCCGCAAGAGCTTATCCGCAAGTTTCCGCAAGTGCTCCTTCTCTTTTTCCGCATAAGCTCCCTCTCTTTTTCCGCATGAGCATAAGCATGAGCTTATGCTTATGCTTATGCATAAGCATAAGCATAAGCTCATGCTTATGCTCATTCTTCCGCATGAGCTTATGCGTAAGTTTCCGCAAGAGCTTATGCGGAAATAGAGAATGAGAGAAGCATATGCTTCTCTCATTCTCTTTTTCCGCATAAGCTCCTTCTCTCATTCCGCATAAGCTCCTTCTCTATTTCCGCATGAGCATAAGCATGAGCTTATGCTCATGCGGAAATAGAGAAGGAGCTTATGCGGAATGAGAGAAGGAGCTTGTCATGAGCTTATGCGCAAGTTTCCGCAAGAGCTTATGCGCATGAGCTTATGCATGAGCTTATGCATGAGCATGAGCTTATGCATGAGCTTATGCTTATGCTTATGCATAAGCATAAGCATAAGCTCAAGCTTATGCTCATTCATGCTTATGCTTATGCTTATGCTTATGCTCATGCTTATGCTCCTTCTCTATTTCCGCATGAGCATAAGCATGAGTTTCCGCAAGTTTCCGCATAAGCATAAGCATAAGCTCATGCTTATGCTCATTCTTCCGCATGAGCTTATGCGTAAGTTTCCGCAAGAGCTTATGCGGAAATAGAGAATGAGAGAAGCATATGCTTCTCTCATTCTCTTTTTCCGCATAAGCTCCTTCTCTCATTCCGCATAAGCCCCTTCTCTATTTCCGCATGAGCATAAGCATGAGCTTATGCTTATGCTTATGCATAAGCATAAGCATGAGCTTATGCTTAAGCTCATGCTTATGCTTATGCATAAGCATAAGCATAAGCTCATGCTTATGCTCATGCGGAAATAGAGAAGGGGCTTATGCGGAATGAGAGAAGGAGCTTGTCATGAGCTTATGCGCAAGTTTCCGCAAGAGCTTATGCGCAAGTTTCCGCAAGTGCTCCTTCTCTTTTTTCGCATAAGCTCCTTCTCTTTTTGCGCATAAGCTCCTTCTCTCATTCCGCATAAGCTCCTTCGCAAGTTTCCGCATGAGCATAAGCATGAGCTTATGCATGAGCTTATGCTTATGCTTATGCATGAGCTTATGCTTATGCTTATGCATAAGCATAAGCATAAGCTCATGCTTATGCTCATTCATGAGCATGAGCTTATCCGCAAGTTTCCGCAAGTGCTCCTTCTCTTTTTCCGCATAAGCTCCCTCTCTTTTTCCGCATGAGCATAAGCATGAGCTTATGCTTATGCTTATGCATAAGCATAAGCATAAGCTCATGCTTATGCTCATTCTTCCGCATGAGCTTATGCATAAGTTTCCGCAAGAGCTTATGCGGAAATAGAGAATGAGAGAAGCATATGCTTCTCTCATTCTCTTTTTCCGCATAAGCTCCTTCTCTCATTCCGCATAAGCTCCTTCTCTCATTCCGCATAAGCCCCTTCTCTATTTCCGCATGAGCATAAGCATGAGCTTATGCTTATGCTTATGCATAAGCATAAGCATGAGCTTAAGCATAAGCTCATGCTTATGCTTATGCATAAGCATAAGCATAAGCTCATGCTTATGCTCATGCGGAAATAGAGAAGGGGCTTATGCGGAATGAGAGAAGGAGCTTGTCATGAGCTTATGCGCAAGTTTCCGCAAGAGCTTATGCGCAAGTTTCCGCAAGTGCTCCTTCTCTTTTTCCGCATAAGCTCCTTCTCTTTTTGCGCATAAGCTCCTTCTCTCATTCCGCATAAGCTCCTTCGCAAGTTTCCGCATGAGCATAAGCATGAGCTTATGCTTATGCTTATGCATGAGCTTATGCTTATGCTTATGCATAAGCATAAGCATAAGCTCATGCTTATGCTCATTCATGCTTATGCTTATGCTTCTCTCATTCTCTTTTTTCGCATAAGCTCCTTCTCTTATTCCGCATGCAATTTTCCGCAAGTTTCCGCATGAGCTCCTTCTCTTATTCCGCATAAGCTCATGACAAGCTCCTTCTCTCATTCCGCATAAGCTCCTTCTCTATTTCCGCATGAGCATAAGCATGAGCTTATGCTTATTCATGAGCATGAGCTTATGCGGAAGTTTCCGCAGGAGCTTATGCGGAAATAGAGAATGAGAGAAGCATATGCGGATCTCATTCTCTTTTTCCGCATAAGCTCTTTCTCTCTTTCCGCATAAGCTCTTTCTCTTTCTCTTTTGCGTGAGCATATGCGGAAATAGAGAATGAGAGAAGCTTATGCTTCTCTCCTCCTCTATTTTCGCATATGCGGAAACATGAGCATAAGCTCATGCTCACCCATGAGCATAAGCATAAGCTCATGCGGAAAAAGAGAAGGAGCTTATGCGGAAATAGAGAATGAGAGATGCTTCTCTCCTTCTCTTTTTCTGCATAAGCTCCTTCTCTTTTTCCGCATGAGCATAAGCATGCGGAAACTCATCCTTCTCATGCTTATGCTCATGCATGTGCATGAGCTTATGCTTAAGTTTCCGCATAAGCTCATGCACATGCGTGAGCTTATGCGGAAATAGAGAATGAGAGAAGCATAAGCTCATTCTCTATTTCCCACTCTATTTCCCCCTTCTCTCATTTCCCCCTTCTCTCATTCTCTATTTTCCCTCATCTCTTTCCCTTTCTCTCATTCTCTATTTCCTCGTTCTCATTCTTTTCTTTCCTTTACATCTTCTTTCCCTCTTATCTTTCCCTCTTCTTTCCCTCTTTCCTTTCCCTCTTCTTTCCTTTCCCTCTTCTTTCTTCTTGCCTATGCCTATGCCTATGAGAATGCTCATGTTTGTTTATTTGTTTTCTGTTTTCGTGTTTGTGTCTATGTTAGACATGGGATCACGTCGCTCATCCGACGAGTACGGACAGCCTCGCAGGAGGAGAGCTCACGATCTATATGCTCCAGAGGACTTTGATTCCTCTCAGGCGACTACCCCGAGGACTACCCCTGGTCCGACTCCTCTCGGTCCTAGCACTGTGACTACCCCTGGTCCGACCCCTCTTCCACGTAGCACTGCCACTACCCCTCAGGGGACTCCTTTGCTAGCCGCGCATGGATTTGTTGGGACTCCCGACGAGTTTGTAGCGCAGATGAGCGATGAGGAGGCAGCGAGATTCTTCTCTCTGCTCTCTCAGAGGACCTCCGCAATTCCTTCCCCTACACCGACGGGTGGACGTACAGCCCAGCCATCCCCTCGCGCCCCTTCGACCGCGGGATCATCACCTGCGCATGCCTCCCGCAAGGGAAGGAAGAGTAGGATGGGCGGCTCATGTTGTGCTGACTCAGGAGATGTAGACGAGTCAGCACACTCACGCTCCTTTAGGTCTCCACTTGGTCCGGAGACACAGTATCAGTCGGGTCCCTTTCCCTCTCCTACTCCCACAGCTACTCCTCGATCCGGAAGCGGTCGCGCAGCTTCCACTCCTTCAGACTCTGCTACCGTCAGTCCCCCTTACTCATCAGGGGATCTCTCCTATCAAATCACATCTGCCGGAGAGATAATAGAAGACAAAAAGGGCAAAGCAGTGATGGCCGCCATGAGGCGGTTGATGAGTCATCACTTCAAGAGCGGCATAAATATCGATTGGCGGTATCAAGATGGCCAAAAGAAGCAGGCGGTGATCGATGAGTTAAAACTCAGATTTCCTAATCCGCCAAATGTGGAGTTTAATAACAGTTATATGCTCGAGCGCATGGGTTTGGTCCTAAAGCATCGCAGATCAACCATGCGTACTTCCATTACAAAGGGGTTGTCTAAACCCAGCTGGGCAGACAAAGCTGATTGGAAGTTCTTGAAGAAGCAGAATAGGGACCATCCTGAAATGTTCGAGGGTCAGAGGAGGGCTGCGAAGAGACGGCTGGATGTCGTAGGTACTTCGCACTTTGGTGCAGGTGGACGGTATGCGTTCGAGGCAACCGTGGTAAGTTTACTTCTTTCCATTTAATGTATTGTTCTATTTGTTTTACTTACATATTACATGCACTTTAGCTAACTCTAACTCTCGTAAATTGGATCCACAGCAAGCTGCGATGGGTCGTCTTCCTACGGATGCAGAGACGCGGCGCGCATTTCGGATAGGAACCAAGCCGTGGTTCATTGAGCAAGAGGCAATGGGAGCGACAGTCGATTGGGCTGAGGTGGCTGCTCGCACGGTATAAGTTTACTCCTGCTTGTAATCTCACTTTTTAATTTAAGTTCCAATCTAATTTTTGATTTATTTGGTTCAGTCTCAGGGTCAAAGCTCAAGCGTCCCATCATCAGAGACGAGCGATCAACAGGGGCAAGGATCGGACGCAGGTGCCGATGACGAAGGAGAAGACGCAGGTGTCGGGGACGAGGGAGAAGATGCAGGTGCCGAGGACCAGGGAACAGCCCAACAAGACGATTCGGATTCGGATTCGGATTAGTAGTGGTAGTAGCATTTTTCATATCCGCTCGTTAGAGCCATTTTGTATCGCCCTTTCACAGGGTAATTTTGTTTCAAACACAGTTGTATATGTATATGCATTTCTTCCTCATCGTTCACAAGAACAATTTTGTATCACCCTGCAAGCAAGGGAAATTTTGTTATAAAAAACTTTCTTTTGTAATTACAAAAAAAAAAAAAAGGTTAGTGGGGCTAAACAGGGCTTCCTTTTGGCCCTGTTTAGCCCCACTAACCATTTTTTTTACCTTCTGTTAATCGTCGCTATATAGCGACGTTTACCAGTGTCGCTATATAGCGACGATTAACAGAGTCGCTATATAGCGACGTTTTTATCGTCGCTATATAGCGACGTTTACATCGTCGCTATATAGCGACGATTAACAGCGTCGCTATATAGCGACGCTCCTTTTCCGACGATTATAACGACTTTTATAGCGACCTTTGCGCCCGTGAAAAAAAATTTTTTTAATGTAAAAAGCGTCGGTATTTCCGTCGGAAAATGGCCTATGCCTTGTAGTGGGGGATTTGTAAGACATTACAAAGATATGGTGTTGTAGGCATAAAGTCAACCCTATGGTTGACCAATAGTACTTGGGTGCTATATATACCAAGTATTTGTATTGTTTCATTTTGAACATTTCTATTGGAGCTTTCTTATGTGTGCACTCTTGCTCACTTGTGTTCACAACCTATCTCCACTTTGCTCCTACAGGTTGTAGTACCAACAATTCCTCAACAATTTCCTATATTCTTTTGCGTTCCTTTGCTTGTGGTCATTATAGAGTAAGCATATCTGATGATTGTCTTGGAAAAGTGACTCTTTGAACTACTAGAGTTGATGAAGATGGAGTGGGCCCTAAAATTTTTGTAAGCTAGTCAAAGTATAATGGTTGAGCATTGTTTAATTGTGTTTGGTAAAGGGATCCTTTGAATTACTAGAGTTAATAAAGATAGAGTGGACACTAGAACTATTGTATCATGAAGTTTTATCAATGATGGCATCTCTAAAGAGTAGTCACCAACCTTCTTTTGACTAGATTATATAACTTTTATAGCTTTGGATTCTTATGATATCTTGTGTTGAAGACAAATTTGATGGATGTAACACAAGTTTTTTCCAAATCTCATCAAGAATATGTGCATAATATAGAGAGCCAAATAGTTCTAAATGATTGACTTAGAGTTTAATTCTTGTCTTCTGGTGTCATTTTTTACAAGATAGCAGTAGGGATTATATTCATCAATTATACAATTGTTTCACATGCTTTTTTTGAAAAGATCCCCCAAATTGAAAGAATTCAAAATATATTAATTAGGGGGGGGGGGAATGAGGGGAGGGGTGGAAAGGAAATGGAAGAGGTAAATAAGAGAGTGTTTAATGAAGACATCCCTCTATTTATGAGGGGATGGGGCCCCATGAGGATAAGAATTCATAGCTATTATACTCTACGCCTTTTCATGACAACTTTATGTAGCTTAATGGTAAGCCCTCATGAATGCATTATGGATGTCTTTTGCTTGGGTGAAGCCATTTTTGGTATGGTTCAAGGAATTTTTTGTATACAGGAATCTTGCTTGACCCATAACTTATGAATTGCTGAATGGAATTTGAGAAAATTGGTCTTCAAGTTATTGTACACATCCCAAACTTGAACATGAGATCAAAAAAATATGGAATCAAGATATGAAATAAGAGTGTTAAAGAATTACATGTGCTATGTTGCATGTGAAGCATGCATCCTAAAGAGTATAGAATGTAACAATTTATTCAAATGCATTTAAATTTTGTTCTATGCATACATGCAACCAAGTAATCATTCAAAAGTACATTGTGTGAGCTTCTCCTCAACCAAAGGATGAGCAAAGGACATACCTAATTGAGAACATTAAATGTGGTTTAAGGGACCTCCAATGTTGTGCTAAAATTATGTACACCCACTTGAGGGCATGCTCCATACCTCCTTGATTTGTTGAAAAACAAAACCAATTAAAAAGATGGAAGCAAATCCTCCTACCGCCCTGCAACCTACATTGTGTAGAGTTAGCTCAACATGACCTCATCCTTTTGGTTTGGCATTATCTTCTTTACTCGGGTAAGTTGTCTTCTCTTCTTTGCTCATCTCACATGCTAGCTGTCTTTGTCCTAGTTGGTCTATTCTGGTAGTTCATGGGATCATTTCCACGACAACAATGGCAAGATGCAGCTTGTCATGGCTTGTGCTAGAGAAGCAAATAGAGGCTGTAAGATAGGAAAGCTAAAACATTATGGGGTAAGGAAAGAAATGGCACAGTACCAAAATAGCAATGGAAGACACTTTTTCAATGTTTGGGGGGGGAGAAACAACAAGAAGAAATAATAGTCCTTTGCAGAGAAGCAGCAGGAAGTGGTTGTAGATCCATGCATTTGATTATTGCCATAGTAGTAAAGAACATGAGGTGTAGTCTCATAATTGGTGGGAATGATTTGAGGTAGCAACATCATGCCATTCAGGTGAATACCAGTCTTGAGTCTTCATAAGGTTTATCTTGCACCCTAAAATTCATAGCATGAAAACCATACCCACATCTCGAGAGATGCATGCCCAAGAGACGATGCTCTCTAACCTGAGAAATGGCCTATAGAAAGAAAAAGGGGTGCATAGCTTAGATCAATTATTTACAAAGAGGGCAGCATTAGCTACGTTGATATCCTCTAAAACAAAGGAGAAATTACATGGGCACACAATGTCAAAGATGTCAATCAAAAGGACCAATGTGTGACAACACAAGAAAAGGAGAGATAGCCTAAGTGCTAAAGCCATTCATAGTGTGACAACGTTTTGGAACAAGAATAGGATAGTTTATCAAAGTAATAAGAACATTTGCAAAAAAAGCAAATAGGATGCAAGAAATGGGACCATCACATCGTATACATGCTTGATATAATGGAAGGCAGTGGCTGCCTAAACCAGCCTTGTGGTTGTCTGTAATTGAGTTTTAGAATAGTTTAATTGTTTAATTTCTGAATTGGGCTCGCTTGGGCTTAATGTGTAAACTAGCTCGATGGTTGGAACAACATGCTATATATCATCATGTTCGTTCAAGTCAAACACCAATTATATGATTGTTCTAAACCAGCGTGGTTGAACAACAATATATTTTGCTGGTTCGGGCTCGATTCAGGCCATACACTAGTTAAGTTATCAACCCAAGTGGCTTGGACTTAATATGAGTGTCCTAAACTAGTCAATGGTAGAAACATCTTGCATTGTATCACCGAGTTGGTTCAGGTCAAATAGGAGTTATGTGATTGTACTAAATTAGCATGGTTGACCAAAAGTAATCAAAAATATATTTCACAATAGAAATAATTGATGACTAAGCTAGTGGGTGAAATTGATGTATTTCCTAGTGGTTGAAATTGTTGTGTTTCCTAGTACTTGGTTAAATTATTTAAGTTTAATTTCTAGGCTAGTTTGGGTCATATACCATTTAACTTCTAAACTAGGCTAGCTTGGAATTCAATGTGATTGACAATGTCCTAGAGTAGTGCGGTGGTTGGAACATCATGCAATATATCATGGAGCTAGTTTTGGTCAAACAAGAGTGATGCGATTGTCTTAAACCAGCATGGTTGAATGGCAAATAAATAAATAAATTTGTAATGAAATTATTGATGACCAACCTAGTGGTTGAAATTTATATGTTTCCAAGTATTTAAATTAGTTAAGTTTATTTTTTGGGCTAGTTCAGGTCATATACTAGTAGTTAATGTAAAGAATAAGGGAGAGAGATAGGAGACTCAAGTTCAGCTTTCTTCACAACACACAAAAGAGAGAGGACACAAGGTTAGAGGGTGAAGCCTTTCTTCACTTTTGCACACAACAACAATACAATAGAAGAGGGAAATACCCTATATGTCAAATCCTAGAATACGTGGTTCATATGTGAACCCAAACCAAAAACATACGTGGTAGTCTAACTACACCACGAGTACAACTAACATAGGCGGTGACATAAATGATAGTCATCCAGGAGATATATCGGGGGTAGAGCTTGATATCTCAACACTCCCCCTCAAGCTCAAATCCATCTCACGTACACCAAGCAAGCTCCTAAACCTGCGAAGCTTCTTGGTACCCAATGCCTTCGTAAAAATATCAGCCACCTGCTCCTCAGTGCTAACATAGACAAGATCAATCTCACCAGCTAGAACCTTCTCTCTCACAAAGTGATAATGCACCTTAATGTGCTTTGTTCTAGAATGATAAACTGGGTTATTAGCAAGCATGATGCTGCTAATGTTGTCACAATGAATGACAACTGCTGCATGAATTGACTGTCCCATATCTGCAAGTAGCTTCCGTAACCAAGCTACCTCACATGCAGCCATTGCTGCACCCCTGTACTCAGCCTCTGTGCTCGACAAGGCAACTGTTGGCTGCTTCTTGCTGCTCCAACTGATGGCACCACTCCCAAGGGAAAACATAAAACCACTAGTAGATCTCCTGTCTGAGACACTACCAGCCCAGTCAGCATCTGTGTATCCATGTACCTGTAATGCACACCCAAGGAAGCCACACCTGCTCCTCAGTGCTAACATAGACAAGATCAATCTCACCAGCTAGAACCTTCTCTCTCACAAAGTGATAATGCACCTCAATGTGCTTTGTTCTAGAATGATAAACTGGGTTATTAGCAAGCATGATGCTGCTAATGTTGTCACAATGAATGACAACTGCTGCATGAATTGACTGTCCCATATCTGCAAGTAGCTTCCGTAACCAAGCTACCTCACATGCAGCCATTGCTGCACCCCTGTACTCAGCCTCTGTGCTCGACAAGGCAACTGTTGGCTGCTTCTTGCTGCTCCAACTGATGGCACCACTCCCAAGGGAAAACATAAAACCACTAGTAGATCTCCTGTCTGAGACACTACCAGCCCAGTCAGCATCTGTGTATCCATGTACCTGTAATGCACACCCAGCTTCATAAAACAGTCCATAATGCAATGTGGACTTCACATTCCGCAGTATGCACCTAGCCGCATCCAAATGTGGCTTCCTTGGTGCCTGCATAAACTGACTCACCAGCCCCACAGCATAGCTCAAATCTGGTATGGTTATAGTCATGTAAATCAAGCTACCTACTATGCGCCTGTACATAGTAATATCTTCAAGAAGCTCACCTGTCTCTGCATTGAGCTTCACATTCTGCTCCAATGGAACAGAGATAGACTTACAGCCTGTCATCCCATATTTGGACAGCATGTCCAAACCGTATTGCCTTTGCAACAGCCATATCCCACTCGGGGATCTAATAACCTCAATGCCCAAGAAGTAACGCAGCTCTCCCAAATCCTTCATCTCAAATTTCTACTTCAAGAGCAGCTTCACTTCATTAATGTCTGCATCACTATCACCTGTAATAATCAAGTCATCAACATAGATGACTATAAGCACAATCCCTCTGTTTGTCCTTTTCACATAAAGTGAAAAATCTGAATTGGAAATCTGAAATCCAATAGTGACAAGATATTGCCCTATCTTGTCTGACCATGCCCTCGGCGCCTGTTTTAAGCCATACAAGGCTTTGCGCAACCTGCATACAAAATCGGGGTGTGAATTATCCTCATAACCTTCTGGCTGCATCATATAAACCTCTTCCTGCAAATCACCAGGCAAGAAGGCATTTTTCACATCCATCTGATGCAAAGACCATCCCTTTGCAGCAGCCATGGCAATTACTGCTCTCACGGTTGCCATCCTTGCAACTGGGCTGAAAGTTTCCTCATAGTCAATTCCATATGTCTACGCAAAACCTTTGGCAACCAATCTTGCCTTGTACCTGCTAACAAACCCATCAGCATTGTGCTTTACTTTGTAAACCCACTTGCAGCCAATAGCCTTCTTATCATGAGGCAAAGGCATCAAATCCCAAGTGTGGTTTGCATCCAAGGCTGCCATCTCTTCATCCATAGCTGCTTCCCAATTTTTATGCCCTGCTGCATCCTCAAAACATGTGGGCTCTGGCTCCTCTAGAACCTTGACCATATAAGCATAGTGATGTGCTGTATACCCATCATATCTCAGCCTGTCAACTGGATACTTAATACGAGTGGACCTCCGTACAACTGGATCAGTTGCAGGAGTCTTTAAATCATGCCTGCTTTTCCTTGCACCAGGTGTAACAACAGAAGGAATCCCAAGTTCCTCATCAAGGCTCATTTCAGAGCCGCTTGACTCTCCATCAACATGAGAGCTACCAGCAGACACATCAAACACTGGAGCATGCTCTACTTTTTCTTTTCCCTTATGTGATACCTGCACAACACTATCAGGGCTGCCATGTGACGATTCACTAGATCTCAATCTCCCTATCCATGCATTAGATCCACTAGTAGAGGACTCTCTGGGTCCACTCAAGGCTTGAGATTGCTGCTCTGCATTTATTGCAGCATTCCCATTTCCTGCATCTGCATCTCCTACCATAACAGTTGGTGCATACCAGCTGCTCATTTCATCAAAAACAACATCTCTGCTCACTTGCATTTTGTGGGTGGAAGGGTTATAACAGCGATACCCT
Source organism: Dipteris shenzhenensis (assembly GCF_047967505.1). NCBI lineage: Eukaryota > Viridiplantae > Streptophyta > Polypodiopsida > Gleicheniales > Dipteridaceae > Dipteris > Dipteris shenzhenensis. Next base: position 7,317,469 of record NC_141608.1, read on the forward strand.
TTCTGGTGCAGAGCATATCCAATAAAGATGCATTTTTCTGCCTTTGGATCCGGCTTTGTTCTCTTCTCATCAGGAACATGAACATAAGCTATGCAACCAAATACCTTCAAGTGAGAAATATCTGGTTTTTGGCCTGTATACATTTCTTCAGGTGTCATGCCATGGACAGCTGCAATGGGGGTTCTGTTCATAATATAAACAGCAGTTGCTACTGCTTCAGCCCAAAAATAATCAGGCATGTTTTTCTCATTTAGGATCGCCCGTCCTACTTCTGCAATATGCCTGTTCTTCCTTTCTGCAACCCCATTCTGCTGAGGGGTAGACCTGCATGAGTACTTCCTTTGAATTCCCTGTTCTTTTAGATATTCACAAAATTCTTCTGAAAAGTACTCTCCCCCTCCATCAGATCTTAGCACTTTAATATGCACACCTTTCTCTTTTTCAACCATGGCCTTAAAAGCCTTGAAATGGCTGAACACTTCACTTTTGTGCTTCATAAAATAAATTCACACCTTCCTAGTGTAGTCATCAATAAATGTCACATAATAATGGCATCCACCAATAGAAGCAGCTTTGGTTGTCCAAACATCTGAATGGATCACTTCCAAAGGTCTTCTGCTCACCTTAGCATTTTTGGGAAATGCATGTCTGGCCTGCTTACCCATTTGGCATGCTTCACATACCTTTTGCATTCCCTCAACTCTGAATTTAGGCAAACCTGCAACAATGTTTTTCGTTTGCATAGATTTCAGCCTTTGTATATTCACGTGCCCAATGCACTTGTGCCATATCTCAATATCTGCAATGACACCTCTCCCATGCGCAAACATAGCAGCTTTCACCTCAGGCATATCAACATCCAAGGTGAACATTCTGCCATTTTTGTTGCCTTTCGCAACCAAGCGGCACTTATTTTTCAAGTCCTCAACAAAGCATCCATCAGGATTAAATCTAACCTGCAGACCTTGCTCAACCATCTGGCCAACTGAAACCAGGTTCTTAGTGATTTTTGGAACATGAAGTACATCTGCCAAGTACTTCGTTTTGCCATCCTGCATAGCCAATGGCACTTTACCAACCTGTGTAATTGGGTGCGCAGTATCATCACCTGTTTCAACATAACCTGGCTTATCCAAATTTCTAACATCATGAAACCACTCACCATGACTGGTCATGTGGTTAGAGGCACCTGAATCAACATACCAAACATCATTGCAAGCTGCAGCATCTCCTGACATGGAGTTAACCATATGCTACATCACAAAAAGGTGCTCATTTCTGTCGTCACCATGCCCACTTGATGATGCATAGTTGCTTTGCTGCAACTTCCCACTTTTGATGTCATTCTACTTTTTATAGCATGTATTCTCCTTGTGTCCAGGCTTTCCACAATAATAGCATTCTGTGCTGCTATTTACTTGCTGGTTCCTTTGCCATGAACCACGGCCTCTTTGGCTCCCCCTGCCTCTAGAATTACCACGTCCTTCTCCATAGGACTGGTTTTCCTGTTGTTGCTGTTGATTCTGATTTCCTGCACGGCCACCAAAACGACCTCTTCCTCTACCCCTGCCTCTACCTGTATTCGAGTAGAAAGCAGTCTCTTGAGAAGTTGAGGTGGCTGAACCACCATTCCTTTGCTCTTCACTCAGCAAGAGAGCAATAAGTTCCTGAAAATTAGGAAATGTTTCACGGACTCCAATGGATGTCCAAAACTGTGCATAATCTTTCCCAAGACCATTCAAGGTCACGGACACTAAGTCCTCATCATCAACAGGTGCTCCAATGGAGGCAAGAGAATCTGCAAGGCCTTTCACCTTCAAGGAATATTCATTTATATTCAGATTTTTCCTTTGCACATTGTGCAACTCCTGCTTTAGCTGCATCTTTCGTGCTTTGGTATTTGTGCTATACAGCTTCACCAATGTATCCCATGCCTCCTTAGGCGTCTCTACATCCTGTATATGCACAATCATAGAATCTGAAATGCTAACAGACAGCCAATACAAGCATTTTCTGGCTTTTTCATGCCATTCTTTAAAGGCCTTCAATTCAGCAGGACTGGGAGCAGCACCCAAAACTGGTTCTGCAGTTTCACCACTGATGTACTCCCAAACTCCCTTTCCCATAAGAAAGTTTGTCATCCTGAACTTCCATGCTTGGAAGTTGTTCTTGTCAAGCTTCTCACTGACAATGGTAGACAGATTCTTAGACATTTTACAAATCACGAATTGCAACAGCAACCTGTAAACACAGCAAATGCCTCACAAGGGCAAATAGCAAAACTTCTGCAAAAAGCCTCACAGGGGCAGATCTGCAACACTGACGAAAGTGGTATTTCACCACACAGTCACTTCCTAGTGACGATTTTGCATCAATAGGCAACAGGCATGAATCTGCAACTCCCAATATCTCTGCACACAGGCATACGATGCATTTTCTGTGGCACCTTTCCACCGACTAGCCGCGCAGTGGTCGCACAGCGAGAAACAGGGCCTTTTTGTGAGTGCCTGCGAAGAACTTCCGCCTTCAAAACGGGCCCCGAAACGGCCTCAAATCAAAAAAATAAAGTCACCAAGGGCTTTGCCCCCTCCCGCAGCATATACTGTGCTCTCGCCACACCGCGAAGGGCCTCTCAATCTGAAACAGTGCACTCCTGCACTTCTGGCTGTGCTGCCTGCAGAGATTTGGTCCCAAACTCGAAATAGGAAAGCAACACTGGTCCTCTCACCAGGACACCACAGGTTTGGCTTGCTTTCTTGAGCTCCTTACCACGAACAAGGCTCTGATACCATGTAAAGAATAAGAGAGAGAGATAGGAGACTCAAGTTCAGCTTTCTTCACAACACACAAAAGAGAGAGGACACAAGGTTAGAGGGTGAAGCCTTTCTTCACTTTTGCACACAACAACAATACAATAGAAGAGGGAAATACCCTATATGTCAAACCCTAGAATACGTGGTTCATATGTGAACCCAAACCAAAAACATACGTGGTAGTCTAACTACACCACGAGTACAACTAACATAGGCGGTGACATAAATGATAGTCATCCAGGAGATATATCGGGGGTAGAGCTTGATATCTCAACGGTTAATTTCTAAACCAGGCTGGCTTGGACTTAATGTGATTGGGCCCGTAAGTGGTTGGGACATCATGCAACATATCACCGAGCTGAATCAACATGGGAACAAAAATAAACTAACATATATTTTGCAACCAAAATAATTGATGCCCAGCTTGGTGGTTGAAAGTGTTGTGTTTCCAAGTAGTTAAATTAGTTTAACTTAATTTTTCAGTTGGTTCAAGTCATACATAGGCTAGTTTGGATTATGATCGTCCAAAATGATCCTAATGGTGGGAACAAAATAATATAATTTAGATAGTTAATGTGACTGTCCTAAATTGACTTTTGTTATTATCTAATTGGTAACTGTGCTTCCCAATAGTTAAATTAATTTAGTTTAATTTTTGAGATGGTTCGAGTCATGCATGGGATGGATTGAAGTTTATATGATTGTCTTAAACCACCCGATGGTTGGAACACCAGTTATATGACTACCATACACTAGTTATATGAGTGCCCTAATCCAGTGAGAATCCAGCATGGTGGTTGAAATTGTTTTGTTTTAGTAGTTTGATTAGTTTAATCAGCTTTATTAGACTATGTTTTAGCACAAACTGTGTTTGTTTTCTTCATAATAGTGCAAAAAAGGGAGAATAAGACAATGTTGCATGTCCAAGATGCAGTTCTTTTTTGCATGCCCAAAATTTATTTCCCACATGCTGGGTGAGTAGACAGAGTTGTATCTGAAGTTTATGGCTCAGAACCTTGACATTTTGATTAGGAAAAGGAGCTTTGAGCATTGTAAGCCTTAGTACATCAAGGAGCTCAAAGACATGAATGTGTGTTTTTGCAAAACACACATAGACTTTGACTTGGCCCGGAAAGTTTTGAATGACTTGAGATCTGGTTGTGTTGGAGCATTTCTCTACGCAGGTAGATGCCCATGTCTCACAAATGAATGTATGGCTTGTAGGCCACCTGGGTCCTCATCATGTGTTGCAAGGAGGCCAGCCAAGTTTGGTATCCTAAGGTCTCTATGGGAGCTAGTGGTTTGTCCAAATGGAATAAGAGAAGAAAACCTTGTTGCTCTAAAATGGAGGAGATTTGGACATGTTAATGTTGAAGGATCAAAGAAAAAGAGATGGCTACTATCGTATATGAGCACTCATCAGAGCAAGCTTATAGATAGCTTGGTTCAATCCATCCCAAAATATGTGCTTCATAGTTTCACGGCCAACTAGCAAGATAAGCAGTTCAGGAGTGCCTTGCCAATTTTCCCCATGACACTATTGTCTCATTCATACACTTTATAGAAAGTTTTTTATTTTAGAAGCAAGATGAGATACAAAGTGCTCACTAGTACAACAAGTAGATAAAAACTCTAGTGCATATCACGTACAATCATTTGCTTATGACTAATGCCAATCCTCTTGCTAACTCATAGGAGTCTAGGTCAGTGCAACGTACATACCATTTCTACATTTTGGATGATAGGGAATGTGACACCTTATTTGTGTAGCATGATTTTCTACTACATTGGGAATGGCTAAAAAATGATGATCCCCATCTACAAGAAAATATAAAACAAAATTGGGTGTGGTTAGATGGTGCTTCCTCTCAATTTAATCAGCTCGTGGAGTCTACTTTGTCTCAAGGTTTAAATCCTTGACTAGTCTAAACATGACGTGAAATTTATTTGGGTATAGCCATGGCAAGTGGGAACATGATGGATGTGGTGCTGTTATTAAGTGATTTCTATTTAGACACCAATTAACATGCCCTCAAGAGGAGCTCAATGATGCCTATGATTCTATAACATGGCTTACAGCATAGCTCTCCATAGGGACACAATCAACATATAGTAAACAAAGCCTCAAGAATAGTGTAGAGTGTAGAGTGTTCTATGATGTGAACATGAATGAAGTCTAAAGGAGAAGTAGATATGATTGTGAGGTCATTAAAGAAACTTGTAGTTTGCACAAAATATGGGGCTTTCAAACAACCTTCTAGTCAAAATAAGAAGAATTTCTTGTTTTTGCAGTGCATGCATCATAGGGGATCATGACAATTGTGAGAACATTGTAACTATGAGAGATCTGCAAAGAGATGGGAGCCAGTTGCCTCTATGTGAACATGGATGATAGAAAATGGATAGACAAACGATGACTCACCATAGTTTGGGAAGTGTTTTAATGACCTCATTGGCTATCTAGAAGAGGCGGAGAGCTTTGTAGTTGTCGCACCCGACATTGGGGAGAATGAGGAAGATGGCCCATACTTTGTGTTGTCGTGTACCAAATCCAAGCACAAAGTTAAGGAAGCATTTAAGGATCATTGGGAAACAACCTATGAGAAGTGGGATGTAGTAATTAGAGCTATTGATATAAAAAAAATCCAAGATAGGCCACAATTACATTTTGTTAATAAGAGTCTGCAAATATTTGTGTACTCTCATCTAGTATGAGCTATTAAGTTCTAGTTGCAAGATGTGCCTAGACAAAAGAAGGGCAAGAGTTTCTTCAAAATGTATTTAGACATGCAGCACACCATGGGGTGTCTTGGAGTAGTGGATGACTGCGATAGCACAAGAAAATGTATTCTTGTTGCATGGTGTAGTTAACCAAGGAAAAGGTGTTCCACTTATCCTAGAAAAATGAAAAATGTAATTACAGCTGGCTTGTACAACCAGTGCACATCTTTTTATTAAATCCCAAGCCCACTGCATTTGTTTTAGTAACTCGCAAATAACCCTACACCAAGGAAAAGAAAAGGGACGAATATTAGCCCAAGGTCAAATTCAGATCCTTCTACAAGTTGCCTAGACTAATATTTACAACATTAAATGTGATATATTCGCCCAAATTTTAACATAACTTTCTCATAAAAGCTCCTAATTTAGCCCTCCAAATACTCAAATTATTGGCACAAGTCATCTGGACACATCTATAATGTTAGATGTTTTTAATTCTATCTTAAAATTTAAAACTTTCATGTGAAGATTAAGTATACTTAAACCCATTAAAGCCTTGAAATGGTAGTATGGGCTAATATTTGTAACTATATCGCAGAGAGTTTTGCCCAATGACATACACTTCAATAGCTATGTTCCTAAAAGATTTGCCTAATGACCACTTTCATAACTCTTATTTTTAACCTTGCCCTACATTTGTTTTAGTAATCCTAAATGAGAGGAGATATATGCCACTTATCTCTTGTACAACCACAGAGCCAATGACCATAAAACTTGAGCGAATGAATTGTATGCCATTCATCTTGTAATAATCGAAGAAAAACACCATCATTTGTTGTTGGTGGTAGTTAATCCTAGATGACTTATCGTGTACAACCAACCATTGTGCTAGTTGTGATCCTAAAGTAGTAAGTTGTATAAGTTCAATTGTTGATGTGGCCCTTGAGGGGTCCCCTTTAGGGCAAGGGACATATCAACATGCCACCTGACATATATGGCATGTCAATATGGACCTTACCCTAAAGTGGACCCCTCAAAGGCTCATATATCATGTGCAACCAACCACCATGCTGATGAACTCTTTTTTTACAAAAAAAGGTAAGTTCTATTAATGCTTGAAAAACCATACAACCAGCTTCCAAAAGGAGCTATCAATGAAAATAAATAGGTTGCCAACTACAAGAACAAGCATTCGTTTCAGATCTCATGGCTCATCACCTATAGAGATTCCAAAAGAGGAGCTAGCAACCATGATGGTGGTCTATATACCTAGCAAATATCCCTTGTGGAATGGGTGTAGAATACTCTTGCTGAGACCATATTGCTCTGCCAAAGTGTCCATTCCTACCTGGCAGCCCAGGTATTTCGCCGTCTTCCCCCTCAAGATCCAACAAAAGCCAAAATTAGCTGCCCAATGTCAAATCTCCCGCATCTCCTTCGTGCTAGTGAAGAAACCAATGGATCTAGTTTAATTTATGCAAGCTCTGGAAGCCTTGCAATAAATGGATAAGGCCCCTTCGGCCTTGTCTAGTTTGGCCATAGAGCCATCCAAGTAGAGCATTGTGTCATCTACAAACTCAGAGTTAAGGAGCTCCTTCTCTTGCTTGATTAGAAGACACATCCCTGTAAGGCCAAGCGTTTGTCCCAAACCACCTCTCTAGCCAAAAGGGTGGTTTTGGGTGGTGGGTGATGCCTCCTCTGACTAAAAAAGCTAGTTGTAGATGGCTGTAGTCATCTCAAGGATCTTCTACAGGTCCATGCATATGCATCCATGTGGGTCTTGAAGCTGCTGAAGTTGGATCCTTACGGACCATGGACCCCGGTGGCCTAAGAGAACTGTCTGGTCATCCTATCACCCTAATGGACCCACGTGGCCCAAGAAGAGTAGTATGAGAACATTGCTCTACAAACACCCAAATCCTACAACTCCAAGCGTGCACACTCTAGGCAATCCCTAAGACATTGGGATCCTGGATCCCGCTCCTTGAGTCTCTTGCTAGATGCAAGGTCTCTACGCGAAGGGCTCTCTCGCACTCTTGAAGAGCCGCTCTCCAACTGAGGTCTTGACTCTAGAGCTCCCGACTACTATGTTGAATCCTTTCAATTGCCCAAGTTGCCTATCCCTCCTCAGGTTTCCTCCTCAGGTTTGCACTCTTAGGCTATCTCTAGAGATCTGCTACTATCAATTGTTGGATGTCCACCTCTTGGAAGAGAACATCTGGTATACCAACCCCATTTTGGGTTAGTCTACAATGGGGCTTCTCCAAGTTTAGAACCATTGGAGAGAGGTCCAACATCATGGTGCCTACTAGAATGCCAGTGGAGCCACCCACAGAGTAGAGTCCAATCCCCAATATAAAACCTATTTAGACACTCTAGCAATCCATCCTACCACAAAAACACAGGTTGCTTGAGAACCTAGAAAACGCAGCCTCTTGCCAAGGGTCCTTTCCACCACTGATCACAAAAATGAACTGCTCCCATGTACTCCTCTCCCTTGCCGGCACCTCTGTGAAAGAGGCTCCTCCCTGCTTAAAGTCCGCTCCAACAATCCATGAGTCCACCTTGGGGAGGTAGTTCATGAGCTACCACCAAAAAGCCAGGTGGTCTTGGCTGTAAGCGGGTGCATACACACTCAACATACCAATCCGAGCATCTCCCACCTAAAGGCCCATCCACACTGCATGGCTTGGAATGAGCTCGCCCTACACAAAAATGTTTGGGGCTACAACAAGAGATACTGAAATGCAAACCCCTCCGCTCCTCCTACCAACTACTACTAGGGACCAAACCTCTAGGCTCCTTCCAAGGAGAAGATGGTGTCGGCGTGTGATTTCTATTGTGGAAAAGATGTGCTCCTAAATCAAAAGATAGTCAACAGGTCTACCTACTAGAGCCCACTACAATTCCTGATGGAGAATCAGGTACAACGACGGCTGTTGGCTACGCGCATGATCATGAAGGCAATGCACATTCTAGCTCACCATAGTTAAACTCATGGGGAAGGGACGGCAGTGAACAAGGCTCACCTATGTGTGAGAACCTACTCTAAGAAACCTAACTTCAACAACTTCGTCAAAGGTTTAGAGGGAGAGTAATCTGTGTTTGTGCATCGATGGGGACCAAAGTCACCATTGACTCAATCCCTACCTTGCGGGCCTAGTACTGGGATGAAAGAGACATCTACACCGAAGAGGTCAGCTCAGTGTTGAAGTGTCCAATAGGTAGGCTATGAGAGAAATGCCTCTGATGGCAAGTGGATCATTGCTATAGTCCCTGGCTTCACTAGAGAGAAGTCAAGCTAGACGTATGCAGTACCTCCATGAGTGAGCCAAAGGTCCATGCCCTAAGGTCCCATCCACTCATCCATATTTGGTATATTTGCTGATTTATCATTGCATCAAAGAGCTCTAGTGTCCACTTCTCCACCCCTTTAGAGGCAAAATGGAGGATCTGAACCGGGTGGGCATCATGGATGTTTTTATCAAAGGTATATTTATACATTAATATAAAATATTGGTGAAAGTTTATTGAGCTATTTTTTTAAGTTTTATGTGAAAATTTTTGAAGTTTCGCCAGGACTTACATATTTTACTTCAAAATTCAAAAGAAAATATACCAAATTCTACTATATGCTATAATATTATAAAACTTCAAAAATTTTCAGATAAAAGTTTCAAATCCTAGCAAATGTTTCAAACATTTATTTTTATTAGGGCATACAAAATTTTGACACCAATATAAAAGTTTTGCTTCTTAACGAAACTAACATGAAAAATCATCCTTGGTGGGCGTGATCCTACCATGTCGATGCCCCCTTTATGGGGCTGTAGGATCAGAATGGTCAACTCCAAGGGCATGGGGTAAGAATCCGAGATCTCCAAATAGTTCCAAGGTCCCAACCACCAGAACTTTTGTGGCAATAGCCTCTCAACACACATGTGGAGGCCTACAGACTCATCATCAGAACCCCATTCCCTGGAAATGTGCGAAGAAGAAGCGAGTCCTGACTGCCTAGAGTACTGACCTGTTGCTATTGGGGAGAGGTCAGTGGGGGAACCTTTTCCATTCCCTTGCTCATAGAAGTGGGGTCAATTGCTGAGACTAATGAGGTCCTTGAGGAAAAGGACCAGCTAGGTGAGGCTATGATTGACTGAGGGGAAAGAGGGGCTAGAGGGGAAGGGAGGGTGGTGAGGGCAATCATCGAGGAAGGAGCAGTCGGAGGTGACAAGGGTGGGGGAGGCACAAAAGGGGGCTACGGAGAGGAGGTTGGCAGTTCCATGGGGGGGGGGGAGGTTGTGGAGTTTGCTACTATACTTGGAGAAGGATGTTGCGATGGAGGTGTCTATGTCTTCTGAGGAGTCCTCTTCCAAGCTCAGAGGGGGGTGGGATAGAGAGGCTATGGGCATTGGTGCTCTAGAAGTCTTTAGTGCCGTGTGGTGGAGGATCCTTGGGCAAGAAGTCTCTCCTTAGGAGGGGCCTAAAGGATTTCTTGAGGTTGATTGCTCCCTCTCTAGATCACGTGATACCTATGGGCCTCCAATCGGATCTCCTTATGATGATTGTGCAGCTGCCTATGCTCACCTCTTACTGTTGGTGCGCTGTCATTGATTGTTTTTGGCCCACATGCTCCTCTTATTTTTTGCATTCTTGGTCCACCTTCCCTTGGAAGGCTCTACCCAAGGGGTCTACGACTCTGGTTGTTGACTCTGAGACTCCTGTTAAGTCTTCCTAGGTGGCCTCTGAGTCCCCTCACCTCTCATACCACTATGTTGTCCATATGGGGAAGGATGCATCATGTACTGGAATCATGTCCCTACGTCTCTAGCTAGGTGCCCCATCTATCTACACCTCAAACACTAGCCTAATAAGCCTAAAACCTCTAAACACTGACAAAGAGTACCTCCCTCCATAGCCTCCAAGAGAATCACATCTGGAAGGGTATCCAGGCTCTCTACTACTGGTTTATTGAGTCGAGGAACCCCACCATCTATCACCATGCCGCCTCCAACTCTGCTTGGTACCCAAAAACTGTGACCAAAGCTTGTCGAATGGAAGGAAGGATGGACTTGTATTCCCTTGAAAGCCCCTAGAAGCAGAGTGTCACTGGGAAGCAAGGAACATGGTGAGTTGAGTCCATGTCCTCCACAGTGCATCCATGATACCAAGGGATGAGGTAAACCAAATGGGGGCCTAGGAGGATAGGGCTATACTTTACAAGAGTCAAAGTGATATCCGAGGAGCCTAGTTGGAGGAGGAAAACACCGCATCCATAGATAGTGACCTCATGAATGTGGTCACCATCTAGTGCCAAGCTGGTGTGGATCAAGTCCCTAATCTACCTCCTAAAGGGAGTGAGGCCTACTATTTTGCCTATGACAGCCCTGTCCTATAAGAGATTCACTTCTTGCTATAACTGTTACTTATCTGCTAGTGACAGAAGAATTTTGATAGCTGGGGGAGTCAGCTGCCATAGAGCCCCTCTAGCCAGACCAAAGGTGGCCACCAATGTCCCAATCACTAGCAATAAGTAATAAACCACACCAACTGCAAAAGGCAGGAGAGGAGGAAAGGAGCAAAAAGCACCCATGAGAAGGACACCAATGAATTGGCCCAGCCCTAAAAAGACCGAAAGCTCTTCCAGCTCTCAAACACCTTTAGTGACCTACCACAAAGACAAGCTAGCCACAAAGAACTTGAAGCTTTCCATTAACTCAAGAGTAGCTTCCAATATACTTCTTGAGGAGATGGTTAAGCAATGGAAGAGGACAATGAGTGTACAATGCCAGTCCCTAGCAACAAAACTCTCCTTTGGGTGAAGAAGATTGAGGTTGAAGAGTACCAAAGGGAAAACCAGTTGACCCACAATGGGCTGTGGGTTGGCTATGGGTTTGCAAGCTGTAATATTAGAACTTGAATGGCAAGGGTAATGCATATGGCACACAAGGGACTGGGCTAGAGAGGTACCACCAAGCAGTAACCTAGCTGTAGGAGATAGAAGCCGAGCTAGTTTGAACACCTAGGATTTGTCATGCAATTGCGTACCAGCGTGTGAGTAGCAATGAGTTGTTGGCAAAGATCGCAAGCAACGAAACGCACCAAGTGTGGTCTGTATGGCACCATATGATGGGCTATGGTAGAAGAGGCACAAAGGGAGGAGGGGCTTCAGGGATTAGTGTGCCCTTACCTTGGAGTCCAAGATAAGGGCTATCGAGAAACAAGCCATAGGTATGCAGAAGATGCATGGGGGGACATGGAGGTGACCTCGTAGGTAGAGGTAGATTGTCTGAAATGCATTGGTGAACACTTATTCTGTACTACCACCATGTTGGTTGCAATCCTAAAATAGCTTGTATAAAGGCAACTTATGAGACCACTTATCTTGTACTATGATCGTGCTAGTTGTGATCCTAAAACAACCACCATGCTTGTTGCAATCCTCAAACATCTTGTTTGTATAAAGGAAAGTTGTATTTGAATGGATACAAAATTTTCACAACTCTAGCAATAATTAAAGAGTGGTTTCATTAATAGTTGGATAAATACATCTCATACATTGAGGTCTTTTAGCTATGTCCAGTTGCTTTGAGGTCTTTGAGCTCCCCGATGGGAGGATCAGCCCTTCTTGCTCCTTTCCTATGGGGGGACGTGTTTCACATTTTACTTTCTACTTTGAGCTCCCTTCATCAAATCACTTTGATATCTTTGGTCTATGTCTGCTTGATGGGAGGATTAGCCCTTCTGCCTGAGGCTCGAGCTTTGGGCTTATTCCCTTCAGGCCCCTACTTTTAGGGGGCTGGTTTCCTTCAGGCTGCTTTCTTTCAGGAGGCTAGTTCTTCCTTCAAGGCCCTTTTAGGGGGTTGGTTCCCTTCAGGCTTCTTTTTTTCAAGGGGCTAGTTCTTCCCTTCAAGGCCCATTCCTTTTGCACCTCCATCCCCAATGGCAAATGCTATTACATCATCTGGGAAGTAGCAAGCTAAGGGTGTCCACTTTTTGTTCACTCCCCAATCCTTAGGAGGTGGAAAAACAAGCTTTTTAGCACACAAAAATGCAAATCTCACCTACTTCCCTATGGATCTAGTCTTTGAAGTCTTCTGACACAACATCACACTTGCTATTGTGCACACAATCGTATAGTCTGATCAAAAATTCGATGCACACACAAAAAATTTCTTTGTGTCACACGGCATGGTTCCAGGGTGGTCACACGTTTGTCACGAATAGAGAGTGTCATATTAAATTCTAAATTTCTCACTCATTTTAGATTAAATGTTATTGAAACTTTGTAAGTGGTCTCTTGGCATTATGTAGAGCTTAACTTGATTTATTAGTAATTTTTTGAATGATTTATCTAGTTATAAATAATTATTTATTCTAAATAAAGTCATAAAATACATGCATTTTAGTAGCACACCACATTTTTTTAGTATTTTGAATAATTAAGCAAATCCAATTCAGTGGAAGGTTAGTAGGCACATAAGGGTGTGTGGTTGAATCATCAAATCCCAAATCCAACGGTTAGATTTAGGAAGATTGAAGTTTAATTTTTACTTTTACTCCTTAGAGGATCAACAAAGAATATTGAAAATAAATCTAGTAATTCTCAAACATGACCAAACATTTCAAAAATGTCAATATTTTTAGTCCTCTGCATGATGAATAAGGGGAAAAAATTTTGGTTAAATTTGAGTAAGGGAAACATACGATATGGCCTCCAACAGTGAAATCTCCCTTTTGTGGGGGAAAAAGGGCCACCCAAGCCTAATACCAAGACAAGGTAGGCTTGGTATTAGGCTTGGTGAGGTAGGCTAGGAGCATCACCGACCCTAGTGGCAAGCCTTTGGAGTGTGCATGCTGCCCATGCGAAAGGCTGAGTCATCAAAACCATGCCACGTTGTTAGACCACGTGGTGCCATGTCATCAAGGAGATGTGACATCACTCCTTGCCATGTCACCTTGCATTGCCACACGTGCTGCCACATGTGCCACCTCATCATTCCACATCATGAGCCATGTCATCACACCTTGCCACCTTGGCATACCTCCTCAACCTTGCCACATCACCAATCCCTCCACCTCAATTTGCCATGTCAATCTACCACCTCATGAATGCCAACTTATCATGCCACATCACCTTTCAATGTCAAGGAAGAGACTATATTACCACATCATGACCATGCATGGTGCCACATCAGCCAGATGTATACACATGATGATGTGCGAGGCATAGAATACCTCGATCGAGGTATATGACCTGCGTGAGGCATACAATACCTCGATCGATGTATATGACCGAGGGGTATGTGCTAAGACCGAGGGATACCTCGATCGGTTTATACATGCGTAATGCATTGAATACCTCGATTGAGGTATATGGTCTGATCGAGGTATATGATCTGGGCATAGCATACCTCGATCGAGGTATTTGAAGGTACAAAACTTAGCCAATTAGTTTCAATCTTAGCACCAAAACTTAGCCAATTAGTTTCAATCTTAGCACCTCTCCACCAATAATAATGAAGAGCAATCTAGTGGATGAGTTGAGGCTCTCTATAAGACACCACATTTTGGTTCATTTCACCCATTCTTAGCCATTCTTGCCTCCTCATCACTTTGTCACACCTTCCATCCTACTTTCATTGAGAATGGGTTCTCAAAGCCGTAGAGCTAGTAGACGTGAAAGATGTAGGAACCCCCCCCCAAATCTCATTGATGAGGAGCGCAAGCGGAAGGCTCATGAGTGCAAGAGAGCCTCTAGAGCTCGAGCTCGCGCTGCCACCACTGATCCACCTCCAGCTCTACCTCTACATCCCACCTCCACCCCCACCTCCACCCCCACCCCCACCCCCACCTCCATTGTCCCCCCATCCTCATCCGCTCCCCTACCTCTAGCCTCCGCCCTTCCCCTAGCCACCTACATTTTGGCCTCCACCTCTACCTCTTCCCCCTCCACCCTCCCCCCTCCCCCTCCCCCTCCCCCTCCCCCCGCTCCGTTTGGCGCCTCCCTTCCCCCGTCCACCCTACCATCTCCCATTGATCCCCTTGCCCCACCTTGCAGCAGCAGTGTTGCTTCACGACGTGACTTGCCGAAGTCCACTATCCGTCGTCGTACTAGCAAGATTGTGCAGTCTTTTTTTTGTGACCTCATGCCAACTTCGCAGTCTTCTCTTCTCACATCCCTGGTTGATCACCCTGACTTGGTAGAGTGTAGGAGGCTTACTGGTCTTGGTGCACATAGAGATAGGGTTGTATCTAGCGAGGTCCTTAGCAGTGTTCGACGTTCCTATGCTTCTATTAAGCATAGGAACTCCAGTGTTGCCTTGGCAGCACGTCGTGCTATTGTGGCTGCCATTAGTAGACCTCATATGATAGGAGATTGCACCGCGCACATTGCGAGCAGGCATCATTAGGAGGCAGAGTCTAGAGGATAGTGAGACTGATGCTCTTTAGGCTTCGAGTGGTGGTCGTGCACCTCGCAACGATCGATTGTTGGATGATTCCACTAGGTCCTTCATACAATAGTTTTGGGAGGAGCATTGCAGAGCATCCCCGGTGTTCAAGAAGGCATTGCAGAAGAGGGTGTCACGCGGTGTGTACATTGAGCATGGTGCATGTTTTTTGGAGTGCATCCAGACTGAGTTGTACACTCAGTTTGTAGAGGTGCACCCGGAGTTCAAGATTGGGCAGAGGTCATTTGAGCGATGGAGGCCATGGTTTGTGCGATGCTCTCAGGAGCGTGACACATGTTGTCGCTACCATGTGGATTTTGGATTGATGTATGACGTATTCCGTTCCCTTGATGGTCATAGGGGAGTGGTTCCTACTAGCCCTCGTGACTTCATTCATTCCATATTGTGTACACGAGATGGTGATGCTTTATTCCACTCCCTTGATTGTGTGGAAGGCACGTGTACTTTGTGTGGTGACTTTGCCAGAGTGCCACGAGTTGCACTAGATACTTGTGATGTGCAGATGGTTCGTTGGCAGCAGTATGAGTACTGTACCTTGACATTAGATGGTGGTGCACAGTCGAGGAGGTTGCAGCTTGTGGGGAAGGAGACACCACGTGTTGTATTCATTGACAGTTTTCGAGGGAAGCTGTACCGCTACATACGCCACTCGCACACTGCGAAATGGGAGGATCGTCAGCTCTGTGCATGTTTGAGGACATTTCCTACAGGGGTGGTTGTCTCAGTGGTGGACTTTGCGGAGAATTACACCTTTGCACCATAGCATGAGATCCAATCGGAGTATTATTTCTCTGAACAGGTGACGTGTGATTGAGTATTGATTTTTTCCCTGCCTCATTATATTGAATTATTTCAATAGTCATATTTTTTTTCAATGCCATATTGCAGGTTGCTATATTTGTGCACATTAGCTATCATCATGCACAGGTTCACAGGCTCATGTGGATGGCATTGATAGCACCATGGACTCACGCGTCATTGTGCAAGAGTATCACTTCTACATTAGTGATGATCGATCGCATGATGCCCATTTTGTGTAGCATTGCTTCACTTTGCATGGTAGTTTCTTGAGAGATCATGGTGTCACATGGCAGCGGCACTGGATCTGGTCAGACACGGCTGCGGTGGTCAGTTCAAATCTGCTAGACAATTTTATTGGTTCTGCAGATGGCACCGTGAGACAGGCATTCCGATCACATGGAGCTACTTCGAGACAGGGCACGGTAAGGGAGAGCACGATGGTGCAGGTTCTTGCGTGAAGCATGCTTTGCATCGATACCAGTTGCGTCACAGTGCCGATCGCTTCAAGGATGCACATGATGCGGTGCGGTGGTGCAGCCAACACTTATCCACTAGTGCTATCTCCTCGTTTCAGTAGCGTGACGATAGGGTGGTGAGCCGGTATTTTTGGTGCATGGACATTGGGAGTCTTGATCGGTCTAGGCCTTTTGATTGTCGTTTTGTGCCTAGCACTCTTGATTTCCATTCCATCAGGAGTGTAGGTGAGTCTCACCCCGTGATCTTTTCTCGACGGTTTGCATGTTTTTGCTCTGCATGCATTGATGATGATTGGGGAGGGTGCTCCATGATACCATGGGCCGATCCATGGGTACGACGAGTGCTTTCTCCCTTCCAGCCTTGGGAGGAGGTACATGATGATCAAGATGCGGGATTCAGTTCCTCTAGAGATTATGACCAGCTTACAGATATTTTGCGTATTGGTGATATCTTCGCGGTTATTGCTTCGGAGGGCAATGAGGAGGGTGTGGATTATTACTTGTTGCGATGCTCTATGCTTAAGAGTGTGCTGAATGAGGATACAGTGGATGGGCATGGGATGCACTTCAATGCTCATAGCATGATCGTAGGTGGCCACTATTTTCAGCAGATACAGAGGCGTGGTCGCTATATTGAGTTCCAGGAGTACATGGCGGATCAGGAGGCATACATGTATTCTCATCTTGTTGTTGGGATCAAGATTACTTTGAGTCATGTTCACACTCGCAAGGCGACATCCACTCCACGATGGCGCCTTGCAGTGGCAGATCACGAGAGCATACTTGCAACTATTGGCATGAGAGCTGATCCTAAGGAGTAGCACATTACATATCATATTTTTTGGGATCATCAGTTGATTAGATTGATTTTTATTGGGTATCACTAGTTGATTACACTTTTTTGTATTCGATATGTATAGGCTCACTGTGTGACCGTACCATTGTAATTTTCATGGACTCATATTTTGTATTTCACTATGATGGCTGTATACATGTTCATACACATCATTGTATTAGATTCTATTTTATACATGATGTCTGATGTCTTCTCAATGGGATTTGTTGTGTTTGTAAAACAAAAAATTGTTTATTAGTAGTAATGTTGTAATTTGTTTTGTGCTTTAGACATTTTAAAAACGTGACTAAGAAAATTCGCGCACGTACTAATGAAATACGCGTGTGGACTTACTTGTTGGGGATGAAACTTCGCACGACTCTTAGGCCACCCTAGACATACATCCATGCGAGGTTTGGTCTGAACTGATTTGGTATGTGCCACGTGGAAGTTACAATGCGTACATTTTTCCAATCCCTACTAGCACGACTGCGGCAAAGCTATGGCGCACGTACTAATGAAATATGCACGTGGACTTATCTGTTGGGAATAAAACTTCGTACGACTCTTAGGCCACCCTAGACATACATCCACACAAGATTTGGTTTGTGCCACGTGGAAGGTATAATGCGTACATTTTTACAATCCCTACTAGCACGACTACGTGTGAAAAATGGTGCACGTACTAATGAAATATGGATGTGGACTTATCTGTTGGAGATTAAACTTTGCACAGCTCTTAGGCTACTCTAGACGTACATCCATGCAAGATTTGGTGCCCAACTGATTTGGTATGCGCCACGTGGAAGGACAAATGCATACATTTTTACAATCCCTACTAGCATGACTACGTATGAAAAATGGCACACGTACTAATGAAATATGCATGTGGACTTATCTGTTGGGGATGAAACTTCACACGGCTCTTAGGCTACCCTAGACGTACATCCATGCAAGATTTGGTCTCCAACTAATTTGGTTTGTGCCACATGGAAGGTATAATGCGTACATTTTTACAATCCCTACTAGCACGACTACGTGTGAAAAATGGCACACGTACTAATGAAATATGCATGTGGACTTATCTGTTGGAGATTAAACTTTGCACGGCTCTTAGGCTACCGTAGATGTACATCCATGCAAGATTTGGTGTCCAACTGATTTGGTATACACCACGTGGAAGGACAAATGTGTACATTTTTACAGTCCCTACTAGCACGACTACGTATGAAAAATGGCGCACGTACTAATGAAATACGCACGTGGACTTATCTGTTGGGGATAAAACTTCACACGGCTCTTAGGCTACCCTAGACGTACATCCACACAAGATTTGGTCTCCAACTGATTTGGTATGCACCACGTGGAAGGTATAATGCATACATTTTTACAATCCCTACTAGCATAACTAAACCCTAAACCCTAAACCTTGAACCCTAAATCCTAAACCCTATTGGGGATGAAACTTCACACGGCTCTTAGGCTAGCCTAGACGTACATCCACGCAAGATTTGGTCTCCAACTGATTTGGTTTGCGCCATGTAGAAGGTATAATGCGTACATTTTTACAATCCCTACTAGCATGACTAAACCCTAAACCCTAAACCCTGAACCCTAAATCCTAAACCCTGTTGGGGATGAAACTTCACACGGCTCTTAGGCTACCCTAGACGTACATCCATGCAAGATTTGGTCTCCAACTGATTTGGTTTGCACCACGTAGAAGGTATAATGCGTACATTTTTACAATCCCTACTAGCACGACTAAACCCTAAACCCTAAACCTTGAACCCTAAATCCTATACCCTGTTGGGGATGAAAATTCACACAGCTCTTAGGCTACTATAGATGTACATCCATGCAAGATTTGGTCTCCAATTGATTTGGTTTGTGCCACGTAGAAGGTATAATGCATACATTTTTACAATCCCTACTAGCACGACTAAACCCTAAACCCTAAACCCTGAACCCTAAATCCTAAACCCCGTTGGGGATGAAACTTCACATGGCTCTTAGGCTACCCTAGACATACATCCATGCAAGATTTGGTCTCCAACTGATTTGGTTTGTGCCACGTGGAAGGTATAATGCGTATAGTTTTACAATCCCTACTAGCACGACTAAACCCTAAACCCTAAATCCTAAACCCTGTTGGGGATGAAACTTCACACGGCTCTTAGGCTACCCTAGACGTACATCCACGCAAGATTTGGTCTCCAACTGATTTGGTTTGCGCCACATAGAAGGTATAATGCATACATTTTTATAATCCCTACTAGCACGACTAAACCCTAAACCCTAAACCCTGAACCCTAAATCCTAAACCCTGTTGGGGATGAAACTTTACACGGCTCTTAGGATACCCTAGAGGTACATCCATGGAAGATTTGGTCTCCAACTAATTTGGTTTGCGCCACGTAGAAGGTATAATGCGTACATTTTTACAATCCCTACTAGCACGACTAAACCCTAAACCCTAAACCCTGAACCCTAAATCCTAAACCCTGTTGGGGATGAAACTTCACACGGCTCTTAGGCTACCCTAGACGTGTGAAGATAGTGGGAGAGAGGGAAGGAGTCTCACTTGCGGCTTTCTCACATGCATAAATGGGGGAATACACACAAAGGTGGAGGCTAAAAACAGTTTTCCTCTTCTTAGTTGTGTAAGCCAAAAGAACTCTAGTACAAAGAAATAGAAGAACCCTATATGTGGGTCTCAAACCAAACTCAACTAACTAAGGTGGCATACTAACTGAGCCACAAACTAGAGTAGATAAGGATAGCTGTCATCCGTGGGCGGTGTACCAACCGCATCTCCAGCTAACAACTCGGTGACATAAATACACAATGGTCACCCTGGCATATCGCGAGTGGAGCTCGATATCTCAACACTCCCCCTCGAGCTCAATCCCAAATCCTGCACACCAAGCAGGTCTCTGAACTTGCGCAGCTTCTCTGCGCCCAATGCTTTCGTGAATATGTCAGCTACTTGATCCTCTGTGCTGACATAAACTAGACCAATAAGACCTAGTAAAACCTTCTCCCGCACATAGTGATAATGCCCCTCAATGTGCTTTGTTCTAGCATGAAAGACTGGGTTCTTTGCCAAATGTATACTGCTCATGTTGTCACAATAAATGACAACCGGCCCATCTGTAAACTGATGCATATCATAAAGTAGCTTATGCAACCAAGCTACCTCACATGCAGCCATTGCTGCACCCTTGTACTCAGCCTCTGTGCTCGACAAGGCAACTATAGGCTGTTTCTTGCTGCTCCAAGTGACTGCAGCACTCCCAAAAGAGAACACATATCCACTGGTAGATCGTCTATCTGAAATGCTACCAGCCCAATCAGCATCAGTGTATCCATGCAACTGTATCTGAACCCCAGCCTCATAAAATAGTCCATACTGCAATGTGGACTTCACATACCTGAGTATACGTCTAGCCGCATCCAAATGCGGTTTCCTTGGAGCCTGCATAAACTGACCTACCAACCCAACAGCATAGCTCAAATCTGGCTTGGTAATAGTCATGTAAATTAAACTTCCTACTATGCGTCTGTACATAGTAGGGTCCTCCAGAAGCTCACCTGCATCTGCACTCAGCTTCACATTTTGCTCCAAAGGAACTAAAATAGGCTTACAGCCTGTCATCCCATATTTGGACAGCATGTCCAATCCATACTGCCTTTGCAAGAGCTGTGTCCCACTTGGTGATCTAATCACCTCAATGCCCAAGAAATAACGCAGCTCTCCCAAATCCTTCATCTCAAACTTCTGCCTCAATAGCATTTCCACATGAAGGATAGCTTCATCACTATCACCTGTGATGATCAAATCATCAACATAAATGACCAGCAGCATAATCCCTTTCTCTGTTTTTCTCACATAGAGTGAGAAATCTGCCTTGGAAATCTAAAAGCCAATAGTGACAAGATACTGTCCTATCTTGTCAGACCATGCTCTAGGTGCTTGCTTCAAGCCATACAAGGCTTTCTTCAACCTGCAAACAAACTCGGGATGAATAGCATGAACATAACCTGCTGGCTGCTCCATAAAGACCTCCTCTTGCAAATCACCATGCAAGAAGGCATTCTTTACTGTTTCTTTTTCAACCATAGCTTTGAAAGCTTTGAAGTGCCCAAACACTTCACTTTTCTTTTTCATAAAATACACCCACAGTTTTCTGCTGAAGTCATCAATAAATGTGACAAAATAGTGACAGCCTCCAATAGATGCAGCTTTTGTAGTCGACACCTTGGAGTGGATTAATTCCAATGGCTTTTTACTCTCTTGAACATGCCTAGGAAAAGGTTTCCTTGCCTGTTTCCCAAATTGACAGGCTTCACAAACCTTGTGCATTTCTGCAACCTTGAATTTTGGTAATCCTGCAACAATATTTTGGGCTTGCATTGATTTAAGTCGCTGTATATTAACATGACCAATGCGTTTGTGCCAGATATCAATATCTGCAACTACACCGGTCCCATGTGCAAACATTGCTGCACTCAATTCAGGCATGTCTACATCCAACGTAAACATCCTGCCCTTCTTCTTTCCTTTTGCTATCAAGTGACCATTATTTTTCATATCCTCAACAAAGCATCCATGAGGATTAAATCTGACCTGCAAGCCCTGCTCAACCATCTGACCAACGGAAACTAGGTTCTTGGTGATGTTTGGGACATGAAATACATCAGACAAGTATTTCTTTTTCCCATCCTGCATAGACAAAGGAATTTTGCCAATCTGCACAATAGGATGTGCAGTATCATCACCAGTCTCCACAAATCCTGGCTTTTCCATTTTCCTTGCATCTTGCATCCATTCTGCATGACCTGTCATGTGGTTTGATGCACCTGAGTCAACATACCACACATCATTTTGTTCTTCTGCACTTGTCACAGAATTGGTCATATGCTGCACCATAAATAGATGCTCATTTCTGTCATCACCCTGCCTGCTAGAAGATGCATAATTGCCTTGCTGCAATTTTCCATTCATAATGTCATTCTGCTTTTTGTAGCAGTCCTTAGCCATATGACCCATTTTGCCACAATAGTAGCATTCAACATTGCTGTTTGCATTTTGGCTTCTCTGCCATCCACCACGGCCTCTTTGGCTCCCCCTGCCTCTAGAGTTACCACGTCCTCCTGCATAGGACTGGTTTTCTTGCATTTGCTGCATATTCTGATTTCTACCACGGCCTGCAGATCGGCCTCCTCTACCTCTACCTCTACCTGTGCTAGCATTTGAGTAGAAGACAGTTTCTTTTGAAGTTCCTGCTGAAGAAGATGCACCCCCATTTCTCTGCTCTTCAAAAATTAGAAGAGCAATCAGCTCCTCAAAATCAACAAATTTTTCACGGACGGCAATGGATGTCCAGAACTGTGCATAATCCTTTCCTAGACCATTCAAGGTCACAGAAACCAAATCATCATCATCCACTGGGAAGCAAGTGCATCTGCAATTTTCTTCACTTTCATGTGGTAGTCATTTATGCTCAAATTTTCTCTCTGCACATTGTGCAACTCCTGTTTGAGTTGCATTTTCTTGGCTTGCGTATTTGTGCTGTACATTTTTGCCAAAGTATCCCATGCCTCCTTTGGCGTATTTGCATCTTGAATATGCACAATCATGGAGTCCGAAATACTGATAGACAGCCAGTACATAACTTTCCTGGCTCTCTCATGCCATCCTTTAAATGCCTGCATTTCCTGTTGACTGGGAACATTAGGAAGAACAGGTTCTTCTTCATTTCCTGTAATGAATTCCCAATAGCCTTTTCCCATCAAGAAATTCGTCATTCTAAACTTCCATGCCTGGAAGTTGTTCTTGTCAAGCTTTTCAGTGACAATCTGTGAAAGAGAATCAGATGCCATTACAGAACACTGCAAAACATTCTGTCACTGCAAAGAACACAGCTTTTGCCTCACACGGGTAGATCTGCAAAACTGACGAAAGTGGTATTTCACTAGACAGTCACTTCCTAGTGACGATTTTGCATCAGCAGGCAACAGGCATGAATCTGCAACCCCCAATATCTCTGCACACAGGCATACGATGCAATTTCTATGGCAACTTTCCATCGACTAGCTGTGCAGTGGTCGCACAGCAAAAACAGGGCCTTTTTTTGAGTGCCTGCAAAGAACTTCCGCCTTCAAAACGGGCCTCGAAACGGCCTCAATTCACAAAAATAAAGTCACTAAGGGCTTTGCCCTTATCCCGCAGCATATACTACGCTCTCGCCACACCGCGAAGGGCGTCTCAATCTGAGACAGTGCACTCTTGCACTTCTGTCTGTGCTACCTGTAGAGATTTGCTCCCAAACTCGAAATAGGAAAGCAACACTGGTCCTCTTACCAGGACACCACGAACTTGGCTTGCTTTCTTGAGCTCCTTACCACGAACAAGGCTCTGATACCATGTGAAGATAGTGGGAGAGAGGGAAGGAGTCTCACTTGCGGCTTTCTCACATGCACAAATGGGGGAATACACACAAAGGTGGAGGCTGAAAATAGTTTTCCTCTTCTTAGTTGTGTAAGCCAAAAGAACTCTAGTACAAAGAAATGGAAGAACCCTATATATGGGTCTCAAACCAAACTCAACTAACTAAGGTGGCATACTAACTGAGCCACAAACTAGAGTAGATAAGGATAGCTGTCATCCAGCTATTATTCGTGGGCGGTGTACCAACCGCATCTCCAGCTAACAACTCGGTGACATAAATACACAACGGTCACCCTGGCATATCACGAGTGGAGCTCGATATCTCAACAAGATGTACATCCACGCAAGATTTGGTCTCCAACTGATTTGGTTTGTGCCACGTAGAAGGTATAATGCATACATTTTTATAATCCCTACTAGCATGACTAAACCCTAAACCCTAAACCCTGAACCCTAAAACTTCACACGGCTCTTAGGCTACCCTAGACGTACATCCACGCAAGATTTGGTCTCCAAACAACTGATTTGGTTTACGCCATGTGGAAGGTATAATGCATACATTTTTACAATCCCTACTAGCACGACTAAACCCTAAACCCTAAACCCTGAACCCTAAATCCTAAACCCTGTTGGGGATGAAACTTCACACGGCTCTTAGGCTACCCTAGACGTACATCCATGCAAGATTTGGTCTCCAACTGATTTGGTATGCGCCACATGGAAGGTATAATGCATACATTTTTACAATCCCTACTAGCACGACTAAACCTTAAACCCTAAACCCTGAACCCTAAATCCTAAACCCTGTTGGGGATGAAACTTCACATGGCTCTTAGGCTACCCTAGACATACATCCACACAAGATTTGGTCTCCAACTGATTTGGTTTGCGCCACGTGGAAGGTATAATGCATACATTTTTGCAAGCACCTTTTCAATGCTTAATGTTTACAATTACGACACACGGCATTATTTTTAAAATACATTATGTATTAGATGTGTGAATTGAGATATTTGAAATTCTCTTAATTTCAAATACGCACATGGGGATGAAACTTCGCACGGCTCTTAGGTTTAGTGTAATAATTGCAAGCATTGATATATACGAAATTCAATATGATATTCAAAATGATAAAGTTGGAACTTGAACACTTTTTCAATGCTTAATGTTTACAATTACTTCACATGGCATTCTTTTTTAAATACCTTATGTATTAGATGTGTGAATTGAGATATTCGAAATTCAAAATCATACTCCTAATTTTAAATGTTTATGTTAGATTTGAACAAACTATAAACTGAGATAAACAAAGTGTGAAGAACATCATGAAAGTACGAAAATGCTCATACATCATAAAAGTAAGAACAATATCATGAAAGTACCAAAATGAATCTGTACATCATCATCATCATCGTGCAGAAGTGCATCCCTAAACAAGAAATGTGTGAAGCCTAAACAATCATCCTGAATCAGAATCTGATAACTCCACATATGATCCTCTAGTGGAACGCTGACGTGGCTCTTGTATGGCCCGCTGTCCAACCGTCTGCTGTGTGCCCTCAGGCAAAGCCGGATCAAATGGGCCAGCCTCATCACCTGCATGAGATGGGCCAGCCTCATCCTGATGAAGAGGAGGGCATGCTGCACATGCCACCATTGCCATCTCTGCCTCCCTCGCCTCCTCTATGTATGCGTGTCTCAGCTCCCATAGCCGTGCATCTGCGAATACTCGTGCCTCAAATCCAGCGTGAGTAATCGTCTCTACATGTAGAAGACGCTGGTCTCGGCCCCTCCCAAGCTGCTGCTCCACCCACTGCTGCAATGATGTCTGCAGCTCTGCCTCTCGCTCAATACGGCGTGCCTCCTCTGTTCGTGCCTCGTCACCTGGCATGAAATCACCATATGAAAAGTGTCGTGGAATGCACGCTGTAACCACCGATGTATCAGCACCCTCCTGCATCAACAACACTCTCTGTGCCTCCTCCGTGTAGTGCTCTATCAAGACTACGTGGGCGAATGGATCAATGGCCTGACGATGACTAGGGCCACACTGGGGTCGATCCTATGGCGAGATGGATCACGATTAATATGCCTCAACTGCAAAATATAGTGCTCCGCACGATGGTATGCTATGCGTGTCCGAATCCTCTGCTCCTCCAAATCTTTCTGCAACAGTCGTACACGAGACTCCATCTCCTGACACAATAGATGTGCCTGCAATGCAAACATGTCGCGTACATGGTGAGAATTAACAAAAAAACTTCAGTTCAAAACATGCTACAAAAAAATAAACTAACATAATCAAAATAACTAACCTCATCCCTAGACTCGGCCAACAATGCCTCCAACTCTGCAATCCGTGTGTCTCGAGCCTCCAACTCATGCTGAGGTGGTGTAGATGTGGGAGGCTCCATCGATGATCGAGGTGGAATCAAAAGTGATCTCGATAGGGCGGAGACCATGTACTGCAAGGATGATGCCACTGAATGAACATCCCCCCTAATCTATCCTCCAACAGCTCGCAATGCCGGTGCAGGGATGGTGTGCAACTCTGGTGCCTCGCGTCGATGCCAAACACCTGCAATTTGACGCTCCCGATGCCCCATCCATCCATGTCCCGCTCCTGATCTTGGACGGGTACTAAGGTAGTCTACCCGATGACCAAGCACAAACTCAGCGTATAGCTGCATGGCAAATGACCTGGCTATCTGCTGACGGTTGTGAGGCAATCGACCACCATTCGCAGCGAGATATCTCGGATAAATGTGTGCTGCTATGATGGGGTGCCTACAACATAAAATATGGAAGGGGAGCCCTGATCGTGGTCGCATCGCCTAAGTGTGACCATCCTAAAACATATCCTCTAAGGCCTGCCTGTGATGTGACTCACGCTCAAACAACTGTCGAATGGCTCTCCAATCCAAGCCATCACCAGTGATCTCTGCCTCAGCCTGTGCCTGAAAGCTATCCACAACGTCCTCAACTGTGTCCAATCGACCCAGAGCCTCAATAACTGAATCTAGACTCGCAACCAAGTGAGGGGATGCCCTAGCATCCTGCAGTGCCCTCATCTCAGCTCTCAGAATCTCTATCTGCATACGAATAGTGGTGCCAGAACCTGTGCGCTGGCTAGCGCATGCACAAAAAAAACACATGGAAATTAATATTCTATTTGGGTAATGAAAATAATATTCTATTCAATATGACTTATAATCTATTTACGTAATGAAAACTATTTGTACGTACTCCTTGATGAGGTAGGATGTCGTTGGGATCATCCTATGCACCTACCGGTAGATGGGCCAAATGTGTGGCTCAATATTATTAAAAATTCTTAATTTTGATTAAAATTTTTTCAAACTCTAGTTGTTGCATTTTTAAACTTGGATGTCTCAAATATTTTTTCCTTATATGTTTTCCTTTTTTTACTTTTTATAAAATATGAAACTTTTCGACATGTGGTGTAAGGACCACATTGTCCACTTATGGCCCCTATACTAAGGACAGATAGTGGAGAGGTTTGGTTAATAAGAACTTCTTTGAATGCTTTACTGCCTTGGGTTTGCAATAGATATGGAGGAGATAGAAGGATACCTAATACATTACTTTGAACGATACACAAGCAAGGCGCATCTAGTATTTCTCGGACTACACATTAAAAGAGAGAGCGGGTTGACACTACAGACCTTTTAAAGCGAGAACTTTGAGAAAATAATTAGGCCTTTTCAATATTATCTATTTTGGTTGGGCAATCCACCTCAACTAGTGGCCATTCCTATAGATCATCACTTGGTTCCCATGCTTGGGGAGAGAGGAGACCTTTGGACAATCATAAATTACGTATGTGTTTTCGATGCGCTGGTGCATTTAGAAGATCCAATTAGCCATACGCTTATGCATCTAACCACTCTAGTGTTGGGGTCTTTGCCCATGTGGTGTGGTGTTTTAGGGATAATGCCCATGTGGTGTTTTATACAGCCTACTTACTCTACCTAAATTATGAAACAACTCTTAACCAACTATATAATCTATAATATTCCACATAAAAGATGATTTTTTAAAAGATGGTTTTGAAGACTAAAATTTAAACGTTTTTTTATTTAAATAAAAATAGCACCAATTTCAAAAATAACATAAAACCTACTTTAATCTCTCTTTTTCTTGTTTTCTTGTTTTCTTGTTTTTAATACATGATTTTCTTATTTTAACAAAATTCTTATTTTCTTGTTCTTGATACATGATTTCTAAAAACAAAATTTAAACGTTATATTAAATTCAAAACTTTAGTAATTTGTAAACTTCAGTTATAAAATTTTTGTAATAGATTATTTTAAAAAACAAATTATATACTTTTTGACATTTAAATAAAAACTTCACTAACTTAAACTCTTATTTTCTTTTTTTTAAAAGATCATTTTTAAAAATAAAATTTAAACATTTTTTATTTAAATATAAATAACACTAATAAAAAAATATCTTTAATCTCTTTTTTTTAAAAGATGATTTCAAAAAACAAAATATATACATTTTCAGGCTTTAAATAAAAAATTACGTAATTCTAAAAATAATTAAAAAAACTTTAAAATTCATTTCAAATTTAGAAATATTTTATAATTATTCCTATAAACTAAAATTTAAACGTTTCTCTGATTTCAAAAATAACTTTAATCTCTTTTTTTAAAAAGATGATTTTAAAAACAAAATATTTACATTTTCACATTTTAAATAAAAAATTACGTAATTCCAAAAATAATTTAAAAAAACTTTAAAATGCATTTCAAATTTAGAAATATTTTATAATTATTCCTATAAACTAAGATTTAAATGTTTTTTTATTTCAATAAAAATAGCTCTAATTTAAAAAAATAACTTTAATCTCTCTTTTTCCAAAGATGATTTTTAAAAACCTAATTTTTACATTTTCACATTTTAAATAAAAAATTTAAATGCATTTGAAATTTGAAATATTTTATAATTATTCCTATGAACTAAAATTTAAACGTTTTTTTATTTAAATAAAAATAGCTCTAATTTAAAAAATAACTTTAATCTCTTTTTTTTCAAAGATGATTTTAAAAAACAGAATTTTTACATTTTCACATTTTGAATAAAAAATGTCGTAATTCAAAATTTAAAAAAAAACTTTAAAATGCATTTCAAATTTAAAAATATTTTAAAATTATTCCTGTGAACTAAAATTTAAACGTTTTTTTATTTAAATAAAAATAGCTCTAATTTAAAAATAACTTTAATCTCTTTATTTTCAAAGATGATTTTAAAAAACAATAATTTTTACATTTTCACATTTTAAATTAAAAATGTCGTAATTCAAAAATTTAAAAAAAATTTACAAATGCATTTGAAATTTAGAAATATTTTATAATTATTCCTATGAACGTTTTTTTATTTAATAAAAATAGCTCTGATTTTAAAAAACAAAAAATTTTCATTTTCACATTTTAAATAAAAAATGTCGTTATTCAAAAATTTCAAAAAAACTTTAAGATGCATTTGAAATTTAGAAAATTTTTATAATTATTCCTATAAACTAAAATTTAAATAAATTTTAGCAAAAAAAAAAATGCTACATAAAAAAAACCCTACCTGGACTCTCCCGCTCCGTCCATCTCCGTCGCTGTCCGTCGGTCGCTCTCCGTCGCTGGCGCAATTCCGTCGACGTCCCGCAAATCCGAAATCGGTCGATGAGGAGGAGCTCGATCGAGGTATGCAGAATGAGGGGGGTCGCTCTCCTTTTATAAGAAAATTTAGGGTTTCCCTACCTCGATCGAGGTATTTCACATGCAACATACATATCCCTCCATCATACCTCGATCGAGGTATAGACATGCCACGATACCTCGATCGAGGTATTTTGACATGCCCATACATCTCGGTACATGTACCTCGATCGAGGTATAGACATGCCACGATACCTCGATCGAGATATGTCGGCAGCAGCCTTATGCCACATGTCTCAATTGACGTATTCGACATGCGGCCAAGTCATCGGTCCAGCATACCTCGATCGAGGTATGTCAGCTGCCCTGTCGGATGGCACATACCTCGATCGAGGTATAGCTGGACATGCCACGTTACCTCAATCGAGGTGTAGCTGGATTGCCACGATACCTCGAACGAGGTAGATGTGGCATGTATAGGTGGCTTGCCAGCAAACCTCGATCGAGGTATAGGCTCGGTCTGGTGAAAAAAGCCCAGCACCTCGATCGAGGTATTGGCTTGGCTCGGTTGTCCTCGTGTGTGATTTTCATTGGAACTAATACCTTGATCGAGGTATTGCAGACCGAAGCAAAACCTTTGTATTTTCACTCGAGCGGGTGTCACACTCACTCGAAAGTGGTCTGTAAGTGGACACCCTTAGCTTGCTACCACCCATCTATTGAAAGAGACTGTACACCTACTCAATTGCTCTATTACTACTTGATGTTGAGAGTTCACGCTCAACATCATCTGATCATGTGTACATAGCACCATCATGTGATCATATGTGCATAGCACTAACCCAATAGAGTGCTATAAAGGAAAGGGTTAGATCCCCTAACCCCAACCCTAAATGGGTTTGTATATATTCTATTTTTTCAACTAAATCTAGTGTATAGTTAGTCATTTGTGGTGTGCTCTCTAGCTGTGCCCTCTCTCCTCATCTCCACTCTTCTCCTCTCCCCTCTTCATATTTTGTCATGGTATCAGAGCATGGTTTTGCCTTCTGCTAAGTTGCCATCCTTCTTGTGAGAGTGATTCAGAGATTGAGTGTTCCATTCACTTTCGTAGAGTGAGAAAAATTCCGTCCATTTCATGAGATATTTCCATTCATCTCCTTTGAGAGTTTGTGAGAGATTTTTGGGAGTGATTTTCATCTTTGAGAGAAAGAAATTAAAATATGCCTTCTTTCCTTTGAGAGTATTCTCTATGTGAGAGAGAATAGAGAGGTGTTCTAAGTGAGAGACTTAGTGACACATCATCATTGAGCACCATTTGCACTCCTTTTTCCCCTCCACTTAGATCAAGTCGCATCTCTTCATCCATGAAGAATTTGAGGGTACTCCAAAAAGGAAAGTCGCTCATTTTTTTATGCTCTACGTGCTTGTCACATCACGCATACATTTTGGTGCAAGTTACACTCACATTTTATTCTCGCTGACAAAGCCACTTCCTACACGTACATCAACCTCTACATCGACGCATCTAACCCAGTACTTAAAAAGAACAAAAGAAAAGGAATTATTTGCTGTTCTTTCATCGTTCGATGGTTGGTATAGATCTAGATCAGAGTAGACTAGATTGCCATAGAGGGGACGCTTTAAATTTCCCCAAGTTGCCAATCGAAGCCATGCCCGAAATTCTCGACTAGTACCTACTCGGAGTCAGTCCATACGCTCACATACGGTTTCACATCTTACATTACCCAAAACTTTACATTCATCAGTTCAGTGAGTAGACTTCAGAGTGTTCAGTGGCATTATAGATTGTTTCAGTGAGCAGATAGCACCAGATTTGATTTCACACACACATGCCACCATTATAAAGCCTACACGGCTATTTTCGGGCATTGTGCACATCATTTCCGCATTGTAAAGCCTCTTGGCTATTCCCAGCATCATTGGCCACAAGCCTTGTAACAAATCAGATTTTATATATTGTAGTTCTTCATCGACAGTTTAGATTCCACTTGGCACAGTTAGTGTATTTGCAGTTGATTCATACAAAGATTTTCACGACACTTTTGAGTACATTTCTTGCACCATGTCTTCGACTAGCAACCTCAATCTGGAGGCATCTACTAAGTTAGACAACTCCAATTATGGTACATGGAAATACTGAACGGAGACCATTCTTGTACTTCAGGAGAAATGGGAATATGTCGATGGGTCTACACCTAGACCATTGGACAATCCAGTAGCGGTAGCTCTACTCCACCTATTGTCACAACACCACTAGTAGCAGCGGGATCTACAATGGCATCTATAGCTACACTAATAGTTTTTGCACCTGTAGCAGATCTTGCCATTGCCCGAGCTCCAGGCATAATGGGATAAGAAAGACAAGTATGCCTATCATCTCATCAAGCAGAATGTGCAAGATGTCAAGCTAGGACAGCTCAACACAATCAAGACATCAAAAGAAGCATGGGATATGTTCACAGCTCTCTACGAGTCAAAGAACACTTCAAGGATTCTCACCTTGAGAAACCAGATCAACCAGAGTTTTCACAATAGTAGTGAAACCAGTCATGCTTATGTACTCCGGATAAAAGACTACAACAATCAACTCACAGTAGGCAGGAGAGACTATGGACCTCGTAGAAATGGTTCAAGTAATTCTGAATGGGCTAGGAGAGGGATACGAGAATCTAGTCCAGAGTATTGCCATCCAACGGCAAATTCTAACATTGGAAGAACTTCAGTCAGTCCTACTTGGTGAAGAACTCATGACTCAAGCCATCCAAGCACAAAAAGGCATTCTAATGATCAGGCATTCATAGCTTCAAACAAAAGTAGAGACAGAGGAAGAGGCAGAGGTAGAGGTAGAGGTACATCATATCAGAGAAGTGGTAATCATCATCAACAACAGAGTCATCAGCAAAGTCAGAATCAGCATCAGCATCATCCTCAGCAACATCAAAATCAACAAATAGGAATGATACTTAAATAGAACGCTAGCTACAGTACTAGAAAAGCATGCCATGTCAGCTCAACCGCAACAGATGCCACTATCTGCAAAATGGCACAAGAGATATGGTCATGTGAATTTTAAGTACTTGTTAGACCTCAAGAATCAGAATATGGCAATTGGGATTCCGAAGCTACAGTTTCTTGGAAAACTTTGCAAAGCATACTGCTTCGACAAACAAAAGAGAACCAACTTTGGCAGAAGTACCTCTCGTGCACGAGGTATTCTTGATTTGATTCATATAGATGTATGGGGTTATGCCCAGATGCGCAGCATCAATGGTTCACTTTACTACTTGACTTTCATCGATGATTACAGCGGCAGATATTGTTGGGTCTACTTTCTAAAAGAGAAATCTGAAGTGTTTTCCAGATTTCAAGAATTCAAAGCCATGGTAGAAAACCAGATAGGCAGAAAGATCAAGGTCATGAGATCAGATCGAGGAGGTGAATACATGTCTTTAACATTCATGAACTTTTGCAAAAATCACGGAATTCGAAGACAATTCACATATGCAGATACTCCTCAGCAGAATGCAAGAGCTGAAAGGAAGAATGGGACTTTAGCAGACAGTGCTAGAGTAATGCTTAGTGAAAAGCATCTTTCGAATCAGTATTGGGTAGAAGCAATAGCCACTGTGAACTACTTGCTTAATCGGCTTCCTACCGAATCGACACAAGGTATGAGTCCTTATGAAGCATTCACTGGACATAAGCCACACATTGGGCATCTCCATATATTTGGTTGCATAGCATATGCCCACATACATGATGATCATCATAGGGAATTGGATGCAAAATCACACAAATGCATCATGGTTGGCTATAGTGAAGAAAGCAAAGCATACAAATTGTATGATCCCATCAACTGCAAGGTCATTATCTCCAAAGATGTAATCTTTGACGAGGAATCAGAATGGAAAACCTTCATTATGCCAGGAAGGGTTCTAATGAGAGCGCAAGTATATCCCAAATTCAAGATCTCACCCACCAGGTTGCAGCCCCAAAACCACCCCTTAAATAGTTTCACAATTGGCTACACCCGATCTTGCCCTTACAGATAGCTATCAAGGAGGTTCAATACTCTAGTAACCTTGTTAGAGCATACACAACACTTTAATTGCATGAAGGATTTGGGACCTGCAGGTCATATTCTTGGTATGTGAATCACGCATGACAAAAGTGTGAAACTCCTTTAGCTATCACAAAAGGAGTGTGTTGAGAGTATGTTACAAAAGTGTTGCAACGTTTCAATATGGAGGGGGGGAAGGCAATCAGTACTCCATTGCCTCCATATGTGAAAGTGAGTCAGGTAGATAGTCCTAAATTAGATGAGGAGAGGGCCATGATTGCCAAGGTTCCTTATGCATCAATTGTATGTTGGGAGTCTATGATAACTACTAGAATGGACAATGCATTTGTAGTGGGAGTTGTTAGTCGATATATGGCTAATTTAGGAAAGAGGCATTAGGAGAAAGTCAAATGCATCATGAGGTACATGAAGGGTACAAAGGAGATGTGCATCTGCTTTAGCAGAGGAGAGATGCATGTACTTGGGTACACAGATTCAAATTATGTAGGGCATATGGATAGTAGGAGACCCACTTCTGGTGTTGTGTTCATCTTTGTAGGTGGTGCAGTGTCATAGATGTCTCATGCACAGAAGTACATTGCTTTGTCTACCACAGAGACTGATTATGTTGTAGCCATAGAGGGTTGCAAGGAGACTTTATGGCTTGATAGGCTAGTGGAAGATTTGGGGATTCATATAGGTGTATCAACATTGTATAATGATTCCATGAGTGCTATTCAGCTCTAAGCACGGAATCCGATCTTTCATGCAAAGACTAAACACATTGAGGCCAGGTATCATTTTATTAGGGAGATACTTGAGGACAAGCACATAGAGCTTGTCAAGGTTCATACAGATGATAACCTTGCAGATATGCTGACAAAGAGTCTACCTAGTTAGCGGTTTGTCATGTATTGATGGGCATTGGATAGTATGTTTGTGAAGATAGTGGGAGAGAGGGAAGGAGTCTCACTTGCGGCTTTCTCACATACACAATGGGGGAATACACACACAGGTCGAGGCTAAAAACAGTTGTGAAAGCCAAAAAGAACTCTAGTACAAAGAAATAGAAGAACCCTATATGTGGGTCTCAAACCAAACTCAACTAACTAAGGTGGCATACTAACTGAGCCACGAACTAGAGTAGATAAGGATAGCTGTCATCCAGCTATTATTCGTGGGCAGCGTACCAACTGCATATGTAGCTAACAAGTCAGTGACATAAATGCACAACGGTCACCCTGGCATATCGCGAGTGGAGCTCGATATCTCAACACTCCCCCTCGAGCTCAATCCCAATTCCTGCACACCAAGTAGGTCTCTGAACTTGCGCAGCTTCTCTGTGCCCAATGCCTTCGTGAATATGTTAGCTACCTAATCCTCTATGCTGACATAAACTAGATCAATAAGACCTAGTAAAACCTTCTCCCACACATAGTGATAATGCACCTCAATGTGCTTTGTTCTAGCATGATAGACTGGGTCATTTGCCAAGTGTATACTACTCATGTTGTCACAATAAATGACAACTAGCCCATTTGTAAACTGATGCATATCATAAAGTAGCTTATGCAACCAAGCTACCTCACATGCAGCCATTGTTGCACCCTTGTACTCAGCCTCTGTGCTCGATAAGGAAACTGTAGGCTGTTTCTTGCTACTCCAGGTGACTGCAGCACTCCCAAAAGAGAACACATATCCACTGGTAGATCGTCTATCAGAAATACTACCAGCCCAATTAGCATCAGTGTATCCATGCAACTGTATCTGAACCCCAGCCTCATAAAATAGTCCATAATGCAATGTGGACTTCACATACCTGAGTATGCATCTAGCCGCATCCAAATGCGGTTTCCTTGGAGCCTGCATAAACTGACTTACCAATCCAACATCATAGCTTAAATCTGGCCTGGTAATAGTCATATAAATCAAAATTCCTACTATGCGTCTGTACATAGTAGGGTCTTTCAGAAGCTCACCTGCATCTATGCTCAGCTTCACATTTTGCTCCAAAGGAACTGAAATAGGCTTACAGCCTGTCATCCCATATTTGGACAACATGTCCAATCCATACTGCCTCTGTAAGAGCTGTATCCCACTTGGTGATCTAATCACCTCAATGCCCAAGAAATAATGTAGCTCTCCCAAATCCTTCATCTCAAACTTCTGCTTCAATAGCATTTTCACATGAAGGATATCTTCATCACTATCACCTGTGATGATCAAATCATCAACATAAATGACAAGCAGCATAATACCTTTCTCTGTTTTTCTCACATAGAGTGAGAAATCTGCCTTGGAGATCTGAAAGCCAATAGTGACAAGATACTGTCCTATCTCATTAGACCATGCTCTAGGTGCTTGCTTCAAGCCATACAAGGCTTTCTTCAACCTGCAAACAAACTCAGGATGAATAGCATGAACATAACCTGCTGGCTGCTCCATAAAGACCTCTTCTTGCAAATCACCATGTAAGAAGGCATTCTTTACATCCATCTGATGTAAAGACCATCCCTTTGATGCAGCCATAGCAATGACTGCTCTTACAGTTGCCATCCTTGCAACCAGACTGAATGTTTCTTCATAATCAAATCCATATGTCTGTGCATACCCCTTAACAACTAATCTTTCCTTGTATCTGTTCACAGAACCATCTGCATTATGCTTAATGTTATAAACCCACTTACAACCAATTGCATTCTTGTCTTTAGGCAAAGGCACCAATTCCCATGTAGCATTTGCTTCCAAGGCATCCATTTCTTCATCCATGGCTTTCTCCCATTTTTCATTTCCCATGGCTTGCTCAGAAGAAGTAGGTTCTGGTTCCTGTATCACTTTGACCATATAGGCATAGTGAATGGCTGTAAATCCATCATATTTCAGCCTATCCACAGGATACCTAGCTTTGGTAGACTTGCGCAAAATAGGCTCACTTCCAGGTGCTCTCAAAAATCCCTTGTCTTCCTTACTCCAGGTGTAACAACAAAAGGAATACCCAACTCATCATCAATGCTCTGTTCTGAGCCACTAGATTCACCATCCACATAAGAGTGACTTGCATTCACATCAAACATGGGCTGATCTACCTTCTCTTTTCCTTTTCGTGATACTGGCATACCACTATCTGCATTGTTTTGTGGAGATTCTCCTGATCTCAATCTGCCTGTCCATGGTGAAGTATGTGAACCACTGCTAGAGGACACTGCAGGTCCACTAATATTTTGTGATTGCTGCTGTGAATTCTGTGCAGCATTACCATTTTGTGCATCTACATCAATCATCACATTCACTGGTTTATACAAGCTGCTCATCTCATAAAAAACATCTCTGCTCACTGTAAACTTACGAGTAGAAGGTTTATAGCATCTATACCCTTTCTGCTGCAAGGAATAACCAATAAAGATGCGCTTCTCAGCTTTTGGATCCAACTTGGACCTCAACTCATCTGGCACATGAACATAGGCAATGCAACCAAAAATTTTCAAATGAGAAATGTCTGGTTTCCTACTAGTATACATCTCCTCTGGCGTCATGCCATGTATTACTGCAGTGGGAGTCCTGTTCATTATGTAAACTACTGTAGCAACTGCTTCAGCCCAATAATAATCTGGTAGATCTTTTTCATTTAGCATGGCCCGAGATACCTCTCCAATATGCCTGTTTTTCCTTTCTGCAAGTCCATTTTGCTGTGGGGTATGATTGCATGAATATTGCTGCTTTATGCCATGCTCCTGCAGGAACCTTGCAAACTCATTTGAGAGGTACTCTCCCCCTCCATCTGACCTTAGGCATTTTATTTGCAGGCCTGTTTCTTTTTCAGCCATAGCTTTAAAAGCTTTGAAATGCCCAAACACTTTACTTTTCTTTTTCATAAAATGCACCCAAACTTTTCTGCTGTAGTCATCAATAAAAGTGACAAAATAATGACAGCCTTCAATAGATGCAGCTTTAGTAGTCCACACATTAGAGTGGATTAATTCCAATGGCTTCTTGCTCTGTTGAACATGCCTAGGAAATGGTTTCCTTGCCTGTTTTCCAAATTGAGAGGCTTCACATACCTTATGCATTTCTGCAACCTTGAATTTAGGCAATCCTACAACAATATTTTGGGCGTGCATTGATTTAAGTCGCTGTACATTAACATGACCAATGTGTTTATGCCAGATATCAATATCTACAACAACACCAGTCCCATGTGCAAACATTGTTGCACTCAATTCAGGCATGTCCGCATCCAATGTAAACATCCTGCCCTTCTTCTTTCCTTTTGCTATCAAGCGACCGTTATTTTTCATATCCTCAACAAAGCATCCATGAGGATTAAATCTGACCTGCAAGCTCTGCTCAACCATTTGACCAACAGAAACCAGGTTCTTAGTGATATTCGAGACATGAAATACATCAGACAGGTATTTCTTTTTCCCATCCTGCATAGACAAAGGAATTTTTTGCACAATAGGATGTGCAGTATCATCACCAGTCTCCACAAATCCTTGTTTTTCCATTTTCCTTGCATCCTGCATCCATTCTGCATGACCTGTCATGTGGTTTGATGCACATGAGTCAACATACCACACATCATTTCGTTCTTTTGCACTTGTCACAGAATTGGTCATGTGCTACACCATAAATAGATGCTCATTTCTGTCATCACCCTGTCTACTAGAAGATGCATAATTGCCTTGCTACAATTTTCCATTCATAATGTCATTCTGCTTTTTGTAGCAGTCCTTAGCCATATGACCCATTTTACCACAGTAGTAGCATTCAACATTGCTGTTTGCATTTTGGCCTCTCTGCCATCCACCACGGCCTCTTTGGCTCCCCCTGCCTCTAGAGTTACCACGTCCTCCTCCATAAGAAACACTTATTTCATTAATTTTGGACTCATATGTCTACTTTTGGACTATTCCTTAAAATCCTTCCCAACTGAAAAGTTTACTTTATGAAACTGTCATTCGAGAATCAAAAGTTTACTTTCTGGCACTATCATTTTCACATAAGACATTTCAAAATATCTCTCTACAATGGTGTACAAATAATTGAAAAACTACTATTAAATCCTAAATTTGTATTTCTTGTTTATAAGAATCATATTCTTAAAATAAAAGTTCCGAGTTATTAGTTTAAATCCATGAAAAACCATGCTATTGAGGATTCACAACATTTTAAAAATGTATACATAAGAGACCTGTAAGACTCTTTTTACTCTCAATGCAGAAAACTATAACACTCTTGAATATTCAAGAAATTAAAAGGTTTATATACACATGAGACATGATGGAAGCCTCTTTTGTACTCCAAAAAATAGCAATAGCTATGCTTGCAATTTTACATTATCATGCCATAAGTTTTACAACAAATATTGCTCTGGATGAGTCTTTGTACAAAGGATCTCCTGTGGCCTTTTCAATAATTTAATTTTTCCTTTACAATAAGTTTAGTACAAATGGGCGATCCAAACATTTGCTTGTTTGAATGTCCTTTTCTATCATGATCACAGAAATGAGCGATCCAAACATTTGCTTGTTCAGAATTTCCTTTCTGTCGTCACTTGTCGCTTGGGTGCCATCTTCATTCACTCTCATTTGACAACCACCACCACCTTCACTCTTTCTCGATATTTGAATGGTGTTATCATGGGCATTCTTCATTTGCGCTATCTCCTTCTACTTCCTCCCGGGCGAGCATCTTTGTGAACTCTGTAATGTGCGTAGTAATAATTGGTTGCGGTAATTTTATTTTGTCTTCTACATCATACCCCATGTGCTTCTTTGTTTTCTTTGACCTTGATTTCTAGGATACTATGACTGTCTCTGTGGAAAGTCTTGAAATTGCTTCATGGTTTGGGACCCATTCCTTTTTCAAACAACTACTATACAATGTATTGTTATCTTGGTTCTCCTTCCTGCCCCTTTTGGCTCATACCATACCGCTGTAAATGTTGTAGCTCTCCCCCAGTCATCCATGCTCACGTCAACTACTTTCGCAACCCAAAACTTCACGTTCTCATGTTCATCATTCGATGGTCGAACTGCAACAAAACAATGGACATCTATGTCTATTTGTGGCATAAACTCTCTCTTCTTGGGTCCACAATATGGATGTGGGAGCAACGATTCAAACTCATTTTCAAAGAGACCACATGCTGGACGCAAGTCATTACCAACATTTGGCCAAAATAAAGGCTGTTCTGCTTTAATATCATCTTCTGGCATTTTTGCAAGGTCGTTTATCAATTGGTAGGTCTTGCTAATTACAACAGTAGTGTGTTCCTTCCAAGAGGGCTTCCAATCAGGAAATCTCCGGAGCATTTCCTCTTTGTATGCAATAAAAGCTTTTAAGCCTTCTATTTCACCTTTGGATTTCTCGCTGAATTCTTTTATAGGAGCCCATGTTGGATGCATTTCTTTGCTCGGGATTAAAGTTAAGAGAGAGTAAGGTTCTTCAGGTTCCCATTTTGTATCAAGAAAATAGTGTTGCCATTGCATCACTGGTTTTTCATCCTTTAAGAAAAATCAACAATAGTGTGGAGCACTATGACCAATCAGGGCATCACCACCTTTTTGTATGAAAGGTAGAATAAAGCTCTTCCAATCATACATCCTCTCAACCATTGAGCATATTGTTCCTTCCTTATGGCCACCAACTTGCCTCCCACATTTTCTTATCAAGTCATCCATTGTCTCCATGTCCTTGTGTTTTAGTTCTCTTGAAACTGTGCTAAATACCTGATCGATATCCTCATGTGTGTGCCCAACCAACAAAAACCCAACTTCAATCTCATTGAAGATTCTATGAGCGATTAGCATTGAGCAAAATGCAAAGAAGAGTACATTCTTATTCTCTCATCCGCAATTGTCTGCTTGTATTCTCAAAGTTGCTGGTAGGCGACCTTTTTCTGCATGTACATTGTGAATTGCCTTCATAACGGATGTTACAGCTTGATTGCTATCGTGTAGATGCAAGGAATCAATCCATATGTCTGCAAAAAACTTAAATCCATGCACTAACACTCCACATAGATGTGTCTTTAAAAAGTATTTGCCTTGTAGCTTAGGTGGAGTGTTAACGAATCGAGGTAATGTTGTTGTATTTTGATCCATACCATCTACAATAATGCACATGTACTCATTTGGGTGAGAAATAGCTTGCTCCTTCCAAAATGCATATTTTATTCTAGAATGTCGAACAAGTCCATGATGAAATTCTCTCTTTCTTTCGTAAGCTTCTTTTTGTTCTGGAGATGTTGCACTCTCAAGTGCTCGCTTTAGATCATCACAGTCGTTGCACTTTGACATTTTTTGCCTCTTTGGGATTTTAACATGTCCAAAGCTTTTTTTCCAAAGAGTATACAAAGTATGAAAAGATGCCGGTGCATGCCCTCTTTGCCTCTGTGTTTCTCCAATAGAGTTAAATACTTCTTTTTTGGTCAAACCTATCGAAAGATGCATTTCTGATAGGTGGGGTTGCGGTAAAGCATTTTCATAAATGTAATCTTTCAAAATTGCTGTTGCCGCAACCGTTGAGGCTCTTGTTTTGGGCCTTCCTATGTTTCCATGAATGTTAAATTTAACTCCATACTTTACTTTATTAGCCAAATTCCAATATGTGCCATGTGATAATCCTGTAATAATGCGATATGCATTATTGCATATACTTTTTCCATTTATAAGAGGCCTTATTTGATGTCCTGAACTTCGCCTTCTCTTATCATTTACAAGAAAGCAAGACAATCTCGTGAGTAGGTATTCATTTCTTCTGCTTCCTTTCCTTTGCCAGACATGTTCTCTACAACCCTTGATGTCATGTAAGTTAATGGATCGCATACATGTATGCTTACAGCATGTAGATCGCATTGCTTTTAGCATAACATCTTCATTCATTACTCTTATTCTCTTTGGTTGCTTTTCTGGATTTGCCTGCACTCGTTGTCTTTTCATGCATCTATATGTCCGTTTTGGGACTTTCTGTACATTCTTATTTGGATTTGTGTAGTTCTCCTTGTAAGATTTATTTATCACGTTGTTTTCATGAGATGTTGCATCCTTGATCTTATCACTCTGACAGTCAAATACTGAATATTCCTTTGTTGATGTCATCCTTGCTTTTGATACATTCGTCAAACCATTTGTAACATTTACAAGTTCACAATCAAAGTCAAACACCGAATAGTACTTTGTTGATCTCATCCCTACTTTTGATACAATCGTAGAACCACTTGTCACAATGGCATTAGAGTGTCTTGAATGATCTTCAAACTCATCTATTCCTGAGAGAACATCACTCATTGATGCACTTTCTATGGATTTCATAACTCCATAGTCAGTGGTGATAGAGTGTCCAGAATGATCTTCAAACTCATTTATTCCTGAGAGAACATCGCTCATTGATGCACTTTCTATGGATTTCATAACTCCATAGTCTTGAAACTCCTCTACTCCAGAGAGAACATCACTCATTATACTATTGTGCATGATTTCCATAATTCCATAGTTACCTGCTTTGACTCCAAGAACTTTATCAGTATCCATGAAGCCATCCATGCTTGAAGATATAACACTTTTGACATCTTTGCCCAAGTTCTCAATGTGCATGAACTCATCCACCCCGGATAAGGCATCACTTGTGAAATATTTTTCTTTCTCGGTACCAATGAACTCATCGACTTATGATAAGACGTCAGTGCTATAGTTGAGTGCATTGGAATCATCCATCTCTGAAGGAATAGAGCTTGGTACATTGGCATATTCTTTGAATTCTTTGATGTTGTAGTATACATTATGTTTATCATTAAAAACCACATGCCAAGTCTTTCCAATCTTTAAAAATTGCATGCTCCATCTCAAATCCTTACCTACCTCATAGTAGGGACCATCCAATGACATTGAGTTATCATCCATACCATCATCAGTAACTTTTTGAATTCTCATCTGCGCAAATGTCCAGTGTTCAACTTGTTCAAATCCCAAGACTTGACCTTCTGCTACATACTTATTTGTAAATGATAACATTTGTAAAATATCTCCCACTCTAAAGTCCAAAGATATGCACTTTGTATTCCTGATGACATGCGTTGGATAAGTCTCATCTCTGTCCCATGGAATAAATGCTTTGTTGGAAGTATTATAGGGCATAACATCTCCAAGGATTTCCATATCCCCACACTTATGCTTTAGCTCAACATGTGCACTAAGAATCCTTGATACGATAACCGCTACCTTATCTTCGCCAAGTCTTCTAAAGTGACAAATAGAATTTGGATCACTTTCATGGATTGTAGCAAATGCAACT
Source organism: Dipteris shenzhenensis (assembly GCF_047967505.1). Taxonomy (NCBI): domain Eukaryota; kingdom Viridiplantae; phylum Streptophyta; class Polypodiopsida; order Gleicheniales; family Dipteridaceae; genus Dipteris; species Dipteris shenzhenensis. Next base: position 7,360,092 of record NC_141608.1, read on the forward strand.
ACTTCTCTTTTGCAACATAAAATCACCTCCATCCACGGAATAAATTTTGTAGCCATCTCCTTTGTGAGTTTCCTTTGCAAACAAGCTGTAACAACCATTATAAAGAACATTAGTCTCTTCTCAATAATCTACTTTATTAATGATTTAAAAATCCAGAACTTGTTTGAAAATTTAATTACACACTAACCAATAAAAACCGTAAACCAATAACAACCCTAAACCCTAAACCCTAAACCGTAAACCAAAACAACCCTAAACCCTAACCAATAACAACCCTAAACCCTAAACCCTAACTCCCCAACCCTAAACCCTAAACCCTAAACCCTAACCCCCAAACCCTAAACCCTAAACCCTTACCCCCAAACCCCAAACCCGAACTCCCAAACCCTAAACCCTAAACCCCAAACCCTAAACCCTAACTCCTAAACCTTAAACCCTAACTCCCAAACCCTAAACCCTAAACCCTAAACCCCCCAAACCCTAAACCCTAAACCCTAACTCCCAAACCCTAAACCCTAACTCCCAAACCCTAAACCCTAAACCCTAAACCCTAACTCCTAAACCCTAAACCCTAAACCCTAAACCCTAACCCCCAAACCCTAAACTCTAAACCCTAACTCTTAAACCCTAAACCCTAAACCCTAAACCCTAAACCCTAACCCCTAAACCCTAACCCCCAAACCCTAAACCTTAACTCCTAAACCCTAAATCCTAAACCCTAAACCCTAACTCCTAAACCCTAAACCCTAAACCCTAAACCCCAAACCCTAAACCCTAAACCTTAAACTCTAACTCCCAAAACCCTAAACCCTAACCCCCAAACCTAAACCCTAAACCCTAACTCCCAAACCCTAAACCCTAAACCCTAAACCCTAACTCCCAAACCCTAAACCCTAAACCCCAAACCCTAAACCCTAAACCTTAAACTCTAACTCCCAAACCCTAAACCCTAACCCCTAAACCCTAAACCCTAAACCCTAACCCCCAAACCCTAAACCCTAAATCCTAAACCCTAACCCCTAAACCCTAAACCCTAACCCCCAAACCCTAAACCCTAAACCCTAAATCCTAAACCCTAAACCCTAAATCCTAACCCCGAACCCCCAAACCCTAAACCCTAAACCACCAAACTCTAAACCCTAACCCCCAAACCCTAACCCTCAAACCTTGAACCCTAAACCCTAAACCCTAAACCGTAACTCACCAAACCCCAAATCCTAAATCCAAACCACGAAATCCTAAACCTTAAATCCTATGAGTGTTTTCAAGTAATATTATTATTTAAGTAATAGTTTTAATTAGAATTCATAAGTAATAGTGGAATTGATAGTTGGGAGGGTGGTAGTGGGAGAAAGGGAGAGTGGGAAAGTGGAGAAAGGGAGTGTGGGAGGGTGGTAGTGGGAGAAATGGAGAGTGTTAGAGGGAGTGGGAATGGGGGCGATGGGGGTGGGGGTGGGGGTGGGGGTGGGAGGATGGGAGTGGGAGTGGGAGAGGGAGTGGGAATGGGGGAGGTGGGGGTGGGGGTGGGGGTGGGAGAATGGGAGTGGGAGTGGGAGAGGGAGTGGGAATGGGGGAGGTGGGGGTGGGGGTGGGAGAATGGGAGTGGGAGTGGGAGAGGGAGTGGGAATGGGGGAGGTGGGGGTGGGGTGAGGGTGGGAGGATGGGAGTGGGAGTGGGAGGGGTGGGGAGTGGGAGTGGGAGGATGGGAGTGGGAGAGGGAGTGCGAATGGGGGAGGTGGGGGTGGAAGTGGGAGGGGTGAGGTGGGAGGATGGGAGTGGGAATGGGCGAGGTGGGGGTGGAAGTGGGAGGGGTGGGGTGGGAGGATGGGGGAGGGAGTGGGAATGGGGGAGGTGGGGGGGGTGGGAAAATGGGAGTGGGAGTGGGAATGGGGGAGGTGGGGGGGTGGGAAAATGGGAGTGGGAGTGGGAGTGGGAGAGGGAGTGGGAGGATGGGAGTGGGAGGGGTGAGGTGGGAGGATAAGGGTGGGAGAATGGGAGTGGGAGTGGGAATGGGGGGGGAGGGGTGGGGGTGGGAGGATGGGAGTGGGAGTGAGAGGTGTAGGTGGGAGGATGGGATGTGAAGATTGTGGGAGAGAGGGAAGGAGTCTCACTTGTGGCTTTCTCACATGCACAATGGGGGAATACACACAAAGGTGGAGGCTGAAAACAGTTTTCCTCTTCTTAGTTGTGTAAGCCAAAAGAACTCTAGTACAAAGAAATAGAAGAACCCTATATGTGGGTCTCAAACCAAACTCAACTAACTAAGGTGGCATACTAACTGAGCCACGAACTAGTGTAGATAAGGATAGCTGTCATCCAGCTATTATTCGCGGGCGGTGTACCAACTGCATCTCCAGCTAACAAGTCGGTGACATAAATGCACAACAGTCACCCTGGCATATCGCGATTGGTGGAGCTCGATATCTCAACACTCCCCCTCGAGCTCAATCCCAAAGGTCTCTGAACTTGCGCAGCTTCTCTGCACCCAATGCTTTCGTGAATATGTCAGCTACCTGATCCTCTGTGCTGACATAAACTAGATCAATAAGACCTAGTAAAACCTTCTCCCGCACATAGTGATAATGCACCTCAATGTGCTTTGTTCTAGCATGAAAGACTGGGTTCTTTGCCAAGTGTATGCTGCTCATGTTGTCACAATAAATGACAACTAGCCCATCTGTAGACTGATGCATATCATAAAGTAGCTTATGCAACCAAGCTACCTCACATGCAGCCATTGCTGCACCCTGTACTCAGCCTATGTGCTCGACAAGGCAACTGTAGGCTGTTTCTTACTGCTCCAAGTGACTGCAGCACTCCCAAAAGAGAACACATATCCACTGGTAGATCGTCTATCTGAAATGCTACCAGCCCAATCAGCAAGTGTATCCATGCAGCTGTATCTGAACCCTAGCCTCATAAAATAGTCCATACTGTAATGTGGACTTCACATACCTGAGTATGCGTCTAGCCGCATCCAAATGCGGTTTCCTTGGAGCCTGCATAAATTGACTTACCAACCCAATAGCATAGCTCAAATCTAGCCTGGTAATAGTCATGTAAATCAAACTTCCTACTATGCGTCTATACATAGTAGGGTCCTCCAGAAGCTCACCTACATCTGCACTCAGCTTCACATTCTGCTCCAAAGGAACTGAAATAGGCTTACAGCCTGTCATCCCATATTTGGACAGCATGTCCAATCCATACTGCCTCTGCAAGAGCTGTATCCCACTTGGTGATCTAATCACCTCAATGCCCAAGAAATAACGCAGCTCTCCCAAATCCTTCATCTCAAACTTCTGCTTCAATAGCATTTTCACATGAAGGATATCTTCATCACTATCACCTGTGATGATCAAATCATCAACATAAATGACCAGCAGCATAATCCCTTTCTCTGTTTTTCTCACATAGAGTGAGAAATCTGCCTTGGAAATCTGAAAGCCAATAGTGACAAGATACTGTCCTATCTTGTCAGACCATGCTCTAGGTGCTTGCTTCAAGCCATACAAGGCTTTCTTCAACCTGCAAACAAACTCAAGATGAATAGCATGAACATAACCTGCTGGCTGCTCCATAAAGACCTCTTCTTGCAAATCACCATGCAAGAAGGCATTCTTTACATCCATCTGATGTAAAGACCATCCCTTTGATGCAGCCATAGCAATGGCTGCTCTTACGGTTGCCATCCTTGCAACTGGGCTGAAAGTTTCTTCATAATCAATGCCATATGTCTGTGCATACCCCTTGATAACTAATCTTGCCTTGTATCTATTCACAGAACCATCTGCATTGTGCTTGATCTTATAAACCCATTTACAGCCAATTGCATTCTTGCCTTTAGGCAAAGGCACCAATTCCCATGTAGCATTAGCATGCAAGGCATCCATTTCTTCATCCATGGCTTTCTCCCATTTTTCATTTCCCATGGCTTGCTCAAAAGAAGTGGGTTCTGGTTCCTGTATCACTTTGACCATATAGGCATAGTGAATGGCTGTAAATCCATCATATTTCAGCCTATCCACAGGATACCTAACCCTGGTAGACCTGCGCAAAATAGGCTCACTTCCAGGTGCTCTCAAAACATCCCTGGTCTTCCTTACTCCAGGTGTAACAACAGAAGGAATACCCAACTCATCATCTATGCTCTGTTCTGAGCCACTAGATTCACCATCCACATAAGAGTGACCTGCATTCACATCAAACATGGGCTGATCTACCTTCTCTTTTCCTTTTCGTGATACCTGCGTACCACTCTCTGCATTGCTTTGAGGGGATTCTTCTGATCTCAATCTACCTGTCCATGGCGAAGTATGTGAACCACTGGTAGAGGACACTCCAGGTCCAATGATATTTTGTGATTGCTGCTGTGCATTCTGTGCAGCATTACCATTTTGTGCATCTACATCAATCATCACATTTACTGGTTTATACCAGCTGCTCATCTCATCAAAAACAACATCTCTGCTCACTGTGAACTTACGTGTAGAAGGGTTATAGCATCTATACCCTTTCTGCTGCAGAGAAGTGTACTTAGCAATAAGCAGAAGACCATAGATGATGTTTTTAAGTGGTTGCAACCTATTGATTTGACTGCGGCGCGAGTTATCTTTACCGCATATCACGAGGAGTGAGTATCAATCCCTACCTAGCTTATCTCTTACATTGTGGGGATTATATCAAATAATAATTATTCTTAATTGATAATGCAGCTTGCATTGGAGCTTGGTAATTGTGGACATCTTAGCCAAGCAATGCTTCTTTGTCAATTCAATAGCATCTATCCATGGCAGTGTGTCAGAGTAAGTATAACCTACTTGTGTCATAATTATGTCAATGAGATGCATCCTATGCAATGCGCACATTCATTTATGTTTTCTATTTTGATGTGTAGATCTGCTCGAAAGTTGGTAAGTGCTATAGATGCACTTATGCAAATGGAGGGTGACTTGGAAGATCAAATAGAGTATGTAACATGCCCTGCAGCGAAGCAGAATGATGACCACAATTGTGGGTGGAGAGTTGGATATAACTGCTTTTTGCTCCTTGCTCAAATTTTTAATTTGAGAGGCGATGAAACCTCATTGTCCATATATACAGACTTGCATCTATATGCATTTATGTCATCTATCATTAAGGCATTTATTGATAATGTGGTGGAGCATCCAGAGGAAACATTGGTTGCTACGCCCGTAAGTTGTCCTGATGTAACCGCTGTATTGGACGAAATGGGGAGCTCTTCTGAGGTTAAGGTCATCATTAGCAAGCAACCTCGTGTTTTGACTTTTGGTAGCGAGGAAGTTACAATCCTCTTTGACCCTTTGAAAGAGGCTAATGACAAAGTCATGATGGCCATCCTCAGGTTTGATATGAACATCTCTTGGCTTGATACTTCAATCATTTGATTCAATTTGCTTCTAACATTTGTTTATTTATTACTGCAGTACGGTTATATCTCATTTTCCTAGATCAGTACAGAATCGCGTCTGTATGCTAGATTCTCTTCTTTCAACTGTACTTAGTGATACCAAGAAGACAATAGATGATGTTTGTTCAATTCTACAACCTTTAGACTTGGATGACATACTACTTGTCTTTATGCCATACTATGAGAAGTAAGTATGGTCTCAATCTTTCTTTTACTCTCTTATTTATAATATTGTGTCAATTAATACTTAATATTGTGATAAATCTTATCGCTCTTTATTGGTGATGTAGTTCACATTGGAGCCTGATAGTATGGGACCTTGATGACAACCATTGTTGGTTTGTCAACTCAATTACAGGCTTTCACGGGGTGTTCAGATAAGTGTTCTTTTATCATATCATTATGAACATGCATCTTACTATTTACTACACAAATTCACTTTGTCATATGTCATGATGGACAGGTCTGCAAACAAGTTAGTTTCTGCGATTATGAAAATCAGGGAGCATCAAGACCAACCAAATTTCCAGACACGCCTCGCAGTGGAGCAAAAAGACATGTTTAGTAGTGGGTGGAGAATTGCCTACAACTTCATGTTGTATCTCAATGAAATTTTTGAACATGTCTCCATAGAAGCATATACCAAGCTCGAGCTACAAGATTTTGTGGCTAAGACTGTTCACTATCTAACTGCTATCATTGGGAAACAACATGATGGACTCAATGAAGAACCTGAGGGAGCCAAAGAAAAAGAAGAGACAATTCAGTCTCCTTCTGTATCACAGCCTCAAGTAGAAGCATTACAGTCTACACTTGAATTAGAGACTCAATGCATTCTTCCTACACAAGAAGTGGAGACTCAATGTGCATCTACAACATCACATCTTGTAAAGGAGGAAGAGATTAAGTCTATCCCGATTGCACCAGAAGTAGAATCTCAATGTACACCATCCACACAAGTAGAGACTCAATGTACTCTTAGAGAATCACAGCCTCAAGAGGACTCATCAGACTCTATTCAGTTGTAAAACATGTAGAAAGAAACATGAGTCCTTGAAGATTTTTATCTTGTTTGTATTGATTAATGATAGTGTTTTTAAAACTTATGTTAAATGTTGCAATACATTAGGATATTTTATGATATTTATTCATTACAATACATTAGGTTTTACTTTTTTGAAAGTCTAATTTATTATGTACAATAAATATCTTATGATGAGAATCTAATAATTATATCATTCTTATGTTCCATCACTTTATTTTATAGATTTCAATGTACTCAAAATATATCATTTATTATGTACAGCAAGTCTAACTTATATTATATTAAAAGAATATCTCATGATGAGATTCTAATAATTACTAACTTATATTATATTAAAAGAATATCTCATGATGAGATTCTATTAATTATATCATTCTTATGTTCCATCATTTTATTTTATAGATTTCAATGTACTATCACTATCTTACATGTCTCAAATGTCTCCCATTACGGTCTTGCATCCCATCATTTTATTTTATAATGTCTCGCATTACGATCTTGCATCTAGTCATCTCGCATTACGGTCTTGCATCTGTAGTTCTATAAATTCCCTAGTAGTCGTTCATCTTCTATATCTCACCCGCAGCAGACACTTCTTCCACTTTGCTCTTCTTACCTTACTCCTCTCCTCAAGCTTGCTCCTTCCTCTCCTCAAGCTTGCTCCTTCCATCTTGCCCGCAGCCTTGCCTCCTCTTCTCAAGCATACTCCTTTCATCTTGCCTTACCTCCTCTAGTTACCTTCCTCACTCTCGTTACCTTCCTCACCTCGTTCGTCTTCTATATCTTTCCTCACTCTCGTTACCTTCCTCACCTCGTTCGTCTTCTATATCTCACCCGCAGCAAAAACTTCTTCCACTTTACTCTTCTTACCTTACTCCTCTCCACACTTCTTCCACTTTACTCTTCTTACCTTACTCCTCTCCTCAAGCTTGCTCCTTCCATCTTGCTCGCAACCTTACCTCCTCTTCTCAAGCATACTCCTTTCATCTTGCAGCCATTATGGATCTTTTTAAGGTAATCGATTCTGTCGAGCAAGCCATTAGCAGCCTCAAAGAATGGATTGCCGAGAACCAAGGAAAGAGAGAGGAGAGAAAGCAAAATCCAGCTCCATTGACCCAGTACGAGAAGGATGACTTTGCTTGTCAGAAGGGCTTAGAGAAGGAAGAGGAAAGAAAAATAAGTATGGCTACTACTGCAATAGATAAATTGCAGTCATATAGGAGAGAGTTGATAGACTTTCAAAGTGAGATATCTTCGCGTGTGGCTCGTTATGGAAGATTTTCCCCCGAGGAAGCGCAAGCCATTCGGAATAAACAAAGTGTTATGCAGGAGAAAATTCATCAATCCTTACTTCTCTTCTATAATTTTAACTACATCGATGAGGAAGAGATGAGCTCAGCTCTTGAATGGGTTGAATTTAGGCTAAGGACTTGAAAATAGAAAATTCATCAAATTGAATGGCTGTAGTCTTGAAAATCTCAGGCTTAACTTTTGAAGGTGTTTATTAACACCATTAAATATTAAGAGAGTTTACAACAACCGAATCTTATTTTTTCATGTAACTTATGTAGTCTTGAAAATCTCAGGCTTAACTTTTGAAGGTGTTTATTAACACCATTAAATATTAAGAGAGTTTACAACAACCGAATCTTATTTTTTCATGTAACTTATATAGGCTGCGTTAAATTTTATAATTTTAGTTTCATGTCCTTAAAAAATATATAAAAAAATGCTTGTTTTTATGTTTTTATATGTGCTTTGAAGATTGGGTTTTTCTTAAATTTTATCTGAAAACTAGTCCAAAAGTATATGTAAAAATGAATTTGTACATTGACAAGTCCAAAATTAATGAAATAAGTGTTAGGACTGGTTTTCTTGAGTTTGCTGCATATTTTGATTTCTACCACGGCCTCCAGATCGGCCTCCTCTACGTCTGCCTCTACCTCTTCCAGCATTTGAGTAGAAGACAGTTTCTTTTGAAGTTCCTCGTGAAGAAGATGCACCCCCATTTCTCTACTCTTCAGAAATTAGAAGAGCAAACAACTCTTCAAAATCAAGAAAATTTTCACGGACGGCAATGGATGTCCGGAACTATGCATAATCCTTTCCTAGACCATTCAAGGTCACAGAAACTAGATCATCATCTTCCACTGGCGACCCAATGAAAGCAAGTGCATCTGTAATTTTCTTCACCTTCATGTGGTAGTCATTGACGCTCATATTTTCTCTCTGCACATTGTGCAACTCCTACTTGAGTTGCATTTTCCTGGCTTGCATATTTGTGCTGTACATTTTTGCCAAAGTATCCCATGCCTCCGTTGGCGTACTTGCATCCTAAATATGCACAATCATAGAATCCGAAATACTGATAGACAGCTAGTACATAACTTTTCTGGCTCTCTCATGCCATCCTTTAAATGCCTGCATTTCCTGTTGATTGGGAACATTAGGAAGAACTCGTTCTTCTTTATTTCCTGTAATGAACTCCCAATAGCCTTTTCCCATAAGGAAATTCGTCATTCTAAACTTCCATGCATGGAAGTTGTTCTTGTCAAGCTTTTCAGTGACAATCTGTGAAAGAGAATCAGATGCCATTACAGAACACTGCAAAATATTCTATCACTGCAAAAAACACAGCTTTTGCCTCACACGGGATCTGCAAAACTGACGAAAGTGGTATTTGACCACACAGTCACTTCCTAGTGACGATTTTGCATCAACAGGCAACAAGCATGATTCTGCAACTCCCAATATCTCTGCACACAGGCATACGATGCAATTTTTGCGACAACTTTTCACCGACCAGCAGAGCAATGGTCGCACAGCAAAAACAGGCCTTTTTCTGAGTGCCTGCGAAGAACTTCCGCCTTCAAAACGGGCCCTGAAATGGCCTTGAATCAGAAAAATAAAGTCACCAAGGGCTTCCCCCTCTCCCGCAGCTTATATTGCCCTCTCACCACACCGCGAAGGGTGTCTCAATTTGAGACAGTGCACTCTTGCACTTTCGGCTGTGCTACCTGCAGAGATTTGCTCCCAAACTCAAAAAAGGAAAGCAACACTGGTCCTCTTACCAGGACACCGTGAACTTGGTTTGCTTTCTTGAGCTCCTTACCATGAACAAGGCTCTGATACCATGTGAAGATAGTGGGAGAGAGGGAAGGAGTCTCACTTGCGGCTTTCTCACATACACAATGGGGGAATACACACACAGGTGGAGGCTGAAAACAGTTTTCCTCTTCTTAGTTGTGAAAGCCAAAAGAACTCTAGTACAAAGAAATAGAAGAACCCTATATGTGGGTCTCAAACCAAACTCAACTAACTAAGGTGGCATACTAACTGAGCCACGAACTAGAGTAGATAAGGATAGCTGTCATCCAGCTATTATTCGTTGGCAGTGTACCAACTGCATCTGTAGCTAACAAGTCAGTGACATAAATGCACAACGGTCACCCTGGCATATCACGAGTGGAGCTCGATATCTCAACAATGTTCACTGGTTATTCTCGCTTAAAGGCACATTGGCCTTTGAGCATGGGAGGTTGTAGGGTTACGAGCCTCTGTTCCTAACCCGGGTTATGTATACTCAAGCTATATATATATATATATATGGATATATTGAAGACTAGGGTGTTGAAGCACCCACCCAAAACTTGTGTCTCTCAAGCTCTGTCTCCCTCTTAGCTTCCATTGTTCCCTCACAAGGAGAATAGGGCATGATGGGGAGAGAGAGAAAAGGAGAAAGGGGAAAGAAGGGGAGCAAGAGGATAATGAGAAAAAAGGAGTAGCAAAGGTACCAAGAGAAGTGCGGGTGTAGCAAAAGGAGAATGAGCAAGAGGGGATGAAGAGTAGAAGAGGCAGATAAGGAAAAGGAGGAGTTGGACAAGGAGGTGGTGTAAACTCAATTACCTCAATACTAGTATGAGATCACTTAAGCTCCTAGATTATTTGTAGCAAGATCCTCCAACCATAGTTGGCCATAGCTATTATTTGTTCACATCGCATTATCTTATCCATTTTGTGTTAATCACTATTGCCTTCATGACTCAAGTGGAGAACATGACTATGCCATCTAAAATATGTTGATGGCTAGGTCATAGTCTATCTCTACTTGATTTGCTTGCACATTCAAAACCACTTTTATGACTAAAATTACACACAATATCAGCCAAGATTTTCAATTGTCATCTGTCTCTTGTTGCATTCACAAATGGACAAGGGCTTCCTAGTATTGCTTCACATTATCTTGAATCAAGTGAACATTAATGACATACCTTTTAACCATGATGGACTCATAGAAGAACCAATAGTTAGAAGACCATCATCATCAATAATCGACAGGCAGGCCACCTTAAAGGACTTCTCATAGAGAAACGCATGACATGGACAATTGGCTTGACTAATTTAGGCTTGTTGGAGACTATATAAGTAATCCACGTTGATTGGTTTACAATAATCAGGATTCAAAGTTGATTGTTGGCCTGTCTTATATGCCCGTGATCACACATGGTTTCACACTTGGCTGAGGGGGGATGTTGGAACATATATGGGCGAGATGGAGAGGTGGAGGGGTGGGACTCTAACTAAGAGAGGGGTGGATGCCTCTTGTATTTACCGTCGACTTGGGGAAGATTAGTCCCATATGAATGGGTGGTCATTGGAGACATCGCCCTGATTGAAAATGCTTCACTCTTTTCTGGGATGGGAGGAGGGATAGAATAGCTATGGGGGAGAGCCTGTACCTGTTGCTCCGATGTTGACAAGTGGATGCATTCCCTGACATTGTCTTTGTGGTTATAGGTGTGTGGGTTGTTGTTGCTATGGATGAAGCCATTTGATAGACATGGAGAGTGAAATCTCCCTATTCCTTGACATTGTCTTTGTGGTTATAGGTGTGTGGGTTGTTGTTGCTATGGATGAAGCCATTTGATAGACATGGAGACTGAAATCTCCCTAGGAGGGAGTGCTAAAGCAAATTGACTACTTTCAAATATTAACTTAGTGTGGATTGATGAAGCGACATCCAACACAAACCGTCCACGTTTGACTTACATGCAACGTCAATTAGCAGACTTCTTGGCTATGGCGTTGATCATCGCCACCAGCATATGGCGTTGCTTACCTTCGCTACAATAGTTCGCAGTGTATCGGACCATGGACGCCATCGATACCAAAGCCAAAATAGAGGATTTTATCGACACATTTGTTAAATTGACGGAGTAAGTCGATCTCCCTTGGTGCGGCGAGACCAGAGCATTCCATTGAATTATGAATTCGTTTAGGCATTTAGCGTTTTCTATTTGCTTTGTCCGTCGATTTCTGATTTGATGCAACGCTCATGACAGGAATGCAGCAGCGCATAGACTAGCGGAACGTGGGGCGGCGATTAAGATTCAGGTTTCTCCAGAAACGCAACTCTTGTCATTGATTTAATGTTCTGATCTTTCATTCATTACATCTCTTTTCTTTGTGCTAAGAAAGTTCAGATCACAGTGCGCCTGGCGACGCAAGCTGGTACGCTTTCAGCTACGGAGATGGAACGGTGCAGCAAGAGAGATACAAAGGGTTTATCGGGGGCATTTAGGTCGTGTCAAGTTCCTGGACAGGCAGGTGGAGGCTGAGAGAGAATTCCGAATAGCTTATTTCAATCGGAAGGCCACGCAAATACAGAAAGTATTCCGAGGCTATCGAAGCAGGAAGTTTGTGCACAGCTACTATGATAGAAAAAGGTTCATTATGTGGTCGATGCATGCTGGGGATGCAGTGAAGCGGGAGGTGGAGAACCACAACTTGGAGTTGCGAGAAGAAGAGCAGGAAGCTGCACAGAAAACTGTGAAATGCGAGATAAGGAACTTTTGGCTGGAAAACCATCATCTCGTACGCAAGCATCTGTGTCTCTCTCTGGCTTTGCACTGTTTTCCTTCTCGTCTCCCTAGTACAAGTCTCGTACAAACGCAATTTATGAGGACTTTCTGCTCGCTAAAAACCGTCTTGTCAACTCCCTCGCACTCTCTCTCTCATATGTTAACAGACACAGAAACTCAATCCAGCAAATATGTACACACACGCACACAGAGATTGAAAGCACCCAAAATACATAGACACACGAACGTCAACATTTCTCAAATATTGCTACATTAATGAGACGCTCAAACGTTCAGAAACACTGAGCACGTGATCTGCATGCGATCCATGTCGGTCTGTTTGCAGATAAGCACGAAGTCCCGCAATGCAATCTTTTATTCGCCATACATAGCGGTGCTGAAGGGGATCAACGACGTGGAGGACAGGATCATCGAGGCGAGGAGGCAAGAGAATAGGAAAGCTGAAAGCAGCAGCAAAAGGAGGTGGTGGGAGAAGAAGAAGAAGATGAGAATGAAGAGGAAAGAGCAGGGGGGCAAAGGCTGGGCAGTTCATGTGAGCCAGTTCATTACAACACAAGGGCCCTTTGGACCAACCCCCTTCCAGAGGAGGAGAGAGCAAGACAAGTTAGCTGCCCTCCTGGATGTTGGCCACGACAGGTTTCAGAACACGTGTGGCAAGGCGTCGTCTTCACACTACTTGCGGGAGCCCACGGCCCGTCGCAAGACCTTGCGCCTTGAGACCGAGTGGCGTCGTAGGGAGACGCTCAGGACTCTCGAAGCATATGAACGTCGCAACCTCTACCTCAACGTTGCTCCCACCCCCTTCTTTATCTCCCCCCCTAAGCCTCGTCGTTTCTCATGCGGCCCCGTCCCCCCTCTCGGCTCGTAGGCCTCTCCTTCCCTTCACACACATGTTGTCCAATACCCACATACTTGAGACTTGATTGAAGAAGATGAACCTTAGGGATTTAGAATTAACAATGCATAAGCACAAACCTTGCACGTACAAATGGAAGACCACTTCAAAGGTACAAACGGAAGACCACTTCAAAAGACAATAGCCTTGGATTCATCTATCCATGGGAATAGTTTGATTATTGGATGTATAGTTTAAAAATGATCCCCCCCCCCCCCCCCCCTCTCTCTCTCTCTCTCTCTCACACACACACACACACACACACACACACACACACACACACACACACGTACACATGCACACATGCACACACACACACATGTACACATGCACGCATGCACGCACACGCATATCCATTCATGCTAGAATTGGTTCTATGCACTAATCGATGTTTTAGTAGCAAATGTTATGAGGCTTTGTTTAGAAAATAATTAGCTAACAAAGTATTTAAACATTGGCCAACTTATAAGGTAACTATTGTTGCTATTGAATGTAAAAAATTAAACTTAAATCTTACCTTGTAGATGTTTAAGTCATGGTGAAGGTTCTCAACTTTAACAAACTAGAGACGCTACTAGAAGATGGTCAATAGGTTTGTCTTCATGTTAATGTCCACCTAAAAGACCTCAAGTTCTACTTTGTCATGAGAATCCACTATCTTCAACATCTCAAGTTTCAAGCCTCATACTCTCCTCATACTCATCAATAGAAGTATGCATTAGGGTCTCTATGTGTGGCTATACTAAGTTTGCTACACACCAAGCCTCTTCAGATCTAGATTGACCCTTCTCAATGGTAGTCATGAGATTCCCACCACGGTTCTTCTCTACTCAGACTTTAGCTTAGGAAAGGTATCATCCACCTAAACCATCTCAATCAAATGGGAGGCATGTTGCCATGGTCCTCCACCCAAGTCATGGCTCCTTCCAAAAATTAGCCTCAGTAATTTGGAGACTCATCTTATCTTCAACTATTGGTGCAAATTTGTAGTAATGTCGTGCAAAAACTTTTGATGTAAAACGATTGTTTCTATTTTTGACATGATGAAATAAACCCACATTTTTATTTTTATTCTAAATGTAATGCAAGCCATTTGCAAATGCAATACCAATGTATTGACTAGTGGGGGGACCATGATAAACCTAATAATGGGGCATAGCTAGCTCCTCATATAATTTTGATCAAATGTCATGTTCATTCAAGAGAACAAGCTAGTGAAGAAGAGAAAAATGAGGACTAGCATGATGGTCCATTTGACAAAGAAGTACATGAATACCCTTTAAGGCCAACGAATGCGCGTGAAGATAACAAAGTCCCAAAGTTTGTGTTGAATGAATAGACTATGATAAAGTATAGAGAGCAATGTACACTAAGTAGTTAATCAAATGGGAATGGAAAGACCTTAGTGAATGAACATGGGTGTCTAAAGAGGACTTGAATAATAAATATACTTCCTTATGGAAAAAACTTTAGAGAAGAAAAATAAGAAGCAAGGTTGAAAGAACTAGCTAGCTTATTTGCTATTGGTCCAATTCAATTAGGAGATTACATTATTTCAAACTTGGGGAGTTTGATACATGAGCATATGTACTCAAAACAAGCACAATAGAGCTTAGTTATAAAGTAAAGATTAAGAATCCACTAGATTCTCAATGAAGAGGTAGCAATATATCATTTGGATGAGAATTGGGATTCTTGGAGTGAAAGATGATGAAAACACCCCAATGAAAGATCCTTGCATACAGAGCTAAGTAGAAGCTACTCTTTTATGCCCTCTTGATTACTCTTTTATAAGTGTGAACACAATTTATAAAAAGTATCCATTGTGTTGGCTCTTATTGTCTACTTCATTGAGCCATTAGAAAAAAAGGGACCTCATTTTGGGACCTTTTTAGGGTTTATAAAAATAGGCTCTCGACCAATTAGAAGAGGGCCAACGTAACGTTAGAAAAATACCAAAAACCATGTAAAAAGATAAAATAAGTCATGTTCAAAATGTTTTTCTTTTATTACATCTGACATGCGTGATCTTCAAAAGATGATTTTATGTGCAGAATTTGATGATTTTGACATCGCCAATGCATCTAAAGTGGGCCAAAACCCCCAAATTGACCCTAGAGACATAAAAAAACGATGCCCAAAGGCCCGAAAAATGGTAAAAATGCTTAGAATGGGAGATTTGCACTAAAACATGATTTGGCCAGCTGGCACTGTATGGAGGATTTGCACTAAAACGCAATTTGGCCAACTGGTACAATGCCAACTGGCCAAATCACGTTTTAGTGCAAATCCCCCATTTTGGGCATTTATACCATTTTTTGGGCCTCCGGACGTTGGTTTTCGGTGTCTCTAGGGTCAATTTGGGGGTTTTGGCCCACTTCAGACGCGTTGGCAATGTCAGAATCATCAAATTCTGCACAAAAAAATCAAGGATCTTATATGCGCATTTAATGTGAAGCCTGAGTACTAGACTGACATTTTTGTAGTAAGTATCTATAGTTTATGGCATTCCCATATTTTGAGTGCAACAAAAATAGGTAAATAGTGAATTTTTTAGAGGGCCCCAAAATGAGTTCCCTTATTTCCTAATGGCTATGGTGAATACATGAGTGAGAGAAGAGAAATATAGGTTGGATTGCAAATAACATAAAATAGTGAAGCAACAATGTCTTTTTCATGGATACTTTGATTTAGGAATGGCTTGGTGAGCACTTGGACATGTGTAAACCAACATTTTGATTGACGTTGACTTTAATGCCATTTTGAGTTGATTTATGTATTGGTGTAGCCAAAGACACCATATGTCCAAGCTACATGCCCACACGAGGCTACCTAGCCACTTGGCTTCATCTCCTCCAAAAGGTTCCCTACAGAGATGAGGAGAGAGAGGGCTTTTAGTTGTTATATGGTTGTGATTAGGATCTACATCTTTTGTATGTGGGATTATCCACAACATAGGAGAGCCATGTGTCCTCGAGGGATTCATCTATCAAACTTTTAGTGTACCAGGTGCATTCCAAAGGAGGGATTTTTAAATTTAACCTCAATAAAAATTTTAATAGGATGACCACCCTGTAGGTGGTCTAGAGCTTAGTGGTAGTCAAAAGTTCTTGTTGATGGACCACCAATGTGGCCTTGCACTCATTATTCAAGAAAGTTGACAAGAATACTCCCACCTCGTTCCCACTCAAGGATTTGTTCATGATGGGATATTGGAGGTAAGGACTTCGGCCCTCATGCGATGTTCAAATGGGGCCTTGTATATGCCAAATGCATGTGTGGAAAGAAGGCCTAATGTGAAGGAGGCTTCCACACATTGACACTACTAAGAAAACCTATGTATCACGTGTGTTCAAGGGGTATTTTAAAGACCTCTCAACTAAAACTTCTCCCCAACCTCTTTACTTATGAAAAATTGGATTTTTTTCTAAAGTTGAAAAACCCCTCTTAGGCATAGTCCAAACCATGTGTCACCTATGTGTTGCATGGGATCTTTTTCCCTCCATGATCTGATCAGTTGCCACAAATGAGCAATACGACAGCTTCCAAATACCATAACTTTGAAATACATCGTCTGCTTGCTCTGATAACATCTTGGAGCAGCCAGAGGATACTATGTGTGTGCACATGGTTGCCTACCCACTTGGCTTCATCTCCTCCAAAAGCTTCCCTGCAAGGATGAGGAGATAGAGATGGCCTTCACTTATTATATGGTTATAATCAAGAATTTTGCCTTTGTATGTGGGATCATACACAAAACTAGGAAATCCACGTGTCAATGGTGTAAACCTTCGTGACATTAAGTCTTTTTTCCATAGTGTTTGGCCTATACAAGGCCTCGTTTGAACTGTACATGGGGGTTGAGATAATGGCCTTCAACATTATGATCACTTTTGTGTTTTAGGTTTGTTACAACAAACAACCCGTACTCAAACATAGATTCTTATTTTTCCATTTATTTTGGTGGCAAAGTCTAGCCCCTATGGTAGCTAGTAGTGTTTGAGCTCAATTGGAGTTAAGGTGCTAAAGTTATTTTATTAGTGATGTGGTTTGACCAAACCATCAAAATGATTTGATTTTTGATCATTTCGATGAGGGGTTTTATAGACATTCAGAGGTGGTTTCATGGAGGCCGCATGCTGACCAAATTTTCTAAGAGGTTGTTGACTAGACTACTAAGGTGGTTGATCGTTAACTAATCTACAAGTATGTGCCATGGGGAAACTTTGAGGCTAGAGAAAACTAGTGAGATTATAGAGTTTGATGCATGAAATTAGCATAATTGGTAAATTTATCCATTTAATGGTCCATGCTGTTAACACATGAAAAGATTTCATGAACCATAATAACACACTGAAGACACAAGGCAAGAAGTGCTATCAATCTAACAAACTAACTAAAGAAGAAACCTACCATGCACATAGATTGGAAATGAAACAAAGGGTAAAGAAAAACTGTCATCCCCTCTCAAATTTGAGTAGTTTTAGTGATGATTGGAGGCTCTCACTTTCAAACAAGGATATCTGGAGAGGTCCAAAACTCAAAATAAGTAGATTTCTTCGCCAAAATAATCAAGACAATAACTTTATATAGGATGACAAGACCTAAACATAAAAAACACAAAGTAATAGCAAGTTGAACTATGTCTAAGAAAAGGATTACACTATGGTAAGAGGTAGAGCCACTATGGAACTGATACCATGTTGATAGAAGTGGGGAAGGTGGGAGGCGAAAGGATATTAGGGGCTATTTGGGGTCTCAAAAGCACCTCCAATTACTCTTTCCTAATTTCAAGGGATTAGAGAGGAATTTGTGGTGTACCAAAGAGAGTGCTAGAAGGTGGGGGGAAGGTGGAGGGCAGTGCCATGTTGCAAAGAGGCCCTATTGAGAGATCTCAACAATGGAAGCGGAATGGAAGAAGGTGAGAGAGAGGGAGAGCCATAACAGAGAGTCACACAAGTTTTTGGTGGGTGTAGAACACCCTGATCTTCTATGTCAGTTTGAGTATTTTACATAACCAAGGTTAAGGTATAGTGTCCTTTAACCCCCACAACCTCCCACTTAAAGGCCAATGTGCCTTTAAGGGAGAACAACCAATGAGCATACTATCCAATGCCCATCAATACATGACAATACTCAAACCGCTGACTAGGTAGACTCTTCGTCAGCATATTTGCAAGGTTATCATCTGTATGAACCTTGACAAGCTCTATGCACTTGTCCTCAAGCACCTCCCTTTTAAAATGGTACCTGACCTCAATGTGTTTGGTCTTTGCATGAAAGACTGGATTCTGTGCTAGCTGAATAGCACTCATGGAATCACTATGCAATGTCGGTACACCTGTATGAATCCCCAAATCTCTCACTAGCCGATCAAGCCATATAGCCTCCTTGCAAACCTCTATGGTTGCAACATACTCGGCCTCTGTGGTAGACAAAGCAACACACTTCTGTAGAGACATCCACGACACTGCACCACCTGCAAAGGTGAACACATAACCAGATGTGGATCTCCTGCTATCCACATGCCCTACATAGTCTGAATCTATGTACCCAAATACATGCATCTCTTGTTTGTCAAAGCAGATACACACCTTCTTGGTACCCTTCATGTACCTCATGATGCACTTAACTGCCTCCCAATGCTTGAGACTATGCACTCCTGCATAGTCTGAATCTATGTACCCAAATACATGCATCTCTCGTTTGCCAAAGCAAATACACACCTCCTTGGTACCCTTCATGTACCTCATGATGCACTTAACTGCCTCCCAATGCTTCTTTCCTAGATTATCCATATACCAGCTAACAACTCCCAGTGCAAATGCAATGTCCGGTCTAGTAGCTATCATAGCAGACATAAGACTCCCAACCGCTGATGCATAAGGAACCTTGGCCCCTCATCTGATTTGGAACTATCTGCCTAACTCAGTTTCACATATGGAGGCAATGGAGTACTTACTGCCTTCCCCCCATCCATATTAAAATGTTGTAATACTTTTGTAACATACTCCTGTGAAAGCCAAAGGATTTTCCTACTCTGGTCATGCCTCGGGGGGTGTAGTACTAAGAAACCCTATGTATCACCTGCGTTCAAGGAGTATTTAAAAAACCCCTCACCTAAAATTTTATTCCCAATAAAAACACCCCTCTTTCCTTATGAACTAAGTGATTTTCTTTTAAATTTGAATTTAAAAAACCCTCTTGTTATTGTAATTCTGTTAAAATTTCCAAAATTTTGAATTAAAATACCCCCTCCTTTTGAATGCACGTGGTACACTACAATTCTAAGAGGTGAACCCTTCAAGGGTCACGCATGATGCGCATACCAAGAATATGACCTGTAGGTCCCATATCCTTCATGTCAAAGGCCTCATGCAATTTGGCTTTTAGTGTAGAGGCAATAATCAATCTCACTTCTTCTGAAACCCTGGGACCAAATGAAAGCATCAAACTTGTGATACCATTCTCTAGGCGCTTGCTTAAGGCCATAGAGACTTTTTTCAGCTTAAAAACCAAATGCTCTTTGTCCTTTTCTTCAAAGCCTTCTGGCTATACCATGTAAATTTCCTCATGCAAATCCCCATGTAAGAAAGCTATCTTGACATCCATCTGCATAAGCTCCATATCCTCTATTGCCACAAGTCCAAGTACACATCTAAGTTTGGTCATATTCACAATCGAAGAGAAGATCTCATCAAAGTCCACACCCTTCTCTTTCTTGAACCTTTAGCAACCAAACAAGCCTTGTACTTAGGCACATATCACTTGTGACCTTCATCTTGTAGATCCATTTACATGGCAATGCTTTCTTTCCATGTGGCAAAGAAACCAAGTCCCAACTCTTATTCTTTATGAGTGAACTTATCTCTAATTGCATAGCATACTCCCACTTGCACTGATCCTCGTGCATCATAGCCTCTCTATAGCAAGAAGGCTCCTCGTAATTAGTAAGCATCACATAGTCTACCCCAAGAACAAATCTCTCAGGTGGTTTAGACACTCTAGATGTTCTTCTCAAGGGAATTTCAGCTTGCTTTCCCACCTACATATCAGCCACATTTGGCTCATCATTGCCACCAATAGATGATCCATCATCTGCCTTTGATTGTGTACCTGTGGGAGTACCTGGTGGCACCATTTCCTACACATTCGGTGCATGGACTGCTTGCTATCTATCAACATATGCGGGTGGATTCACATCCTCGAAAGTGATTGTCCTCATTTCCACATCCCTCATGGGTGTCTTATACATCTTCTTCTCATTGAAGACCACATCATGGCTTCGTATGATTTTCTTTGCTTCTGGATCCTAGAGACGATAGCCCATCTCTCCACTTTCACCATAACCCAGAAAGATGCATTTCCTAGACTTAGGATCTAGCTTCTTTCGAAGCTCTTTTGGCACATGTGCATATGCCTCACACCCAAATATACACAAATGAGAGTAAGAGGGCTTCTTGCCACTCCAAGCCTCTTCAGGAATACCACCATCCAAACTCTTACTAGGTGATCTATTGATCACATGCACTGCTGTCTTCATTGCCTCAACCCAAAAACCACTAGAAAGGCTTGCATTTTAAAGCATACATTGCAACCTTTCCTTAATGGTGTAGTTCATCTGTTCTGCAACTGGATTCTACTCTGGAGTATGAGGAGATGTGAGCTCCCTCTTGATCCCACGTGTATCATAGAAATGCTGAAAGTCATGAGAGATATACTCTCCACCATTATCAGTCCGTAGGCATTTAAGCATTCTATCAGACTAATTTTCAGCCAAAGCCAACCATTTTTGAAATACCTGGAACACATCGCTCTTCCAAGCTATAGCATAAGCCCACACTTTCCTAGTTGCATCACCAATGAATGCCACATAGTATTCAGCCCCGCCTAATGACCATGTAGGCATGGGACCACATACGTCTGAATGCACCAAATCAAGCCTTTCAAGCTCTTTCTTTCCCCCTCTTTTATGGGCTGATTTAGTATGCTTCCCTAGAGACAATGCTCACAAAATTCAAAGTCAAAAAAACTCAAATGCAGTACATAACCCAAATGGCATAAGAGTTTCATTCCATTCTGGCTCATGTGCCCCAAACTGCATTGCCACAAAGAAGTACTTGGCTACTCGGTTATTGCAACAACATGATAAGACACCCCTAATACATGTAAAGGATACAAAGTCTCACACTTGGCACCCCTGGCCAAAACCATAGAGCCCTTCTCAATTTTCCAACTCTGCAAGACAAAAGTGGTTCGAAAACCAACATCATCTAGCTGACCCACTGAAGTGACACTCTTAGTCAACTTACTAGGCACATGTCTCACATTTTTCAAAACAAATGTAGACCCATTTGCAAAAGAAAACTTTATGTCACCTGCTCCCACTATGTCACATGCATAGTTATTTCCAAGATGCACACAACTTGTCTTTCCATTGTCATAAGTGGAAAACCATTCCCTATGGGGAGTAACATGGAATGAAGCACCAGAATCCAAAATCCAATCCTAGGAATATGCATCATCTAAAGTGGTAAGCAAGTCTGCAGAGGTGGACTAGACATGAAGAGAATTTCATTGTCACTATCATCAGTGTGATTGCATTAATCTCCTCGATCTTCATTTTTTATTTGTCCTCCCTTGGGCTGTCTTCCTTCTTATTTTCACCCCAATTTGCATTCTTTTTCTTATCCTTTTACTCTCTTTTTAGCTTGTAGCAATCCTTTTTCATGTGGCCCTTCTTACCACATTGGTAACACTCAATGTTTCATGCCCTGGATTTGCTACAAGACTTATGTCTTTCTTGGGACTTCCCCCTAAATTGTTATTTGTCCCTTTGCACATTTAAGGCCACATCCTGCTTGTTGCCATCCATAGACTTTCGTCTAATATCCTCGGCCAACAAGCTACCCACAACATCATCAAACTTCAGTACTCCACCAGGTGGAGAGTTAATGATAGATGTACGGAAGGTATCCCATGAGGATGGCAATGAACATAAGAGGAATATTACCTTAGTCTCCAAATCAAAATTCATCTTCTGAGTGTGAAGTTGGCTGAAAATAATATCAAATTCATTCAAGTGAGAAGCAATGGAGACCCCTTCCTTCATCTGCAGCTCAAACAACCTCTTCATGAGGTAAACTTTATTAGAGGCAGTTTCCTTCTCATAAGTGGCACATAATTTCTTCAAATCTTCTATAGTCTGCTCTACTTTGAAATAAACTGACTCTGCAAGATGAAGTCTAACAATAGACTTTACTAATGCATCCAACTCATTTGAATCGTCCTTAGACATATTTGCAGGCTTAGCTTCAATCCGTGCCAAGGGTTTTTAATATGCTTCTTTGAATAAGCACATCCCTTATCTATTCTTTCCACAAAGAAAAGTTTGTCCCATCAAAAATTTTAATACTGAAAAATTTTAATGCCATGATGCAAATGAAACAAAATCCCAAATGCTAGTACCTCTAAGAGAGAAATCACACCAAATACTAGGTGCACCCAATATGTCTGCCTTAATGAAGGATAGTATCACCAAAACTCAAGTCTCAAAGCATCAAAATGCATCTAACTCATGTGCATATACTATGCATCCATATGAGAAAATTTGGCCCAAAAGAAAATGTCAACCCACAACGACAAAACAATAGCAAACCCAATGCCAATAAGAGCCAAATGCCTCAAGCATAAACACCATCCATGGGCATAAGCATCAATAATATCTCATCCAAGAGAGCATAGCACTATGAGTGCATCAATTGCAATGTGTTGAAGCTTTCCCTCTGCATAAAATATCATCTGTATGCTAAATGTCCATCAAGAAAGCATCCCACAAGGCAATCTGGGCCTATCAGTGCATTCAACAAGGATCGCAATGCATCCAAATGGCCTGTAAAGCATCCACTGCAACCCAATTCAAACCACAAATGAGCGCACATGGCTTAGATTGCAACCAAAGTGATCCGCATAAGGTGTATCCAAGAAATCATAGCCGCACAGTAATGATCGCTAGTGCAAATAGAACCTGGGATGTCTCAAAACATGGGCGTCACTGCATAATCGAACTCAGCAAGACAATCTGCAAATATCTCTCTTCTTCCACAACTCCAAAATCTCATCCAAGGATGGAGTAAGAGCTAGTAAAACCTTGCATTTACTTATAAAAAATGAACCTTAGGAAACTTAACCTTAGCCAAAATGCCACATGGCAATCAATGAGAAGGTCTTGGAAACTTTAAGAAATTTCCTTCAAAGAGACAACAGAAAAACACAGAGAAGCGCAACTCCCTCGATTCTTCATGAAATGGGAAGTAGCTTTGTAGCCATATGTTTTAAGTAGTCTCGAAT
This sequence comes from Dipteris shenzhenensis, assembly GCF_047967505.1. Classification (NCBI taxonomy): domain Eukaryota; kingdom Viridiplantae; phylum Streptophyta; class Polypodiopsida; order Gleicheniales; family Dipteridaceae; genus Dipteris; species Dipteris shenzhenensis. The sequence goes on from NC_141608.1 coordinate 7,383,695, forward strand.
CCAATGAGATAAACAGCTCTGCAAATGGAGGCCTGGATGTTGAGATCCCACTCACATAGGAAATGATGAAATGAAGACGTTGGAGTAGACAGAGCTTCACCACAGCTTTAGAACTTCAGGGAATCGAAAGCAACTTCACAGGTAGAAGGACCACTTTGAATACGTAGGAGTGTTTGAACTGCAAATGGTGGCCTGGATATGGAGATCCAACACACGAAATCCGCGCAGGAAATTGAATTTCATCACTTTTGCAGGAGCTGTAACTTTTTACTAAAAACTCGAATGATAGAGATGTAAAAACAAAAAATTAAGTACTCAAAGTCTTCTACAACTTTTCTTTTGATCTCAAGGCAAGATTCAGCTTCTAGAGAAATATATATTCATCACAAGACTCTCATGTCTAAAATAGATTGTCTTTTGCCTCCAAAACCACCTATTGGCTTGCAAAAAACCACTAAGAGAACTTTCCAAAGGTTTCTACAAGGTCTTTGCACATCAGGATGCAGGTAAGGTCACCCAACGAAGCTTCCCCTTCCTCCCACATAGTTGTAGTAGCAGCAGACTTCGGGCTCTAGGCTTTGATACCAGTTGAGAGATCTCAACAACAAAATCAGAATTGAAGAAGGTGAGAGAGAGGGAAAGCTAGAAGAGAGAGTCACATAAGTTTTTGGTGGGTGCAGAACATTCTATGTCATCCATATATATATGTGTTTGAGTATTGTATATAACCAGGGTTAAGGTACACTGGCCTTTAACCCCCACACTTATGGGTTGTTCCTCTTACATTGGGGACTAGCTAAACCATCTCCCCCCCCTCTTAACCCATGATTAACCTCTTCCCATGTGCACCTTCCCAAGATGAGTCCCAAATCACATTCAAGACTTGATGGGTCCTTTAGGAAAAATTTTGATTCTCTCCCCTCTCTATCTCTAGTCTACTGCTTGAGTCCAACTATTTTCTCTCTCTACCTTTCAAATTTTTGATTTCCCTATCCTTTACTACTGCCTCTTTCTCTACCCCCTTCTACTCAACCCTCTCTTTCTTTGCCCTTACCTGGTTTTCCCTCTCTTGCTCTACCCTCTCCTACTTTGCCCTCTCCTACTTTGCCCTCTCCTACTCTGTCCTCTCCTACTCTTTCCTCTGCCCTCTCTTTCTCTTCCCTTTTCTGCTCTGCCCCCTCTTGCCCTGCTTTCTCCCTCCATTTTGTCTCTTGTGCTACCTCCTACATCTATTATTTCCCCTCCTATAGCTTTTCTTCCCCCTCTTATATCTGCTCTTTCCCCTCCTCTAATTGCTCTGCTACTTATCCATGTGCCTTGTGTTAGAGATTCATTTTTACTACTTTAATCTCTATTCCTCTATCTCCTCACTACTATGAGATCTTCATTCCTACAAGGATGGTGGGGGAGAAATTACACTACCAGGTAATATTGTAAGCTCCAATGTGTTCCATAACACCAAAAAGGAATGTATGAGTGTATGCCTTACACCTACATTTTGAATGACTAGATAGTCAATGAAAGGGTTGCTAAGGGTGCACATAAGCTTTGCAAGAGCAAGAGAGGTCATATTTTACATGAGTTGAAGGGACACATCTTGAAGGGAGAAAGGATGGCTTGCGAGGTTGTAACACATCTAGATGGAAAAAGGCATGTGCCTTCTTTCTAGGATACCAACACATTGCAAGTCATTCTTTCTGTGTACCTTCTTTGCTTACTTCTTTGTGTACCTTCTTTACTTGTGAGTGTAATGAGTCCATTCAAAATTTTATGTTGATTTTGGAAGGGTTCTTATTTATGGTAGATACTAGCACATTGTAAGTCATTCTTTCTGTGTACTGTCTTTGCTTACTTCTTTGTGTACCTTCTTTACCTGTGAGTGTAATGAGTCCATTTAAAAGTTTATTAAGATTTTGAAAGGGTTATTATTTATGGTAGATATATTTCCTCCACTTTGAGGAGTGGGAACTAGTGGTGGAGTAATTGATAGGTAATTTTAGTCCCATTCATGAGGATTTAGGCCTGACAAATAATGGAATCTACCTTATGTGATGTGCCAAAAATATCTTTTGGCCATATAGGATAGTATATCAAAGTCCTTCAACTGTATCTGAAATGGTGAATATGCAAGCATGAAGAGAATTGCATGCATGGTGCCAATTTCATCCCTCTTGCAACATTAAACAAACTGTTGGAGTAATGGAGGCATTAAAGTCCAGGTTGTGTATTTTGGCATTTGCATAGCTTTGCTCCATGAATTGTAGCACATAGAAAATAGTGGTGCAATTTATTTAGATGGTTTTGCTATATGGTTTCATGTATGAAGTTCACAAAAATTAGGTGGCATTTATTTTAAAATTAATATTTATAGAGTTTGGGTATAAGAAGGGGCATAAGAGGCACTTTCACATTTTATTAATGGGCTTTTAATGTAATGTCTTTTGTGGGTCTTCTAACATAATGGTTGTTTAATTGTTGTGGGAGGAATTGGAGCTTGATACATTATCTCCTTGATGGGTCAATGTTCAAAGCACAGTTGGTTGAGATCACTAAATTGTGCACTACATCTGTCGAGTACAAGGACACATTGTGCCTCAAATATTCATGGCATAGAAATGACGCAATGGAAACTATATGCTTGGATGCAAAAGAGGAGAGTCTTAGTGCTCTTTCTACTAGGCTTGATTTAGAAGCTTACTTGGGGATTTCAAAGGCCTCTATTTTTTATGTATAAGAGTTGGTAAAGAAGAGAGACAGTCTATGAAGCCTCTTTGTATTTAAATTGAGTAATTATAATACAAAACATTTTCTATTACAGAATTGTATTTTTTATATTTCTTGCTACGGAAATTAATTTATTTTAGTCAAGTGTGACTATGGCAAAGTATTCCATAAGAGTGCACCAGACATGGTGGGGGTCCTAATGGATGCTTTGTGGGGTTTAGTTGCCTGGACGCCTAACTACCTGTGTTTTGCTAGGCTAGATGGTTAGTATTATGGGTGATTCCATGTTAATACTAATATCGCTAGTGTTACTAGTGTTATTGCAATTGGTCGCAAGATGTGTATTTTGATGTCTGTATATCAATCGTAAACTGTGTTGGGATTAGTTGGTGTGAGGATTTAAATATCAATTGATTGTAACAACTAACATAATTGGCAGCTTGAGCATAGATGATGAGTTTGATAACAAGGAATGGAGATGGTAAAGGTTATTTGGATTGATTGAAGTATCAAATGGTTGCCAAAGGCAAGGCCATACTTTACAAAATGGCCCGCATTGTCTTATTCAAAGGGTATGCGCTCATTATTTTAAGTGGCTGGTTATTTCTTTTCACTGCCTACTGTCAATGAATTGGTAGAAATAGTCTTTTGGTAGGAAGATGAATAGCCACCATGACCGCATATAACTTAATCTTAGGACATGAGGATAGAAAAGATTTATATTCTTATAGAATGAATGATATTTGAAGTAATATGTTATCATGTGATTTCAAGAATGGAATTCGTATGAAAATTACAGCAGGGATGTCACTCTCCTAAGCAAAAGACCACGGCTATTTAATTTAGAGGAAAGCAATAGGACTAAATTAAGAAGTAGAGATGCATATGAAATAAGGACAAATAGATGCACTATATGCATGTTATTGCTGTAAGGAAATAATACAACGTCTGTGCTCAACAGATAACAGGATCTCATATGCAAGAGAGAAAAACAGATAGTATGGAGAATCAAAAATTTGATTACTGTAAAACTGATACAATAGATGGCGCTGCCTCCCAGCCGTGCGCTCCTGTGTGAGAAGCTTCGATGGTGTGCTGGAAACAGTAGAGGACGGAGGCTGGATGCTAAGGAATCAGGGTTGTTATAGCCAGTGATAATGATGGGCTTCACGGGCTTGCTCTTATATAGCCACTAGTCATAGTCCGTTAGACCCAATTGGGAAACCGACCCAGTTGGCCCAAAACGGCCGACTGGAGGTCGGTCCCGAAATAGGCCACTGGCCACACATTAGAACTGTGGTGCAAAATAGAGCAACTTACCTATGGTGTCCGTTCAGCCCAGAGCCCCATCCGGGATCATCTGGGGCTCCAAACGGGCCCCACAACCTGAGAATGGGCTGCCCCAGGAAATGCTCCATCTACCCTCAGTGCGGTCAGTCATGGGATGCCTTCCCACACTTGCATGTAGTCTAGTTGGGAGTGTGCCAACTCTATCTGAAGGCGTCCAGCCATCAGGCCACACATGGCCCCCATCTGGTGTCCAAACCAGGACCTACCAGATAACCAAGCTACTCAAATGCCTTCTCCTCATATGGGGGGCTTACAAGTAGAGTTAGCTGGTTCTCGCGTAGTTACACAAGAGTGGAGCATTGATATCTAACACCCCCCCTCAATGTCCACTCGAAAGTGAACTTACTTTTTCAGCCCAATGCCAAGTCGATGAAGATGTCTCTCTAGCAAGTCTCTTCCAAGAGCCTTCGTGAAGATGTCCGTAGCATTCTTTGTAGTCGGACAGTACACCAAGTCGACCTCTCCATCCATCATGAGCTCGTGTACAAAGTGATATTGAATCTCAATGTGTTTTGTGCGAGCATGGAACACAGATTCTTTGCAATCACCATACAACTCTGATTGTCACATGATAACTATGTAGGCTTGTTCTGCACTGCACCCATGTCTCCTAAAATCCTCCTCAACCACACTGCCTCACAAGAAGTAAAACATGTTGATTTGTACTCAGCCTCGATAGAAGAAAGAGCAACTGTAGGTTGCTTCTTGCTGACCCATGACACAGCTCCAGATCCAAGTGAGAAACAGTAACCTGTCACTGATCTTCTGTTGTCCACGTCTCCTGCCCAATCCGAGTCACAGAATCTAGTCAAGATGTTGCCCTTGGTGCCATAATCAAGTGTTCCTTTGATGTATTTTAGCACCCACATCCCTGCCCTCCAATGGTTCTCCCAGGGCTTATTGGAAAACCTGCTTAGTACACCAGTCACAAAGCTTATGTCCGGCCGCGTGTTGCACAAGTAAATCAAACTGCCCACAAGCCTTCTATACTTCGCTTCGTCCACCAGTGGTGATGAATCCTCGTTTGAGAGCTTCATGTCAACCTCCATAGGGTGCCAACTGTCTTGCACTCAGCCATGCCAAATGTCTTCAGTATCTCTCCAGCATACTTTAGCTATGAGATGAAGATCTGTTTTGGCTCTTGCCAAACTTCAATCCCCAAATAGAAAGTAGGCATCAATCTGCTGGTACCACGCTCGTGGGGCCTGTTTCAACCCGCAAAGTGCCTTCTTTAGTTAAGACTTTACCTTCTGAATCGAGGATCACAAAACCTGGTGGTCGTTCCACGTATACCACCTCCTTGAGATCTCCATTCAAAAAGGTGGATTTTACATCCATCTGAAACACGGGCCAACTTTCCTGTGCTGCTAAAGCCAAAACACTGCGAATTGTGGTTAGTCGAGCTGTGGGAGCAAAAGTATCCTGATAATCAAAACCATGTACCTGTGCGAATCCTTTTGCCACAAGCCGAGCCTTGTACTTATCCAACATGCCGTTGAACTTGTACTTGGTCTTATACACCCACTTGGTCCCGATTACCTTGCGTTTTGGTGGTTGATCCATAAGGTTCCAAGTGTTGTTCTTCATTATGGAGCCATACTCCGACTGCATAGCCTCCATCCACCTATCATCACCCTGTGCCTCTTCAAGACACTGGGGTTCTTCAGCATGGATCACCTCTGTCATCAAAGCATAGTTGACCAAGTGTTCATGCGCCCTTCTTTGCTCCTCTAATCTCTTGGGCCAACGGTGTTCGGATGGTTCCTCCTCAATGGCTGGAGGTTCTCTGCCATCCAAAAGCTGCTTTATCCACTTCCGGAATGGTCGTTGCCATTGTGGTTCTGCAGGCTCTTCTTCCTCTTCTTTATCTTGAATCCTCCCAAGCACCGTTGGGGGAGTTCGGTCTACTGTTGGTGGTTGTACTGGATGGATATCTTGGTCCTGGTTGTCTGGGAAGGAAGCATCCTCCTCCAATTGATGCAGCTATTCTGAGAAGACCACATCGCGACTTACTATTACCTTCTTGGTAATAGGATTATAGAGATTGTAACCCTTCGCCTCTTCACAGTAGCCCAAGAAAATACACTTTCGGCTCTTTGGTTCCCATTTGGTTCTGTTAGCATCAAGGACATGCACAAAACAGTCACATCCAAAAACTCTGAAATGTGCAGCTGAAGGTTTCTTACCAGAAAAGGCCTACAGTGGAGTCATCCCATTCACAGCCTTTGTGTAGCTACAATTCAGAATGTAAACTGCCGTGTTACATGCTTCAGCCCAAAAAGTCTTTGGCAAATCTTTCCCTTTCATCATACTCCTGCCCATTTCGCAGATGACGCACATCTTGCGCTCTGCTACTCCATTTTGTTGTGGTATATGTGGCCGGGGTTTCTGCCTCTTGATCTCGTGACTTTTGCAGTAACTTTCGAATTCACTTGATGTGAACTCTCCATCTCTGTCTAATCTCAACTTCTTCACCTTCCTCCCCGTTTCTTTCTCAACCATTACATGCCATTCTTTGAACTTACTAAAAGCCTCGTCTTTAGTCTTCAGGAAGTATATCCATATCCTTCTAGTCATCGATCAGTGTCATGAAGTAGTAGGAACCACCCAAAGCTTTCATCTCCATCTTTCCGCAGAGGTCCATGTGAACGAGCTCTAGAGGAGCCTTTGTCTTGCTGGCCTCTTTAGGAAAGGGATGCTGATGCTGCTTGCCCATCATGCAAGCTTCACATACATCGGGCAGATCTGTAATTTCTGGTAGGTCTGCAATCATTCCACTTTTATGCATCTCCTTTAAAGAACTAAGGTTTAGATGACCAAACCTCTCATGCCATAGCTTAGTGTTGCTCACATCAGCTCGAGCACTGAAAGCTGAGAGTTCGTAGATGTTGTTGCGCCGTGTACCTTTACCAATGACCTTCCCTTGAAGATCCAAAATCTGTGCACCATTCTTATCAAAGTGAACTTTGAGGTCCCGATCCATGATCACAGAAATGGACAAGAAGTTCCTCTTGATATCTGGCACATAAAGTGTTGGGATATCTCAAGGTGTGTGCCTCAAGCATACCTTGGTTTCTATGTGTGTGTGCTAGAGGCACAGTTAGGTGCCCATAAGCACAATTAGGTGGTGATAGAAGCCACATAGGATGATTGAGAGAATCTAGGAGCAGATTGAGGAGATGATTGTGGAGCTCAGAGGTCATCAGTGATGTCAGTGATCATGTAAGAGGTGCCTACTTAAGGACCTCATCTTTCTTCATTCCATAAGCAAGAATTCTGAGTTTGTGTTCACTCCATACTTTCTTTTCAGTTTACCAACATGGTATCAGAGCCCTTTGATCCTCCTTGAGCCCATTTGTGCCACATCATCTTCTTCTTCTCCATCTTCTTCTTCTTCATCTTCACCATTTCTTCCCCTTCTTCCCAAATCTTGCTAAAGCTTGTTCTCCTCCGCTTCTCTGCCATTCTCCAAGCCCTTCCTGCTGGAGATACCTCTCAAATGGGCGAACCTTCAGCTGCAAGGAATCGAAGAACGGACGTTGGTGCTGGTCGTCATTTCCCGAAAATCATCGAACATCTCTTCTACGTTTTCTCTGTTTCAGCTCCACCTTTCTCTAATTCCTTTTAGGGGAAGCTTCTCCATCCTTGGGCTATCTTGTGTTGAAATCTGAGCAGCAATGGCTGCATATTCAAGGAGAAAACAGAAAAAAACCAGTCGACTTTGAAGAAGCTAGCTATGGCGACCTGACACGGAATCACGCCTCTCCTCCTCAGTGGATCTTCTCTGGTATAAGAGCTTTCTTTTGCTTCAGAAAGCCCCTTTTTCTTTGCTTTGGAGAGTGAGATACAAGCCCTCCAAGTTCAGGCCTTTGTTTTTGACAGTTTTGACAAGGTTGTGAATGTGATGCTACATTAGATGCTACTTTAGCATTTCTGAGGTTTTGAAGTTTTGAAAAGCATTAGTACAACTGTGGCTACAACTTTCTTTAAAGTTGCTATACCTGGATTTGATTGGAAAGCTTTCATTTAGCCACCTCTGTGAAGCATGTAAAAATCATCATTGATTGAAATTTGGTCACAAGACTTTGCTACATTAAATACTTATATTTTGAAGCTTTTCAGTTGTTATTCTAGCCTTGTAAGAGAGAAGACACTACCCAATTCCTGGGTTAGACCCTCTCATGGCTACCATATTGAATATAGATAAGTTCAATGGGAAGGGCTTCCACACATGGCAGATGAAGGTCAAGTTTGCATTAATGAGGGAAAACCTCTGGGGACTTGTCAAACCGGCTTCAACTTCTTCTTCAATAGCCTCCAATGCTAGAGAATCCTCAGCTCCGACACGCCCGGCAAGAGATCCTACTAGAGAGGAGAAAGCATATGGCATCATTGCTCTTGCTTTAGGAGATGACTATATTCATCACATCTCTGACTTAGAGTCTCTTTCAGAAGCTTGGCAGAAGCTTGACATTATTTTTGGTGCTAGCTCTCACATCTCAAAATTATCACTTAAGATTGCTTTCTTTGAATTGAAGATGGTTAGTGGCACTCCTTTGGCTGCCCATGTCAATTACATGCGGAGTCTCATGACTCAACTTGCTTCTATCAACTCTCCTATCACTACAGATGATGCTATGGCAGTGTTGCTCAAGAGTATGCCTGAAGATTATGATCATGTTGTTACCACTTTGAAAAATATTCCTAATCCTAATCTTGAAGGTCTTATCTCTGCTCTTCAAGAAGAAGAAAGGCACATGGAACTCCCGAGAGGCAATGACACAGCCTATGCCATAAAAATCCAGAAGGGCAAGTTTTCACCTTGCAATCATTGTGGGAAGACTAATCACCTCTCAAAAGGCTGCTTTAAGATCAATCCATGCAAACACTGTGGCAAAAACAATCATCATGAAAAGTTTTGTAGAGCCAAAAAGGAAGCAACTTCAAAGACAGAAAATGCCAATCTACTTTCAGTTGATGTGCCTCCACAAGATGAGGCATCCGTTGAAGATTATGCTTTTTGAATCATCTCCATGTATGCTCCAGATCTCTCTTTTTGTTGAGTCAAGGTACTCAGCCTGGATAGTCCTCCAAAATGAATGAAATAAACTATTGTGTGTTTTGTAAACACCTCTGGTCACCATATGATGTAGGCCATGTGTATGTGTTTTTGCTCCATGGTATCTCCTGCAGACATTGTGTGCATGTACATGCAGGGGAGATAACCATTGGAAGGTCTTTTGTATCCCTTTTGTTTACCTTACACCCATGGGAACCCTTGCTAGCTTGAGATCCTAGCCATTGATAGATCCATGACCACCATGAGATGGCATGTGACACCTTGTGCTAGCTGTATCCTTGACATAGACTAAGGCATTCCCTTGAGGGGGTTTTTGTTGGGATATCTCAAGGTGTATGCCTCAGGCTCACCTTGGTTTCTATGTGTGTGTGCTAGAGGCACAGTTAGGTGCCCATAAGCATAGTTAGGTGGTGATAGAAGCCACATAGGATGATTGAGAGAATCTAGGAGAAAATTGAGGAGATGATTGTGGAGCTCAGAGGTCATCAATGATGTCAGTGATCATGTAAGAGGTGCCTACTTAAGGACCTCATCTTTCTTCATTCCATAAGCAAGAATTCTGAGTTTGTGTTCACTCCATACTTTCTTTTCAGTTTACCAACATAAAGAACATCGGACAACTGTTTTACAACTCCATCTGACTTGAGAGCAATCGTACCTTTTCCTTTTGTTGGACATTTTGCATCATTGCCGACTACTACCAGGATGTCATTCCCTACCGGATGTAGAGAGGTATACCAATCCTTCCGACTGGTCATGTGGCACGATGCAGCACTGTCAATAATCCAAGGTTCATCCACAGGTACATGAACTGCAAATCTCCTCAATTGCTACGAACAGCTCTACTGGTACTGCCTGCGCGCTGTTGCTGGACTCTTTCTTTACTCCGTTCTTCTCATTTGCAATCTTCTTCTGGCACTCATTCTGCTTGTGCCCTGCCTTGTTGCAATAGAAGCACTTGATCTTCTTCTTTCTCTTTTTATCATCAAAAGAAGATGGGTTACCAGAGTCCTTACCCTTACCTTTCTTTGATCCAGTCGAGAAAGCCGAATCTTCTCCAGTCCTGCTCTTTTGACGCATCTCCTCCTCCAGAAGCATCGTGCTAAAATCCTCAAAGTTGAGAGGTGGACTTTTGTTCTGTGTATTCAGTGCCGTAACAAGACCGTCGTACTTTGGTGGGAGAATCCATATGCACCTTCATGCTAGATTCTCGTTGGTGATGGTGATGCCCATCACAGTCATCTGATCGTGCAGATTCTTCACCCTGGTGATGAACTTTCCTACCGTTTCAGACTCAGACAGTTTCTCGTTTGCGAGTTGAGTCTCCAGATTTTGAATCCGCATCGGATTCGTGCTCTCGTATTGATTTTTCAAGACCGTCCATGCCTCCTCCGCTGTGGTGACATGTTGAATTAATGCCATGATAGAATCACTTACACTGCAGACAATAGAACATAGTGCATCTGCATTTCTTCTTGTCCACGTGAGAATCTCATCCACAGTTGGTACTATCTGTTGTCCTGCATTGGCTGGATTCGGTCTCGCAACCGGCTTCACGTCCACCCCAGTAGTAGTATCCCAAAGCTCATATGCGCTTAGGATGGTCTTCATCTTGAACTTCCAGAGTGGATAGTTAGTGCTGTCCAACTTTTCGCTTTCGCCGAACAGTGGGATTCGCAATCTTGTGGGTTGGGCCATCTCTCACAATCTGCTCGCAAATAGAAACACACTACCAAATCTTCTTGCTAGAGCCCAAGCTCTGATACCATGTAAGAAAAGAATACAACGTCTGTGCTCAACAGATAACATGATCTCGTATGCAAGAGAGAAAAACAGATAGTATGGAGAATCAAAAATTTGATTACTGTAAAAGTGATACAATAGATGGTGCTACCTCCCAGCCATGCGCTCCTGTGTGAAAAGCTTCGATGGCATGCTGGAAACAGTAGAGGACGGAGGCTAGATGCTAAGGAATCAAGGTTGCTGTAGCTAGTGATAATGATGGGCTTCACGGGCTTGCTCTTATATAGCCACCAGTCATAGTCGGCTAGACCCAATTGGGAGACCGACCTAGTTGGCCCAAAACGGCTGATTGGAGGTTGATCCCGAAATAGGCCACCGACCACGTTAGAATCATGGCACAGAATAGAGCAACTAACCTACGGTGTTTGTTCGGCCCAGAGCCATCTGGGATCACATCTGGGGCTCCAAACGTGCCCCACAACCCAAGAGTGGGCTGCCCCGGGAAATGCTCCGTGTACCCTCAGTGCGGTCAGTCATGGGATGCCTTCTCGCACTTGCATGTAGCCTAGTTGGCAGTGTGCCAACTCTATTTGAAGACGTCCAGCCATCAGGCCACACATGGCCCCCATCTGGTGTCCAAACTAGGACCTACCGGATAACTGAGCTACTCAAATGCCTTCTCCTCATATGGGGGGCTTACAAGTAGAGTTAGCTAGTTCCCGCATAGTTACACGAGAGTGGAGCATTGATATGTAACAATTGCTTCGACAATAATCAGCAATTTTTATTGTCAGCATTGTAGACACAATCAAGCATACAAGCATTGTGACCAAACCATCTCTAGATCCATCTTTTATCCTTCTTCTTTCTTTTATTTAATTGATTTTCTTAAGTTGCATATAATGAGGTCACTATGAAAGAGAAGCTCTATGAGGAATCTCTTTTGAACCACAAAGTTATCAGACCGAGGATTGAACGAGAAGAAAAAGAAAGTTGATTGGGGCTCAACCAAGCAAGCGAATATTTGGAAGGACAAAGGAGATATGTATCTATTCCCATATTTCATTTTTCTTACTCTTTTAGAAGTACTCATATAGAGACAAGAAAGAATGGTATGGCGACGGAAGGGAATAATTGAATCTGAAGAAGAGTGATAGATCATATTAAAGTATCATGAAAAGGAGAATAAAATATGATAGCCTATATACGATCTACGATAATCTAGGTGAGCTAAGAGATTTCCATGATTAAATAAGCATGATAATGTGCATTGATAACGATGAGAAGTAGTAGATCATGTGGTATGTATGAAATAAGAAATACAATTACTTAGAGGGCCTATAGATCCTCATAACTTGCTTGTGTAGATGCCAATCATAGCTTAATTTTAGATAACAAAATTATTATTGTGTGATACATATGGCATGCTTCGATAAAGTGTTTTGCTGAAGTGAACTGCATTGGAGAAAATTAAAGAGAAGAAAAAGCATATTGTAAGAAAATAATACAACATTTGTGCTCAACAGATAAGAGGATCTCGTACGCAAGAGAGAAAACAAGACAGTATGGAGAATAAAAAATTTGATTACTATAGAAGTGATACAATAGATGGCGCTGCCTCCCAACCATGCGCTCCTGTGAAAGAAGCTTCGATGGTGTGCTGGAAATAGTAGAAGATGGAGGCTGGAGGCTAAGGAATCAGGGTTGCTGTAGCCAGTGATGAAATGGGCTTCACGGGCTTACTCTTATATATCCACCAGTCATAGTCAATTAGGCTCAATTGGGTGACTGACCCAATCCACCCAAAACGGTCGACTGGGGGTCGGTCTCGAAATAGGCCACCGACCATACGATAGAACCGGTGCACAAAACAGAGCAACTAACCTACAGTCTCCGTTCAGCCTAGAGCCATCCGGGATCATTTGAGGCTCCAAACGGGCCCCACAACCTGAGAGTGGGCTGCCTCGAGAAATGCTCCGTCTACCCTCAGTGCGGTCAGTCAAGGGATGCCTTCCCGCACTTGCATGTAGCCTAGTTGGTGGTGTGCCAACTCTATCTGAAGTCGTCCAGCCATCAGGCCACACATGGCTCCCATCTGGTGTCCAAACTAGGACCTACCGGATAACCGAGCTACTCAAATGCCTTCTCCTCATATGGGGGGCTTACAAGTAGAGTTAGCTGGTTCCTGCGTAGTTACACGAGAGTGTAGTATTGATATCTAACACCCCCCCTCAATGTCCACCTGCAAGTGAACTTACTTTTTTGGCCCAATGCCAAGTCGATGAAGATGCCTCTCTAGCAAGTCTCTTCCAAGAGCCTTCGTGAAGATGTCCGCAGCATTCTCTGTAGTCGGACAGTACACCAAGTCGACCTCATCCATGATGAGCTCGTGTACAAAGTGATATTGAATCTTAATGTGTTTTGTGCAAGCGTGGAACACAGGTTCTTTGCAATCGCCATGCAACTCTGATTGTCACATGATAACTATGTAGGCTTGTTCTGCACTGCACCCATGTCCCCCAAAATCCTCCTCAACCACACTGCCTCGCAAGAAGCAAAGCATGCAGATTTGTACTCGGCCTCGGTAGAAGAAAGAGCAACTGTGGGTTGCTTCTTGCTGTCCCATGACACAACTCCAGATCCAAGTGAGAAACAATACCCTGGCACTGATCTCCTGCTGTCCATGTCTCCTGCCCAATCCGAGTCACAGAATCCAGTCAAGATGTTGCCCTTGGTATAGGTGATGCCATAATCAAGTGTGCCTTTGATGTATTTCAGCACCCGCATTCTTGCCCTCCAATGGTTCTCTCGGGGCTTATTGGAAAACCTGCTTAGTACATTAGTCGCAAAACTGATGTCCAGCCGTGTGTTGCACAGGTAAATCAAGCTGCCCACAAGCCTTCTGTACTTCGCTTCGTCCACCAGTGGTGATGAATCCTCGTTTGAGAGCTTCGCGTCAACCTCCATAGGGGTACCAACTGTCTTGCACTCAGCCATGCCAAATGCCTTCAGTATCTCTCCAGCATACTTTAGCTGTGAAATGAAGATCTATTTTGGCTCCTGCCAAACTTCAATACCCAAACAGAAATGCATCAGTCCGAGGTCTGTCATTTCAAACTCTCTTCCTAGCAAATGCTTCGTCTGTGAGATCTTCTCTTCATGGTTCCCTGTTATGACAAGGTCGTCCACATAAAGGACCACGATCATACACTTGCCTCCTTCTCTGAAGATATACAAATTTGCATCAGATGGGCTCCTCTTGAACATGTTTTGCAGAAAGTAGGCATCAATTCATTGGTACCATGCTTGTGGGGCCTGTTTCAGCCCGTAAAGTGCCTTCTTTAGTTTGCAAACTTTACCTTCTGAACCGGGGATCTCAAAACCTGGTGGTTGTTCCACGTATACCTCCTCCTTGAGATCTCCATTCAGAAAGGTGGATTTCACATCCATCTGAAACATGGGCCAACTTCCTGATGGGATATCTCAAGGTGTATGCCTCAGGCACACTTGTGTGTCCATGTGTGAGTGCTAGAGGCACAGTTAGGTGGTGGAGAGCCACATAGGATGATTGAGAGAATCTAGGAGCAGATTGAGGAGATGATTGTGGAGCTCTGAAGTCATCAGTGATGTCAGTGAGCATGTATGAGGTGCCTACTTAAGGACCTCACTCTTCTTCATTCCATAATGCAAGTATTCTGAGTTTGTGTCCACTCTTTGCTTTCCTTTCAGCTTACCAACATGGTATCAGAGCCCTTTGATCCCCCTTGAGCCCATTTCTGCCACATCATCTTCTTCTTCTTCATCTTCTTCTTCCCCATTTTCCTCCTTCTTCCCAAAATCTTTGAGAGCTTGGTTCTCTGCCTATAAACAACCATTGCCCAAACCCTCTGAGCTGTAAACTCCTCTAGTATGGGCAAACTTCCACCTGCAAGCAATTGAAAAAAAAACGTCTCTGTTGGCTGCCATTCTCCAAACAGTACATTTTTTTGCCATTCTTCTATTGCACAATACTCCCTGCCTGCTGCACCATTGCTTGAGCCCTATTAGGAGTAGATGGGCGACCTTAAGACAAAGATTTTGAGTCATTTTTCAGCTCATTTGGTTTAGTAACGGAGGAGAAATCGTCAAAACTCAGGTTCAGCCTGTAGCAACTCCCCCGGGCAATAGCGTGCACCATTTCATCCAACCTCTGTGCTAGATCCTCTTTGGTATATGAGCTTTCTTTTGCTTCACAAAGCCCTCTTTTCCTTGCTTTGAAGAGTGAGCTACAAGCCCTCCAAGTTCAGTCCTTTGGTTTTGACAGTTTTGACAAGTTTTTGAAGATGATGCTACATAAAATGCTACTCTAGCACTTCTGAGTTTTTGAAGTTTTCAATAGCATCAGTACAAGTGTGGCTTCAATTTTTCTTTGAATTGCTAGACCTGGTTTTGACTGGAAAGTATTCATTTTAGCCACCTCTATGAAGCATGTAAGAAGAAGCATCATTGATTGAATATTGGTCACTAGTCTTTGCTACATCAAGTGCTTATATTTTGGAAGCCTTTCAGTTATGTTTTGCCTTGTAAGAGAGAAAGACACTGCCCAATATCTGGGTTAGACCCTCTCATGGCTACCCTATTGAATCTAGAGAAGTTCAATGGAAAGGGCTTCCACACATGGCAGATGACGGTGAAATTTGCATTGATGAGGGAGAACCTCTGGGGACTTGTCAAACCGACTCCAACCGCTTCTTCTACAGCCTCCAATGCTGGAGAATCCTCAACTCCAACATGCCCGGCAAGGGATCCCGCTAGAGAGGAGAAAGCATATGGTATCATTGCCCTTGCTTTAGGAGATGATTATATTCACCACATCTCTGACTTAGAGTCTCCTTCAGAAGCTTGGCAGAAGCTTGACATGATTTTTGGTGCTAGCTCTCACATCTCTAAATTATCACTTAAAATCTCTTTCTTTGAATTGAAGATGGTTAGTGGGACTACTTTGGCAGCTCATGTCAACTATATGCGGAGTCTTATGACTCAATTAGCTTCTATCAACTCTCCTATTACTCCAGATGATGCTATGGCAGTGTTACTTAAAAGTATGCCTGAAGATTATGATCATATAGTTACCACTTTAAAAAATCTTCCTAATCCTAATCTTGAAGGTATTATCTCTGCTCTCCAAGAAGAAGAAAGGCATATGGAGCTCAGGAAAGGCAATGACACTGTTTATGCTGTAAAAGTCCAGAAGGGCAAGTATACCCCTTGTAATCACTGTGGAAAGACAAATCACCTTTCAAAGGACTGCTTCAAAATTAACCCATGCAAACACTATGACAAGAACAACCATCATGAGAAGTTTTGCAGAGCCAAAGCAAAGACTGAAAATGCAAATCTACTTTCAGTTGATGAGCCTCCACAAGATGAGGCATCCTTTGAAGATTATGCATTTTAAATCATCTCTATGTATGCTCCAGATCTCTCTTTTTATGTCAAGGTACTCAGCCTGGATAGTCCTCCAAAATGAATGAAATAAACTATTGTGTTTTGTGTGTTTTGTAAACACCTCTGGTCACCTTATGATGTAGGCCATGTGTATGTTTTGCTCCATGGTACCTTCTGTAGACATTGTGTGCATGTACATGAAGGGGAGATAACCATTGGAAGGTCTTTTTGTATCCCTTTTTGTTTACCTTACACCCATGGGAACCCTTGCTAGCATGAGAACCTAGCCATAGATTTATCCTTGACCACCATGAGATGGCATGAGAAACTATGAGACTAGATGTATCCTTGACATAGCCTGAGGCATTCCCTTGAGGGGGGGTTTGATGGGATATCTCAAGGTGTATGCCTCAGGCACACCTGTGTTTCTATGTGTGAGTGCTAGAGGCACAGTTAGGTGCCCACAAGCACAGTTAGGTGGTGGAGAGCCACATAGGATGATTGAGAGAATCTAGGAGCAAATTGAGGAGATGATTGTGGAGCTCTGAAGTCATCAGTGATGTCAGTGAGCATGTATGAGGTGCCTACTTAAGGACCTCACTCTTCTTCATTCCATAATGCAAGTATTCTGAGTTTGTGTCCACTCTTTTCTTTCCTTTCAACTTACCAACACTTACCTGGGCAGCTAAAGCCAAAACACTATGAATTGTGGTTAGTCGAGCTGTGGGAGCAAAAGTATCTTGATAATCAAAACCATGTACCTATGCAAATCCTTTTGCCATGAGCCGAGCCTTGTACTTATCCAATGTGCCGTCAAACTTGTACTTGGTCTTGTACACCCACTTGGTCCCGATTACCTTGCATTTTGGTGGTCGATCCACAAGGTCCCAAGTGTTGTTCTTCATTATGGAGCCATACTCCGACTGCATAGCCTCCATCCACCTATCATCGCCCTATGCCTCTTCAAGACACTTGGGTTCATCAGCACGGATCACTTCTGTCATCAAAGCATAGTTGACCAATTGTTCCTGCGCCCTTCTTTGCTCCTCTAATCTCTTGGACCGGCAATGTTCGGATGGTTCCTCCTCCTGGGGGATTCATAAGGGGAAACTTATGATATCACGTGAGTGTACAATAGGGGGGGTTTTGGAGATAAGGCATAAGCTTATACATTAGGGGTGGAGGCCCTTTTTAAATTTTCCCAATCTCAAATTTAAGTTAGGGGGGACTTGACATCTTTGGGGGAGGAGAGGGAGGCGTGTAGGGAAATACAAGTTTTTACACCCTAAACATAAAAAGTACACACACATACACAATTTGACTAGTGACAATCCCTCATGTATCAAGTATGCATGAACTAGTATTGATCTATGTCTAGTTTTAAGCCATGGTTGGGAAACAAATGAATTTTACCCATTGGTGAATATTTGAATATGGTCTAATCTATATCATCTAAATTTCTTATGGTCTAATCTAAATAATTGAGAAAGAACGTAGATTTAAGGAAAGGGGGCACATAGTGCGCTTTTAGTGGTATCCTTATAAGCTTAAATAGGGGTATTTTATTATGCTACATGGACCATATATAGGGGGTTTTCTTGAAGTCGATGCACGCAGGTGACGTCCCCCCTGTACTAAGAGTGAATCCCCCGGGTTCCTCCTCAATGGCTAGAGGTTCTCTACCATCCAAAAGCTACTTTACCCACTTCGGGAATGGCTGTTGCCGTTGTGGTTCTGCAGGCTCTTCTTCATCTTCTTTGTCTTGAATCCTCCCGAGGTAGTCAATAGAGCGAGCGAGAAAAAGCGAGCGGGCCCAATGAAGCGAGCGAGTTTTTTTACAATTCCTCCGATAAGAACAAATTTGAAACCAAACTTACTATAGCAAGATGTTGTCATAATAAGCATACCAATAATCAGACTTACAATCCACCCTATCTTTCACTTGAAGAACATAAACTAATTACCGAACTCATAACATAGATGACTGTTGAAATACCACTTCACTTGCAAAATGCACTAGACCAAAACTTTCCAAATGTGTCCATGGTTCACCACAACAATTATCAGTCTATGAACAAAATGGTGTTTTAAACCATATTCTAATCCCCCTGACATTCATCATCAAGAAAGTAGTTGCGCGCATGTGGTTTATCTAATTGGCACTCATCATATCTCTTGTCGGCTGTCATGAATCTTGCCATTTTTTTTGCATAGCATGGCAACAAACTACAACAAAACATACATTTCAAAGGAAAGTAAGTCAAAGTGGAACAATGAAAATAATTTCCAATAAGAAGAACTTGCCATCCTTATGTCATATACAAAAGACAATTCGCTACCAACGAAAAGCAAAAAAAATCAATTGCTAGATCAAGGCCTTACAAACACTATCCAAAGCATCAAAATTTGTACTTTCTTGATTCAAAGGCACCCGTAAATGTTCACTATCTACCATATTATAAAGATGCTAAATAACACTTTCAAAGTCCTCAATTTTAGCATTCAAAATATATAACAAAAAAACTCAGGGCCAGTAGCATACTACTCATCAAAGGGGTTTGTGATAGGTTCCACTCTCTCTTCTTCCCCCTCTCCATCATGCTCTGACCTGATCCGTTTTCTAGAATGATTTGCCACAAGTGGCTCAACAATGCTAGCCACAATACCGTTGTCTGAATCAAATGAAAAACAAGGCCTGCCAATGGCCTGACAAGCACGCATAAGAGGGGCTGTACCACAACCCATCTCTAGAACCAGCCCTCCAGGAGCACAGAGAAGAGACATAGTGCAACCTACAAAAAAACTACTCCTCTCTAGTCCACCTCGTGCTAGTTGAGAAGACATCGGCACGATTGTCCTTGCAGAGGGAGGTATGTGATGAGTCTAGACATCTTCACGTGGATCAATCAAAAGCTGTTGGAAAAGTGGAAAGCTCTCCTCCCAAAAAACTCTTGGATTCTTCTTTGCTCTACGTATTAGAGCTAATACTGAAGATTGCATCTGGAAACCACATGGAGAAAAACATGTATAGTATATTGACTTCAACTAGCAAGCATTATAGCATGAAAGATGGCAAACATAGCATGCATAGGACTTATCCTTCCAAACATATCATGCATAGGACTAACGAGGAGACATTTGTCAAAGACACTTTTATCATGGAATGCAAACATAGAATGCATGGAATGGTAGCTTACCTTAACACTTTTATCATGTTCTCTACAAAATCTATATGGAAACTTGTCATGAATGATCACACGTCTGACAACCTCCAAGCCCTGGACATATGCAAACCGTTCCATCCAACCAATACATTGTCCTGCAAGCAATTAATTTTATTTAAAACTAGTAGAATGGAAACACAAAATGTGAAATGTCAATTGTGGTATTGTGCCTTACCTGCCAAAGGACATATGCATGCCAACCAACCACTATTAGACAAAGAAGCTGATGCAACTGCAAGCCCATGCCGCACATGGTCCTCGAGCAAGACATTCCAAGTAGGAGTGGATCCTCTCTCATCAAGTGGATAGCCAGATGGAAAATCGAGCAATATAAAATCTGAAGCCCATTTCACCTTCTTACCCATCCTCTTGTAGTCCTGATCTCAACTAGCCACTGTAATAAAAAAACTCATGCAAAATAGCATACTTATCATTTCTTCTAGAGTCAGCAAAGTCTTTGCCCATTGCAATGTAATCTCCAATTGTACAAGCAAACAAAGGTGTGATGCCACGGGCCAAGGAAATGTCAGGTGACTGTGATCGATGGAACACGTATTGCTTCACAAGTCCCGAGATTGATTCTCCACCTATACGCAAAAGCAAATCAATTACAAGCAAAACTAGTGTTAAAGGAACAACTACATATGCAAAACACAACAACACCCTTACCTGCACTCTCTATGTGATCCATTTCATGCCACATAGGACTAGATGGTCCCTCATCTAGAAAGAGAACAAACATAAACTTATTAATGCAATGTCAAAACGAATTGAAGACAACATCAACAAACAATCATATTGTATCTTCCTTACCTTTTTCTGTAGGATGTTCTTGTTTCTCTTTCTCTTTCTTATCTCTCCTTGAGCTTCCCTCCACTTTGTCCTTACTTGCTTCATTGGCTTTTTGTGAAGCATAAGTATTGTACAAGTCTCTTTCTCGCACCAGTACTTGTCCTTTAGGGAAATCTATCCACCAAGGACAATGTGCTAATTCCCATTGAGAGAGATGGTGCATGCCCGGTGGATACATGCATGCAGCATGACCAATCTCCACCCAACTCTTACACAAATTTGGAATTTCAGAGATCCTTTTCTCTATTGCCAAGTGGGAGAGATATCTATCAACCAAGAAACGAAAAAAAATTGGATGTCCCAAACCATAAAAAGGTCAAGAAATCAAGTGGAACAACCATCAATGATTGTGTAATTACATGAATCAACAGCACAAACATAGACAAATGAAAAATGAACCTTCAAATGAATTGACAACATACCTATAAACCACCCTATGGGCAGCCATGTCCAACTCAGATAGTCCATCTCCTTTTTTTCCACCCTTGCTCTCCATCTTTGTTTCCTTTGATCTTAGCACCACAAACATATGTTTTCTCCCCTCCAGTTTTATATCCTCCATGTATTGCTGCAATGTGTAATTTTTAGGGGTATCCAAAGGCATGCCCATTGTTGTGATCACCCTCAAATCTTCAAGCATTTTCAATGACTGTCTCTCCACCTTCTCCAAAAATATCTCTCTACTAATCCACCTAAAAAGTAAAAGTTGATGCAATTTTATAATAAAAAAATAAGAGTCATGCCATTGGCAAGAAACAAACAAACACCATGAAAGATGATTAGTATTGGTAGAAGAAACACACCCTCTATACTCAAGGTCGCCCACAGGCATGAAGTACATGTCTCGCATAGGTTTAGTAGCTTCTAAGAAAGAAAGGAATATTTTTTTTTTCTAATCTCAAATCAGACTTTGCAATGAGTTGGAGCTTCTCCAATGTTACGCAAGAGTCCGTACCATCAAAGCACAAGGCAAACAACTTTTCCAACCAAGCCTCTCCAAGACCAGGATCTATACAATTCAACACCTATCCAAAGATGACATGTCAGTCACTTAACTTCAAAATAAATGCAACAAAGTATAGAAAATTCAATTCACAACTTTCCCATCCTATTAGCAATTCTCTTTTGAATTATGGTACATTGCTTTCCTTCTGCCTCTCCCCTTTGATCTAAAGGTAGCTTTGTAGATATTTTGTCCATTGCTTTTTTAAGCTCTGTATTGTACTCAACCTACATACATAAGTTCCAATTAGAGAAAGCAAAGGAGTGATAAAGATCTAAGCATCAATACAAATGCAACATTCTACCTGGAAGACAAGCCTTGCCAGATAACCTCTTGTCAATGGAAACCATGGCTTCTTCCCTTTACTCTCTTGAGCCCTCCAATTCTCTATTGATTTGATCTCACTCGAAGACAATGTTCTCATAAACACCATAGAGTCACACTCACAAATGTTGTGTGCATTTATGAGTATGTCCCTTAGACTAGGTTTGATAATGGCATGTTCATTCATGCTAGAAAACAAACAGCAAAGTACACAACCCAATCAATAAATGCAAAGTAGCATAAAACACAAATGTGGAGAAGATTCAAAGAGTCCATGTACTTACGAATTCATTCGTTGTAGCCCTGCCAAGAGAGCAATCTCACTAATTTTCCTTGGGTCAATTATTGTGCATACCACTCGTACATGTCTTTTCTTGTTTGTAGGAAAGATTTCCTTGATAACACTCATCTATGCAGTGGTCCTATGATTGCCCTCCCAAACAAATAACATCTTTTGCGACATAAAATGAAAGTCAGTGTTAGACATCACATCTTTCTCAAACTCCCCATCCACCTCTCTCCAGGTGGGAGACCAACTCTTCCTCATATCATCTGTCACAACTATCTCCTCTCCATCACTCTTGCAGATAGATACAATGAAAGAACCTTTCTCTGGGAGATAGCCCTCCACTTGAAATGTACTTTTGAGTGAAGATACATCATCACGAAGTCCTCTCACTCTTGCATAAGGTATCAACCTACACAAGGGAATGCGAGGACACTGATCTGAATCAAGCATCCTACATTTGCCAATCACATCACCTCCTCCTTCCACCTGAACTTCACTATCATCCAACTCATCCTCCTCTACTCTTGGACCTTCATCTCTTTGAGTTGATGATACTTCAACCTCTAGACCCACCACACTTTCTTGCTCTTCTGTTCCACCTACTGATGATTCAATATTGTGATCTACTTTTGTTCCTCTTGTCACCTTTGTAGAATGTGCCACTTGAACTTTTCTGCCTTTTTTTCCTGTCATCCTGAAAAGACAAAAAACAAGGCATTTTTCCAATCATAGTTCTCTAAACCTTTTCAATAAAAACCAAAACTAAAAACAAATACATGTATCTACCAATGCAATTGAATTCAGTTTAGGGAACATTCACCCACTTGTGTCCTAAAAGAAAAAGGTTCATCTCCAATGCACATAGTATATCAACTTGCAGTGGTATCTATACACTTGGATATATGGAATTGTAGTGGTAAATATGCACTTCTATGCCTACCCCTTACCCTCATGAAAAGACACCTTGAGATGCGAAAAAGGACAGCGCGTTAATGCGCTATCCTTTTTGGCATCTCAAGCTGTCTTTTCATGAAGGCTTTTCATGAAGGCTTTTCTACTCAATCCTCCATGTATCAATACTTTCTTTCATACTCACAAAGGGTTGCTTCGACCATTTCATCTTTTGTCTACAAGTATGTTTTGGTGTATAGGTCTAATGGTCTTTGGAATGCTATTGGACTCTTGGAGGGATAGGTCACATGGTCTTTTGAACGCTGTGCAAGGAGGGGACTATTCGATTGCCCGAGGGACCAAAATAGGCAGCGCGTTAACGCGCTGCCTCTTTTACAACCCTCGACAGTCCAAGTTCCCCTCCCTTGCATCTGATTCGCACAACTCGCTCCTCAATCGAGTTGTTGTGCGAATCAGAAACTCACAAGAAAGAAAAACGATCTTTTTAAAATCACACACACATACATGTGCTTTGAGGTTGGATTATATTCACCCATTTAGATCTAAGGGCTCTAATTCATTCCATGGTCCTACCATTTAGATCTAAGGAATCTGATTCATTCCATGGTCCTAACCGATTAGCCTCATTAATATAGAAACAATGTATTAAGTTTCTCCATAGAAACAAAGAAATGCTAATGCGAAGCTTCACAGAGTTTTCTTTAAACGCCATGATCTTTGTATGACTTCCTTCCACCTTGCTCAGGAAGGAAGTCCAACGTCCAGGAAGGTAAAGAGACGGTAATGACTGCCACCTTGCTCAGGAAGGTAGTCCAACTTCCTTCCAAAAGAGGCAGCGCGTTAACGCGCTGCCTCTTTTGCTGCAAGTTGGCAGTCCAACTTCTTGGACTGCCAACTTCCTTTCTGGACTGCCTGGGGCAGCAAAAGAGGCAGCGCGCCGGAAGTTGGACTGCCAACTTCCTTTCTGGACTGCCTGGGGCAGCAAAAGAGGCAGCGCGTTAACGCGCTGCCTCTTTTGCTGCCCCAGGCAGTCCAGAAAGGAAGTTGGCAGTGGCAGTCCAGGAAGGAAGTTAGACTGCCTTCCTGAGCAAGGTGGCAGTCATTAACGTCTCTTTACCGGATTTTTACCGTCATTTCGTGCCTGTGGTAATGAGAGAGAGAGAGCGCCTTAGCTGAGCAAGGCCATTGCCCATCTGCCATGGCGGAGGCGTGACTTTGAGGAAGAGCTATTTGTGGAGGAAGACACCAACTGCAGGTAGGAAGAGCAGACGCAAGCTCAGAAAGCTCACGAATGTAATCCCTTTCGTTCTGGTGGAGAGGAAGAGGACGACGGAAGGGGCAATTGGAGATCAACACCATGGCCTTAGGGGTGCAATTGGAAACCTACATCGCCCTCAGAAAGAGCCGATAAAAAGCACTCCTTTCCCTGCAAGTTGAACATAGAGAACAGAGAGAAAACGTAAGACTGCTCGCCTCTGGGTTCAATTTTTGCCAGAAAGAGCCAGGGGGAGAGCGAGAGGCTTCGAAGTTTCGACTTCTTGATTTGGGTTTCCTGAAGGAGAGATTCATCAACATAGCCCATTGCATTACCATGGCGGGAGACATTAATTAGTGATCACCGAGAAGGATAGCCTTACTTGCGTGAAATCTTAGCCAGTTTGAATAGTACATAGGATCACTTGTGGCGTCTGATTCCAAGATCAACCACAAGGAACTTGATTAACACGTAGCGTCCATTAAAGGTGTTCGGTTATACTGGAGGTAAGCCATTTCACTCATTCTGGGATGTGAACTTCGAATTGCTTTCGTGCAAAGACGTCATGTGATCTTTACCGGATTCTTTCTGTCATTTCGGACTTTTTCAGTCCTACATTGCAGCTTCCATGAATTTTTCACCAAGGTTCCCAAGGTGTTTAAGAACCCGGGCAACGTATTAGCAGAAATAATCTAACTTTTGAGGGCTTCTCAAGATTGTCCATCAATTCATAGTTCATCCAGTGGCAATACATCACTATATGGCTGCTTGCAGTTCATTGCAGGTGTAAAGAAAAGATTAAGTGCATAAAACCCATGTAAGGGGACTCCGCAAGAAGAAGGGCTATTAAAGGCTATAAATTCTCATTACGATAACGTCCGTTGGAGTGCTTCTTCCATTAACAGGAAAGCCTCTTTTCCTGAGAGCCGGATCAAAAGTTATGAATTCTTCTTGCTGCTACCTTGAGAACAACAGAACTTCGGGGATCCTTGCGTTCAACGCTGCAAAAGATCGGATCGCTAAAAGCTTAAAGAAATGGTCGTCTCAAGAGGACAGAATATTGCAATGCTTCTGTTCTGAAGCATTTCTATAATTGCAAGCATCAGACGGCTAATGGGGATATCATCCAAGGTCGTGCGATGTGCATGGCATTCAATCTAAATATTCTAACTACAGTCGTGGAGGTGAGCTTGAAAATTCTCATTAAAATAACGTCTATTGGAGCGGCGCTTCTTCCATTAATCTCCTCCTGAGAGCCAGATCAAAAGTTGTGAATCGTTCTTGCTGCTGTCTCGAGTACAAAGAGAGAGAGAGAGAGAGAGAGAGTCTTGTGAATAGTTCTTGCTACTATCTTGTAGTGAACCGTTCTTGCTGTTATCCCTGAGGATTAATGGACTCCGCAAGAAGAAGACAGCTCCGTTATCGTAATGATAATTTGTAGCGACGTTAAAGGCCTGTCCATGTTAAAGGCCCTCCCTCAGATACAATAGTGCTACGCTTTTCCAATTGTCAGAGACCGGGCTACCGCTCCAAATCAATATAGTGACTCTTGCCACTTACGTCCCATACATCAACTTACACCAAGTAGGGTGCTAGAATCTGGAAAACGTTGCGAGCTGCGTAAACACTATCTCCTCCATACGTTTCAATGCAATAGCTATGCACATGTAGTCACAAGCAGAGGCAACCCAGGACGTAGGTAGGCTAGAATTTTAGAGAAATCGTGCATCATAAAACTTTTCGGTGGATGGGCAAGTAGAGTCCATCATAAAACTTTTCGGTGGATGGGCAAGTATATAATTGTGATGGTTAGCTTTTACAGACAACACGTGAAAAAACCTCGTATATCATCTCCAAATATTTCGTCAAACCTATACCAGTATTCAGCAACAATAGAGAAATAATCCCATCTACTATCATCTCCCCATATTTTGTTCAAAGCAAGAATGGAAGAGGTAAGGCTGCATATAGTAATCGGCACTTCTTTCCATCATTTTGGACTTTTTCGCCAAGGTTCCCAAGCTGTGCCGAGCATCACCACATGATGAAAATCATGAGATCATACGGACTCGCAGTTGAAGGCAGCTTTTTATTAGCCATGTAGTAAAGTATGAAAGCTTCAGAAGACCCGTGACTGAGGGGACGGTAGGTACTGGAAGAAGAAGCAGCATGAAGCACCACCCAAAACAGCTCCTCCTCTTGCTTCTTTGCAAAAAAAAAAGCTCCTCCTCTTGCTTCCTCTCCAGAACCTACAATTTGCTTTACACCACTCATCCACGAGTAGATGCGAGCTAAATGAGAAGGATTCCCGCCACGCTCTCATGTTTAGTAGACATGAGCGATCCCTCTTCTCATGTTTAGTAGAGCATCAAAAATCATCCGACATTTCACTCCTCCATTCCATTTCACGCTTCCAAGCCTCGAGCAAAAGAGGACTGCCTTCCTTCCTTCCTGGACTACCACCACAGTGAGTCACCTTTGGACTACCTGTGATTGATCGTCTTCCTCATCGTTCTCTTCTAAGAATCTATACGAACATGCTTACCCTGCCCCAGGTAGTCCAGGAAGGAAGTTGGGTAACCTTGCTCGCTGTGGTGGAACTTCCTTCCTGGACTGCCTGGGGCAGCAAAAGAGGCAGCGCGTTAACCGAAAGAGATATGAAGCAAGGTGGCTCACTGTGGTGGCGGTTGGACTGCCTGGGGCAGCAAAAGAGGTAGCGCGTTAACACTGTGGTGGCGGTTGGACTGCCTGGGGCAGCAAAAGAGGCAGCGCGTTAAACTGCCTGGGGCAGCAAAAGAGGCAGCGCGTTAACGCGCTGCCTCTTTTGCTGCCCCAGGCAGTCCAACCGCCACCACAGCTGCCTCTTTTGCTGCCCCAGGCAGTCCAACCGCCACCACAGTGAGCCACCTTGCTTCATATCTCTTTCGGCTCACTTTGCTTCATATCTCTTTCTTGCTTGCACTCTTACCGTTACGCTTGCTTCCCTAGGCTATGGTCGTTGAATTTCTAAAGAGAAAAGAGGAGTACTTACCTCAAAAGCTCTTTGCTTGTTGATGTTTGTTGAAGGCCACAAGGAGGTCGATGTCGTTGAAGTTTGTTGAAAGCCACAAGCAGCTCGATGTCACGGTAGGCATCTCGGAAAGGAAGGAGTCGACATCGCTAAACTTTTGAACTGTGGGAAGATGAGAGGGCACGAATGGAAGGGGGTGGGGAGTGTTGGAGGAGTGTGAGGAGCATTTGGGGGAAGCTTCAAGGCTGGAGAGAAAGAGAGATAAAATCGCTTCAAGGCTTGAGAGAAAGAGAGAGAATCTGACCCAGCCCACCACGCCCTTCCTCATAATATCTCCAGATTTTGCAGGTGATTTTGTAGTAATGATTTTGTAGGCGATGGTCATTATTAGACAGATTTTGCAGGCGTAGCCTTTAGAGAAACGATTTTTGAGGGATTTTGCAGGCCTGGTCATTATTAGACGGTAGGAGAAGACCGCATAACTAACACCTTGTAATAGTGAGGAGAACACCATGTAATGACTCATGATGGAAATAGTAATATTGCTCGTTCATGCAAATGTGAAGTAAACTAACACATTTCGATAGTTTTCATTTTAGATATGGATTTGAAGATACTACTCATTCTAACTATTGCTAGTAAAATATAGTAATTATAAATCTTTAATTTTTTTCTTGATATTTTAGTCTTTCAATACCAATCTATAAATTTGAAAGTTACTTCTCTTTTTATTCATTTATATTAAATGTACACCCTTACTGAATGAAATACATGGAGGCATCATTCAAGTTACTATATGCATGAAGGCATCTTGTTCAAAGATTACCATTATTCTAAACAAATAAACACATATTGTTCAATAAAGACCTTCAGTTAAACGACCACCTTGGATGCTAATAGTGACATCCATTTGCATTTGACACTTACAGAGACGAACTTGCTTCTCTCCCATAATTCAATGCAGTGGCTCTTTCAACACTTCTCTTTGCTCCATTCTCTTTGGTCTCCAACACATCTATGCCATTTCTTCTTTTGCCTCCCTGCTTTCGGACCCTTTGTGTAGCTAGCTTTTCACTTGTTCTTTGGTTGGTGTCGTCTGGTGCTACATCTTCGCTCTAGCATTTGAATCATGCCTTTCTTAGTTTTCATTCGCTTTGGAGAACACGAATCATTGACCATTCATTTTGACACTCCTTTCCTGGAGGTTTCATTGGTGGAGCTTAAGGAACACTTTCACATTGAGAACAAGGACATTGAGCTGCATCAAGAAATCGGAATAGATGAGCTTGCCATTGTACTTCTAGTGGTGAACTTAGAGGATGGTCAGAAAGGGTTCAAGATTAGTGGTGGCCAACAATCAACCATGCTCAAGTTCGATTCTGGGAGCTAATGAACAATACAATGGAGAAGAATGGTTTTCAGAGTTTCCACGTTGCACATGCCTTGATTTCACAGAAAGGGAAGCAAGAAAAAGTCCCTACATGCCTTGCAAGCACATATACTTCGTGTTTATTGTTGTCTTGGGCTTAAGTGAAATGGTGCATCAGTTTATGCATCAGGCTGCATTGACAAAAGTTGAATTGTTTCAAGCTCTGGGTGGTAGAAGAAACCCATCAAGTATGTAGTGTATGGCTTGGATGCCCTTTTTTGCATTTCCTTCAGAATCGGATAATATATGTAGGTGTGCTTCCTTGCATAAAGCTGCACTAAGTTGTATTTTTTGAAGGTGGAAGAAACCCATCAAGCATTTAGTAGGCAACCTAGATGTCCCTTTTTTATATTTCCTTTGGAAACGGATGATATACATAGGTGTGCTTCCATGTTTTGGCAATGCACGAAAAAACATTTTGTACAATCATTCCAAGGGTTGGAAGATATTTTGAAGCATCAAATTTTTATATTAATTTTTTTTGTATGACATATGCTTTTTATGCTATGGAGTTAATAACTTTTAGAAAAAAGGTGTCTTCTGACAACATGAAGAGCAGTTCATGTAATATGTTACTATTCTCATTATTGAAAGCATTCAATGTTTTATTTTATCATTACTTTTCCACAGCAAAGGAAACATGATTTGAACATGTACTTCTGGAAACATGCTAGCCAAGACGCAGGCGAGTGGGTAAGCTTCTTGGAGCATAAATTGTGGTAATTGGCTGTCCTGATGAATATGATGTGGTTGTTATTACACAAATAACACCTTGCATTGTTGTTTGTCCATGCTCGCTTATTTGGCCTCGCTCGCTTTTCTTTGCTCGCTTTTTGGTAATCCTCAATCCTCCCAAGCACTGTTGAGGGAGTTCGGTCTGCTACTCGTAGCGGTATTGGATGGATATCCTGGTCCTGGTTATCTGGGAAGGAAGCATCCTCCTCCAATTGATACAGCTGTTCTAAGAAGACCACATCGCGACTTACTGTTACCTTCTTGGTAATAGGGTTATAGAGATGGTAACCCTTTGCCTCTTCACTATAGCCCAAGAAAATACACTTCCGGCTCTTTGGTTCCCATTTGGTCCTGGTAGCATCAGGGACATGCACAAAACAGTCACATCCAAAAACTCTGAAATGTGCAACTGAAGGTTTCTTACCAGAAAAGGCTTGCAGTGGAGTCATCCTGTTCACAGCCTTCGTGTAGCTACGATTCAGGATGTAAACTGCTGTGTTACATGCTTCAGCCCAGAAAGTCTTTGGCAAATCTTCCTGTTTCATCATACTCCGGCCCATTTCACAGATGACGCGCATCTTGCGTTCTCCTACTCCATTTTGCTGTGATGTATGTGGCGGGGGTTTCTGCCTCTTGATTCCGTGACTTCTGCAGTAACTTTCAAATTCAGTTGATGTGAACTCTCCACCTCTGTCTGATCTCAACTTCTTCACCTTCCTCCCCGTTTCTTTCTCGACCATTACATGCCATTCCTTGAACCTACTAAAAGCCTCATCTTTAGTCTTTAGGAAGTATATCCATATCCTTCTACTGTATTCGTCGATCAGCATCATGAAGTAGTAGGAACCACCCAAAGCTTCCGTCTCCATCTTTTCGCAGAGGTCCGTTTGAACGAGCTCTAGAGGAGCCTTTGCCCTACTGGCCTCTTTAGGAAAGGGATGCCGATGCTGCTTGCCCATCATGCAAGCTTTACATACATTGGGTAGATCTGAAATTTCTAGTAGGTCTGCAATCATTCCACTTTTATGCATCTCCTTCAAAGAACTAAGGTTTAGATGACCAAACCTCTCATGCCACAGCTTAGTGTTCTTCACATTCACTCGAGCACTGAAAGCTGAGAGTTCGTAAATGTTGTTGTGATGTGTACCTTTAATAACGACCTTCCCTTGAAGATCCAGAATCTGTGCACCATTCTTATCGAATTGAACTTTGAGGTCCCGATCCGTGATTATGGAAATGGACAACAAGTTCCTCTTGATATCTGACACATAAAGAACATCGGACAACTATTTTACAACTCCATCTGACTTGAGAGCAATCGTACCTTTTCCTTTTGCTCGACATTTTGCATCATTGCTGACTGCTACCAAGATGTCATTCCCTACCGGCTGTAGAGAGGTATACCAATCCTTCCGACTGGTCATGTGGCGCGATGCACCACTGTCAATGATCCACGGCTCATCCGTAGGTACATGAACTACCTCCGTGCGAATCTCCTCAATTGCGATGAATAGCTCTATTGGTACTGCCTGCACGCTGTTGCTCGACTCTTTCTTTACTCCATTCTTCTCATCTGCAATCTTCTTTCAGCACTCATTCTGCTTGTGCCCTGCCTTGTTGCAATAGAAGCACTTAATCTTCTTCTTTCTCTTTTTATCATCAGATGAAGATGGGTTACCAGAGTCCTTACCCTTACTTTTATTTGATCCGGTCCAGAAAGCCGAATCTTCTCCAGTCCTCATCTTTTGATGCATCTCCTCCTCCAGAAGCATCGCGCTGAAATCCTCAAAGTTGAGGGGTGGATTTATGTTCTGTGTATTCAGCGCTGTAACAAGAATGTCGTACTTTGGTGGGAGAATCCGTATGCACCTTCGTGCTAGATTCTCACTGGTGATGGTGATGCCAATTGCAGTCATCTGATTGTGCAGATTCTTCACCCTAGTGATGAACTTCTCTGCCGCTTCAGACTCAGACAACTT
Source organism: Dipteris shenzhenensis (assembly GCF_047967505.1). NCBI lineage: Eukaryota > Viridiplantae > Streptophyta > Polypodiopsida > Gleicheniales > Dipteridaceae > Dipteris > Dipteris shenzhenensis. The sequence continues at coordinate 7,415,031 of NC_141608.1, forward strand.
CTCGTTCGCGAGTTGAGTCTCCAGATTCTGAATCCGCATCTGATTCGTGGTCTCGTACTGATTTTTCAAGACCATCCATGCCTCCTCTGCTGTGGTGACATGTTGAATTAACGCCATGATGGAATCACTAACACTGTAGACAATAGAACATAGCACATCTGCATTTCTTCTTGTCCACTTGAGAATCTCATCCGCAGTTGGTACTATCTGTTGTCCTACATTGGCTGGATCCCGTCTCACAACCGGCCTCACATCCACCCCAGTAGCAGTGTCCCAAAGCTCGTATGCGCTTAGGATGGTCTTCATCTTGAACTTCGAGAGTGGATAGTTAGAGCCGTCCAACTTTTCGCTTTCGTTGAACGGTGGGATTCGCAGTCTTGCGGGCTGGGCCATCTCTCACAATCTGCTTGCAAACCAAAAACACACTACCAAATCTTCTTGCTAGAGTCTAGGCTCTGATACCATGTAAGAAAATAATATGTCTGTGCTCAACAGATAAGAGGATCTCATATGCAAGAGAGAAAACAAGATAGTATGGAGAATCACAAATTTGATTACTGTAGAACTGATACAATAGATGGCGCTGCCTCCCAACCATGCGTTCTTGTGAAAGAAGCTTCGATGGCATGTTGGAAACAGTAGAAGACGGAGGCTGGATGCTAAGGAATCAGGGTTGCTATAGCTAGTGATGAAATGGCTTCACGGGCTTGCTCTTATATAGCCACCAATTGTAGTCAGTTAGGCTCAATTGGGTGACCGACCCAATCCACCCAAAACGGTTGACTGGGGGTCGGTCCCGAAATAGGCCACTGACCATACGATAGAACCGATGCGCAAAACAGAGGAACTAACCTATAGTCTCCGTTCAGCCCAGAGCCATCCGAGATCATCTGAGGCTCCAAATGGGCCTCGCAACCCGAGAGTGGGCTGCCCCAGGAAATGCTCCGTCTACCCTCAGTGTGGTCAGTCAAGGAATGCCTTCTCGCACTTGCATGTAGCCTAGTTGACAGTGTGCCAACTCTATCTGAAGCTGTCCAGCCATCAGGCCACACATGGCCCCCATCTGGTGTCCAAACCAGGACCTACCGGATAACCGAGCTACTCAAATGCCTTCTCCTCATATGGGGGGCTTACAAGTAGAGTTAGCTGGTTCCCGCATAGTTACACGAGAGTGGAGCATTGATATATAACACATATGACATTTTTGCTAAGCAAGAGGGAAGGCATGATTGTTCGTTGGCAAGCTTTTTGCTCTGGTAATTTCTTTACGAGATTTCTTTTATAAATAATGAAAAACAATTGGTATGTCAGATAATATCTTATATGTATTTTCTAGCAATTGAAGAAAATACATACTGGATCATTACTAGCTACCCAGTTAAATCAGAAACTTTGATGTGTGATTAGACAATGACATACATATACCCTTCTGCTGATCACAAAATGGTATATGTCACTTATTGCTCCTCGCATCATAAGGAAAAAGAATTATGTTTTGTATTTGTTATTATTTCTCAATATCATACTAGTATGGGATGGTATAGATATTGACAAATATGACAAATATAATGCTTGGACTTGTATCAAAATAACATAAGAAATGAATGGATGTAGTAGAGTACTTTCTCTTGGTATAGGATAAGAATAAAAATAATCTTTCATAAGTTTTGAATTGGCTAAATTCGTTATCTCTTGGTTAATGAGAGCTTAAGATCTCTTGAAGAATTTTTTGACCATGATGATACTTGATGAATATACAAGAGAGTACTCTTCACATCTCTACTCGTTGACTCGAAAAATCAAATACACAACTGAGGTCACTTGCAATCCAAGCAAGAGGGATTTTATGCAATTGTATTTTTTATATTTCTTTCTATGGATATTATTTTATTTTAGTCAAGTGTGACTATGGCAAGGTATTCCATAGGAGCACACCAGATGTGGTAGGGGTCCTAGTGGATGCTTTGTGGGATTTAGTTGGGGATGCCTAACTACCTGTGTTTTTATAGGCTAGATGGTTAGTATTGTGGGTGATTAAATGTTAATACTAGTGTTATTGCAATGGGTCGTAAGGTGTGTATTTTGATGTCTATATATCAAGCGTACAATTGTATTGGGATTAATTGGTGTGATGATTCATCAATTGATTATAATAACTAGCACTAATGTCACTAGTGTTACTAGTGTTATTGCAATTGGTCACAAGGTGTGTATTTTGATGTTTGTATATCAAGCGTACAATTGTATTGGGTTTGTCGGTGTGATGATTCATTAATTTATTGTAATAACTAACAAAATTGGTGGCTTGAGTACAAATGATGAGCTGGATAATGAGAAACGGAGATGGTGTAGGTGACTTGGATTGATCAAAGTATCGAATGGTTACCAAAGGCCATGGGCCATATTATAAAGTAATGAATATTAAGCCGTGGTCTAATTTATCTTATTAATTGTGGATGAGGGCATATTAAGCCTTGTGATATTTTGAGCTCGTGGAGCTATGTTAAGAAATCCCTCTAATTGTGGAAAAGGGATGCTTTTGGATGTACTATTATTGGATCTTTGCTTTTTGGAATTACATTATAAATACTCTAAATGGGAAGTAAGTGCCACCATCTAGGGGGGCAGATTGGACCCCATGCAGTGTCGCTTTCTCTTTCTCTTCTCTCCCCCACTTGTTTCCTTGTTCTTGGTTTCTATGGTTTTGGTAAATCATGAATTTGTGATCATGTCTAATTCCAATTTTTGTAACATTATCATATTCTTATCCTTGCAAAATATGAATTGTCTCATTCATCTATGGTTGAATTTTGAATGTGTTGTTGATGCAATATAATGTAACATAGATTTCAATTCTAGAGTGTTAAATACACCACCCCTAAGTTTGTTGTGCAAAGAGGTGAACCTTTTGACCCTATACATATCCCTTTCCCTTCCTTTGTATCCAAAGTAGTTGCAAAATTATGACCACCTCAACTTGTCACTAGTTTTTAAGGGTCTTATGAATTGAATTTGAACATTTAGGAAATATCCTTATTTCTAGTTAAATCTCATAGAACTATGCATGCTCTCGATATTAAACTAAAAATATCTACAATTGAAGTTATAGTGTAACAATTATAGCTATGTATTATTCTCTTCATATTCCATGCAATTAACTTCTGGAAATATTATGTATATTATTTCAAATTCAATTTAGGGAAATATTATGAATATTTCAATTCAATAAAATACCAACTCTACCAACTTTGGCCATTCCAACTACCATTTCTGGCAAAGCTACAAGGAATTTGATTGCCGCATAGAAGGCAAAGTTGATCAAGATAAGAACAAAAAAACCCTCCATGACACGAATTTGGCCATTTGGACACCCCCAAAATGGACAAATTCATGCCATGGGAGTGTTTTGGTGTTTTTGGACACTACATGCCATCCCAATCAACTATGTCTTCTACGTCAGGGTCAAATTTCTTCATCTACCCCTTTAAAATATATATTTCTTTTTAGAAGATTCATGAAATGCATCAACATTTTACAAGGTGATGTAGGGGAAGCTTAAAAGTCAAATAAAAAATTACATTGGCATAGCCAACCTACAAGGTGCCTCCAATGATAAACATAAAAAAGGCATTTTTACAAGGTGATGTAGTGGAAGTCCAACGTTGTTGAATTGCCGTTCAAAAAATATATTTCCTCATACAAATTATAAAATGCATCAAATTTTTACAAGGTCATGTAGGGGGAGATCAAAATATTAAATCACAAATTACATTGACATAGCCAACCTACAAGGTGCCCTTGAAGTCTTGCATCACCTCTCCAACAACTAGCATATGCACAACTTTGTGTCCTTCGGTATGAAGACTCAATATTATTTGTGCCCATTGTTCCCATTTTATCCTCCATGAAGTTCCTAAAAGAAGAGCACAAGTGAAACTTAGCATAAACAATGCGGTACCATGGACATTAAAAGTAAGAAACACTAGGGAAACAACCTTGTAGCTTGGATTGTCCTCTTCAAAGCACCTCTAGTGGGTGAAGATGCTTCTTTTGTTGCAAACAAAGTAAAAGGTCATTGAAACACTAGGGAAACAACCTTGTAGCTCATATTGTCCTCTTCAAAGCACCTCTTATGGGTGAGAATGCTTCTTTTCTTTTGCAAACAAAGCACATATTGAGCCTCCAACTATAAGTTCACATGGTACTTATTGGAGATATCCTCAAATGGTGCCATCAATACTCACAGAGTGTAGAGAGAGTGTGGGCCTTGATAGAAGGTATGCATGGATGAGGAGGGATGAGAATGGGCATGCCTAAGCAAAAGGGACGAGAAGAAAAGTGACTTGGTTGATAAGAGTTCCTTTTATATAGCATGGTCCTTATCATGATTCCTAGAGTATCATTATGTCAAGACAACAAATGATTATCCTTTTTTTTTTAAATGATTGTTTGCACTTGTTCCGATTAGATTAAAAGAAAAATTTGAGAACGAGTATATATATTAAGCTGTTTATGCTGCTCTATGATATTGAAAAATGGGTGTGCTCAGAATTACCAATTCTTAAGTGCTACATTTAATTTTCTCTACACATTAGGACTTTTTTTAAATCAAGGAGGATATCGATAAATATGTAGCTCTTGACCCATCCTTAATATGAGTTGGAAGGATCAAGATAAGTACGTGACCCTAACCTCCTTGATTATAGAAATTATAATAGTGTGATTATAATAGAAATTAAAGACAAGCTAAGAAAAAGGAATTTCCTTTGGAATATTTTGATTGAAATTGTCTACACTTTGGATTATTCTATATATTTTCTTCAATTGAAATGCCCTTTTTTTTTGGTTTATTGAAAGCCAGAGTTTAAATTTTGCGAATCTGATTGGGGAACATCGATAACAACTCTGCGTTCATATTGAAGCCTACATTGCCAGAAGACATAGTAAATCATATTCTAATTTGTCTATGTTTATGGATGGATGCAAGTGAGGTTACACGCTTCTCTATTTTTGAAAATACAAGTTTATATTAATATGGTGTCAAATATATACAATAGTCAAAAATGACCAACAGACTTCCAAAAGAAGTTCTGATCAGTAGATATATCAGTAGCCATCCGTTCAGCTGAAAAACCAGTAGCAGTAACAGAAACATCTCTCGCGGCTCTTCTTTGGGTGCCAGGTGTGCAACCACTTGCAATATAATCATGCCTGGGATGCATGGATGGGGGCACGGCTTTCGAACTCTAGTTTACGGTCTGGGTTCTAGAGGCTTGAAGTTGAGAGGAGTGACTTCATTACAAACTTTGAAAGTAACTCCAGTGCGGTCCGTGACACCGGTCTCTTGTAGACAACCAAGGGAAGGGGGGCAATGGTGAAGACATAACGTAGGCCGGAAAGACATGCTGGGATGCCGTGGTGGTGAGGAGAGGCTGTGACGCAAGGGAGCTGAATACAATTGACCTGTGGGAATAGGGAAAGAAAGAGCAAGCTCAGGACTCTTGACCGCCGTCATTGCCTAGCCGTGAGAAAGTACCAGCTGTGGGGTGGAGGTCGTGGGGAACTGTTCTTTTCCCACGTGTTTTTGCAATTGTGCCAGCAGGGCAGTCTCCTTCTTCGTGATTTGTTCATCCTTTTTGCAGCAATCTTGGATTTGCTGCAATAGTCGTGATATCTTTTCAAGATTTGCACCTCTTTCCTCTGTTCATACATTCATTACAATTTCATTGGTACCAATAGAGACATTACCAAAAATCTTAGCACATCTCTGAGCCCATAGAGACCAAAGAACGGAGCTGTGCATAGTGTTCCAGTTTTCCAGGAACCTGGTTGGTATGTCACCCAATAGAAGGAAAGCATAATTGATCGAGAAAAAGCCAAACTATTTGTGCACATTGTCCCATTCTTCTCTAGAACATCTGCAGTTTAGAAACAGGTGGGAGATATCTTCCTGCGCTCTGTTACATCTTTGGCAATACCCATCTCCTTGTCCTCAATGCTCATTTGGCTGTCCAGACTCCTTTGTGCATGACGAGCCATAAGAGGCAAGCCTCTTTCTCTGGGAGTTTCATGTCCCACATTTTTTCAAATCTTTTAGACCACACTCTTTTCGAATCTGCTCTCAACCACTTCCGATTTAGTTGAGCTAAAAGCTCTTCCTATCCTTTGACAAAGATGGGGACGGTGTAGAGTTCTGACTAGCCTACCCACCTAAATTCTTTAGTAGATGGAGGAGCCCTTCCACCCATCCATGCAGTTGATTCTCTGTCCCAAATTGTCGGTCTCACAACGGCTAGCATCTCTAAGTCGAATCTGTTCAATTTAAATCTAACTCTTAATATGTCATTTTCTATCCACTTCCTTTGCTCTCTATCCCACATATCTCCCCAGACTCGAATCCCTTTCTTGTTGAGCCACAAGGCGTTCTTGATTTCGTCGTCTCGGAGCAGGGTGGCTAACCAAATGGCTGAGAACCAAATTGAATTATTTTTTGTGAAAGTGCCCGTTTTCCTAGAGAATCATTTCCAGATAACGTATGGCCTCAGTGACTCCCAGGCTACCACATACCTTTCCAAAGGTCTAACCCCTTTGCTATGCAAGCTTTCTTTTCATAGAGGGCAGACCCAATCGGAAGGTGTTTCGAATGTTTCCACCTGACAATCTTTACCTTATATTTCTAAGGATTAAGTAAAGCCCAAATCTTATCCAGGTTCTGCATTGCCTTTATGATCCATTGCGCCATGAATCTAGCCACAGATTTTTCGACATATGCTATTCATAACCCACCTACTTCCTTTGGTTTTGTGCAGGTTTGCCATTTCACTTTAGGGACCTTATGGTTGACCTCGTCTCTTCCCCAGAGAAAGGATCTAAACAAGCTATTGATTTGTCTTAGGAACTTCTTGTTTGGGAATTAGCAGAAGGTTAAATAAATAATGGAGGGGTAGATGTAATGGTTGAGGACAAACTTTCTTCTTGCTAGGGTCGGTTGCAGCCCTTGCCATCTGTTCACCTTGCTTTTGACCCTGTCTAAGACCCAGTCCCATCTGTCCTGCATAGTGCAGCCGAACCCCATAGGAATTCCTAGTAATCTGAAGACCTCTCCTTTTCTTATCTCTTTACACCCCTTATTATACATGAAGAGGGGGGGAGGGCTCAAAGTACCATATATAACTATTTTATCATGATTTATTCTGGATCCCGAGGCCATGCAAAAGGTATTTAGGCATTCCAGCGTGACTTGGATTGAATATTCGTCATTGTATGGCATTAGATTTGTGTTGTCTGTGAATTGTTGACACATAATCTGTCTGCCCCCTTTCACTTGAATTCCTTTCACTGTGCCCTTGTCTAGTTCATCATTGACGAGCCAACCTAGAGCATCTGCAGCTATAGCGAAGAGAAGAGGGGCTAGAGGGCAACCTTGTTTGATAGATCTTTTAAGCCCGATAGGTTGTGTCATTTTACCATTTACTTCAAATTTGCTTCTAGATTGACACAGAAGAATTTCAACATAAGACACAAAGCCGGGTCCCACTCCCATGTCTTTGAGGGAGGACGAGATGAATCCCCATTCCATTCTGTCATATGCTCTGTCGAAGTCTATCTTGAGGAAGCATATGTCCTATTGAGTCTCCTCATCTAGTTCAAGTCCTTCCCACAAAGTGAGAATAGCTTCCAGGATATGCCTTCCTTGTATAAACCCCTTTTGTTCCTCCCTTATCTAGCATTGCATCTTGGTTTTGAGTCTAATAGCAAGTTCCTGTGCAAAGATCTTATAGTTGATGTTCAGCATAGTCAACGGTCCCCAGTTCCTTAGTTCATCTTTTGGTCCACCTTTAGGAATATGTTTTATCATGCATGTGTTGCTTCTTGGGTCTAAGAAGCCCTTTGCCTTGGAATCTTGCCAGAGCAACATGAGATATGGGCCTACCATTTCCCAGAAGACTTGATAAAACTCTATAGGAAGTTGATCTTCTCCTGGAGTCTTACCCTTCCCCATTTGGTCTATTGCACCCTTTAGTTCCTCTAGAGAGAGATCTCTGTCCAAATAGATGTTGTCTCGCCCAGTATAGTTTCTCCCCTACTCGATCTTGCATCGCCCGATATGTTGTCGCCTTCTTATGCTCATTCAAGGGCAAAGAAATCAAAGAAGCGCATGGGATATGAGGTAGAAGGAAAAAAAAAAATACCACAGCAGGGCTTTAGTTCATTTGTTAACCCATGTACATTAACTAAGAGACACATAAAATCTTTTTGACTCATCATTGGGTGGAGCTTTTGTTCCTCAACTTCTTGAAGTTGATCAGGCTCATTTGAGAGGATAACATGAAACCTCTAGATAACCTCCTCTTTTCTCTTTTTGCTAAACTCTTCTTGGTCGGGTTGTCTAGGTGGGAGTTGTTCATCTCCTTTTCAAGCTGGGTGGTTCTTTTCCTCTTCACTATGGTGAATGGCTGTTCATCCTAAGAGATGGTTTTGAATTCGGCTTGCTCTAATTGAGCTTCAAAGTTTTGGGTGTTGGGTACAAAATCCTCTTCACCTGAGCTATCTTCCATGTTCTCTTCGTTGATTCTCTCTTCTACAATCTGTTTATCTTTCTTTTCTATATCTAGCCACCTCTCTTTGATTTGATTTTGATCCTCTTCCTATGGTGAAGGGATTGGTTCCTCAACCCTTGTCTTATCCACTGTCTCTAGCTCCTTACACTTCTCTTCTTGCTTCTCTTTACCACGGTTGTTGCGGGCAGGGCAGTCTTTAATGAAGTGTCCTCCCAAGCGAAAACAAGAATTCGGGATATTTTTATAGAAAATTTTTTGTATTAGTTCTGCCCTGTCTCCATCTAGCAGTCGAATGGCATTGGGAGGATCTATGGACAAGTCCATCAACACACAGGCTAGCGGGTTTCCTCTAGGGCTTATGAATCTCTCCGTTTGTACTCCTAGAAATTGGCCAAGGCGTAAACAGAGTGCTTCCAATTGTGGAAAGAGCGATAGGGGAAGGTCTGGGAACTCTACCTAGATGGGCGCTTTAGTGGGTGGAGGTAAGTCAGGATTGAAAGAAGGCTCCCATAATTGGACAAGGAGGGGTTGGTTCCTTATTGTCCATGTACCTTTCTGCACTACTTCCATCGCCATTTCTACCTTTTCAAAGATAAAGACGATATAGCCGTTTCTCAGGAAACGAATACTCGTGATGTTTAATCCTTTGCACAACTAGATGTTTCTAATCCACCCCTCTAGGAACATCGCAGGAGGGCATGGGTCGTGGATGTAGCCAACTACCGCACAAGAGCAAAGCCATTTGGTTGTTTCATTTAGCATTCCATTGTGAACCTTCATTGTCAGAAGCTTACCTTTGAAAGAGCTTCCATCTGAGCTAGCGAGCTTTTCTGCCAATCTTGTGCTGGCGGAGTCGTCGTAGATACGATTGGCACGTAGGGAGGGCTATTCCCATGCAATTTGCTTTGTGGCTTGTGGTGCTTTGAAGAGGCTTCTACCTCCGCCTTGAACATCTCCAGCATAGGAGCCTCTCTGCATGTCCTACATGGGCACCCCTGCTTGCATTTGCTGCACTGGATTTTGTCTTGGTGCTCCATTGGTCTGTCGTGCTTGTTTTGGCGCTGAAAAGGCGGCACCTTTAGATTTTTCTATCGTTTTCTTTCTTGAGGACGACGGACGATTGTCAGAGGTAGATTTGAAAGAGCTTAGTATTTCTATGAAAGCTGCACGGTTGACGTTTTGCATGTCGTTGTCCTCCACATGGAATGTGAAGCCCGAAGTCGTACCATCTTTAGTTCTCTTTGGTTCGCTCGAGATCTTGCATGACAAGGTCTATTTTGCTATTGTGTTCATGATTCAGAGTCGGCAACTCTAGTCCACTCGAGTAGAGGGGGATTACTTTGGCAGGGTGAGCTCCCACCCTATCTTTGCTGCCGTCACTAGGGGTGGTCTTGTCGCCGCCATCACTAAGAGACACCCTATCCCTACCGCCATCGCTAAGAGACACCCTATCCCTACCGCCATCGCTAGAGGATGCCATTGCCTATCCCCTCACATGCTTCTCTATTAGATTTGCATTTTGAAATATTTGGTACAATTTTATAAGGAATAAATGGATCTAGATACTCCAATGAGTACTCTTTTAATGGACCTTTTGTAATAGCTTTTGGTATATATTAGCCATTTTAAAGATCATAAACCTTTCTAGGAAGTTGTTTCTATAAAAGTAGTTTTGTGAAGACTTGGAAGAATTATACAAAAGATCATTTTGATAGGCTTTCTGGTCGAGATAATCATGAAAAATGGTGACTTCTTCAAGGTAAGCCTCTACTCACTCAGAATTATTTTAGAAAGTCATATTGGAAGAGAGAACCCCTCCATGATGATGATCACAATTATATGAGGAATATGATTTATGCAATTTATTGAAGACTACTCTTTATTTATTTATTTTTTCAGCTTACTATTGTAATTATAACTATTTAACTAGTTAATATATCATTGACTTTCAAATATACTCTATGGGGATGGAATTAATAGATGGATGATTGTCATTTGCATGTACTATTGAAGAGTATAAGAATATATTTAAGAATTATTTTTTACAATTTGGTTCACTTAAGCATTATGTTTGAAAATGAAATTTATCATCTATATAAGCTAGGCAATAGTTTTGCTAATTAAAGCGTGCACATGCGCCATGCGTGCGCATACAAATATATGTTAGATTGTGAGTAGTGCTTCTTGACTACCACTCTAGATCCCATTGTGCTTGTTGGATCCTCTCTTTCCCTGGATCCACTTTGATTTGGACTTTGACCTAAATCCCAATCCATATTGGCTCAATTTTGACTCTATTGTATAGATTATCAATTTTTGTACTTCTTCCTATATTCCTAAATTTGTCTTTGGGGGCTCATTGAAATTATAAGTGCTCAAGAAGACCTACATAGAGTTGCACTTATAGCTAAAGATTGCAATCCATTGTGCAAAGATTTATGGCTCAAAGTTATAACCTATTTGGTAGATCTTTGTCCCAAGAGCATGAGCTTGATGGAACCAATTACTCTTTATGGCAATTCAAGATTGAGAATATTTTGGTACATTTATTTTTATGGGGATTAGTGGATGGGGATGAACCTCATCCCACAAATGATGCACCTACTACACCAGCCACACCTAATAGAAAATAGGTTGAGCCTACACTTGGAGAACTTGCAATTGCTATAACTAAGAAAAGCAGATGGGATCCCCATGATTCCCAAGCTCTCTCTTAGTCAATAAAAAGATCTTAGACTATAATCCCTCACATCAAGCCTTACAAAAGGTCTTTGTTGCATGGCATGTCTTGCAGACAATGTGTCAGCCTAAGAATGAAGCAAGGATTTATTCATGGATGATTTATTCCTATTAGTTTCGTTAAGAAGCGAAACTTGTTGAAAGTTTGTATGCCTTGATAAAAATAAAGGTTTGAAAAATTCGCCAAGATTTGAAAATTTTATGAGAAAAATTTTAAAGTTTTGCTAGGATTTACAACATTTTCTTTAGAATTCAAAAGAAATATATAAAATTGTAATATGTTCTACAAATATTATGAAACTTTGAAAACTAGCTCAATAAACTTTCTCCAAGATTTTATATTAATATATAAGTATAGATTCGATAAAAACATCCCTGATTTCATTACTCAAGGAGCTTGAAACTTTGAATATGCATGAGGGAGATAGTATGCCAAACATCTGACTAGGATCCATGAACTTAGAAACTTCCTCCTGAATTTAATGAGATTATCTCTGAAAAGACTTGACATCCAAGACATTACAATCATTTCCAGAGTCCTATCTTAGTTCCCACGTCTCTATCTTTGTCTATGAGGGATAATGCCACGCCCTCCTTGAGTAAGAGTAATGAAAATAAAAACTTCATATCTAAATAACCAAGAATAATGAGAATAGTTTTAATCTTAAAAACATCCCCAAAAGTAATTCAACTCTTATATACATCGCTTTTGGCAAAATGGCTCATGTAGATTATAGATCGTGGCCATTCCAAGAATTTTAAGTATGAACACAACTATGTTCTATTGTGCAATGTGGAAGCTATAGTCACTTATATTGCACCAGACACTATGGTCAAGATATGAGCTGACTACATAAAGATGATCAAGTAAAGGGAAGTACTATTGCAGTTTGAGATTTTCTATTTCATGTGCTTTGAAATATAATCATGTCTTTTGATTGGATTTATGCTTGTAACTTGTGATGTCTATTGATTGGCAAAGATTATGAAATACATATAGTTTTGGGAGTGTAAAATCATGCCTACTCGATGTTTGAGACTTTTTCCTTGCAAATTTATGACAAAGATTTGGATATGATAGCTATCTTATGTGCATCTTTGATTGCAGATGCTATTGTTGGCACACAATAATTTTACTTTTTGCTATCACATGTATATCCAATTAATACAAACCATGATGTAGAGCATCTATAGTGAGATCTAGTAGTCTTTTTCTCTGTCTTACAATGCAATGATCATCCTACAAAATAACAATAGATCCTTTTCTACTAAAAGAGGGAATAGAAAGAAAATTTGTCTTTATTCTTGGAACAAGAAGGACAGCTAGAAGACATAAATTACTTCCATCATTGAGGGAAATTTTAGTTTCTCAGCTTTCTTCATACGATATGAAGAATTTTTGGCATATGATACTATTTTGTCAATAGGAGCAAGCTGTAAATCAACAAAGTAATGTTCTTGGATGTGCCATTGTCAAAATAACAAAATATATTTGTAGTATCACTCACACTTAGTGAACCAACCTCAAGCTTGGGAACATAACTACATACAAGAAAAGACCATTCTTTAGCCACACACTTTGCTAAAGCATTATCCTTGATAGCCTTTGAAGCATAAGAAACTAAGACTGACATTCCAACTTTCTTTTTGGTGAGGTGCCAAGTCACAAATTTGAGATTTAGCATAAGATGACATTTGAAATTCGGAAAGGAATGAAGTTTCTTTATTCCAAAAAGAGTCATTTATAAAGGAAACACATCCTGTAGGAAGAGAGAAGTACCACCCTACCACCTCACGCTCTACCTCCAATATCTCAATCCCAATCATAATCTCAATCTCAATCTCAATCTCAATCTCAATCCTAATTGGATATAGAAAACAAATCTCAATGTCAATCTTAAAATTCGTGCACCAAAACCTTGATCCCAACCTTGATCTCAATCTCAATCTCTATCCAGTGGCTTGTCTAGCCAAGCAACTTGAATCATTATCTCAAAAGATCAATTGTGGCATGCTATATTCAGCAATGTGAACTGTAACAATTTATAGCTTTTATACAGACATACTATGGTAATGAATATGCCTATACTAGAGAATCCTCTGAAATGTCTTACGAAGGATACATTTGGGAAAGATGCATAGGAATGTCTTTCTAAAGGATGTTTGAAAAGAATTTGTACTTTATGGCCTTTATTGATGACTTTTCTAAGTTTACATAGGTCTATCCTTTGAAGGAGAAATTATATATTAGATGTACGCACATCTCAAAGTCCACTCACACGTATCAAATACATGCATTTTCATACATTTGTAGGGATCCAAACATTTTTGAAAAGTTTTATGTCAGGGGAGGTGATCAGTTCCCTGCACTCAGTGATTGAGATTGGGCTTTTGTCTATGGTGATAGAAATTGCACTAGTGGAAATTGGTTCTTTTTTGGCAACCCATGCAAGAAATTTCCCATTGTGGCCACCTCACCATGTGAGGCTAAGTACATGGTAGCCTTCACCACTATAGTTGAGTGTGTATGTCTCAAGGGATTGATGGTAGATCTTTGTGGGATTTTGTAGCCTCCTATTCTCACTGACAGTTAGAGTGCAACTATAGCTCAACTATAGTAGCACTAAACCCTATATTTCATGCTCTCATGAAACATAGAGGTATATTATTATTATGCCAAAAAAGATTTCATGTAGGAGAGATCAGCTTGATCTATTGTCCTACACTATAAACTACTAAAAATAAATCTTAATGTTTATCTCCTAATTTTATTGTTAAAATATCAAATAATGTATAGAATTTTATTACAATAATATGGATGAGATGCTTACCTTGATTGCTAAGCTTTTCCATGGAAACAAATTTTAACTTGATTTCCAAACCCAAAGTTTTATTTTTGTGAGCCCTCAATATACCACGTGCCACAATTGTGGACTTTGATCGTGGTGGAAAGAAAAGTACATTGGAAAAGGCAGAACTTGTAAGAGAATATAACTGCTGGGAAATTCTAAAGACTACATCACAGCTAGTATGAGAATATGATTGCTGGGAGATACTAAAATCGTTGGAAATACATGGTCTCATTAAGGAGGACCCTTGAGAACACGGCTTATTTAGAAACAGCTAAACTGGAGCATGATACCCACACTCAAAACCTTTTCGAGGAAACACTGTATGAAGTAGTCATTTTCGATTGTTTCCATGTCCTAACATTATCATTCAAAAGACCCTGCTTAGCTTTAAGGAAAACCATGACTTTCATCCATAGTATATGGTGCTAGACCTTACCAATATTTATTCATCAATTCACTCTGTACACTTATCAATCAAAGTAAGAGTCAAATCAACATGTTGAGACTGCCCCAAGCATTACAGCTCAAATGAACAACATGCAATCACAAGATTACAGTGTGGGTAATTGTACAATTGGCACCATGCTGAAGATACCCAAGTTTGACATCAGGCCAGTATGCTTCACATCATGAGGCTGACACTGGGCTTGCCTCTGCACAGTGAACTGCAAACTGGGTATGCACAGGAATACTTTTTGAAAATCCAGGGGCCATGTCCTTTGGGCTCTGTTAAGATGCTTCTCATGCACCCTGGGCTTGGTGCCCTGCCGTATTATCATGGACATCAAGGCTCCAATTATTCAAGGGAAAAGGGAAATGTACAACCAAATTGAATCAAAATACCTCCATGAAAGCTACGAATATAACCATATCATTGGATTGTTGAACCTCTGTACACAGCATGAAATGCAGTCTACCAAACAAAACTCATACAACTTGACAAAGAAAGTAGCTATGTTTTGAATGCTATTTCTGCATCCTGTCCCAGCATTTCAGGATGCGCTGACATGATCACTGCAAGGTATTCAGGATTCCGCTGTAAAAAGCCACTAAATTCATCCCAACTTATCACACCATTGTGATCCAAATCCAAAGAATTAAAGAGCTTCACAACCTGTAGGCACCCAAAAACTTGGAGTGAACGCCATCTCACTGCATCAATTTAATATATGAGGTTTGCATAAAAGAGCATCCCTGTTACCTCTGAGCGTTTGATGTTTGGAAAAATATTTCTCAAACTCTGTTCTACTTCTGTCCGTGAGAGCAGACCATCATGATCCACATCACATGCATGGAATGCTGCCTCAATCACTCTTGAAAATGATGTTTGTCCAGACAAAAAGGCCATCCCTGCTACAAACTTCTTACCACAAAAAACACAGTCAACCAAGCCCAAGCGATATATAAAAACGTTCTTGTAAATTAAAATTTTCCCAGATAAAAGAACTTTTATCAATGCTTGACAAACCAACCGTACAAATCAACAATCTGCGAGCCACTTATTATTGGAAAAGAAAGAAAACAGAGACTGGTTGTCAGGAACACCAGCCTGTTCCCAAAGAACCCAGTTCACTACCTAACCCTTTACCAGCAGGCTGTGGGCTGCCTCGTTTACTTATGTCATACTTGGCCTGATCTACAGTATGCCATTTCCCAAATAAGCAGGTACATGCACAAGCCCAGTACTCAGCAATAGCAAGCCGTGAAGCGGGTCTTCCATTACTTGAAGCCTACACAACATTTGGGACTATTCTATGGTGATGAGTCTTCACTAGTTTTGCATGCTTTCACAGACAGTGATTGGGCAGGTTGTTACGACACGAGAATGTCTCACAGTGGCATCTGTTGCCGCTTGGATCTTCATGCATTTCATGGTTCAACAAGAAGCAGCCTACGGTTGCTACTTCCCCTTGTGAAGCTGAGTACAAGGCAGCCTCCACAACTCAGTTGAGCGTGTTTGGCTCGCAAGTTGCTTGCAGATCTTGACATTGGCCAGCCATCTTCTACTATCATCTACACTGACAGCCAGAGTGCTTTAGCTGTTGTGCGTAATCTAGTGTTCCATGTATGTACGAAGCACATTGAGGTCCACTATCACTATGTTCGAGAGCAACTGTCAGCTGGAGATATACTAGTGTCCTACGTTCCCACGGAGGAAAACTCAGTAGATCTCTTCACGAAGGCTCTACCATGACCCAAGTTTGAGTCTTTTCATCATGCCTTACACTTGGCACCCCACATGATGTTGATCTCCCTGTACTATCATAGGTTGCTATATCCATCTTGGACGAGCATGTGCAACAATGATCTAATTTCCAAGTATACTTGAGACGTTTCCAGGATAGTGAAGGGGGGTTGGTTAGCACTTATCCTGGTATGTGCCTTGTAGGATCAGTCAACACTTAGGTTGACTTCCTTGGTCAACCCCTATGGTTGACTTCGGGGCCTATATTGGCAACCTCTTGTACTTTCCCATTATCCATTTGCAAGTACTTCGTTTTCCCCCAGTTGTTGTCTGCTCCTTGCATTCCTTTCACACTCCATTGCTCCCCGCAACCAACAACTCAAACCCGCGAGATATCCTAGAGATAGATCTAACATTCACCAATGGAGACCGATTACTCTATTGGACACCACTTACACGATCTTAGCCAAGGTCTTGAGCTTGCGGTTGCGATCCCACGTCGCTGATATCATCCACAACACGCAGACAAGTTTTGTTTGGAAGCAATATACTAAATAACTTCTTCACCTTTTGGACGGTAGCAGTTGATGGGGACTTGGGAGGAGTCTCAGCCTATTGCGATCCCTCCTCTGGTTTTCGAGAAGGCTTATAAAAGGGTGGCATGGTCGTTTTTGGAGGGCACTGGGATGCCATTCAAGCCAATATGCCGGGAAAACATGCCCGAGTTTACTCAACAAATAACCTAAGGAAAAGGCAAGATGCTAGAATGGAAAGACTGGGTAAATAAGGGCACATCAGCCCCGAAGAAGGCATTCATCTCCGACATAGAGGAGAAAAGATGGATAAACAAGGCCCTAAATGTATAAGTAAGAGGCCTAGCAATGGTGACTCTCCAATGGCGGAAGCAAAGGCACTCATTACCAAGATGGGTGTCAACCTCACTTTAAGGCTGCATGGAAAGCGGGGAAGGATGATGCACCCATGAGGCTGATGGTAATTAATTCAGGACTGCCATGGATAGATCTACCTTTATGAGCATGAGGGCCATGCTAAAGGGAACTAGGACATATCTGGATGATGACCTCATGCTCTTGCAGTAGGAGCATTGAAGAGTAGGAATGGTACGTGTCATGGCAGCCAAAGAAGAAGGAAAATGGGCTGCCTATAGAGATAAGAAAGTCATTATCTGAGAGAGGGCAACGAGAGGAGGAGAGACATGGGGACAGGACATGAGGGTGTCAAGGCCATGGGGTAGGGGAGAGCATGTATTGAAGATGGTGGTATGGAACTACAATGGCTCCTTATAGTCCGATCCAGGGCGTTTTTCGGAGACTTACACTGACAGAGAGATGATATTCTACACCGATATGAGAGTCCAGAGAGAGAACTATCCATAGTCACAAGATACACCTGGGAGTCACCCTACAAACAGGAGAGTAGGAGGGATAGTGGGGTACAAGGTTCTAGAGGGATAGTAGGTCTTTTCAAATTATGCCTAAGACTGCTTATCTCTATGATGCGAAAGGATGAGCACGCATGTCATATGTGGGTGCAATTTCAGTCACCTGACACACAACCGCTCTTTGTTGCAGTATGTTACTTTCCCCCAAACACATCATCATACGCGCATGAGGTTTCACTACAGAGGATCATAAACCATATGATACGATTTATGATGATATCATGGAGTTCTCCGGGAAGGGGAGAGGTACTCCTCCTAGGTGACTTCAATGCACGCATAGGGAACAGACAGGTGGAATTGCTGATTCTGAGTCAGATCCCCTCAAAGTGCCATAGAAGCACCCAACAGAGCTTGGGATAGTGAGACATTCGGAGGATGCACCACGTGTGATAGGATATGGGACACACCTATTGGAGATGGGAGTGGTACACGATCTGATAATATACAACGGTCTTCAACCTGCTTCCCACATGGAGGAAGTAGCAGCACTGTGGACTACCTATTGCGCACCCCAGCTTTTGTGACACGGGTACATGACTGTATAGTGCCCCCCCTCTTGGCACCGACCACTCATACTTAATCATTTAGCATCTTGATTGCACTACCAGACCGAGGGCGTGATCCCCCCTTCCCCCACCCAAGTCCGGGTGTACTTCGATCATGCTCTTGATGCAATATACATGAGCCACTTATCTTGTGGGCTAGCAACCCCGATGTAAAGTGATTCATGACAATGAGTGGCGAGAGAGAGATGTGAGGTCTCACCTCATACGAGAGCATGCTTTGGCACATTTAACAAGATCTGAGCCACATCGGATCTCACGACGTCTAATACAACGTAAGAGGCGGGCATTCCTCACACAGGATGGATGAGGTGATTCGATCTTTTCAAGGAGGTAACCCCACCTTTGCATGGGGACTCCTGAGGAGAAGCCACCTATTCCCACCATCACAGACCCAGATGTGTGGCACACCTATGAGACATCCCTCTATGACGTCCCAGTTCATGCACTGTTAGAAATGACCCAACAAAGGGTACACACAGCAGAAGACTTATAGTAATGCCCAGGAGCTCACACAATGTGGTGTGGGGTGTGGAATCACAAACTTCTTTACTTAATGTGCATCAAATAGATATGCAGACTCATCAATAGACAATGAACCAGCCAGAGAAACCACCAAAATAATATATTTCCGTCCAAAGCTATGGACACAATACAAAAGAGAGAGATCCAAAGTCCCACCAATGGTGTGGTCCTCTGATCTTACCACAAGGTGCTTCTCCTATCTGCTCGCTATCTCTAGACTCGAGCCCGCGTGCTCCACCTCGAGCTTCTGTAGACTATTCGTCCAGATCCCTTCCACCTTGCTGTCTTTGCACCAGCCTAGGTGGGCAGCACTCTGAGCCAGGTCTGCAGCTCTACAGCCCACTTGAACCCTCCTAGAGAGAGGCCCACAGGTGCCTGTTCTGCTGCTCCTTCTGCTCCCTGAACTGCTGCTGCAAGTGATGAGTTATGAGGGCACAAAGGCCCTCCTTATATAGGCCCAAGAGCCTGGCCAGCCAACCGAACCAGCAGCCCTAGAAAGGGCCGACTGCTGGTCGGTTCAGCCCCCTGCCCCTAGCCGACCAAAACCGACCCCCTTGGGGTCAACCTACTGACCAGGCCGGGGGGTTTGCCAGCCCAGCCTCTGCTCCCCCGCCTTGCCACATGGCCCTGCGCCACTGTTTGCCTCCATGTGAGGCCTGCTGTTCCAGCCTGCTGTGCTGGCCTGCCATGTGCTTCTAGTAGGCGCCTATGAGCCCTGCATGTATCGCCTCCTGCCAGGTTACTTTCCAGGACCCAAAGCACTGCTGTTCCTGCTGATGTCATTGCGCCTTGTCCAGGGCTCGCTGCAGGTCGAGATCCTGCCTGCAACCCTTGCCATCCGGGTCACCTATTACGTGACTGCATCCTGCCATGAAGGCGCCTTGAGCTGCCTCTGCCAGGCCCTTCACTAGCACCTGGGTACCATGCTTTTGTGCTTAGGTTCACCCCCCCCATGCTCTCCTCATATGGGGGCTTACAGATGGGGAGGTGACCATTCCAACACCCCCTCTCACCGACACATCCAAGCCCAATGCCAACACGTCGATGAAGATGCTCCAGTAACTCCCTAGTTGTAGTCCTCTGGAACTTTTTGATGTCGAAATCTTTTCCTAGCTTTCATCGCTCCACCAGGTCTAGTTCCACTTCCGCACACCATCCTGGTACACAGGTCCATCTTTGGTAGCACCTCCTGGCACCACCTCCTTCAGTCACGTTCCCGCCTTCGAACTCGAGCAACCCAGCCTCTATGATCTTCCAATTGTCCCCCTCATAATGAGTGAACAACCTAGAGTCTTCCAGGCACCATGCTCTGAGGGTCTGTTTCAACCCGTCCTTCCTTTGGCAAGGTCTGCAACCAATGAATATTTCCAGATAACCTGGACCAAACTCTCGCTGAGTTCTCAAGCAAGTACTCTTCTGGCTTCAGTACTCTTTGTCCATTACCTTCTAGCAATCTGCGTTCAAGATTTGAAGAAGCACCAATACTTCCCCTTTTGCCTTCGAAGAAGGCCAATTCCTTCCAATCTCGTATCACCTGAGACAAATGAAGAACAGAGTCTCTCCACAGCATGCTATAAAGGCTCAAATGCAAAATATCAAGTACATACCAAACTGTTGTACTGCCTGTGTGTTTGCCCTGAAAGCAAACCTTGTACCTCATTGAGGCACCCACCAAAAACCTGTGTAATCCTGTACTGTCCCCTTCTGAAGTACAGCATCCATTTGACCATGAGAACCCAGGGCCCTCCATGGAATCCACCCTCGTGTCAGTGTCGACAGCCACACCTGGAAGGTACCAAGCGCTCCATGCTGTCCTTCACCTTCACAAAGACATCTGACTCCTCGTCGACCCACATCTCTATGTCAGACATCCTCACTGTGATTTCGGGATCAACATATCTGACCTCGGTAACACTCGGTGATGTCACCAGGAACAACTCTTTGATTACCACATTTGATTTGGCCTCTCCCTCTGAATCTGATTCGGACTCCTTTTTGTTTTTCTGATCCGCCTTTTTCTTTCTACAGTCCTTTGCAAAATGTCCTGGCGTATCACAGTAGAAGCACTTCTTCTTCTGCTTCCTCTTCGAAGTCTCCTCGTCATTAGAGTCGTCTTTCTTGGACTTGCCACTGTTAGGCTTGCCCTTTCCTTTGCCAGCGTCATCCTTCGGCAGCATCGCCTTGTCGTCTTTGTCCTCGTTGTAGAGCTTCTCCCGAGCTTCCTCCTATAGCAGTAATGGACCCAACTCCTCAAACGTCAGAGGTTTGGTCCTCTGTCCTGCTGTCACAGTCGTAACAAAGCTCTTGAAACTCCGAAGTAGTCTCCTCAGTACCATCAAGGCCAAATGGCATGAGTCTATCTTCTGACCAACTGCTACTAGCTGATCCCTCACCACCTTGACCTTCGTCAAGTGGCTATGTACCGTGTCTCCTTCTTCCATATCAAGATTGTAGAGTTGATGCTGAAGAAGCAAACTCCGGGAGGTGTTATCCGTCTCGTACAGATCCTTCAGAGTGGCCCACGCCTTTTATAGGAGGGCTTGGAGGCCTGAAACTGACTGACCAGGCCAGTCTGCTGCAGCCGACTGAACCGACCTCGTCAGGGCCCCTTTTGGGCCTGAATCTGGGCCGACCAGACCTGGCTGGTCTGGCCTATAAATAGGCCCCCTCTGTGGGCCTTTTGCTGCTGCTGGCTGGTCCTGGTACTGCTCCATGTGCCCCTGTACCATGCACCATCTGTACCAGGCTGGCGCAATCTTCTTGCTGGTGCAGTCCTCCATGCAGCTAGGTAACCTTAGCCCCTTTCCCCCTACACTCTCCTGCCCCCTTGTCCCCTCAAAACGGTGGCTCATAGGTGGGGCAGTGACTTTTCTAACACCCCCTCTCAATGACACAATTGTGGGCCAATCTCAATGCGTTGAATGGGGTGTTCCATCTGCTCCCTGGGAAGTGCCTTCGTGAAGACATCAGAGATGTCGTCGCTGGTTGGGCAGCATATCAACTCTATGACTTCTTCGTCGATGAGTTCTCGAACAAAGTGGTCGTGGATCTCGATGTGCTTCGTCCGTGCGTGGAGCACAGGGTTGTTGGCGATTGCTATGCAACTCTGGTTGTCGCACATAACCACAGTCGCATCTTCTTGGGCCACATTCATGTCCTCCAAGATCCACCTGAGCCACAATCCTTCACATGCCGCTGTACAGGCAGCCCTGTACTCCGTCTCTATAGATGAAAGGGCGACAATAGGTTGAAAGGACTCGGTAGAAGTGAACTCTCCCAATCTGTCGGTGCCGAAGGCTTTGGTTACCTCCCCGCTCTCCTTCTCTACCTGGGCCTTCCAGTCTTTGAATTTCTCAAAAGCCTGGGATTTATTGGCCAGGCAGAATACCCATGTCATGCGACTGAAATCATCCACTGATAAAAGAGAATACCACAAACCTACGAATGAATTTGTCGACATTGGGCCGCAGATGTCAGCGTGAACCAACTCGAGCGGCTTCTTGTCTTGTGATGAGGCCTCCTATGGAAACTTGTCCATGTGTTGCTTGCCTTCCACACACGCCCTACAGACACGATCATTGCCTGCAATCGGTGGAAGTTCATCCACCATCTTTGTCTTCGGCATCTCGAAGAGAGTGCCATAGTTGACGTGACCGAACCGCTAATGCCACAATTTGGATCTACCATGGTCCCCGTGCACCAACAGAGCGTTGAGCCGACATAGCCCATGCTCCTCGACACCTTGAGCCACCACCTGTCCGTTTGCCTTGAATGTGACAATGACTTTGCCGTTGTCGAATAAGACCGACATATTGTGCTTGTCCCTCTGAATGACAGACAAAAGGTTATTGCACAAATTCGGTACATACAGTACACCAAAAATCAGCTCCTCGTTTCCTGTAGTCGTGATGAATGGAATACTACCAACACCCTTCACAGGGCATGATTGGTTATCCCCCACAGTGACCTTGGAATCGGGATGCGTACCTTCCATGGTTTTGAACCACTCCTTGTTGGACATGTGCTTTGAAGCTCCACTATCCACATACCAACTTTCCTCTCCTTCACTAACTGCATAAGCGGATCAATACTCAGTGATGATGAAGAGAGCGCCAGTCGTGACGTTTGCCGATTTAGTCTTTGGCTCCTCCTTGGACTTGGAATCCTTCTTCTTGAGGCACTCTTTAGTAGAATGACCAAGCTTCTCACAGTAGAAGCACTTCATCTGCCTCTTTTTCTCTACATCCTCGGTCTTGCTTTTGTTCTTGGAGTCTTTGAACTTACCCTTGCCGGGCTTGTCCCTTGCCACGAGAGTCTTCTCGTCCGATTGAGTGAACAGTTTTTCCCGAGCCTCTTCTTGCAATAGTAAAGGCCCAAGCTCCTCGAAGGTGAGAGGCTTGATCCTCTGTCCTGCCGTGACCGTAGTCACGAAACTCTTAAAACCTCGAGGTAGCTTGTGTAAAGTCAACAATGCCAGATGACTTGAGTCTACCTTCTGACCAACAACCACGAGCTAGTTCCTTACCCCCTTGACTTTTGTCAAATGGTCATGAACATTGTCTACCTCAGTCATGTCCATATTGTACAGTTGATGTTGGAGCATCAGAATTTGAGATGTGTTGTCTGTTTCATATAGATCCTTCAGGATAGCCCACGCCTCTATAGACATCTCGGCCATCTAGATTTGCAGAAGAATAGAGTCCGTCGTGGTCCCAATGATTAATGCTACAGAGTGGGCATCTCTCTCTTCCCAATTCTCAAGCTCTTCACCATCTACTGGAATGACAATCTTCCCCTTGCTGTCCAGCAAATCTTCCGGCTTTGCCTCCACCCCCGTAGTCAGCTTCCACAACTTCCGAGCCACTAAATGGCTTCAGATTTTCACCTTCCAGATCAGGTAGTTCGACCCGTCTAGTTTCCCTCACTCTTCGAAGTTTGGGATGATGAATGAGAGGAATTTGGAGGAGGAAAGGAATATAAGGGGCTGAAGAGGCAACAGTAGAATATTTGTCCTCCATCCTTGCTGTAATAAAGAACTGTAAACTGTAAACTGGGATAACTTGACCACGCAGCAAACCTGAGTGTCGATTGGAGTCGCCTACTTGCTGAGGTACTCCGATCTAGAGCTGTAAACCTTGCGCTGATACCATATTGGAAATAGAGGATAGAATCACTCACACATCACTCCTGACCTAGCTCATACAACACTCAAAGAGACGGAGAGAGAGATAGCAAAAACTCAAATATATTATTCCACAATCGTGGGCAGACAAAAGCTCAAAGGATGAGCGTGTACAAACAGCCAAGTGAAGCTGTCAGCTGCTGAGCCTATTCCTCTCCCTCTGCGCGCTTGCCTATGCAAGGCTTTCCGTGCAGGTGATGGAGAATAAGGAATGGAGCCCCTTTTATAGGAGGGCCTGGAGCCCTGAAACTGACCGACCAGGCCAGTCTGCTGCAGCCAACTGAACCGACCTGGTCAGGGCCCCTTTTGGGGCTGAATCTAGGCCCACCAGACCTGGCTGGTCTGGCCTATAAATAGGCCTCCTCTATGGGCCTTTTGCTGCTGCTGGCTGGTCCTGGTACTGCTCCATGTGCCCCCGTACCATGCTGGTGCAGTCCTCCATGCAGCTCGGTAACCTTAGCCCCTTTCCCCCTACAGTCTCCTGCCCCCTTGTCCCCTCAAAACGGGGGCTCACAGGTCTAACATCATGATTTCGAGGGTGATGAGTTTATACGAGTTAGTCAAAGGGAGAGTGTGTGCCCCTAGAGGCCTGTCAGATTGGGTTGAGAGAACAAGTGAAGCAGGGATGCACTCTCTCATTGACAATATTTGGGCTCTATATTAAGAGATCACGACTTTCATTGACCACCTAGGATGTGAGGGATCGTTGCTGGCCGACTTGATGACATAGATACTGTTGTACGCAGATGACATAGTCCTTCTATCTTCCTCAGCCAACAGGCTTATAGAGACACCTAGAGGTCCTAGAATTGTTTGCAAAGAGAAAGACCAGACAATCAACCTTGGCAACATTAAGGTTATATTTTCCAACACATCATGGGTAGTACTTCATCAACACAGCTTCACTTATTGAGGGGAGCCAATGGAGATGGTACAGTCATACACCTATCTAGGGGCAATCTTTGCGAGGCCAATCTTCAAGATAATCCTACGGGGCTAGTTTTCACGACGATCGATGCAACCAAGGCATGACTTACATGAGGACAGGAAGCTCTAGCTCGGCTAGAGCGGCAAAGCTTTCAGGCACATTCCCGGGACCCCCCTATGAAGGGATGGCTATTTGACACACTGATGAGACTGACAGCCATGCACACAGCACCCTTCTGGGAGAGTAACCTATCAGTGATTGAGTGGCAGTGTTGAGAGGCTACAAGTGATTATGATATCCAAGATGATTCGGAGTAAGCCCTTAGTCCCCCACTAGATCGTACAGGTAGAGTTTGCCATGACCCACAACTCCAAATTGATGCCATCTTCAAAACGTCACTAATCTTCGCAGGGTCTGGGCCTTACCTAGAGGAAGACTACTGAGGTTAGCACTACAGTCATCTAACAACTAGCTAAGAGTGGGGTTCTCACGGCCTGGTATGCACAAATATCCAGATGGTTCGACAGCTAGGGTAGGGTATTTAGATGGACCGTCTCCACCCCTTGCAGTACAAGATCCCCCTAACCCCTTAGTCCCATGGGATGAGCATCGAAGGATGAAGTGATTATCAGACCCTAGTATCTGGAGGACAGGCGACTCTCACATGCCTTGAGGGTTGCCATCGGACAAATGCGGATCAGATGAGGATTAAGGCAAGGAGATTCACAGGCACACCTCGAGAGCAACGGATCTATAGATTATGCATGTTGGGGGACCTGGATACAGAGGAGCATTTCCTCTGTAGTTGCCCAATTTATTATGAGATCTGAGGACGGTACCACTATCTCTTTCAGGAGAGGCATGGTTTTGGGCCTCTCTTTCGACTGATTCACTCTCACGACAAGGTCTGTGTTGGCCTCTATCTGATAGAGATGCAACGACACAGAGACCTATTGTGTCAGATCAAACAACAGGAGGGGACAGTATCACGGGAGATAGAGACGGATCGAGCTCAGCAATATATCACAGATTTCAGTGCATTTGAAACTGCCCCTGGACATGGTGGAGTAGAGGCAAAGAAAATAGATTATATGAGGGCAGCATGCGTCACCAGAATGAGATGACGACGAGGAGCGATGTAGCCAAAGACGCAGGGACCACAAACGGTGCAGAGATGGACCAAGGCACGTACGATGGAGGTTCATCCCATCACAGCTCTACTCGGAGGGGATAGCTCAAGCATAGGCGTCACTCTCAACATGGCCCACCAGATACAAAGATCACAGAGACCACGCCCCCCACCACAACGAGAGACAACACGACAAATACAGATATGAGATATTTTCGTAGCTCACGGGAGAGCCACCTTGGCACTTATTTATGTGTTTTGACTCTCAGATTGAGTACTACTTTTTGAGTTTTGAGCTTTGATCTTAGCTTACTTAGTACTCAGCAAAGACTCTTAGCAAGCTCTCTGCTTCAGTCCACAATGGCTTATATGAGTTACTATGTGATCGTACTTTGTCTCACAGGCTTGCGAGGCATCCTGAATACGCTAAGACATCTCTCTCTCTCTCTACCGGTTATCGAGTCAAAGGAGCATTTCATCTTCAGGTGCCCAGTGTACTATGAGATCCGAGGCCACTGCTATTGTCTCTTTACAGATAGCTTCAGACTACTCTCCCACTTTCTCTCGCTCAGCAACCCCCCCCCTCTCGTTTATATATATATTAAAGGTCGGAGCTGCAAGCGGGGGTTCTCCAACAGCTCCGACCTACTACAATCCCTTCTTTGCCCGCTGCTGCCTCCCCCATAATGAAGGGAACAGGGGGATGAGGACAGGAGACTAGGCGGGAGACCCTTCGGTCCAAATTTGCATACGCGTGGAGATGGGGAAGGGGAACGGTGACAAGGCGAAAACACAAAAGCAACTCAATCTAGAGGACTTCAACAAACGCAGCAACCAGAGCGGTTTGACAATAGACAGCACCGCGGCCCAAAAGAAAGAAAGTCCATGCCGCTCACCACATCCTCGACCTCTATGGTTACCACCACTATTTCACCACCATCACCCGCCTCATCATCTACGCCACCTCTCTCCTCCCCCTCTCTTGCATCATCATCACAGGTCTCCTCTCCAGTAGCCTCACCACTAGCCCCACCGGCCAAGGCTCCACAGTACTTTCCCCTCGTATCACCTCTACCTCTCAGTCAGCCACCCTTCATCACCTCGTCCGGCCTCGCTACTCCTACATACCACTCCCCCGCCCAGATCATGCTGTCCCCACCCTCAGTACAACCTCAGCAGCCTACCTTCATTCCAACCCCTCTCGAGATCCAGTTCCCACCTGGACCAGGACATCTTAGGCCCCCACCAGATGCTTGGGACTTCCTATTGGCTGAGATACACAGCATCCGGGCCCGTCAGGCAGAGCAGGCCCGATACACCCAAGAGCAGGCCCGCATTATACACGAGCAGGGCACCCTTATCCAGGGACTCAGGCACGACATCACACAGCTTCGAGAGGAGCTCGAGACCCTCAAAGCAGCACCTGGAGGGACCCCAGTCACAGAGATGGAGGCACAGATAGCCATGATACAGTCGGCTATAGCAGAGACGACTAGATGGGTGGACGTGGCGAAACGGGAGCCCGCAAAGGCAACCGTTTCAACCGCCATACACGAGCAGCAGCAGAGGGCTTTGAAGGCCCTCAACATCCGGATATGAGGGATCACGCGAGACAACACCAGCACCACTGCGACGCCCATGGAGGAGGCGATCACCTTTGTGACCACTACCATGGGGGTCCCCGACCATGGCATAGAGGGAGCATGGCGTGTTGGGAGAGATCCCAACCGAGAGCAGCCCCTAGTCATTCACTTCAAAGATTCACATGCTTGACTAGCGACACTCCGACGCCGAGCCGCTCTACGAGAGCATCCCACCCTGTCCATGGACGAGGATTTGACACCACTACAGATTGAGGAGCGATGAGTTCTTCTGCAGCAGCGGGATGTTGCCCGCAAGGAGGAAAAATGAGCCGTGGTCCAAGATGGTAGGTTGTTGACCGACACCCATCGGGCTCCCACCCGTACCCCCTAGGGGGACGGGGCCTATGAGACTCAGGTTTCCGAGACCCTAGATTTTACCATTTGGAACTGTAATGGTACCTTATGGTCAGACCCAGGGAACTTCTCGGAGTCTTATACAAGACGAGACATAGTCTTTTACACGGAGACACACCAGAGCCCAGAGCGTCCACTACCGATAGTTAGTGGCTACACATGGGAGTCAGCCTTCAGGGATGAGACGAGGGATACAAGAGGAGTTCGAGGATCAGGCGGGGTCACAGTATTGTACAAGTCTTCCCTCACTGGAGCCATCTCCATTGAGAGGAAGGACGCACACTCCCGATTCATGTGGATCCGGATCCGATGCACAGACACCCGTGACCTTTTCATAGCAATATGCTACTTCCCACCAGACACATCCCACTTCGCCAAAGTGGCACGAGAGGAGGGTGAGACATCGCCATATGCACCCTTACATCAGGATATCCCAGACATGTCAGCCCGCGGGGAAGTTCTCCTTGTTGGGGACTTCAACGCCAGGGCGAGCATGCGCCAGGCACCACTCCTGGACTTCCGAGACGACTCTATCATGCTACCACACATGGACCTAGACGGAGCAGGTATGACCAGGACCTCATCGGACCGACACGGGCCTGTTACACCATATGGACACGCGCTCCTTGATCTGGGCAGGATGCATGATCTCATCATCTACAACGGGCTTAACCTATGGCCCTCCTCAGGTGGCTTTACTTGCTTCCCATACGGGGGGGGCACTAGTGTAGTAGATTACATCATGGGATCCCCTACCTTCACTTCATGTATCACCAACTTCACTGTAGCACCACTCCCTCCAGGAGCTGATCACACATACCTATTCTTCACTATCGCCACCCCATGCTTAGCCACACCACACACACCACATAGGAAGCACGACACCTACCACGACATACACTTTGATCACAACCTCTCACCAGCCTACTCTGGACGCCTAAACAGACTCCTAACCTACATCGATCACCAGCCTACTCTGGACGCCTCTCACCAGCCTACTCTGGACGCCTAAACAGACTCCTAACCTACATCGATCACATACCACTCATAGAGGACCGTGCTGCCCTGATTAGTCGCACACTCATGAGGCTGCCCTCCAAATCTTTCCCCGCACCACACGGTCCACTAAACCACCACCTCTTGGTTTTGTACCCTGCAACAATTGGTACGATGCGGAGTGCAAGGCTTATCACCGACAGCTCCGACTTGAAACCAAATGTCACCTCCCGAACACACCAAACATGGTACGCAAGTACCGACGTCTCGTACATCGGAAGAAGCAAGCATTTCTTCATCGAAATGAGGAGCTGCTGCACATCTTGTACAGCAACAACTCTAAGGATTTTTTGCGGAGATTCCTTGAGCGTAGGTCTCCATCACCCCTCACCGACACGAGAGTCTGGCACACGTATGCACACCATCTTTATGATGTCCCACACGGTACACCAGCCCACTCCAGATCTCATACACACACGTCGCCCCACCACTTGCTCGTTGTTCACCAGAGGAGGAGTCAAGGATGCAACATTGAAACTGCACAATGGCCGAGCTAAGGATCACAAGGGGCTATGCACTGAGTTTATCGCATATGGGATCAACACATTAGCCCCGATCCTAGCAAAGCTATTCAATGACGCAGTTTGCCTTGGCTTCCCCCGCACCTGGACACTCAACACCATCACCCCCATCCATAAAGCAGGGGATCCTATGGACCCGAGTAACTACAGGACTATCATGATTGGACATGTGATGTCCAAGATCTACGCAGCTGTATTGGATGCGTCGGTCAGCCTGTTCGCAGAGATGAGAGGGCTCAGAACAGAGGGTCAGGCCGGTTTCAAGCGAGACCATGGGACTATGGATCACATACTCACACTCAGGAGTGTCATTGAGGAGGCCAGATCACGGAAGGAGAGGGTATATTGCTGCTTTGTAGATTTCCGCAAAGCCTTTGACACAATATCTCGAGCTCGTCTCATCACACGCCTCCAGACACTGGGATTTGATCAGGAGATCATCTGGGCAGTCATGGCACTGTATGAGAGAGTCTCAGGCCGAGTTCGAACAGGCGCAGGTTGGACAGATGAGATCTTGAGTACCATAGGAGTCAAACAGGGTTGTCCCTTATCACCGACCCTATTTGGCCTCTACATCGATGAGCTTGAGACTTTCATGAGGGCGTTCGGAGGGACCGGTTGCTCACTTGCCGGGATCATCATCAGGATTCTTCTTTATGCAGATGACATGGCACTCTTGTCGTCCACACCCGAGGGGCTCCAGCGACACCTGGATGCACTGCAGGATTTTTGTTTATCCCATGATTTGGAGGTCAACCTTGGCAAGACCAAGGTCATGATCTTTAACACCTCTCGAGCAAACATGCAACGGAAGCAGTTTACTTTTACTTTCGGTGGGTCAATAGTTGAGATTGTATTCTCATACACTTACTTGGGGGTCATCTTCTCCGGCCCGATCTTCACAATGAGACCAACGATGCAAGCCAGACTGAGCAGGGATACGCCTCACTAGCTCGGCTAGAGAGACAATGCTTCCACTCCCACTTCCAGGACCCTCGGACCAAGGCTCTTCTCTTCGACTCCTTGGTCCATCCAGCCGGTATGTATGGCAGCCCTCGTTGGGGACCTGACATGTCAGAGATAGAGTGGACACGGGTGGAGCGCCTGCAGATTCTCATGCTCTCACGGATGATCCGGGGGAAACCATCTGTACCACATCACATCATTCAAGCCGAGTTTGGTGCTTCTCCACTCCAGCTAGATGCAGCCTTTCAGACCATTATATATCTACACCGGGTTAGATCATATGGGGACTGCACATCAGGAAGACAGAGGTTGCCATGGTTGGCTCTCGATTCCTCCATGAGGTTGGCAGCGATGCTAGTATGTACGGACTCACAGATGGTTTGTGAGACTAGGGCTCCACATCGATAGGATACCTCCTTTTCAGTACAATTTAGATGCCCCTCCGGTACTCCCACCCACCATCCCGATCGGGCCACACACCAACCAGGTCATTTGTGAGGATCTCGTGCAGCTACACACCTTTAGGACCTGGTTGGAGCCGAGGGAGCTTCCAGTGAAGCTGAGTTTCTACAGAGATTACTATCTTCGTATTTCGAAGGAGGGATTCATCACACCACCGGGATACTCTGAGCTTCATATGCCTCACTCACTACGGATCTCCATCAGACAGTTTCGGGTATCATCACACCGCCTCCACATAGAGAGGAGCGGCAGAGTAGAGGGGATTCCTAGGGAGCACAGTCGGAGGAGCATTTTATTTTCAGGTGCCCAATGTACTACGAGATCCGAGGTCGCTACCACTGCCTCTTCAGAGACAGCTCCGAGCTCCTTTCCAGATTCCTCGCCTACCCAGATCAGAGATGCCTCGCGGCCTTCATTCACAAGGGGGTCCGACACAAAGAGTACTTACTCAGGCGACGGGGCTTGGCCACATCATCAGACACCTCTCAGAGCAGGATCACAGAGTTCTTCCCATCGAGTGACATTGATCGTCTAGTCTCTAGCCGCAGACGTGACAGAGACCCCGACCCGACGATCGCAGCACGACACACGAGACATCGAGGGGACACACAAATCACTCTGGGGGACCTCCCGTCATTGTTTAAACCCGGGATACGTCCCATGGGAGTCACGGTGGCTCTAGTCTTGCGTCGAGCCTCGTCCAGGAGACCGAGACATACAGCACCCCTTGACGGGCACCAGCGTCCCATCACCGGCTATGCACCAGCTAGGGCGACATGACATACGGAGGATTCCGCTCCGCTCCAGTCCTTTTCTTTTCATTGTTACATCCAGATGTATTTGATTTGATTATGTATGATCAGACTTAGGATTCATCATGGGTGATGATGCTGGTTTCATGGATTGAATGGAAGGTCTTCCGAAGACTCTAATAAAATTTCTTTCTTTCTTTCTTTCTCCCATCAAAACCAGAGATGCTTAGCCGCCTTCATCTAAGAGATAGTTAGGCATCGAGAGCGCCTACTCAGACTATAGAGACAGAGATACAAAACACAAGCAGGCCCATCTCAAAGCATGATCACAGAGTTCTTCCAGCCAAATCGCACAGATCACTGTTCCACGGATAGTCAACGAGCTAGAGATCCAAAGCCAACGACACGACATATTGGTAGAGGGAGGATGCACGGGTCATGCTTGGAGATATCTCTTCCATGTTTAGGTTGCGGGTGCAACCTACGTGACCTACAGGAGTTACCATGGCCCTTGTCAGACCCAAAGCCGCAACCAACAGGCCACGTCAAACCACACACATAGATAGTCACCAGTGCTCTATCTCTGATCTTATACCACCACAACCCCACCAACCATTGGGTCCTTCATGACCTCCCTTCTAGGGACCTCTAGTATTTGCTATGTTTACCGGACTAGGCTTGACATTGGATTTGATTTGACATGATGATGATGGTAATGGTGTAGATGATGTTGATGTTAGGGCTATGTAGTACTGATGCCTCTTTTACGACTATGTAACATTTAGCATCTAGCATGGGTGATGATGCTCAGTTCAGTAGCTCCACCCTTTCAGCTGGTTGTATCGGTTGTCTTATAGTTTCATCGAACCCATCAGTCTTCCGAAGACTTTAATAAACTCTCTCCTGGCATGACCAGGAGACGTGCCAGGACCGCACCTCTGAGTGGCCGATAGCACTTTATTGCCGACTTCATGCCTCCACTGCCTCATCCATCCTGATATCTTGCTGTTGCTGGGGATGATGATGATATTGATGATGATGCTGAGATTGATATATAGTCGACCATCAACATGACTATGTTGTATTTAGGACTTAGTACTGCCATTCTGCATTTTTTGCATTTTGCATTTTGCATGGGTATGGATGCTCGTTTAGTAGCTCCACTACCACAGCTCGTTGTATCAGGATTTTCACAGTCTCATAGACCCATCGGTCTTCCGAAGACTTTAATAAACTTTATTTCTTTCTTTCTCTCTCTCTCTCTCTCTCTCTCTCTCTCTCTCTCTCCCCCCCCCCCCTGCTCAGCCTCTTCTCTCCACTAGCCTCCCCTCTAACCTCTCCGCTAGCCTCTCCGTACAGCCCACCGTACAGTTCTCTGTACCCCCTCCGTACAGCCCGTCGTACAACTCCGTAACCCCTCTATACACCTCGTCGTACACTCCCCTTACAGTCTCGTACATGTCATTGTACAGCACCGTACAATCCCGTACAGGTCGTCCTACAGCACCGTACAACTCTCCGTGCCCTTTTCGTACATCCCGTACCAATCCATCATACTTGCTCGTACCTTCTCACAGCAAAGCCCCTAGGGTTTCTAACCCCGAGTTGGGCTAAACTCCCAACCCGACTCGGGGGTTAGGTTCAGCTAGGGAGTCCTAAGAAATAGCCAATATGGATTGGCCTACCCTCTCCTCCAAATCCCCCTCAACTCCATCAACCTCAACTATCGGGACTCAGTACTCTACAGTAGCAACCATGACACCATCTCCGTATGCACGCAATTACTAGCAAGAAGGGTCCAAACGACCTATCATTGGACAACATGAACAGATTTATTATTTGCAACAAGTAGTCATAGAGAGTTAAGGCTTGAGCTAGCAGAAGTAAAAGCTCGACTTCAAGTTCTAGAGGGACCTGGCAAGCAGGTAGTAATTGCTGAGGTTGTGGACTCATGTAAGAATTCTCCTCCTACTCCTCAACTAGTCTCTACAGTCAAAGATATGGTCCATACTGAAGTACAATCAATCAAGAAAGAAGTGATTGACGAGTTTGACACAAAGGCAAACAAGACTGATATCCAAGAAGAGATCAAGGAACACGAGGCCAGACATGATAATGCATTGAAGATTAGAGTCGGGGGGCTCCCTGAAGGATGGTTCAAAGATTATGACTCTTTCAATGAGACTTTAGCGCATGTCAAAGCAGCCATGCCTAATATTGAATGGAAGGTTGATGATGATGATGATGACGACGGGGCAACTAATATCCGGCATTCCAAAGGACATGCTATTCTTACACTCAAGTCGCGAGATTTACGGATCAAGCTTCTTCGACAATCTTACAAGTTGAAAGAGACTAAGATATGGATAGCTAAGGAACTTACACGAGCTCAATTGAAGAACAAGGCAACGGAATTAGCTAAAGTCAGGGCTGCTAGGAAGGATGGAAAATGGGCAATTTATCGTGAAGGCATAGCACTAATCAAAGAGTTTAAATCAAAACCAAAAGACTCTCAGTCTTAAACTGATGTATGGATGATTACTTCTTCAAGCTATGATGTAGGTATTCTAAATAATTGGGGTTGCTTTTGCACTCCCTTGGATCTGCCATGTGCCCTCCCTAAAGCAGATGTATTAGACGGTTTTTTACTGTCCCATAGACTTGTTGGTCTCCCGTGGACATTAATAGACTTTCTTTCTTTCTTTCTCTCTCTCTCCCCCCCCTTCCTTCCCACTTCTTATTCTCTCTCTCCTACCCCTCTTGCCTTCCTTCTCCCCTCATTCTCTTTCCTTCCCACTCTTCTCTCCCCTTTCTCTAATCAGTCCCCCACCCCTTTTCTACACTGGAATAATTGCATGCAATATAAATAGCATAATGCCTTGATGATAAGTATGCCAAAATTGTGTCCCAAAAACGTCAACATCCCACTGCATTAGGACTGCAATCATAACACCTGAATCTCGGGGCTTGTCTTGCTATCTTATATCTGCAACTTGCTGCACAAAGAACCGTTTTACATATTTCTAAATTTCTAGCTCATAGGTTAGTGATATCTTCATGTTGCTAGTAGTCAACCTTGATGAACTATATATAATAATCC
The DNA here is from genome assembly GCF_047967505.1 of Dipteris shenzhenensis. Taxonomy (NCBI): domain Eukaryota; kingdom Viridiplantae; phylum Streptophyta; class Polypodiopsida; order Gleicheniales; family Dipteridaceae; genus Dipteris; species Dipteris shenzhenensis. The sequence continues at coordinate 7,450,011 of NC_141608.1, forward strand.
AAACATGACCCTCATAGTTTTCCTTAGCCTCAACATGTACACATGCCACTACATGGCAGCATATTTACCACGTGTTGTACGCAGCAAGAGAGCACCCTTCATCCTCTGGGGAGAACAAGGAAGATGACCCATACTTTTTGTTGCAGTGCACAAAACCTAAACACAAGGTTGAGGAAGCATTTAAGGATAATTAGGGAGCAACCTATAAGAAGTGGGATGTAGTAGTCGGAGCTTTTTGGTACAAAAAAACATCCAAGAGAGGCCACAATTACAAACTGCTACATAAGAGTCCACAAACATTTGTATACTCTCATCTAGTAAGAGCTATTAAGTTCCAAATGCAACCTGTGCAACAACGAAAGAAGGGCCCCAACGTTAAGAATGTTTGGCGTAAGCTCCTCCACTAAAGCTTGGCTAAGCTACCATTGGGAGGGACAGTGTTGGTGGTGAACCAGTTCTCCTAGCGACAAACCGGTACATTGCCTCATGCTGGCACTTTCGCAAAGGATGCATGGGGCAGCTAAGGTGCTTGATGCACTACTTCTTGCCGGGGAGGCTCGGACAGCACCTAGGATACATGTGCCAAGGTTTCTTGCACAACGGTGATTCTATCCCAGGCAAAGGGATGCATGGATATCCTCGATCAAAAGATGCATTGTCAAGGGCCTGGCTCTAGACTCCAAGCCTCAGAAGCTCCTACTACATCAGCACAAACTTTGAAGTTCTAAAAACACACCCGCACAAAGGAGGCTAAAGGCAAAGTCTCACCATTGAATCTTCACACAAGACCCTCTCATAGGAAAAGGGTTGCCACTAATGCAGATGATGAGAATGTGGCAGCATTTCTCAGGCAGCCTCTTTCGGGCCAGCCTTCTTCCACGGATGAATTCAAGCAACAATAATTGATATGGCACCCAAATATTGGCAACCAGGATGGACACATGTTTGGACAACACATACACATCAAGTGGGTATAGTGGGATAGTGGTCCGACGAGATCCCTTGGGGCATGGAGTCGGCTACCGTCAAAAACCCAATGAGAGGCTGACCACCCTCACCCACTTGAGAGGAGCCAGTAGCAAGATTTAGGAGATCGAGGAGGTCCTCCCAAAGGCGTGGCGAGAGTGGCTTGGTAGAGTCCCACATGCCAAAGACTCTCCACGCTAGTTTGGTCATTTCGCCAAGACAAGTTCCTCTCAAAGTCTTCTACCTGTAGCAAGACCGCAATGAGCCATACCCGATCTTCATCAGCATGGGCTTGAATGGGTTGCTTTAGATGTCAGCTGGTGTGGAACTGGACCATAGACCCCAAGATGCATTGAATTTCATTTAATCTCTGCAGGAGAAATTGCCTGATTTGCGGCGTGTGAAGGAATTTGCATGCCTGTGCTCATTTTGATTATAGTTTGATCAAGCATTGATCACAAAATAACTATCATAAGTGATGAGATGATCTACTCTTATATCTTGGAATACACACCCGTGTAATACGCTTTTAGTTTCAAAAAAATGTCAAGTTCTTTTATGTTTTTGCATTTCCACATTTGAAAAATCCTCCTGTAGATCAATCCTTTCTACATGCTATAGGAATGTGCAAATTTTGAGAGGAATCTGCAGAAAAAAAGAATTTAATAGATGAATTGCACAACAGCTCCTCCTACAAGGAGCAAAAAAGCCTATCGGCTGCTTGCAGATCATGCACAAAAACTTCTGCTAGGTGTCCTATTCTAAGACAGAAAAAAAGATAGGATCTTGAGAATTCTTCTTAGCTACAGCTCTAAATAATTGCCTTTGGATCTTTGATACCAGGTTGGGAGCAGATGGAAGTAAGAGATAGGGAAAAGGCCATCTAGTATATTAGAGTTTCCAATATCCTTGAGGACATGGCAATGCCATGTGGCTGTGGCAGGTCAGAAGAACTTTATTGATCCAATCTAGAGTTGAGATTAACTGAATGTCAAATTTTAATAGGAACTACTGGTGATTCTAGAAATGACATCAAAAGTACATTGAAATTGAGCATTAATATTTAGCACAAATTCATTCAGCATCCTGACATTTGCAAAAGCTCTCTAAGATGTTTTACAATTCATGGCATGTGACATCCTTTCCCATACTTGAAATTAGCACATGAAGCCTCCCACATATTGTAAGCCAACGATGTAGTGAGACTTGAGGGGTTCCATGCTAGCATAATCGGCTCCACAATCACATAATCATCATTAAACCTTGTTCTCTGCAACAGTTGTCTCTAGATAGATGATGATCCATTTTCTTTCTCTTCCAAGAGTATGTTTAAAAAAGGATTAGGCAGGATTAGGCTAATCCAAATATGGTGTCTCTATCCACTCCATTATTTGGGTCTCACTATACTGCTGCCACTGACCTGCTCTTTAAATCTCAATGCTGAGCCCCAATGTATCTATACGGGTAAGTACAGGTCTTGCCTTTGCACCCCACAAGGGATCCTAGAAGGCTCTGCATGTTACGTCCACACAGGGTAAACCAGACCCCACCTATACAAACACAAACTTTAAACAAAGAAACTTGATTAAAACTCCGGTGTACCTATCAATTTGGTTTGATAAAAGTATAATCCTAAACAGACAAGCTATCCTTAAGTGTTTCAACTTAAGATATCCATGGTAAGAGCCATGATTGGTCGTTCAAAAGTCACATGGATATTCAAAAAGACGTGCTTTGAGTGGATTTTTCAAAAGATGTTGAAAGCAAAATTCCACACCTTTTATCTTGGGATCAATGTCCTGTTATATTTGTGTACGAATGGATATCGTGAATAAAACTTGTGCATGTAAACTTTGCCTAAAGAAAGATCTTGTGAAGCTGGCTTACCTCCCTAAAGTTGATAAATCCTTTGTCTGCCTTGTCAAACAGTTGAAAGACTTCTTGAGTGCACGGAGTAAGTGGAAGATTCAGTGCTGCTAAGAATTGATCCATTCGAAGGTACCCACTGGCGATAAAGAAAACAACCAAAAGTCATACACCTTTCTCTACCTTCCCAAACATAAGAGACTTTCTTTTTAAAATAGAAAAAGGCACAAAGTAAACTACCTATGAGAGACATCCATAGCACTAAATTTTTTAAGATATTCTTGAGCAGTCTTAAAATCAAGATGAAAGAGCTTCTCCATTGTCCCAAATTCTATAAACGAAGAATCTTGTGGCTGTTTTAGCTTGGCTGCTTCCATGGCAAGCCTTGCATCCAAGAATGTATGGTCTGTCCATGGGACCTTCAACACTTCAGCCATAGTTTTCCGAACGCGCTCAGCATAGCTGCGGGGATGTTGTATTTCATGCCTTGTTGGAACAGCAACTGGAAGATATTCCACCTAATATTCATGCAGACAAAAGGATCAAAGTTAAAACTAAGATCATTATCTATTGAGGGCTCTTTGTCTTACAAAAACTGCCAAGGCAGCCTCTGCTCCACCTACATAACACCTATATATGAAATAATTTATTTGCAACAGGACAAAACAAATGTCTAATATGTGCATATAAAAAATGTAGCAAAAGAAAACAAAATTATTTTTCTATCTTTGTTCCTTACAAGATTTCCTATCAGCAGTAAGACTGTTTGACAACAAATATAGAACATTGCATGTAAGTTGTTTAAATCCCTTGTGGGGAGGCTCCACTATCAATTAATGCATGCAACAGACATATAGTGCGTGTTCATGACACCATATCCACCCACCTCCCTGTCTATTGCCATTGCTGTTACCAAAGAAGACATAACAAACAAACGAACCATTTGCCGAGCCTTAATACCTAGACACAAGAGAAGTAATCTCTCGTGTTTTCCCCACCACTTTACCTTCATTTTCTGAAATCAAAAAGGAAGCACAGGACACAACAAGACATCCCCCTTTACATAAAAGGTGCCCATTCTTGTGTCCACTCCACAAAGTACCTCACTGTAACCTAAGTCCTAGAATATGAAGACTATACCCTCATACGACCTTCAAAACGTTTTCAGCAAGAAACATTTTGTCAAAATGTGGTCAAAAAAAATGTACGGACTGCAGGAATGAACGGAAGAGAGAGAGAGATAGCACGCCTCATACACACACACTGAGAAGGAGAGAGGAGAGAGAAAGGCACAAGAGAACTGCAAGTGATCTCTGGAGAAAACCCCGCTACAACTGGGGGAAAACCTCAAAAACAACGGGCTGCTCCAGAGCTCCGAACACACAGCTCAACAACTAGAAGAACGGGAGCATGAGGGAGTGGATGAACTGCTCCACTGACCTGCTCCTCAAGTGATGCTGTCGGCTGGCTCTGCACCTCTGCCAGGCTCCGCTCTTGGTGGACTGAACTGCTCCACAAGATGCTCAAACAAGGAGTGAGGGGGTGCCTATATATAGCCCCTCACCCTCCTCCAGTCGGCTGCAGCATGCAGGCTGACTCACTGCCCCTATGAGGGCCGACTCCAGCACATAGGGATGGGCACACAGCCCTATAAAAGGGCTCCTAGGGCGCCGACCCCCTGCAGGCCGTGGGCCGACCCACCTAAAGAGCTGCCTACTGCCCTATAAAGAGGGCTCCAGGCCCCAGCCCATGGCCAGCAAGGTGGCCGACCCACCCTCTGCTCCACAGCCCATAAGAAGAGCTCTAGGAGGCGCCTAAAGGGCAGCCCCACAGGGCATACCTGCCCACACACCTCCAAACCCTGCTTGGGAGCCACCATAGCCTCCACATGAGATTTGCTGCAATTCGATCTCCAAAGCATGCACCCTGTCCTGGAGCTTGTTTTTCTCACATATCCATTCAACCTTTTCTTTTTCCCATTCCTCCTTTTTGCCCCTTTCTTTCCTCCATTCCTCCTGCATTTTCCCTCCATGCTTTTTCACCTCAGCTAGTGTTTTATCTACATGTGCCTTCTCCGCAAGGAGGGACACATTAGTAGATTCCAAGCTATCGATTTTTTAAATCAATGCAAGGCATATCTTTTGGAGGATGGTGAGGACATTGGATGTAGTGTTTGGAGTGGTCCCTGCTGTGTAAGCTGTCATGGCATTTTCAAGTGCTTGTTTCCCCGAATGTCCTCTACACATGCTCGTGTAGGCATTGTCCAAAGTCAATATATGTCCCTGTTTGTTTGCTGAACTGTAAATGCAGAAATAGAGAGAATCCTCACATATTTTTTACTGTCCTATGTGGTCTTCAAGCAAGCTGGTGGTTCTTCCCTGCCCTTCTTTGTTTTTTTTTTCAGTATCGCATTGTGTGGATTTGCTGTTGAAATCTCTGCTTCTACACTTTTCTTGGTTCAACAGTTGACTTTCTTGATTTTTCTGGTCTCAAGTTGGCTCAAGGTGCAAGGAGCTGGACTTGAGATGCAAGGGGGGCTGATAGCAGCCATGCCTTGGAAATGAGGCCCAGCCAGTCTAGTGGGGGCTTGGAAGCCCGTGTGGCCTGGCGCGGGTCCTTTGTGGCCCGCACTGGGGTATCAACCATGGCGCAGCAGGCGCACTTGGTGGCGGGGGGACCCGACTGGTATCAGTAGCAGCATCCCATACGGGGGCTATGGAGCAGCCCACGAACTTGAGGGCCGCACGGCATCAGCGGCAGCCCACGTGGGGCTAAGGGCAGCGTGACGCAGCAGCAGCAGTCCATGGTGGCCTGAGGGCAAGGACAACGCGACGCAGCAGCAATAGCCCACAGGGGCAGCACACAGCCCACACGGGGGGTGGGGGATCAACAGCCCACGGGGGCAGCGCACAGCCCACGCGGAGGCTAGGTGGAGCAGCGGGTAGGGCGGAGCTGGAGCGGAGCACGGCAGAGGGAGGCTGACAGAGAGAGGGAGGCTAGCGGAGGAGGAGGAGCCGACGGGAGAAAGAAAGAAAGAAGAGAGAGAGAGAGAGAGAGAGAGAGAGAGAGTTTATTAAAGTCTTCGGAAGACCGATGGGTCTATGAGACTGTGAAAACCTGGTACAAACAAGCTGTGGTGGTGGAGCTACTAAACGAGCATCCACACAAATGCAAATGCAAGATATGCAGAATGTCAGTACTAAATCCTAGATACAACATAGTCATGTCATGTCGGTAGTCGACTATCTCATCATCATCATCACCATCAAGACATCATCATCATCACCATCAAAGAGAGAAAGAAAGAAAGAAAGAAATTTTATTAAAGTCTTTGGGAGACCGTCAAGGTCTATGAGACTAAAGATAACTAGTACAATGAGCATAACGGTGGCGGTCTCAAAACGGTCTGGCCAACCGTTTCTTTAAAAAAGTTATGAAGGACGGTGTGTCTAGTCCTGGTGCAAAAAATGTGTATCTTTTTCCAAATGATACAAAAAATGGCACAAAAAAATGGAGCAGAAGGGGGGAGATACAAATATATATATATATGCCTGTGGTGATCGTCAGAGGCCAATCATAGAGGGCCCGTCAAATGGGAGGTCGAAAAACCCTGCGATGGATGATTGGCCTCTGACGTCACACTGCCTAGTCGAGCTCGGTCATCGGGGGCGGCGGGAGGCCCTATGTTGAAGAACGAGAGCGACGGTGACCCCGGTAGGGCGTGCTGAGAGCATAGAAGGGATGTCATGGACCCGGATGTGCGAGTCTGTCCGCTGGCGTAGCTATCGTGGCTCTGGCTCTCGCTCACGTCCGCGTCGTCGGCTAGACTGAGGAGAGGTATCCTGTGACTGGAAGAAATCAGTGATGGGTCGCTGAGTGTCCTCACGCTGTGTAGGCTGCGCATGCTGTCGTGCCCGGAGAGATGCATCTCGGTGGCGGGTCATCTCATGTAAGAAAGTGGCAAATGGGTCTATGAGACGATGAAAAATCCTAATACAAACAAGTTGTGTGGTGGAGCTACTAAACGAGCATCCACTCCAATGCAGAATGCAAATGATAAGTGATGAGTGCTACATAGTCATGTCAGAATGATAAGTGCTGAGTGCTACATAGTCATGTCAAAATAATCCAACACTAACATCCTCATCACCGGAGCATCGAGGGGGATGAGGTATTGAGGGCATAAAGTCATAAATAGAGTGCTGGCAGCTGCCCGCAGACGTGCTCCTATGTCGTCTGAGAGAGAGAGAGAGAGAGATGTTTCAGTTACAGCATGAAAGATTTTCTTTTTTTTGCAGATTTGGCATTTTTCAAACATTTCCGCCGGGGGTACTTGTTGGTTCCCTAACAGGAACCCTAGCAACTCAGCGCTTTATCTCCGGAGAAGCACTTTTTGTGGGAGAAAGCGTTTCCTGAATGGGCGTTTGCGGAACCCCCTTGGGGGCGGGGTCCCCGCCCCAACACCCCAAGCCCCCCCGCCCCTATCCGCGCCCTCCGCATCAGACTCGAGAACAATTTTGCCGCCCGCAATCCCGGCCAGTTCCCTGTATAACCGCTGCGTGTGATCGATATGTTGGGCAATCGGTTCCAAGAGTTGGACCATCTCGGCTCCGCTCTTGGGCAGGGGGCTTTGTTTTTATGTGGACTACCCATCACTACCATCAGGAGGTGGTCTTTTCCAACGTGCAATTCCTTCTTCCCAACCCTTCAAATCAAATCAAAGTGCAATTTCGGGGGTCGGCATCTTTCACGTAAGCACGAAAACCCTGTAACAAAAGGTATTTATCTGGCTGGGACGTCAGTGGCTAGGCAGATGGGGGTATGGAAACGCCTAACGTCTTCGGGAGGCCTTGCAGGCCTATGAGAGAGAGAGAGCACACCTCACCAAAACCACACTGAGAGGGAGATGGAAAACAGAGACGACTGCAAGTGGATCTCAGGGAAAACCCCCAGAACTGCAGGGGAAAACCTATACTGTATAGATGCACAAGAGCGGTACAAGAGGCGCTCAACTGCTACACACACCTGCTCCGAAAACAACAAAGAGGAGGGGCCTCTTAGGCACTCCCCCCCTCAGTCAGTTGGTAGTGCAAGGGGCCAACCCCATGAACTAGGGGTGGACCAGCTGCTGCAGGGGGGCCCCGACTAGCACGTTTGTCCACTCCCCCTCTGGCCCGACTGTCCTGCCTGAAAATTGACCCAAGAGGTGGCCATATGGGCCCCCCGTCTGGACCAATGTAGGCGCACCCAAGGGGCTGCCAACGTGGCATAACCAGGCCCAAACGCACCCTAAACAGGGCCATACTGACCTGCAGCCCCCCTAGGATCCTCCACAGCCAGCGTGACAGAAAGCAGGCCCTAAAGAGCGCCGTACAGATCCGCCTGACGGGGCTGTGGACCCACCACAAGAGCATGGCCCAAGTGTGTATCTATCCCCCCTCCTACTCTGTACTCACAAGGGGCAGGCACACCCACAACAAGGCCCTCTCTGTACTCTATCCTAACCTCACGGGGGCAGGCACACCCACAAGCACTGGCCCTCTCTCACAAAGGTGACATCAGGAGATGTTGACCTCTAACAACACAATGGATTTGGAGGCCCGTGATCAAGCTCAAGGCTCACCTTTTCCCTGTTCATGTCATCGTCAATGTTTGAGGCTGAGAGAAACTCCCTTGTTTACATAGTTAGGGAGGTCTTGATGATATGGCAAGAAATCTTACCAGTCATACAAGCACCCACACAACACCACTCTCTCGTTGACATGAGGATGAAGGGGGCTGGACATCACGTAAATCCTGTAGGGGACTGGATAGTGCTTTATGGGCTTCTCAGCATCCATGGTATTTCTGCAAAGCCTAGCCTACATGAGATTTTATATTCAAGGAATTCATCAGTTGTAGTCTCTGTAGCCAGCTGTTAGTGTAGACTCCATCAACTTAGACAATGAGCCTTCCCCTGGGCTTTCTCCAAACACACCTGAGAATAGCTGATCATTGTATGTTTGAAGCATTCTATGAGTTCTTCTTCTTGATAAAGGTCCTTCACCTGTTTAGTGAGTGGCTGGTACATAAACTTTCAGTCAAAGACTTCGTCCAAACATTGGCAAGTTGAAGAAATCCTATCCAAAATTGCACCAATCATATTTCTAAGTAGTAAAAGAAGGGAGGTTTCCCACCTGACCCCTTTGTCATCTGATATATATCTAAATGTATTGAGAGCTTAAGTCTTGAGGTTTATTCTTTGAAAACCTATAGTTCCATTCATATGCTTGCCTTCTTTTCTAATAAATACTATATCCAAGCTATCAAAAGTTTAGGGAATAGCTCCATATGCAACATTATTTGGTTATGTATGTTTAGTCATCTTATGCAACATTGCTCGCCTTTTCCGTAGAAATAGTTCTATGTATTTTCAAGGCAAGTAAATTAGCTCAAAACTAATAACGATTTCCATCAACCTCCGTTCTAAATCACTTAGCCATCTGGCCAATACTTCAATATGCGTATATACATTTGAAAAGAAGGCCTAATGAAATTCAAAGCAATCTGATCATATTCTTATTCTATTTACCTAGTGTGCATCCTTTCTTTCTTTGAAGCAAAGATCCTCTAAAAATTATAGATTTGCCATGCACAAGTTCCTGACATCACTAGTAAAAAGTTCTTAAAAATAAGAAAACAGAAGAACATGAACTTCAATTAAGGATAGTGTGAAAAGGTACCTCCATGAAATTTATGGTTTGAGTCATTAACTGAAACAGTACTGGGAAGGGACCTGTATCAACCCATGCTGGGTTTACATTTTGATATCGCACCACCATGGGTTGAACAGGAAGACCCGGTGAAAATGCCCCGGTCTTAAATGAAATCAAAGCATTTCCATTTGTAGTAGTCCCTTCTGGAAAGATAGCAATATGAGGCCATCGATTATCCATGGCCCTCCTATTAATGTGTGATGCGGCATCATGTCTTGAATTTGGAGAGATTCGATCCACTGGAATGATCTGTGTGAGATATAATGGCAAACATATAAACACAACTTCTTAATCATAAAAATAAATATTCCAACAAACTATTCATCGCAAGGAAAGAAAAGAGAAACTATTTATCGATACAAGAGCCCAGATGAACAATCTAAACAGCTTTTACCTACCTAGAATAGCAATGAAGTTAACTTTATCGTGACAATTTCAGTCAATTGACCCAAGCTAAAGGAACACAAAGCAAGGACTGTGAACTGTGTGTTTCGTAGTAAGAGCAGTTGAAAATTATTGGCTCTCATGAACATTGCAAAGCCATGGCAATCCACATTGAGAATCTAAGGAGGACCTCATATAAATCCAAATAAAAACAACTTGTAACAATCCAAAGAGCTAATACAAGCACCAATCAAAGAGCACTGTGAACAGCAAATATAAGAATATATAAACACAAACTAAATCAACCTTGTTCTTACTCTCTTATTTTAATCATGGAACAAACTAGCTCATGGTTTTCACTCACCTTGTATGCTAGAAATAACAGAAGGCAATTGAAAAGGATGCACCCCTATGAGATTTTCCCAGTCACGAAATTTTATCATCAAGCAAGGTCACAACTTCAAAAAGATGAGAACGGACCTTGGGATCAAACACACATTGGGTTTGGAGGCCAAGAAGGAGATTGGAATACAGTTTTCTTCAGCTGTCACAATGCGGATGATAGTGAAGGTGGAGGTATGGTTTATAGATGAGGTGTTTCGGATGCCCTAAATGTCTAGAAGATGGACTGACCAGGCGGCCTTCTATCATTCATGGTGACATCACTTCAAGTTGCCTTCCAAGAGATCTTTGATTCCTAGCTTGCTACCTTACCCCCAAGGATGGGGGATATAGCAAACATTCAACAACGGTGATTGATCACTCTCTTTGGCATAGCCAACAAAATCTTAGCCAAGTTCTTGACTCTTGATTCTTCACCTTTGCCCGCTTCTTTGAGTCCTAATTGAGGGACCACGACATGGACATTTGTTTGTCTAGGATTGCGTTGTATCCTCGCTAATATCTTCACTTTATGGGAGGTTACAGATTAAGTGAAGCCATAGGATCAGCTCTTGCCTTCCTTCCACTGTAGTAGAATCTATTATGTCATAGCCTAGCCAAGACCCTAGTCGTCTAGAGGTTCCTGATATAGAATCCATACTCTCTGCTTGACACACCAACCTGCACTTAAATGCAATTCTTCAGTATGTGCTTCCAGATAGATGCACCCTCCAATTGAGAGGCATCACTGATCATCTGATCATTGCTTATAGTCACTATATAGTATGATCAGTCCTTAATCAATAAGCATCCAAAATCAAGCACAAAAACTGCACCTCAAATGGGGCAATCCCTTGTTGCAATTAAGTGTAAAACATTACACTAATGCAAGATCCCCAAATTCTAATGGCCACATTTTCAAAGCATGAGAAGACAATAAACTACAGTAAAAACTATCCAAAAAACTGCACAAAGTCAACCAGCCTGAATGACATGGCAATGCTCTAATGTTTGTACTATTAACTATCCAACACGTAAAATCATAGGACAAAAATAAGCAATCCAGCCTGACTTTTGTCCAACTTTCAAGAAGACAGCATACAATTATGCAACTTGTCTACAATTTTCCCAAATTCTGCATACTCTTCAACCCACATCGTATTTCCACGACCCAAACACTCCAAATTGTCCAAATTGCATAATCTTCAACCCACATCGTAGTTCCACGACCCAAACACTTCAAATTGTCCATACTGGAAAATTTATTTCAGAAAGTGGATTTTCTGCCATAAATTCGCACAAGGGCATTCCGCCTACTCCAGACAAAAATTAGGGCTAGATGATGTGACAAGTTGAGCTTAGCTGATGTTTGATTATAAAAGAACCCTCTAGAGTTCATAAAACTAAGCATTAGCTTCTGAAAATTGAAAATTCCCCTAATATTGCAACTGATCTGCATATTGCTGTACCCCTTTGCCTTCAATTTCTTTGCATAGTTGCCACCATAAGTCTTATTACTAGTAAACTATATCTATTCAAGGTGGTTTTCACGAGTAAAGGTTGAGTCAATACCCTATTCAGGACCAAAATTTCAGCGACTTATTTCAAGTATTTTCATAATTCTTGAGAGGAAACCCTTTCTAAATTTTGTTGCTATACATGCACCATCTCCATGATGATGTGGCATGCTACGGGGCAGTCAATAGAGCGAGCGAGCCCAAAAAAGCGAGCGACAATTAGTTGAAGTGGTTGGAAAATCAAGCAAGCAAAGAAAGAATCTAAGTTTTTTATAAAATAATTGCTTGAAGTACAAAGTATTCAAAAAGGTGGTTATGTGTCATAAAAATTATATTCTGATGTATACAAGTTTTTTAGATGATGCAAAAAGGCATGATATTCATCTAAATCATGCCTTGTCATTTGATTTGATATGTAACATTATGCCATTTATATTTGATAATCAAAAGATGAAGGGATGTTAAAAACTCATCTTTTGGGCCAAAACAATCAAATGTTGACATCTTGCCAAAATATAGGGATGTGAAAATGTCCTCTTTTGGGCCAAAACAGGGAGCGTGTTTGGACTTGTAAATCAAAAGATACAGGGATGTGAAAATGTCCTCTTTTGGGCCAAAACAAGGGAGCGCGTTAATTATATTTGATAATCAAAAGATGAAGGGATGTTAAAAACTCATCTTTTGGGCCAAAACAATCAAATATTGACATCTTGCCAAAATATAGGGATGTGAAAATGTCCTCTTTTGGGCCAAAACAGGGAGCGTGTTTGGACTTGTAAATCAAAAGATACAGGCAAGTACTTTAGACGATTATCATGTCTTTGTGCACCATCTAGTAAAATTTAATGCACCAAAAAATGAATTTGTGGCCAATTTGTTGCATTGGTAAGATTAGTGGGAGGTAAGAATAAATCATTAGGGAATGATATTTTTGTAGTAACAAAGAAACATGGGTTTTGTTCCAAGAGTGAACAGAGTTAAAAAACCTAAGCATTTACATATGCATGGAATCTAGACTAATCCATGCAAGGAGTCCTTGGAAAGATGATCTCAATTACTCTAGTGGAAAGAGAGAACTTGATTGTAGTAGGGTTTGTCTTTGATACAAACAATGACTTGGAAGTTAAACATACAAACTGTCTCATGGATGATGTGAAATTAGTGTTAATGGCTTTAAAGTTATATGCATGTTTAACCTTCTGGCATTGAGGGAACATATGCACTTTTGAATAAGTTATTATTTTTTGCTACTAAAATGGGGGATTACAAATCTTTTATTGTTTTTTATCGCTCGCTTTTTTTGGCTTGCTTGCTTTTTGGTAATCCTCGCATGCTACCTCAGGCGACTTAGGGTTTAGAAGAGCAAGACTAGATCTGGCGATCCAATTCATGAGTTTAGGCTGTAAGAAGAGCAAGACTAAAGTGTGTGGTTATCATGGGCACAGGACAAATCAGGCCAGGGAAATAGAATAAAGCATCCTCCTTAAAACTGAGTTGCCATCAACGCAAGTTACAACAAGATCTTTAGAGGCCGTTGGGAATGTTAAACGTCCAGTATGCATGAGCTAGTCAAGGGCCAAGCCTATTAGGTGCAGCCGTGGTCAGCAAGTACCTAGAAGCAGACTGAATCAGCCCCTTATAGCTAGTGGGACAGCACTAGAGTGTCAGAGCACTAGTGGCATCAACAGCAGCATCCTAACCACTGTGGGCGTATGCTCAACAGCAGGCCGGTTCACATGGCAGGCTTCCAACCCTGTAGTGGGCCAAATCTCCTGCAATAGACTTCACTGTAAAGAGATTTGGGGGCAGCAAAATGCATCATTTGGCTTCATGATACAACATAAAAATTGTTTCCCTCCATTAGATGTAGTGGGCATCTAGAGGTGAATCATAGAAGAAATTGAAAGCAAAAGTGCATCAACTTTTAGCAACCCCAACCTAAACGTGTCACAACATTGTAAAACTAAACACACAGCTTCCTAGTCCTGCAGTTCTAGCTTGTTTCCTTATTTGCATAGAACGTATCCTATTCAAAAACCTTTCAATCCACCACAATGTCACCCTCGTTCACGTTGACAGGTTGATCTCGTAATGTGGCCATCTGTATTAAGAAAGTTTATGTTGGATTAAGATTGTTCACATTGTATTAAAAAAGTTCACATGGATTGGTAACCCTTTCCAAGAAATGACTCCATGGTCTCATTACCCCATGGGAAGCCAGATTATTAGCTGATGGTAACTAATGATGGCAAACTCCGCACTGACAATGACATTTGAGTCTGCTACTGCGGATTTAAGGTAATCCTAGCGACTTGGAGACAATGACACAATGGAACTTGTCAGCATGCTTTATGTAAGTGTTGTAGGATCAATGTCCCTGTGTTCCCAGCAGTGATGGCCAAAAAGGATTAGTGCAACAAAACATAAGTGATAATATGAGGGCTGCATAAACGCCTTTTATAGAAATAAACTTAATGCCATTCCCATGGTTCTTTATGAGGAACAGAATCACCTTCACGGATTACGATGGCAGTGTGAAGGATGCTGCTCTGTTACAAGCACACAATGATAAGGTTTCACATAACTTGCAGCCCAGTAATTTAACATAAATAGTACTTGTATGGATTTCTCTGATTTCATATTTCTGTGATAAGTGGCACACCTATTCGAGCAATAGCAGGAGTTAATATGGCTTAATTTTGGCTGGTTTGCCTTTAGATCCAGTTGAGTCTTCAGAGGAAACTCATAAAGCACTACTTTCATTCCCTTCACTTCACAGAATTTTGGCTTCATTGTCTCTTAGGTCCACATACGTTTTGAACGCACACATAAACCATTGGATGCAAAATGGCGATCTGAAGAGGGCACCTGTAAAGCTTGGAGGAAAACGCCAACGAGAGGCAGCTGTGCATTTTCCTTTGCACTCACGATAATTGGCAAATGAGCATAGAATACAAAGAGCGGTTCCAAAAAAGACATGTGATTGGAAACGATAATAGGAGCCACATCACGAGGTGCACATTTCCCCTTCACGGGTATCCAATAGTATCCAAATATAAACATGACTGCCCGTACGCCAAGCCGTACAGGCCAGAGCATGAACCTCCTCCACTTTGAAAACGGCTTCAACAAAGGGTCTTTCAGGCCAATGAGAGCGACTTTCACGGAGAGGTAGCAAATGATAAGGAGCCCAAGGAGACAGATGAGGCGGACAAGGAAGATGGGCAGCATGAGGGTCATGAATGCTACACGGAGAGGAGTGAGGGAGCGAGGATTGGCAAATGGGTTGACGGGAGGGTCCGGTCCGATGGAGGGGAGTTTAAGCAGGCTACGAACTCCAACATGGTGGGAGCTATAGGACCCATGTGCATGAGATTGAGAAGGTGATTCGGCCATGGCGTTCAGAGCTTGTAAGGTACAGAGAACCTTCTGAGCTTCTGCAAGGGAGGCACCGTGCACCTAGCTAGCTAGCTGTTGCTGAACGAATGCCACTCTTGAGATGTATGCGACTGATGATAGCTGATACGTCCAATCTATCCAAGATATCACCATGGGGATGAGATTGAGAAGGCGATTCGGCCATGGTTTCAGAGAGGCTTCTGCTACCGCTCACCAAGCTAGGTGCTGCTGAGGAATTGAGAAGGTGATTCGGCCATGGTTTCAGAGAAGCAGTCACAGAGTCGATGAGTGTATGAATAATTATTATATAGTAGTTTCGTGTACGTTTCCTGTAGCGAGCCACAAAATCTACCAATGCCCACGTGGACTTCTGCACTTAGATCTGTTTTTTGTACCTTTCAAGTTTCATGATGCTCGAGCACTCACGCCGTTTTTCTATGGCCTGCATACCCCCTCGTGCAATTTTCTCTTTTCTTTTTTGGCATGCACTCATGATGGCTTTTTGTCTATGCTACATACAAGCATTCAAGAATTGTTTTAGCTACACATTTGAAGGCATATTGTATCAACCACTAACACCCAAAAAAAAAAGGAGAGGACATGTGGCAGCTTGGAGGAGAAGAGCCTGCCACGTGTCACAAAGAAGGAGCTCTTGGATGGAGGCTTGGAGGGGGGAAGGATGGAAAGACGAGGCAAGCTTTGGGGAGGAGGTGGAAAGACAAGAGGCACCTTTAGGGGCAAGGAGGAGATAGAAGGTCAATGGAATGGAGGAGATGCAAGGTCACCTTCAGGAGGAAGGAGGAGATGGAAGGTTAATGGAATGAAAGGAGGAGATGGAAGGTCTCAGAGCCATGGGTTAAGACTTAGCCAAAATTTAAGAATGAAACATCCACCTTTAAATGGGGAGTGGTTGAGTCATGCATCTTTGCCTATGCAAAGCACGGGTTCATACTCATTTGTATTATTGTTTGAGAGTGATTTGAGTGGTTTTTGGCTATGCTAGCCATCATTGAATGGATAAGGCCTTCATATTGATTCTACCCTTAGATGGGAAATTATTTGTTTAGAATTATTTTCAACTTGTAGGCTTATTTGTGGCTCAAGGGCTTCAACGTTTCATGCACTCAAGAGGGCAACTATGGATTTCGTCACTTGGGTTGCGCATTTTGAATTAGAATATGTAGATGGAGGTCTAAGGATTATCAACATAGTCAGTGGAGATTTGCTTCGACTACATGTTTGGAGCTTCTAATGCGTGTCCAAGAATTTTTGAATATTGCACCGCCGCTTCTTGTTTGCTCCCCCCTCGGTTCAACAGGGTTTTCGGCATCGCTTCTTATTTCCTCCATCCTCGGTCCGAAGGGTGTTTTGAGGGTGCAATCCTTGCGAGAAGCAACCTAGCATGCCTATGTGCTACGAGATTATTGAATGGTAGTTATTTTGCAAAACTTAAATGCATAGTCAAGGCTCAGCTCTAATTCATAAGGCCCCCAAGCATAAAATTGACACTGGCTTTTTCTTTCTGGGATGGTTGCCCTAAGGGGAGCGACCCTTCTTGCGAATTTAAAACGAGACATCTGAGTAATTGATGAAGTATCAAGTTGATGCGGGACAACCGTCACAATCTTTCCGTCACAATCTTTGGGTCTATGCAAGATCATTTTTAATCCTTAATTCTTCTTTGTCTATCTCCTCGCTATTCTATTGGAGTATATTTTTCCCTCTTGATGGACACATTCCAGGAGGTAGTTTCTCTTTTGCTTCATTGTATCTATCACTCAAAGGTGTATACGTGTCTAATCATTGTCCGAGCCCTAGCTTTGTAGTTGACGTTGCCCTATCTAATTGTACATGGCATCCAAATCACAAGGAGCTTTTATATTGATCATCATCCTGTTTCCAAGCATGTGATCTTTGGATTGCTTTCCATTAACTTTTCATTATACTGAAAAGGAAATCATTGCAACCTACCATTAGGAATTTAAGGATGTCCCATAGTTTTCACTATAATGTCATGCCAATAGGTTTGAGAAGTGGTAAACGATGGTGTGAGAAGAAGGGTAGTAGGAAGATGATGATTGCAACTGCCAAGGATGTGGAGATAAGTTTCTTAATCCTGGAAGATCTTGGCAAAGAACAGGTCGCAGCTTGCTTCTGCTCCTTTATCCAAAGTGAGGATAAAGGAGCTTTGGGTTAAGGGCTTGAGGTAGTGTGAACTCGACACGTCAATGCCTTTACTCGTCTAGCGACAAGGCTCTTCACTCTTTTCAGGTAGGCTTTTGAAGATAAATATCATTCACCTTGTTTCCACTCACACATGCATAAGGGCGCATATGCTCATGGCCGATACCAACAAGCAACGGGAAGCATCCCGAGGGATTTGAATACAAGCAATTATCTCAAGTGAGTGCACACCCAATGCTGCTCTGTTGCTTCCCACTTCTATTCCAATATCCTAAGCAAAGCAACTGCGTAGCCACTACTCATTTAAATTAATTGCATTTCTTCCCAAGGTTCTTACCAAGGGGTTGGTGGCTTGTTATATGTTGCACAACATGTGCATCAATTCTGGGATGGAGACAAAATGGGAGCCTAAGTGCCCACTCTCGCAAGTTTTTGGCTTGACATCTATGCCATTTCATGACCATAGTCCTAGGGGTAAGTGTCATTCATCTCCATGACGTGATGTTTTGTGCTTGCCTTCTTCCTCAGGTATTGGACCCTAAGGCAAGCAGCGAACAACGTGTAAACTATCCAACAACTGTCTATCTACATGAAATTTGTCCAACAACTAGCATCCACCAATACTTATGAGGAAATGGTTTGCAAAGGAGAGCCCCACAATGCCTAGCTTATCTTCGACAAGGCATGAAAATGAAACTTTTGGGTAGCAAAGTTTCAAATTCCAAACAAGGAAAAGAATACCATGCTAGCATTTTCAAGCATTTACCAAGGTAGCCACTTGTAGGAGTGCACTCTAACCTTGTCACCATGTAGGAGGGCATTAATACCCATGTTGCAATAAAAGATAATATCTTCCTAGAAGGCCTTTGCAATCAATAATGATGCATTCCTAGAGGGCCTTTGCAATAGGGATGCTTTGTTGTCTTACCTTTCACTAGCTTTTCAA
The DNA here is from genome assembly GCF_047967505.1 of Dipteris shenzhenensis. Taxonomy (NCBI): domain Eukaryota; kingdom Viridiplantae; phylum Streptophyta; class Polypodiopsida; order Gleicheniales; family Dipteridaceae; genus Dipteris; species Dipteris shenzhenensis. The sequence continues at coordinate 7,468,409 of NC_141608.1, forward strand.
TTGGGAACTACAAGCCATCGTATGTCCTGAGAGAACACAATTTCATCCTCTTTTTCTAATATCATGGCCTTCTATATCCCATGTCCTATCTTTTCTTTTGCAATAAGATAATAATTGCTAAACAAGAAGGAGGCTATGTAAGCCCATATCCTAAGGATTTGTTGTGTTATGTGTGTATAAATGTTGCTATGTATATATATGCTATGAACATCTTTCTATGTGTTGTCCATATATATGTGTGAACGTATGCTTTAATTTGGTTCTTTGTCTGTATTTATATTATGCTCCAAGTGTGCTCCAAGTCCTCGAGCTGGTGAATGGAATTCAACCACATTCAAATGGATGGTATAAAGCCCTCCAACTTTTCATACTTTTTAAGAATCTCTAGCTATCAGGAAAACCAATCTTAAACCACCGAATGGAACATGCCCGCATTCCTTGAGATGAGATTCTTCGCTTATAACCTCACCATTCAATATTACTTGAAACAAAAAGGCTAGACTGGAGTAGTTTTTGCCTCAAGGTAGGGGCTTAACGACCCTGCCCCCCAAATTTCCATCTTTGGAATTCAATGTTTAACTTCCTCATCTTCAGAAATATCTAAATCAAAATGGTCCCCTTCTCCTTTCGCGATTCTCCCCCGTCTCCTCCCACTACTTCAATAGACACTCCCAGAATGGTCTATCTGAAATACAAGAGATGTTTTCATGTGGCAATGATAAATTGAAATTGGTACAATTAAGTGAGATCATGGTGATATATGTAAACGAGGAAATCTCCCATATCATTCCTAGTTTCTCAAAATGTATAAAGAATCAAGGAGATAAGTAATTCAATCCCGGGTGGGCAATTTATTTTGGCCCTTATTATTGCCTTTCTAACAACTATTTTAGCCGTAAGATTGTGTCTCGCATCGTATCGGTGACTGGTTCGTCACCGCATAAATATGCAGCCTAGTTGGCTCGATCGAGAGATTTCAATCCCAGTTAAATGAAAGTGATCCATTTTAGGAATCCGATTCTTGGGGGAGAATCAGGAAAGGGGGGGGTCATTAATCCCCTCCCTTGTGGCAAAAACCTACTCCACACTGGCCTATTTATTCTCGAGTAATACTGAACATTTCTCTTAGGTAAGGGAAGAGCTGAAATCAGCCAACCAAGAAGGGGGGGTGAGCCACAAGGGCCACCCGAAAGGATCTAAAGCCTTTTCTACAATGCTATAAAGTGTGAACCAACTCCCGTAGTATAAAGAGCAAAATAGTAAAACATGATTGAGGAAGACTTCTCGGGACTTGCAAAGCTGACCAACAATGGAGATGACTTGTTTATGCCTATCAAAGAACCTTTTGATGCTAATTCACGGGAAACTATACAAGACATACAAGATAACTAATATATGAAATGAAAGTGAACGATGGAAATGTGTTAGTTTCTTACTCATGTAAATGAACTATTTCTTGGCAACTTAGATGACTTGTTTAGAGTTTTGTTTTGCACCTGATCAGAAGGAATTGTATCTTAACAAATGGCTTTATGGAGCATTTGTTTTAATTCATATTTAGCCACAAGCTTTCATAGGTTCACCTCTCCTACCAAATTCAATTAGTTAATTAGGCTATGTTTGTCTATGGCTTAATTTATCTATACTTTAATTAACCTATGTTTTTCTATGGCTTAATTTATTCATGTATTAATTAACCTATGTCTCTCCATAGCTTAATTTATTTTATGCATAGATTATGTCCAAGGGGGCCTTCCCTAAACGTTCAAGAACCCAAAGCCAAGATTCGAACCCAAAACCTCCTTTGCTAAAATCTGAGCCCTACCACTATATTATTAAGTAATATTGTATGCATCTTTCCTTATAATAGTATTATAAAACCCCCCTCCCCCTTCGAGATGTCCTTTCCTCTTTAATGCCCTTCATAAGTGGTGCCCCCCCCCCCCAATCTCACACATCCCTCTCTCTTAATGCCCCCCCCCCCTATTAATTTAATCAAGCTCTCTCCCTCCCCCCTTTATGCTTAAATATTTTTCCATCATATACCACTCCCCTCTCCCCCCCTTATAATAGTATTATAAATCCCCCCTCCCTCAACTAATTAATTAATATGATTTTTTGAATGTTAGGGACACCTATTATGCTACCTATATCTTTTTTTTATTTCTCTTACATATGTCTATCTACAACTATGCTTGGCCGAGGTGTCCCACATCCTTGGGGGCATTTACTGTCATGGTTCTTAGGTTTCCTCTCCTTTTCCCCATCAAGGATAGAGAAATGAACTTCAATGTTTAATATGGTTTGCAAAGTACCAAAACAGAGCGATCCCAATGAGCTATTGAACATTGATAAAATTTCAACTCAGTCTCCCTCAACATGTACTCGATTGGGACCTTTTGCATCAAATAGTTCTTCTTCCTCACACATCCTAGTAGCTCTTATTATTGCTATGTAATATACCTTGCATGGATGGAGTAAGTTGTGGCCTGTTCCATGGCCCTAGTGAAGGGCGTTCAATAGATAGGCACTATAGTAAAGGGAGGGGCTGCAAAAGCGCCTAGCAAAGCTAGTCGGCTAGAACACAGCCCAAAAATTTCAGCCCACAGCTCCATATATGGGGAACTATGGAGTCAGTTGGGCTTGTTCCAATTGGCCAATAAGGGGTAAACTGGTTGGGTATTTTGGGGCCCTTATAAGCCTATAAAAGGCCCCCCTTGGGGGGCATAATAGCATGCAGCAGTCCCGCAAATCAAGGAGTGGAAGGAGTAGCAATTCACACACCCTCATGCCTACATCTAGGAGGAAAAGGAGTCTAAGAGAGGCTGAATACTGAGCTCACATAGGGGTAGTGCCTTGGCTGTCTTCTAGGGTAGCAAGGAGATGAGGTCTTTGGATAGAGAGTCTACATACACTTGAGGTGGAGCACACGGGCTCTGTGTTCTAGAGATATTCGACAGATAGTAGAAGTACCTTGTGGTAAGATCAAAGGATCACGCTCTGGTGGGACTTTGGATCTACCCCATTTGTATTGTGTCCATAGATTTGGGCAGAAATTTATTCTTTCGGTGGTTTCTATACCTTGTTGGATCATTGTCTATTTATGAGCCTGCATACCTATTTGAAGCACATAAGTAGTTTGTGATTCCACCACACCACACACTATGTGAGCTTCTAGGTTATCTATCAATTTTCTGTTGTGCATACCCTTTGTTGGTTGATATCTAATATGGTATCAGAGCCCAAGTAGGAGGCTCACAAGTGTGGAAGCTTGAAGGCAAAGACATTGTTGAAGGGTGACCCTGATTCAGAGGCCCTAGGTAATCAGAGGACAACCCTGATTCAGAGGCCTTAGGGATTCACTTCCACGACTGGAGGGCTATGCCCTTGCAAGAAGGAGGGTGACTCAGGTTCAATTAGGTGTGTATAGAGTTCTAGTCGACAGATGGTTGAGTTTGCTTTTCGATTTTGCTATGTGGTTTATGTGGGGTTAAAGGCCCCTGTGCCTAGGTAACCCTGGTTATACACATGTCCATATACTCAAACATGTAAAATAAGAGCATACAGAAGATTAGGGTGATCTTGCACCCACCAAACTATTGGCTCCTATTTTTCTCCTTCTCTCCCTGCCCATAGGTTTCCGTTGTGCTCTCTCAACTGGTATCAGATCGTGGGTGTTCTAACTGAGCCTGGGTGTGTGCTTAGAGCTCGAAATCTGTTGCTGTTGCTCTATAGCAAGGAAGGAGAAGCTTCGTTGAGAGACTTTACTTGCATCGTGGTGTGCAGAGTCATTGTAAAAACTTTTGGAAAGTCCTTTGAGTGGTTTTGGAAGGTCCTGGAGTGGTTTTGCAAGCCCATAGGTGGTTTTGGAAGTAAAGAAACATTTTTTAAGTAGGAAAGATGGATTTACCTTCTGGTGGCCATTTTTTCCCTATGTGAATCTCGTGGGTGTTGCTGCTCTTATTTTGGACCAGGGTGGCTCATTTTGTGAGCATTTTGGAGACTTTGAGGGCATTTTGAATTTATTTCGTAAGTCCTTCTCCTGACTCTATTTTTTTGTGAACCGTGAGCTTGAGTCTAGCTACCATTTCCAAAGCTCTTCTAGGCCTCCATCTAGCTTCCGGAAAGCTTGAGAGAAGTAGCAGGAGCAAGAAAAACTCGATGGAAGCAATCATTTTGCATTCTTTGAACTCGTGTAAGCTCTAGATGCCCATGATTCGGATACACTCCACAGACCACCATTTTTCGTTCGATCAGGGACGTGCCAAAATGGTGGCCTGCAAATTTTGGGGTGATTTGGTGTCTAATGCTCTATGTCATTGATCTATGTCTCTGATGTTGCAAAATCCTTTAATTTTTCACAGAGGTGACACGTGGGCTTTTCACTAAGGTCTTACTTGCAAATAAACTACAAGGGTTGACTCCCCCCTTCGCATCCGTCGGTTGGGATTTTGGACTTAATAAGAGAGAGACATTTGCATATTGTCTTGTTGAGCCCAATTATGCAGTGATGCCCATGTTTTGAGGCATCTCAGGTCCTTTTTTCAGTAGCAATCATTGTCGTGGGGCTGTGATTTTTGGGACATCACTCTGGTTGTAGTCTGAGCCATATTTGCGCATTCATGGTTTGCATTGGGTTGCAGTGGGTGCTTTACAAGCCATTTGGAGGCATTATGATCCTTGTTGGATGTGCTGATAGGCCCAGATTGCCTTCTGGGATGCTTTATTGATGGACGTTTAGCACACAGATGCTATTTTAATGCTGAGGGACAGTTTTGACACATTGCAGTTAATGCACTGATAGTGCTACGCTCTCTTGGATGATACATTATTGATGCTTATTCCCATGAACGGTGTATATGCTTGAGGCATTTGGCTCTTATTGGCATTGGGTTTGCCATTTTTTTGTTATTGTAGGTTGGCATTTTCTTTTGGGCCAGATTTGCTCATATGGATGCATAGTATATGCACATGAGTCAGATGCATTTTGATGCTTTGAGATTTGAGTTTTTGGTGATATTACCCTCCATTGTGTGGCAGACGTATTTGGGTACACCTAGTATTTGGTGTGATTCTTTCATGCAAGCACTAGCATTTAGGATTTTGCTTTATTTGCATCATGGCATCCTCTTCCATGTCTAAAAAGGAGTTTTTTTAGCATTAAAAAGTTTGATGGTACAAAATTTTCTTTGTGGAAAGAACATATAAGGGATGTGCTTATTCAAAAGAAGTAGACTAAACCCTTGGAAGGGATTGCAACTAAGCCTGTAGCTATGTCTGAGGATGATTAGAATCAATTGGATGCATTAATAAAAGTCTACTCTTAGAATTCATCTTATAGAGTCAGTTTATTTCACAGTAGTAAATGAGCAGACTATGGAAGATTTGTGGAAGAAATTATGTGCCACTTATGAGAAGAAAGCTGCCTCTAATAAAGTTTACCTCATGAAGAGGTTGTTTGAGTTGCAGATGAAGGAAGGGGTCTCCATTTCTTCTCACTTGAATGAATTCAATATTATTTTCAGCCAGCTTCACGCTTGAAAACTGAATTTTGATGTGGAGACTAAGGCAATATTCCTCTTGTGTTCATTGCCATCCTCATGGGATATCTTCCGTAAAACTATCAGTAACTTTACACCTGGTGGAGTACTGAAGTTTGATGATGTTGTGGATAGCTTATTGGTCGAGGAGATTAGAAGAAGTCTATGTATGGCAACAAGCATGATGCATCCTTAAATGTGCAAAGGGGCAGATCACAGTTCAAGGGGAAGTCCCAAGAAAGAGGGAAATCTCATAGCAAATCTAGGGCACAGAAATTTGAGTGTTACCATTGTGGCAAGAAGGGCCACATGAAAAAGGATTGCTACAAGCTAAAAAGAGAGAAAAATGATAAGAAAAAGAATGCAAATTGGGGTGCAAATAAGAAGGCAAAGAGTCCAAGGGAGGATAAAGGAAGTTGAAGACCAAGGAGATCAATGCAGTCACTAATAATAGAGTGACAATGACATTCTCTTTATGTCTAATTTACTCGCAAATTTTTAGATGATGCATACTCCCAAGATTTGATTTTGGATTCTGGTGCTTCATTCCATGTTACACCCCATAGGGAATGGTTCTCCACTTATGATAGTGGAAAGATACGTTGTGTGCATCTTGGAAATAACTATGCAAGTGACATAGTGGGAGTAGGCAACATAAAGTCTTCTTTTGCAAATGGGTTTGCTTTTGTTTAGAAAAATGCGAGACATGTGCATCAAGATCAGCTCTTATGATTGTTCCTAATCTTAAGTGCATGTGTTGGTCAGTGTTGTTGATTCCACTTCAACGCAGGATCAAGGGGTGGCTAGACGCCGTGTTGAGGATATCGCTATGGATGTTGCATTAAGGTTATCATCCCCCGATTTTGCATTACGTATAATGCATTGTGCCGCATTATAATGCAATAGGTGTTGCATCAAGGTTATTTCTCCCAGACACTACGTTATGATTCTTCCTATGGACGTAGTGTTACATCAATGCCTCCACCTCGCATTACAAGTAATGCTCTAGGTGTTGCATTATGCTAATGCACTATCCCTATATTAAAGCTAATGCAATTTGGATTGACTTTTTATTGCAACATGGGTAGGTGACTGATAGCATTAAATGTGTGTTTAATGCCAGTCGATAGTTGGTGGGATCTGTCAGGGTTAGGTTAGCTAATGCAACATGACACTATGGTATAATGCGACATGGCATCGCGTTAAGAATATGGCAATGTGTTCCATGTAGTTCTTCAATGGAAGTTTTATGATTTTCAAACTGATTTTCAATTTATATGAAGAGTTTTTTGTGTGCAGGGGGTGCTAATCTACCTATTCTACCTACTCAGTGCAAGAAACAATAAGAGAGAACAACTTTTTAAGGAAAAATGGGGTGTTTTGCAAAAAGTCATGGTGTTCTCCTTTCAAACCACTCTTATCTCAGTGTTTTTATTGAGATTTGCTATCATACACACCTTAGCAATCACGCAAACTATCTTTCTACAAACTTTGAACACTAAAAAACACCAAAACGACTTCAAAATCACTCCAAATGACTTCCAATACCTCTCTTCTACTCACCTTTCTATACACAAAAAGCAAAAAACTTTTCTCTATAATACTTAGCATTGGGAAATGGATACATAATGAGAGAAGCAAATGCAATGCCAAAGCACACCTAGAAATCCTTGACAGCGGTGCAAAAAATTTGTAGTCTGGTGGTGACTCATGTGTCATGAATATCTTGCAGGAACATCGATGGAGTACTCCTCCAAGCTACTCTGGGTTTATAGCAATGCATGCAAATGCCATAGACTAGTGTCACTCTAGTGAGTCCTGGCTTGTTGCAATCATGAATCCATAAGAAGAAGAAGAGGGACAAGGGGGAGGGGTTATGAAGAAGGGGGAGGGGAGACAAAAGGAAGAGGATAAGAGAACATTGCATTCATGAAATCTCCACAAAAGGCACTCTGAGGGAACGAGAGACAACTCCACAGAGAAGAAAGAGAGCTTGTATTCCAATGTGTGCAGCCAACAAGTGAAGAACAAAGTCAACCATTTGGCCTTTTATATATGCCACCTTTTGAAGGGAGGTCCAACCCTATTCTCTTTACACAACTCTCTTTTGTCATTCCTTACAATCATCTTGGGCACATTTGCACAATCCTAGCTCTACAAAATTTCCACTCTCCACCAAGTGATATCACCAACCAGTAGTGAAAAAATGGGTTAACACTCACTATAATGTGTTCACATGGAGTAGCATAACCCTTAGATATGCCAAGCAAGAAGAGGGTGCACTAGCTTTGGAATGGTCTACACGAATGCACTAGGAAGGTACCACACAAAATTATCAAACCTTTGTTGGTGCTTTGAAGGCTTGCACTAGCCTTGCGACAATAGAAGCAAGAGAGAAATTCCTTAGGAATTCTAAAAAACCAAGGTGCCTTCACAAAGATAGATCAAACCACTCCCGAGTAGTATACATTGGATAAACTCTAGTGGTATGAAATGTGGTAGCACGGAGAATGCACATTGTGTCTTTGATAGATTGCCTCATTTTAATGTGGTTGCATGGACTAGCATGATCCTGGCATATGCTAGGCAAGAAGAGCATACACTTCAGTAAGCTGCAGCCCAGATACTTCTTCCACCCCTCATCCTTCAAAAACATCAAAAAATGCAAGGTCCCATGGGTTAAGCTCAATGGCATGATTTACAGGCTGTAACTCCCATTCCAGATTCATCTGATTCCTACAGACACCAAGCAAAGTTGTCCATGACACAGCAGTTGGTTGGATTGGCATGTTATTGATCAGACTCTTTACCTGATCCCATTGTCCTGCGCGCCCAAGTCCGTCCATCAAACAATTAAAATGCTCAACCACAGGAGTGATACCATGATGTTGATCCATGGAAGTCAAAAACTGACAACCCTCATCAACCATACCGGTATGGCTACAAGCAGAAAGAATGCTAACAAAGGTAACTTTATCAGGCATCAGTCCTTCCTGCAGCATTATCTCGTAGAGTTCTATCGCCTCCTTGCCCTGACCATGCTGTGCATACATGCGAATCATGGCCGACCATGTGATTACATTATGTTGCAGCCTTTGATCAAAGATCCTGCGTGCATCTTGCAGGCGACCACAATTGCCATACATATTGATGAGAGCATTTCTGACTTCAACATCTAAATCAAATCCAGCGCACACTATACATTCATGAACCCACTCGAGGGATGCCTGACAGGAACATGCAGAGAGGATGCTGACAAAGGTCACCTTGTCTGGTCTGAATCTTTTGTCCCACATCTGATGAAAAAGCTGCAAGGCTCCTTTGCTATGCCCATTCTGAGTATACACTCCAATCATGGCATTCCAGGAGATCACATCCCGCTCTGGCATTCTGCCAAACATCCTAAGAGCGTCAGGCAAGCTACCGCATTTGCCATACATGTTCATGAGCGCATTCCCAACAGAAACGTCTGACTCAAAGCCAATGCTTGCAAGGTAAGCATGCATACGCTTTCCTTTTGGTAAGACTGCCTGACTCGCACATGCAGAGAGAATGCTGACAAAGGTAACCCTGTTTGGCAATACTCCCTCCTGTTGCATTTTGTCAAAAATTGCAAGAGCATCCTTGCCCTGTCCATTTTGAGAATATGCTGTAATCATGCCAGTCCAGCAGACTATGTCACGATCAGGCATTTTTTCAAATATTCTGCGAGCATCATCCGGGCTGCCACATTTTCCATACATATTGACAAGGGCAGTCCCCACAGCGATGTCCAATTCACAACCACTGTTGATTATCTGGGCATGCATTTGTTTGCCTTCAGCAAGGTCTGCCTCACTTTCATACAGAGAGAGAATGTTAACTAAGGCAGTGTGGTTTGGCAGGACTTCATCTTGCTGCATTTGATTAAAATGTCTGAGAGCATGCTTGCGTTTCCCATTCTGGGCATACGTGGCAATAATGGCACTCCTCAAGTCCGCATCCTGCTCAGGTGCTTTGTCAAACAATCTTTCTGCATCCTTAATGCTGCCACATTTGCCATACATGTAGACAAGGGCTGTCATCACTGAGGTGTCTGAATCAAATTTTCTGCTCACTATGCGGGCATGCAACCTTGTCCCCTCAGCTAGATTTGATAGCATAGCACATGCGGAGAGAATGCAAATCAAGGTTTTATCATCTGACATAATTCCTTCCACGTTCATCTGTTCAAAAAGAGTGAAAGCCTCCTTCCCTTGCCCGTGGTGAGCATACGCTCTGATCATAAAATTCCAAGAGTACAAATCTCGCTGATGAAGTTTGCCAAAACAATTGCGTGCATCTTTCAAAGCTCCACATTTGCTATACATTTGTACAAGGAGATTTCCCAAAAACATGTTCTTCTCGAGACCACTTTTTTTTATATGATCATGGATGCAAGTGCCAAGAGACAAGGCCTTCGTATCACCACACCAGCGTAAAAGAGAAGCAAGTGTAGGAGAATCAATTTGAATGCAAGGTTGACATAAGACTTGTTCGACTAAGCTTTTGTTCCAAAACTTTTCCTGTTCTAAAGCCATCTTCCTCAAGGCCATGCATTGCCTTTTCGCGACACTCTTTAAAATGACTTCACCTCCATATTCCTTGAATGCTGCTGATGGGGCACGCATCAGAACAACTTCCACTATCTTCCTAATTGGCTGTGACCATCCATTTTACCCCTCCGATTATTGGTCATCCAAACGAAGTTCTTAAAAGAAAACTAGGACCTGTCAATTGACTCAATTGCAAAACGCAGCAAATTGTCAAAACAAGCAGGTGTGAATCCTTCAGTAACCCCATCCTTGTGAAAGGAGGTGCCACACTCAAAGCTTTATTGACAATTGAAACGGCCATGAATCTAGATAAGCTAGTAGAGGTACACATGGAAATGCAAGCATAAGTTTATAAACTGTTTGGTTGGTCATGCGGTCAAGGACATTAGAATGATGAGAAAAGTCCAGTCACGATGTTACCTTGAGGAAAGTTGTTGAGCATCAAGTTTAACCTCATTATGATGCAGTGCGAAGGGGGAAACTGAGTAGAGTACACAGCTCATACAAACCCTAATAAGATTATGTCTTGGACTTTTTTTTGGGTTGATTAATGTAAGACGTGGTGAACCTATCAGACAAGCCGCAGGCAACTAAAAAACCCACCTTCCTTTTTGTCCTAATTAACGCCATTTGCCACCAGTTTTGCCTGAAGGCTTCACCTATCACAACAACGACGCTCGAGAGTATTGACTACCGCCATACTCCTATTCTCTGTATCTCCGTATCCAGACTAATAATACCACCCTAAATACACAAAGTAATGTTACTAATATCCTGATCTTCAGACGCTCCAAGAACCCCCTAAACGATACGACGGGGCCTTTGATTTCATTTAAACAAAAGCTGTGCAAGGCAGCTTATATTATTTATGCTCAGATAGGGCCGAGGCGATGCCCGGATCAAAACAATACATGAAACGATTTAACAAAGATGGATGACGCAACGGAGATATATCCTCAGAGCACCCGATGTCCACCGTTGGTCTTACCACCGCAACAAAGATGTAGAAGTATAGCAGAACCTCAAACGATGATGCTCAATGCCCAAACATCCTCTCATTGCTCCTTGCATGACAATGGGCAATTTGTCCTGCCTTGAGAAGAAGTGCTCTGTTACTATCGAAAGTGATCACAAACCGCCCAAATATCGAAAATATTTGCACTATCTCCTCATAAGTTACCAAAGCTTCCAATAGCTCTTGCTTACCTAACCAATTCTTGCAAGAGCTATTGGAAGCTTCAGTAACTTACTAGGAGATAGTGCTACTAGGTTGCGGTAGGCGGCCTTTCCGTCATTTCCCCAACTCCAAATTGAACCGGAATCCTCACCTCCAATTGGAGTTCGAGTGAGCTTTGTCCAACAATTACTCAAACCCGATGGCAAGAAACAAAACATGCAATTATCTCCTTCCTTATATAATAGATTTGCGGGAAGAATGAATACAAAAGTATGCTTTTGGGTCAATTTTGGAAGTAGTGTTTTAGTCCTTTAAATCAATCTAAAATCAAGGGCCTAAAATTGTCCACGTGGCTTAAGGAGAGCTCACAAAGGTTTGCTTTTCTAAAAAACACGTTTCAAACCCTTGTCAAGATCAATGCCTATAATCACGACACATGGCTTAACGAGGGCTTAGAAAAAGAAAACTTCCTTCTAGGCTGCCTACCGTAAATAATCATTCATGTCTTTTCTCATGATTCCTTTAGCACCTCTACACACACCTTGACATCCAATATAAACATGTTGAACTTGAAACTATGTTCATGATGTTTTGTACAGCTGCAACATTAATCAACCCATTGGTAACTATTTGAGTATCGCTCGTATTATATCAATTCGCTCGAAGAAGTTTGCCATGACACCATCATCAAATGTGTTTTACCTCACATCAACCCTCTTTACATCACCTCTTTTGAGAAGTTTCCTATGACAACATGACCAAATGTGTTATGCCTTATATCAACTCTCTTTACATGGAATTGGAATTCAGATGGCCATATTACATTTAAGGGAAGATACGAATATCAACAGCAATTTTAAATAAATGTTATTTTAATCTTTTCTCATGAGTAGCTTAGAAGCATAAAACCATGACTTTTGCAAAGATTGTGACCCTTGGCAATATTATTTCTCATAAGTAGCTTAGAAGCACAAGACCATGACTTATGTGAAGATTAAAATCCTTGGCAATATCTTATTGCCAGCTTCTTAAGATCACTCGCCTCTAACAAGCCTTAGTAGTTGCATCTTAAGCCATGCCTGAGGGTGCACTACTAGGAAAACTTGCACATGACATGCAATATACGAACCCTGCTTACGTATGCGTCCTACATTCCTTTTCCTTTTATAAAAAAGTGAATTTATGATTTTGTGAACTTAAAAACTAAAGCTTTTGCATGTATATTTTTGTGAATTTTTTGGATTAGAAAGAAAGAAGGCCATAAGGCAGTATAACACCCTGCTAAGTGGAGAAACCGAAATCAAGGAAGGCACCAAAGCATCGCAATACGTTGAAAAAAGGGGGGATGCAATAGGTATTAATCAGAAGAGAGAGAGAGAGAGAGAGAGAGAGAGAGAGAGAGAAGAAGCATAGTCGGAGCAGGACTTGATTGAGCAGGGAGCCAAAGCAAGGGGGTGGTAGCTATGAGGAAGAAGCAACAACTAGAGTTTGTAAAAATTTTGATCAAGAGTTCGACACACCTAAGTAAAAAATGCAACAACTAGAGTTTGCAAAAATTTTGATCAAAATTCAAAATTTTTAATAATATTGAGTTTGACAAACATAATATTGAAAAAAGATGTCGAATCCTCAGGCAGTCCAGGTTTCGAGGTTGGGGTCCACTTACCTGCCACCATCCAAACAAACTACGTGTTAGAACATCATAGTTCTATTTGGGTAGACAGGTAATGCATGTTTTCCCCGACTTGTTATTGCTTTACCTAAGAATATAAACAATCATATGGATTCTTACTAATTTAAAAAAAATTAAGCCACAAGTGAAGTTTAAGTCACTCCATTGGAATCCTAGAATGTTCTTCTCAAACTTAACCCTCTTGGAAGGAAACAATTGATCTTACACTATTGTAAACAAGACCAAGAAAAGTGCTTACACTTTATTTTTTATATATTCAATGCAAGTCCCGCATGCATGGGTCCTAGTATCTTCTCCACTCTCTAAGTTTTCGTTAAGTATGGAGAGTCCACACTTGAGGTGGCACCGAATAAATAAGGTGGGGGGAAAGAGTTCTCCACGAGATGCTTGGTTGGTGTAAGTGCCTCACACAACAAAGCCGGCTCTGAAAATAAAACAAAACAAAATGCAAGTCATGTTGAAATTAGGATGAATCCAATTTTGTCTTGCATATCAAATCTACTCATCCAATCTAAATTGAAGGATGCAAATAGTGTCTGGAAAGAAAAGAGTTTAAGATTATGTAGTGAGCTACAACAAAACCCTCTTTGACTTGCTAACTTAAATCTATAAGAAAGGTTAGAAACCAAATGGCATATTGTGTGTTTGCAAAAAGGTAAAAGACTTAGAAGTGAGAGTCCAACTTATTTATGAGGCTTATAACATTGAGTTGAATCTTATAGCTCAACCTCGTATTCCTTCAAATTATAAGTTTTTATGTGAATTCTAGGATTTTATGCTCTTCAATTTATTTCCTTAGTTCCCATTTTATGGGACGTTACACCAATCATTTGTCTATTCTTGTTATAATTATTTCATTATACTTTAACATATTGTTAGTTATTATTTGTTTATCATTTTTCCAAATCCCTCCCCATCATGGATATTAAAGGAATGGTAATTGGAGGGAATCAACTCTCCCTAGAAAATGGAAAAAGCGGTGAGCCCTTTTTGAATTTGTCAAAGATGTTCAGAGGCTCTTTTAAAACAAAATGTTGACCTTAAATAGGGGTCGATAAGTGTAGCTAATGCCAAAAACAACTATGTCTTCTTGATTCTATAGATTGAACTAGGGAACTAAAAACACCCACAAATGATACTTGAAGAGCTATCGTCACCTGAATTAGGGTGGAGAGAGACCCCATCAGCAGGAGGAATCAATTTGATCAGTCGTGCATGAGTCAATTCAAAGGTGATGGATCGGTCGAGCACTTTGTTCTCTCATCTTTACAAAATTTAAAGCATAGAGGCTTGGTAACTCAGGATAAATTTCTTTATCATAAAAGAAACCCTAATACATCTAGTGGATCACACGTAGATGAGGAACAAAGAGTCTCACATAAGAAATTGCGAACAAGGAAAAAGGTCAGTGATTATCCCCTTGAGAGCTAGCAATAATTTGGGACCTCTCTAGAGTTGAACTCAACTTTTGAAATTAGAGACACTAGAGCATTAGAAGAGTGAAATGTTGTTGGAAAGAGCTATGGATGCAATTATTTCCATGACTTGCTTGTGGATGGAAGCGATGTAATTAGCAATATTGACGTCAAAAGAGGTATAGGCATGACCATGTTGATAGATCCAGCAAATAGATCTTCACCTTGGTGCTTTCATCTGGGGAAGAGATACAAGCAGAACTACATTGTTGATAGATCAAGAAAATAATCTTCACCTTGGTGCTTTCATATGAGGAAGATTAAGTCATTGACGAGGAAGTGGGAGTAGAAGGCCTAACTATGACTACAAGGTAGCTATTTGGAATTTGAGGGTGTTTTGTAGCTACACCAGATGCATCCAGAGACCATATTTTAACAAGAGTTGAAGATCAGTAATGTGGACTATGCGTGGACCATATACAAAGTCCACCTATGCTTGAATGTGAAAGAATGCACCATGATTCCAATTTAGAACAAGATGGCAAACCATTGTAGCCCTCCTTCTAACAAGGTAACACAATCTCTAAGGCCCCATTTAGAGAAAATTTACATTAACTTAAGAACTTGTAAAAGGGAAAAGAAGGGTGTATTTTGAAGGAGACGAAAAGAGAGGGTGTAAATTTGAAGGAGAGGGAAAGAGAAGAAAGCAGGTGGAAGTGAATAAATATGAGAAAACGTGAACGAGTAGAAAGAGAGGAGAGGAGAAAGGTGAAAGGGGATGGACCATTAAGTATGAGTTGAGCCCCTAATTTAAATAAAGGTGATGTCATACAAGCTAAGAGACAAAGGCATTTTATACCTCTCATATAAGGCCAAAAAATTAACCCTCAACATCATTATATCAACTAAATTGCCACTAACCCAGGTATAAACCAAGATTATCTTACAATGAAAAAGTTAGCATGACTTTTTGAACTGAAAAATGAACATTGGCTTCGATTAGCTAGAATTAGTGCATTCCCATAGACCCTTTTTACAAGGCCGAAAAATTGGGTATTTTTCTTTCATACTTTTTTGCATGAAAAGCTAAGTATTTATAATTTGGATTTAAAATCTTTGGAGAGAGAGAGATTAACGTCTGCAGAAGACCTCATGGGTCTATGAGAAAGTATAAACAACCAAAAAGTGCCTTACTACATTTGGATAGCCAGAGAGTCAAGGGAGTGCACAAAACCATCTCCTCCTGAGTTATTATAGGGCATAAGTACCTTCTAATACTACTATAAGGTGGCCTTTATAACATTAGTTTAAGACTGAGAGTCTTTGGGTTTGGATTTAAAGTCTCTAATCAATGCTTGTCCATCTCAATAAATTACACTTTTTCTTGCTTTGTGTGCTTCCTTGACTTCGAAAGAGAGGGAAAGAGAAGAAAGCAAGTTGAAGTGAATAAATATGAGAAAAGGTAAATGAGTGAAAAGAGAGGAGAGAGGCAAACAAGGGGATGGACCTTTAAGTATGAGTCGAGCCCTTAATTTAAATAAAGCTGGTGTCATACAAGCTAAAAGACAAAAGCATGTCATACCTCTCATATAAGGTTAAAAAGTTAATTCTAAACATCATTAGTATCAACTAAACTACCACTAACCTAAGTTTAAAGCAAGATTATCTTAGACTAAAAAAGTCAGCATGACTTTTTCAACTAAGCATGACTTTGATTTAAGGCTTGAGCAAAGTATCATGCCCATCAGCCATTTACATGATTGGGCACACATATTTTCCCCCTTTTCACCACGTCTCATACATGAGTATTAAAAAAGAATACGCATCGACGTGCTCCTATCACATGTGCATTTGTCTAATGGGTATGATACTTTGCAAATGCCTTAAACTTTTTTACTCTTAGGCCCATTCAAATTATCATGCCTGTCAGACACCATGTGCATTTGTTGCTAGAAACACTAATCATCTCTTCTTTGATAGAGCAACCTTAATTACTGATCATCGCCTTAATAGCATCTTTATTTGCTTTGATGCTAGCATCACTAATCATCACTTCTTTGATAGAACGAACTTAATTAGTGATCATCTCCTTAATCCACGAAGACCAGTTAGGATGCAAGTGGAGATATGCTACATTTGTGTAGTACTTCAACCACAATTTCTTGTTTCCCACTGCTCTCCATGTCATGTACCTTCCTTCCCAAGAGCTGCAAGTTGGAGCTTGAGCTCCCATATTTCCTGCTACGGGTAATAGATCTGCTTCTTGGGGTCTAAAACGATCCTCTACTTTTGAATCTTTGCATAGGAGAAAGGCAATGGGAGGGCTACAATGGTCGAGTAAGAGACCTTGCTAACTAGAGGTGAGGCAAAGGTCTTGACCTTGGGAACTTCCATGGTGGCCTCTATGGATTGGACCCCCTTGAGAGAGAGAGAGAGAGAGAGAGAGAGAGAGAGAGAGAGAGAGAGAGAGAGAGAGAGAGAGAGAGAGGACCAACTATACACTAAGTTGGATTCCAAAGAACCTGAAATATATACATCATCTCTTGGGGTTAGGCTTAGGATTTGCACCACGAAGCCTATCTCAACAGTGGGATTTACACCATGATGTACACCTCATCTTAAATTGAAGTAGATAAGCAAAGGGTGGCTTACAAAATGCAATTTTGAAAGTTGTATGATGGCAATAGAAATGAAGATCAGAATGATACACAACATTGCAGAGTTGGTTCAAATGAAAACCAAGCTAGCATCAGAAGTAGCTGAATTTGTCAAGGGAGATGGATTGTTGATGTGTCGAAATAAGAACAAATCAATCTCGCCACTATTGAGAATTTTCTCTCTGATGAAGTGATAATGCACTTCAATATGCTTTGTACAGCCATGGAACACTAGATTCTTTGCCAACTGAATACTACTACTGCTATCAAAATAAAGTGTCGTGGCATCACCTGATAAAATCTCATTGGCTACTCTTAGTTTACCACATGATAGGGCAACTTAGCCAAGACAAAAGGAGAAAGCACTCATACATATTCGGTCATCCATAATACTAGCCCAACCTACAACACTGATGCAATAGTCGTGCCAAGACTAAAGGAGAAACCACTGGTTCACATTAGGTCATCCGCCCAATCTACAACATTGATGCATTAGTCTTGCCAAGGGTGTTGTTTAGCAACTATTATGAATGTTGAGAGATTTCAAGGTTTTCCTTGGCTTCTCCTTTATTCAACGCAGCTAAGCTCTTTTCTCCTAAACATTACCCTAGTGAGAGAATCATAGGACCTCTATTTCAAAGCAATTTGTAGACCATCTATGAGATAGATTTGCAATCAAACATGAGGTGATATGTGTGAAGGAGAGTTGCATTGATTTGTGTTAATGCTACTAGAATCGCATCCAACCAAATGGTTGAGTATGCACAGATAGTGTGAAAATGAGATGAGTGAAGGTAGATGTTTCCCGAGCTTTATATTCACAGGCAAAATGTGATAGCAAGCCCTCTCATGCGCAAAAGAGAATTTTCCAAGTAAAAGAAGATAAAGAGTTACAAGAGATCATACACTTTCATTGACAATCCAAGATACATTGATGTCCTTAGTACTTTGAAATACGGACAATGCAAGATAAGAGACCCTAAAGATTATATGAAGGTTGATATTGTGTTCTATAATCCAAAGATGATACTTTTTATAATAGATGGCATACAAGACCATGGTCAAAATGCAATATCCTTGACTTTTTATTTCAAATGTCCACACTTTTGGTAATAAATGGTTCTTAGCACCATTGCTCAATTCTCTAAGATGTAAGGACTAATCTCTTTTGTTATTTAATATTATTATTTAAATTGCATTCTATTGCTCTGCATCTCAATTTTATTTAAAATTTGTTGAATACATTGTAAGAATAGCCTAATAGTTGATTTTCTAAAGGGTGTTAAAATTTTACTCTTTTATTTTATAAAAGAATAAAATTGAAAACAAGGTAATTGAAAACAAGGTGAATGATAATAAATCAAAGGCCTACCCAAAATCTAAAATATCAAAAAAGAAGACGAATTGAAAGTGAGAGAGAGAGAGAGAGAGAGAGAGAGAGAGAGAGAGAGAGGGGGGGGGGGGAGGGAGGGAGGGAAGGAGGGAGAGAGCTAAAAATATGGAGGATTTATAGAAAAGAAAATAGTAATTAAATAACTCATCATTTTTTGAAAATTGAAAATGCTGATTTTTCTCTTCTTAAGAATAGTCTTCACTAAGACCTACCTCACGACAGGCCAAAAATATTTTTTAGAAGGATAAGTCCAAATGTCAATTTTAAAAGAAGGGCTAGGCGTACTCTTGTCCTTTACAAAGAAGGTTGATCATTTGACCTACTCTTCACATGAAAGGAAGGCGCGACCTTTTAGAAGGAGTATCGTACTAGGGTAAGCTCCTCGCAGTTCTCGATGAACCAATGGTAGATAGGAACTGAACTATCTCACAACATTCTAGACCTAGGGACCTTATTCAACCCTAGGATGTGATGAGTCGAAATGGACTCTATAGGGGATCGTAGGAAGGGTGACTTTCCTCACACTACCTAAAGTAGAGAGACACTACCTCACAAGAATCCATTAGATTTCACAATTTCGCAATGGCCCTTATATCAAAACAAAGCAGTGTAAATATTCTAAGCCTTTAGGATACAAACCTGTATCATTAGATTTCACAATTTTGCAATGGCCCTTATATCAAAACAAAGCAGTGTAAATATTCTAAGCCTTTAGGATACAAACCTGTAGTGGCCAAAAAAGTGAGATAATTTTGTTCTTGAACACAGACTGCCACTATCATGATGCATCATGGAATGGACACATCATATGACCTTTGCATAAGAGAACTCAAGTCTGACAACAATATCAATTTTACATTTCATCCTCTCCACTCAAAGAAAGAAGCTTCACTTTCACTAAGCCCACCCACCCAAAAATTACCTTGAGGGCTTACAATGGTAATAAAGTCAACACATTGGAGATACACGATTGCAGTACTGCAACCTACAAAATATCATCTTTCTACAACTACACTTGTTCCTTGTAAGATTTTTGTTAGCTCTACCTTCCAGGAATAGCGCTCTACTAACATTTTCACAAAAACATGTCCTCCTAATCAATTTTCAACACTCATCCCATCCTCCCAATTAATTTTGGACACCCATCCCCTCCATTCTCTCTCTCTCTCTCTCTCTCTCTCTCTCTCTCTCTCTCTCTCTCTCTCTCTCTCTCTCTCTCTCCCTCTCTCTCTCTGTCTCTCTCTCTCTCCCCTTCCCCCAACCCCACATCAAATAGCAATCTACTCCATAAAAGTTACAAAAGGCAACGCTGTCAAGCACATCATGTGCTCTCTTGTTATATGCAATTACAACCTAAATTTAAGTTTTGTCGTTCCAACCCGTCATTCAAACCAACGCCGTGTCACCTGAACATAAGGTATCTAGTTCAAACCAATGCCATGTCACCTAAACATAAGGTATCTAGTTCCAACCCATCATCAAAACCAACACTTTGTGTCTCCTATGTAAGAGCGTGGCCACAAGCATGCCCGTTTGGAAGTTTGGATGCACGTCCACATGCATTTTTGAATGGAGGTAGACTCGAAATCAGGCTGGTGACATCATATTGTGGAATCGGAGGCAAACTGCTGAAATGAGAGGCCCCAAAACACCCCCCCTCCATATCTTCATCCTAGGCTTTTTGGTGGTCTCCTTCTCTATGTTCGGGTGTGAATGTTTTGTAGGTATACCTTCTTCAGTTCAACAGTCTACCTCCAATTACACAGTTTGATATCAGCAGTCTAGAGTGCAGAGCCTCTGAACAGGCAACTAGATCCGGGCAGGTAGCTGTATTGAGGTAGACTATATATAAATGAATTTAGTGCTATTTCCTAAAAATTGTTAAATAATATTTTCAAGTTTGACTTAATTAAAGTGAATTTTGAAAATAGATTTATGTAAACTTACAATTTGAGAATTATTAATTATGATATCAAGAAGAGCACTATAATAGTAGAAAATTTTGAAATAAACTACAATATTATTATAAGAGTAACAATACATGAAAATTTATCTTGTATACTTAAAAGTAGTTATTATTGGAATTGTTATATGTCACTAAAGACATGACATTTTTAAAAGCATGAATTAATAATAGTTCATACATGAATTATTTTATGTGTATTGAAAACAAGTAGTAATGCTTTAAAAATGAAAAAAATTGAGTAATATATGCTATGAATTAAGAGTCCTTCAAGAGTATGACTTAACTATAGTCTAAAATAGGAAGTCCTTTACATGTATTGAAAATGGGCTTCTACTTAAATATACTAGATTATGTCTCTATTTTTGAGAAAGTAATTTTTTTTTTGTAGATGTTGGATTTCCACTAAGGTTATTGTAGCCATATGTCGAGTCGGTTGTGTTGAGTTCTGTTATGAATTTCTCTTCGAGTGTGTTTGCTTTGCTTTTAAAGTTTGTGGTGGCTAGGATTTTTGTTTTGAAGTTCGAGTGGAACGGTTTGTACCTATTAACATTATGTTTCATTTTTAATGGAGGATTGGTTTGGTGTTGTGCTATCCATTTTTCAAGCTTACTACTTTGTCCAATATATCGTTTTTCTGTAGCAATACATAGAATAGAATATATCTAATATGGCCCTTTTGTGCCTTTTTCTTTGTCTTCTTCACGATTTCCTATTTGAAATATCAAAATGAAGTACAATGAGTTTTTTCATGTGTGCTAGAAAATGAAGTTTGTATGTATTGTAAGATATGGAGTCAAGAATGTACTTGTAGGGGGCTAAAATGATGTTTGTATGTATTGTAAGATATGGAGTCAAGAATGTACTTGTAGGGGGCTAAAATATATTATTCTTTGGTGGAGTCGGGAAAAACTCAAAATGTTTGCCATATGCTTCTTTTGCAAAATTCAAATCAATAATGGAATTTGGCTAAGCTTGCATTGTAGCCAAAGTGTAGAAGTTCAAGGCAATAACCTGAAATTCCTTCTGAGTGCTTATCTATTATTGCTTGTGCTTCTGTTCTCAACATCATTGGAGTAATGATATTGTCCTCTTTTGTGATTTTTCGAATTATGTACTTAGTTAGACCTGCATTATGTTTGAATTGATATTATGCATATGTTATTTATTTTTTTAAATATGTAAAGTTTAATGATTTTTTATAAATATAATTAATTTACTAACCGTTAGCTCTCATTTCTTTGTCTCCATGTTCTGCCTTCCATTGTTGTACTTCATGTTGATTGTTATCCATGAAATTCCTAAGGTCTTGCAGTGTGCTCCATCCATAAATGTATTCATTTGGTTCCTTTCCAGCCATGTTTGCAAGATGCATTTGAGCTATATACAAGAAATAATTTTGTCCCTTTGTTCTTTTTGTTGATTTTTCTTGAAGCCAATCGGGCCTTACTTTTAAATTGATTAAATGTCTGCAAAATAGTAATCTATTATAAATTAGAATATAAACTAATGTGAAGAAATACTACAATGCATAATATTGAAAATGTACCTCGTCTGATGTTGCCATATTTTATTGTTGGTTGTTCTTCAAATAAGTGTTTGATAGATCCTGCATATATTAGTTTGTATATCAAAAGTCTCTTTTGTCTTATATTGATGAATATTTAATAAAAGGATTTTCTATTGATTACTTATTTTTTTAAGTTTATGGAAGCATTGGAATGAAGTCAGATGGATTGATTTTATTTAAGATTCTTAAGTTGTTTGGAGTGGTGACTCGTAAAAGCATGACATATGTTAGGCCTGGTGCAAATGATTTTTGTATTACTACAAGAGCCTTTCCTTTGAGTGTGCATCCTTGTGACTTGTGTCCTATAATTGCATATGCTAGTGTGATTGAAAAAGTTGTTTTGTGATACCATATTAAGTTTAATACCTACCATTTATGTTTTGTTCATCTTAGTGTAATTTTTTCATTTGATCTTAGCATGAATTTTTAAAATGTTGTTTGTGTTATTATCTATTTTTAGTGATATGACAGTTGCAATAGTGCAATTTGTAGCTCCGATTGTGAGATCTACATTTTTTGGGATCATCACTTTCGCTCCTATTGCTATATGTTGTATGGAGTGGAAATCTGGATCCATTATCCATTCTTGTAATTCTAAGATTTGATCTGCGTTGGATGTCACAATGACGCTTTTAATTTGATGCTCATTGAATTTCTTATGCAGTATGAGCTCATTATAGTATCGTGTGTCTTTTTGATGGGTGCACAATATAGTTGTGTCCTTGTCAATGAAATCGTTTGTTTCACTATCACTTATGATTAAATTACCTAGGTAATACTGAATCTCTTCTATCGTTGGTTGTCTTATCCTGATTATGTTTAAGAATTCCATGCTTCTAGTGACGTATTGATGTGTGAAGGAATGAAAAGGTTGCAATTGTCCAGAAACCCGAGTTTCCAAGATAGCATTTTCTACAAAATTCATTCTCTTGCACCTTGCATTTACATACTTGAGACAATTGGGACATATCTCTGACTAAGAGCATCTTTTTATTTTCAAAAGGTTGCAAGATTGTTTGCTTGCAAATTTCGCACAACTGTCTAATTACTGTGTTTAATGTTTGGCATGATCTCATCAATTATTATGATTTTTGCATTTTGCAATTCTATGTACTGTTCGTCTGACACTGGTAAGGAGGCATGAAACATATTGTGTCTCTTTGGTAGAGCAAATTGATGATGGACAGTAGTTGCTAATCGACTTAGTCTCATTGCAGCAGCTCCTGTTGTTGCTGCTAGAACAATGGATTTTCCTTATTTTACATAATTATAAGTAATGTACTTCATCATAAATGTCTTTCCTGAAGCAGGAGTACCACAAATGACATGAAGTCCTGTGGGTGATCCATTAATCTTTTCGTAAATTTCTTGTTGTTCAGAAGAAAGAGTTGCATTTTTGAAGTCCTTGAACTCGTTCATCATTTGAAGTAATTTTGTGCATGCTATGTTATGTATATTGGTATCTTCATGAAGGTCGGTTGAAGCCATGAAGGAGTTTTGAATAACACGTAATGGGCTTTTTTGGAGTATCATGTTTGTTAGTTGGTGGCGATTTTGATCAATTAGCAAGTGCACTTTGCAATATTGATCGATTAGAGATTCGATGTCTTCTTCTGTTTTTACGAGGTCTTAGATATGGCATTCTAAGAAGTAAGATTTCGTATGATTGTTTTCAAAAATGAGTTCATTCTCATTTCTAAAATTTACGTTCTTTAGTAGAAGGTTGTAAAAAAATCCTTCAAAATGATGAGCAGGGTGGTAATCTATGAAACGTACAATCCGTGTTGATGGATATACATAATTTCCGAAAGAATCTACAATAGTTGTATTATCTTTGTTTTTTTTCTTTGACTTTTGGACATTGTATTGTTTCCAGAATTCATAGAAGGTCAAGTTCTCCATGACACTTGGACGACCGCAATATGTATCTATAGGATGCATTACAGAAACACAATGTTCATGAAGGTATTTTTGGTGCATAGATGGGCGAGAGGAGTCCATGAAATGCATAGATTCGCTTTTTTGA
The DNA here is from genome assembly GCF_047967505.1 of Dipteris shenzhenensis. Lineage (NCBI taxonomy): Eukaryota > Viridiplantae > Streptophyta > Polypodiopsida > Gleicheniales > Dipteridaceae > Dipteris > Dipteris shenzhenensis. The sequence goes on from NC_141608.1 coordinate 7,492,417, forward strand.
ATGGTAGATATTTGTAAGCATGACAATGCTGCCTCTGTTGGAGATGTTGGCTTTGAAAGAATGTATGTAGATATCATTTTTTATTTAATTGGATCTAGATTATCTAGTCCTAGAAGTTTTGCATCACCAAGATTCAAGTTCATGTGTCCCATGGGTTCGATTTTCATAGCATATTTTAGAAGGTAATATGATAGGCCTGTGTTGGTTATTTTTTGAATATTAATATGTGCTTGCCATAAGAGTAATATTCCTGCATGGTATGGAACGACATTACGATGTTCTAGGGATGGACGGAAGTAGATCCATCTTTGTGTGAGAGGATCTAAAGTAGGTTTAGTCTCTAAATGTATAGGATATGGAAATCCGTATTTGCATTTGTGGTTTGTGCTTGAGTCAAATAGATTGCATGTTGGTCTACATGTGTGGATTTGTTTTCTCTTTACCATATAGTTAAGCTTTCTTTGAATTGAATTATCTGGTCAATATTAAAATCATTCATGTAAGGGATATATGCATCTATTTGGTTTGATACGATCTCTATGTCTTGTTCATCTACCCATAGCATCATGTGTGCATGCATAGATCCTCGATTTTGTACCTCATATCTTACGATGTGATGGTTGACTCTACCTAGTAGTCCTTTATCACAAAGAATATATCTTGCTAAGAATTGTTGCAGTCTAACATGGAAGAGCACTGCGCATTCAACTGGACAGTCTTTCCATGTGAAGTTTTTATTGAATTGTTTAGCAATGGTTTCCATTTGATCGATTTCACACCATCTCGTGGTTGATACCTCATCTGCAGTAAGTGTAAGGAATATATTGGGAAGGTCCCATGTGTCAACCATTGCCATTAGATCTTTTAAGTTTCTACGGTGCCATGAAGGAGATCCAGGAATAGAACTTGGTATCTGAAACTTAAGAATACGTCTAATTATCTCTTGTTCAGATATTCTTGGATCTTGTCATCTTTGTTGGTCAATATCTCTTTGTAATGCTATAGTTTGAGTAGAGTTTGCTATTATAATAGATTGACGTATTTGGTACATCAATAACAAGTATGGTTTGTAAAGAGTGAACACAGAGAACAATGTTGATATTCTCATTTTTAAATATACATTGAAGAACATCTTGCCATCATGAGCACCATATCCGAAAGGATAGAGGAATGGGAATAATGCATACTCTAGTGTTAATTCGTCACATTGTGACAGACCTTCCATAGATGTTATTCTTAATAATTCTTGTTGAATCACGAAGTACAATTATGCCACTTCATGCGATGTTTTTTTTTTTTGAATTGATGAGTTGTAGGTAGCATGTTGATTTGTTCTAGTAATGACAAGTAGTTGTCCTCATATGCAATTTTCATAAGATCGAATGGTGAGTCAGTAGAGTGTCTTTCAAGAATATCAGAAATAACTTCTGAAGAAAGAACACTTACTCCTAGTTTTGGATGCAATCATTCATACATTGTCAAGTATTTTTTAAATATGGGGTTTGTTCTAGAGTTAAATGCTAGAACGTGTTTTGTTGTTGATAGTGAGTTGGTTGAGTTACTACAAAATCTTTGTTAGCAATTCCAACATATTAGTGGATTCCAACATCGATCTCCTTTGTAGGATACCTGTTGCTAAAGATGTAATACCTTTAGAAACATTTAGGGATATATCGATTATAGAAAGCATTTTCATTTGAAATATATCCGCACCTAATACATTCTGTAAATAGTCTGGATCATAGGGAACCGAGTACAACTTTCTGAATGGACTATCTATGCATGCTTTACAAGCCATTTTTTATCTATGTCCTGCAGGGATGATTTTTTCGCGTTAGTTTCGTTAATAAGCGAAAGTTTTATATGGCTTGTGAAAGTTTATATGCATTTATAAAAATAAAAGCTTAGAATATTTGCCACAATTCGAAACTAAAATTAAAAAAAGAGCTAGGTTTAGCCTTTAAGATTATAAAATTATAAATAAAGTCCATGAAAATTAGCCAAAATTTTATATAATAAATAAATATATTTGGAAACTTTCGCCAACATATTATATATACAATTTAAAATTTTGGCTAGATCTATAGAATTAAGCACCAAAAGAAGACTTGTGCCCTTAAATCCAGCGTACATTTGGCTAACTTAAGCCTATGGTGGGCCCATCATTAGCAATATGTCTACCCCTCATCAAGTCATATAGTAGGGATATATCTCTTCATGCTTCTATCTTCAACAAGAACATGGAAGGACACTACATACATAGGTAAACAGAAACAACAAGTAGATTCTTAGCAAGAATAATCAAATGATTAAAATGACACAAAATTAAAGAATGAAATTTTCTATAATGGCATGGTAGAAGGTGTCTTGTTAGATATTTTAAGTATTTCTTTAGTCACAATTTATGATCGCAAAAAGTAGGTAAAAATTCAACTAAATTAATGAATAGAGCTAGAGTAGTGAATATGCAGTAAGTCACATATTTAGTTGTGTGTGTGTGTGTGTGTGTGAAAATCTAACTTTAATTTCATAATGTACTTCTATGCATTTATATTTAGTTGTGTGTATGTGTGTGTGTGTGTGTGTGAAAATCCAACTTTAATTTCATCATGTACTTCTATGCATTTATATGTTTAGAAATTTATCACAATGCAAAGAACTTGCCAGTCAATAGAATCTTTAAATATAAATCTACCCCTCAAGCATTCTCATACATTTAGTACACTTAAGCCATCTATCCAGTCTCACAATCTTGTATAGTGGAAGATTCTATAGATTTATGACAACAAATAAGAAGAAATGAACTAAACTAAAATGCCACATGCAAATACTTAAATGTATGTATCAATGTATAGGGGGACATACTCTCTTTCTATTTTTACACACGCACACACACACACATGTTGTTGGTCTTGGCATTGAAGGCCCATATGAGCAAGACCTCTCCTAGCTACTTGCACCTCTAGATGTCCTCGTGGAGTGCTAAGGAAGGTAAGATATGTCCCTAGAGATTGTCCAAATATAATCCAATGTCTGTGGGGATACATAACATGTTGTAATCCCCTCTCTCCCAGCTCGCTTTAGGGATGCACATTGATGAATGAGCAAAGGGTGACAGTGGAAGGAAGGAAGAATCAAGAAACCCCCTCTTCTACCATGTCTATATTAGCCCACCCACGTTCCCAACCCAATCCCATACCCACATTAGCCATCCAGCCCCGCGTGGGCATCATTTTGTCCTATCAAGATGTGTGCTCTAGCTTTTTATTAGCCTTTCTCTCTTGATCTCTATATCTGCAATCTTCATGGAAATGCCACCCTTTTGAACCCTTTGGATCATCAGTCATTGCTAATGCACCAATGCACATCATTTTTGTTGATGGGCGAGGAAGCCTTTGCTAATGCGCCAATGAACATCGTTTTTGTTCAATAGCTTTTGTAGTAGGCTACATTGACAACATTGATGCACAATGGGCAAAGGATATTAAGTAATCTCCTACAATACTGGCCAACAATGCATGTCATTTCTGTTCCTAGGTTTGTAGTAGGTTTGAGTCACAATATTGATGTACAATGCGCAAAGGGTATTTACTTTGTCTTAAAACATGCCTCTATTTAATGTATGCCAAATGGCCATGTGCAGGCACTTGAGTTTAGGGGCCAACCAACTCCACATGTCTCTTATGTACATGGCAACCTTATCCCTTACAATACTTGATTCCATTTGATTGGTCCCACTAGATGAGACCCCATTCCACAATTATCATGCAGCTAGTTAACTTTTAGGTCCTCTGAACTACATTTTAGGTTGGCTTCCATTCTATACCCACCAACTTTGTGGGTCTTCAAAACAAGGGCAAATGCCCTCCATACTCTTGCAAGGCCTGGCCCCTCCGGCCTTCCCTGATCCTAGCTTGGTAGGTTGGCTCTAATGTTGCTGCTCTCTAGTCGCCTCTTGCTAGGCTAGATATAGGGCTTGATGCCCTCACCATCTTACACCCACAAAGTTGCCTTTAGATCCTAGCATATAAAGGAGCATCTAAGTGGGTTTATGGTATGAGTTAGTAGTTAATTGGATTGATTTCATGTCATGTCTATCACCAATTTTACATTTAAGGTTATCTTGTCATAAAAACTCTCATGTATCACATTTGTCATAAAAGCTCAGTCCATGCGCTTTTACTCAAGTATCTAGAGGAGAGAAGATGATAGAATGGCAAAGTAGAGAGGAACGGTGAGGGGGAGGGAGATTAATTAGGGAGGCAGATTAATTTTGGGAGTTAAACGTAGGATAATAATTCAATCGTTTGGAGGGACTTAGCTTAATTTTTCCATGCGAACAATATGAATTTCCCATTTTTCACCCATGTTCATGGCTCTCCTTTTTAATCCATAGAGCTAGGGTATTTTGATATTTGTGTGGGCGAAGGAAATTCAAATGCCAATGTAAAGGGCAGGTGGGAAAGGGTATAAGAGGTGATTTAGGTCTCGTTGGATTCTCTCCTACGATCGCCTCTCTCGCTGGCTATGGCGAATCTACTTCTCTCCTACTATGGCAAGTTGTCCTCCTACTAATTTCGAGGTCCTTTGTTGATGTTTTGAAGGAGCAGGTGAGGTGCTCGAGGCAATGTTAGAAAAAAACCTTCCTTTAGTGTATTTTGAACCTGCAAAAATGGGAAAAAACCGACTTAAGTGATGAGAAGGTTATTTAAAAGGATACAATTTTATGGCAATCTTGACTTTAAGGGTGTTTCCAAGATGGATGTGCACACTTTCCGAGCAAAAACCTACGAGCAGAAAAGTCCGAGCAATAATTTTTGACACCAACCATGCTTGTATATTTCTCAAAGGAATATACAATTCTTTCTTAATTTCTCATTTATGGAACCATATACTTACTTATTTTTCATTATAACCCTCATTTTAGAGAACATCATCTATATATGAACAAATAGTGAACACTTTAGAAACTCCTATAAATACCTCCCTACCATACTCTCTTTTGAGGATTATGGTAATTAAATCAATTTAAAAGAGTTTCCCTAATCTTTAGCAATCCCATATTTGAAGCTCTCATATAACAATGTATACCATATTCCTTGGATGAGTAGGAAAAAGATATTGGAAACCTCATACTTGAGGCTATTATAATCGATCATAAATTAATCTCTAATACATTATCAAATATGGGAAGGCAAGGAACGAATTTTCAAAATATTCCCAATTCTCTAAACCTAAGTACTTTTAAGGAAATGTGGTATCTATTGAACTCCTTCCTACCATAATATGAATTAGGGAGAAGTTGTAACTCTCATATACATCTGTTACTTCTCGTACTTCCTTTTGCATTCGCTAGTCTCTTCTCACGGTTTATTTTGGTCCCCTCTTAGTGCTTGGCTCCTCCTTGATGACCCTCTATCTTCCTTGCTCTACTTGCTCGACTAACATAGGTAAGTTTCATCGCCAAACTTTCCTGTGTGATGCCATGGCTACTTATGTCCAAGACTTGCTTATTCCTGCCCATTACACAGTCAATGCCTACTTTTTGGGCTGTTTCCTTTTCCATGTTCAATCTCTCCCCTTCTTTTCCCATGGCCTCTATTATCTCATAGCTTCAGTGCTCATATGCTCTTACAAGTTTCACGCAACGTTTCTACCTCATTGCTTGGTCGTATCCACAATTCAGCAGAGCACAGACATTTGTGTCGTCCCCAATTACTCTTTCCTCCTGCTGCCACAGGAACTCTTTTTTCAAAGGCTACTACCTTCCCCTCTGCTCCGTCGACCACCTTGTTTGCAAGTTCTCCAGTTGCAACTCCCAGCTCTTCGGCATCAACTCCTCGAGCTTTTCTTTCAAGCTTCTATCTCCCCTATTCTGCTGGCAGAATAGGGGGAGAGAGACATTAAGAGAGTTTGAATGGTGGGACGTCACTTCAGCAATCGTCAGTATGCATTTGATAATAGATGTCATATTATCTCCGTAGAGACTTTCCCCGAAATTTAAAATTTTTACTTTTTATCTTTTATAACTATTAAAAGTATAATTTTAAGCCTACCATTGCATAGATCTTGAAATTTTGAACATTTTTCCTTTTTACAGCTCCTTAATTTGAGATAAGGAGCAAAAGTTATGACCCCCTCTGCGTAGGCTCTCCAAGGGTATTCTGCTGGCGGAATAGGGTTGGGGGGCAAGCTCTTCAAACCATATTCCTCTGGAAAAATACACTTAGAGGGTCTATTAAAAAAGTATTATATTATTTTCTTAGGTCATCCTGAGGAACTATAAAGAGGATAAAATTTCATGATCCAACCAATGGTGAAAGGAAAAGAAAGGATTTTTGAAAGTGATAAAATAAGTCACCACTTGGACATTATATATGTATATTATATAAAGGTATATTTATATCTATATCTATTTATTAGTATTTGATATTTACTTACATATTCCTTGAAATAATTTGGATTTTTTTGCTCCCTAAAAATGACTTGAGCCTATCTATTTTGACCCCTCCTACCTTTTGTCCGCTCGTCGCTCGGGGGTTTTTGCTCGAAAAATGGAAACCCCCTTTCCAAGATATATCTTGAAAATCAAGGCTAGATTAATAATGTATTAGTTATAAAAATTTAATCAAGGCACGACTTTAAAACTAAAGGTTATATTGGTATTTTCATTTATTATTGATATAAATTTAAAAATTTTGGTCCATGTGGCTTGCATGAGAACCTTTGATCAAATAGATCAAGATACAATCACCACCTTTGATTGCTCATTAGATCTATGGTTCTAATCTCTTGTAGTTTAGGTCTCTTCCAAGTTCCAATTCCCTTTACGAAATCAACGTCTTTCCATAGATGTGATATACTTATTTGAAGTAACACCGCTTGGAAGGGAAGAGATTGGTTGCAACTCTGGCTCATTGGCGAGCATATCCTGAAGCGTGCCAGATTTTGGCTTATCAGGTGGAGGAGACGACGCAGTAACGCTTGGGTGGGAGCGCACATTGGATCCAAAAGCACTAAGCCTACCGAGAGGAGCATAAGAAGGCGACAAAACATCAGGCCATGCAGGATTGAGTAGGGGAGAATCTCTACTGGGCGAGAGGCGACGATGCCTGAGGTTAAGGCCCTAGGCGTTCGGCGATTCGCTCCAGGAATCCCTATTTGATTAACGTAGAGACCTCGCTAGATTTGAGAAGCTCTTGGGAAACGTGCTTTTCCTTGCAACGGGAGAGCTGCTAGAGTGTGATTTGGGAGAGCTTTTCTTATAGCTTGCGAGTGCGGCTGTGTTGGTCGCTTTGCGGTTGCTATGGAGCTGGCTTTTGTGGTGGTGGTGCTTGCTTTGCCAGGTAGTTTGTTGGTTGGGGTCCTGCGATTCGAGAGGGGAAGGGCGGGGTTGCTGAGAAAGCAAGAGCTTGTCGTGGTAGGGATTCGAGATGGGCTTGTGCTAGGGAGTGCGGTTGCTACTGCTCTTGTGATCAGGGATGCGACTGCTGCTGCTAGTGCTGCTGGTGTAGAGCAGCTCAGCAATTTCTCTCCCCAAATGTGGAGTCTTGGGATGCGAGCGGTGCTGTTGCTCTTGCTGCTGCTGCTGCTGCTGCTCGAGAGCTAGTAGCTGATGATGATGCTGCTGCTGATGTTTCTGCATGTCTTGCTCGCAGAGTTCACACAAGTTTTGCCACCTCCCCTTTCTCAAACTCTAGTATCTACATGGCTCTCGGTCTCACTAGTGTATCTAAAAGCCATCCCTTTGCTGGGGGGTCCTACAGCACTCTAAGCAGTGCGTCAATACATGCTTACAGTGCTATTCATAGGTCCTTGATCCCAGCTTCCCTCATTCAACAAAGGATTTCCCCTTGCCATGGTCAATGCTTTTGGCTATTCTTTGTGGACGTAAACACGTCATTTTTACCCTTTGATACACTAGCCAATTGGTGAACTTTTATGGAGTTGACACGTGGAGCTAGCTCAGGTAGACACATAAACAGACTACAATGTGGGGGTTAAAGGTCACTATGCCTTTAACCCGGTTATGTACAATACTCAAACACATATATAAACGAATGAAAAAGAAGATTAGGGTGTTCTGCAGCCACCAAAACTTGTGTGGCTCTCTGTTTCTCTCTCTCCCTCTTCCGTTCTTGCTTTTGTTGAGAGCACTCTCAACTGGTATCAGAGCCCAAGTGATCTAGCTGAGTGTGCGTGAATGCTGGAAGCTCAGCAGCTCTGTGGGAGGAAGGAGAAGCTCTATGAGAAGCTTTGTGGGTGACTTTACTTGCATCCGATGTGCAGAGACCTTGGAGGAACCTTTGGAAAAGTCACTTTGGTTTTGCGAAGTGGTTTTGAGAGCCTATTAAGTGTTTTCAAAGAAAAAGTCGTTTTTTGAGCTTTTCCCTATTCTGTTCGATGACAGAGACTCCGTATTGACTTGTAGAGGCAACTATTGCTTGCTTTTGGTGTCCACTTCACTTCAAGAGCTTGGAAACACCTTCATTCTTGAATCTGGGATCATTTCATTGGATTTCTGACTCACTGTGTCAGTTTCTGCGTTTTTCTGCCCAGGTGTTGGAACTCAAGTTTGGAGCAACCATTTGCAGATCTGTCAGTTCCGATGGACTCAAGAGGTCCTAAAACTTCTATGTTGCTCATCATTCGCACTCCGGTGGAGTTACAAATAGCTCTGTTTCTAAAAACTATTTTTCAGTTCGTGTTGGACCCAGTGATTGAGACCACGGTTTCCAAAACCGTCTATCCCATTGCGTTCCGGACGCCCAAAAACCCCTACCTGTCAGTTCTTACGCGATTCGATGGAGGATTTTCAGAGTTATAGATCTCTGTGTATTCGATTTCGTCTCTCTATTACGCATTTTTCATTCTAAGGTTTTGAAACCTTAGATTTATGCCACATGGTAGTGGATAAGTGTTGACTCCCATTTCTCACTCATCGGTTGGGATTTTGGAGTTCCGACAGAAGAGAGATATTTGCAGATTTTCTTGCTAAGTCTGATTATGCAATGGCGCCCATGTTTTGAGGCATCTCAGGTTCTATTTTCAGTAGCGGTCTTTTCTGTGGGACCATGACTTCTTGAGCATACCTTATGCAGATCACTCTGGTTGCAGTTTGAGCCATGTGCACTCATTCATGGTGTGCATTGGGTTGTAGTGGATGATTTATAGGCCATTTGGATGCATTGCAGTCCTTATTGGATGCGCTGATAGGCCCAAATTTCCTTGTGGGATGCTATTTTTATGGACGCTTTGCACATGGATGCTATTTTATGCTGAGGGACAGCTTTAACACATTGCAGGTGATGCACTGATAGTGCTATGCTCTCTTGGATGAGATATTATTAATGCATATGCTAGTGGACGGTGTTTATGCTTGAGTCATTTGGCACTTATTGGCATTTTGGATTGCCATTGCAGTTGGCATTTTCTTTTGGGCCAGATTTGCTCATATGGATGCATAGTATATGCACATGAGTCAGATGCTTTAAGACATGAGTTTTGGTGATATTTCACTCTATTGTGGCATACACATTTGGGTGCACCTGGTATTTGGTGTGATTCTCTCTTGTAGGCACTAGCATTTGGGATTTTTGCTTCATTTGCATCATGGCATCCTCTTCCATGTCTGAAAAGGAGTTTTTCAGCATTAAAAAGTTTGATGGGACAAACTTTTCTTTGTGGAAAGAACAGATAAGGGATGTGCTTATTCAAAAGAAGCAGATTAAACCCTTGGCAGGGATTGAAGCTAAGCCTGCAAATATGTCTGAGGATGATTGGAATGAGTTGGATGCATTAGCAAAATCTACTATTAGACTTCATCTTGCACAGTCAATTTATTTCACAGTAGACTATGGAAGATTTGTGGAAGAAACTGTGTGCCACTTATGAGAAGGAAACTGCCTCTAATAAAGTTTACCTCATGAAGAGGTTGTTTGAGCTGCAGATGAAGGAAGGGGTCTCCATTGCTTCTGACTTGAATGAATTCAATATTATTTTCAGCCAGCTTCAGGCTCAAAAGATGAATTTTCAGCCAGCTTCAAGCTCAAAAGATGAATTTTGATGCGGAGACTAAGGCAATATTTCTCTTATGTTCATTGCCATCCTCATGGGATACCTTCCGTACAGCTGTCAGTAACTTTGCACTTGGTGGAGTACTGAAATTTGATGATGTTGTGGGTAGCTTGTTGGCCGAGGAGATTAGACAGAAGTCTATGGATGGCAACAAGCAGGATGCAGCCTTAAATGTGCAAAGAGGCAGATCACAGTTGAGGGGGAAGTCCCAAGAAAGAGGGAAGTCTCGTAGCAAATCCAGGGCACGCAACATTGAGTCTTACCACTGTGGCAAGAAGGGCCATATGAAAAAGGATTGCTACAAGCTGAAAAGAGAGCAAAAGGATAAGAAAAAGAATGCAAATTGGGGTGCAAATCAGAAGGAAGAGAGTCCAAGGGAGGACAAAGGAAAAGTGAAGATCGAGGAGATCAATGCAGTCACACATGATAGTGACAATGACGTTCTCTTCATGTCTAGTTTATCTGCAGAGTTCTTACCACTTCAGATGATGCATATTCCCAAGATTGGATTTTGGATTCTGGTGCTTCATTCCATGTTACTCCCCATAGGGAATGGTTCTCCACTTATGACAGTGGAAAGACAGGTTGTGTGCATCTTGGAAATGACTATGCATGTGACATAGTGGGAGTAGGTGACATAAAGTTTTCTTTTGCAAATGGGTCTGCATTTATTTTGAAACATGTGAGACATGTGCCTAAGTTGGCCAAGAGTCTTATTTCAGTGGGTCAGCTAGATGATGCTGGTTTTCACACCACTTTTGGCTTTTAGAGTTGGAAAATTCAGAAGGGCTCTATGCTTTTGGCTAGGGGTGCCAAGTGTGGGACTTTGTATCCCTTACATGTATCATGGGTATTTGATCATGTTGTTGCAATAACCGAGCAGCCAAGCACTTCTTTATGGCATTGCCGGTTGGGCCATATGAGCCAAAATGGGATGAAATTCTTATGCCGTTTGGGTTATGTACCGCATTTGAGTTTCTCTGATTTTGAATTTTGTGAGCACTGTCTCTATGGGAAGCAGACTAAATCAGCCCAAAAAATAAGGGGAAAGAAAGAGTTTGAAAAGCTTGATTTGGTGCATTCAGACGTATGTGGTCCCATGCCTACATGGTCATTAGGCGGGGCTGAATACTATGTGACATTCATTGATGATGCAACTAGGAAAGTATGGGCTTATGCTATAGCTCGGAAGAGTGATGTGTTCCAAGTATTTCAGAAATGGCTGGCCTTGTTGAGAATCAGTCAGGTAGAACGCTTAAATGCCTACAGACTGACAATGGTGGAGAGTATCTCTCTCATGACTTTCAGCATTTCTGTGATACACATGGGATTAAGAGGGAGCTCACATCCCCTCATACTCGAGAGAGCAAAATCGAGTTGTATAAAAGATGAACCGTACCATTCAAAAAAGGTTGCAATGCATGCTTTCCAATGCAAGTCTTTCTGGTGGTTTTTGGGCTGAGGCAATGAAGACTGCAGTACATGTGATCAATAGATCACCTAGTAATAGTTTGGATGGTGGTATTCCTGAAGAGGCATGGAGTGGTAAGAAGCCCTCTTACTCTCATTTGCGTATATTTGGGTGTGAGGCATATGCACATGTGCCAAAAGAGCTTCGAAAGAAGCTAGATCCTAAGTCTAGGAAATGCATCTTTCTGGGTTATGGTGAAAGTGGAGAGATGGGCTATCGTCTCTGGGATCCAAAAGCAAAGAAGATCATACGCAGCCATGATGTAGTCTTCAATGAGAAGAAGATGCATAAGGCACCCATGAGGGATGTGGAAATGAGGAGAATCACTTTCCAGGATGTGAATCCACTTGCATATGTTGATAGACAGCAAGCTATCCATGCACCAAATGTGCGAGAAATGGTACCACCAAGTACTCCCACAGGTATACAATCAAGGGTAGATGATGGATCATCTATTGGTGGAAATGATGAGCCAAATGTGGCTGATATGCAGGTGGGACAGCAAGCTGAAATGCTCTTGAGAAAATCATCTAGAGTGTTTAGACTGCCTGATAGGTTTGTTCCAGGAGTAGACTATCTGATGCTTACTGATTGCGAGGAGCCTTCTTGCTATAGAGAGGCTATGATGCACGAGGATCAACGCAAGTGGGAGTATGCTATGCAATCAGAGATGAGTTCACTTATGAAGAATAAGGCTAAGGACTTGGTTTCTTTGCCACGTGGAAAGAAAGCGTTGCCATGTAAATGGGTCTACAAAATGGTCATAGGTGATGATGTGCCTAGGTACAAGGCCCGTTTGGTCGCTAAAGGGTTCAAGCAAGAGAAGGGTGTGGACTTTGATGAGATATTCTCTCTGGTTGTGAAGATGACCACACTTAGATGCATGCTTGGACTAGTGGCAGCAGAGGATGTGGAGCTTATGCAGATGGATGTCAAGACAGCTTTCTTGCATGGGGATTTGCATGAGGAAATTTACATGGTGCAGCTGGAAGGCTTTGAAGAAAAGGGCAAAGAGCATTTAGTTTACAAGCTGAAGAAGAGTCTCTATGGTCTTAACCAAGCACCTAGAGAATGGTATCACAAGTTTGATGCTTTCATTCGGTCCCAGGGTTTTAGAAGGAGTGAAATTGATCACTGCCTCTACACTAAAAGGCTAAGGATAATAGCCTGATAATCTTGGCACTATATGTGGATGATATGCTATTGGCTAGCAAGAATACTTATGAGCTAGATGCATTAAAGGCCAAGTTGCATGAGGCCTTTGATATGAAGGATTTGGGACTTGCAGGTCATATTGTTAGTATGCGCATCATGCGTGATCGGAGTAGGAAACTCCTTTGGCTTTCACAAAAAGAGTATGTTACAAAAGTATTGTAGCGTTTCAATATGAAGGGGGGAAGGTAGTGAGTACTCCATTGCCTCCATAAGTGAAACTGAGTCATACAGATAGTCCCAAATCAGATGAGGAAAGGGCCATGATGGCCAAGGTTCCTTATGCATCAGCAGTTGGGAGTCTTATGTATGCTATGATAGCTACTAGACCAGACATTGCATTTGCAGTGGGAGTTGTTAGCCGGTATATGGCTAATCCAGGAAAGAGGCATTGGGAGGCAGTTAAGTGCATCATGAGGTACATGAAGGGTACCAAGGAGATGTGCATCTGCTTTGGTAAAGGAGACATGCGTGTACTTGGGTACACAGATTTAGACTATGCAGGGCATGTGGATAGTAGGAGATCCATTTTTGGATATGTGTTCACCTTTGCAGGTGGTGTAGTGTTGTGGATGTCTCGCACACAGAAGTGTGTTGCTTTGTCTACCACAGAGGCTGAGTATGTTGCAGCCACATAGGGTTGCAAGGAGGCTATATGGCTTGATTGGCTAGTGGGAGATTTAGGGATTCATACAGGTGTACTGACATTGCATAGTGATTCCATGAGTGCTATTCAGCTAGCACGGAATCCGGTCTTTCATGCAAAGACCAAACACATTGAGGTCAGGTACCATTTCATCAGGGAGGTACTTGAGGACAAGCGCATAGAGCTTGTCAAGGTTCATACAGATGATAACCCTGTAGATATGCTGACGAAGAGTCTACCTAGTCGCGGCAGTTTGAGTAATGTCATATATTGATGCGCATTAGATAGTATGCTCACTAGTTGCTCTCCCTTAAAGGCACATTGTCCTTTAAATGGGAGGTTGTGGGGGTTAAAGGTCACTATGCCTTTACCTCGGTTATGTACAATACTCAAACACATATATAAATGAATGAAAAAGAAGATTAGGGTGTTCTGCACCCACCAAAACTTGTGTGGCTCTCTGTTTCTCTCTCTCCCTCTTCCGTTCTTGCTTTCGTTGAGAGCACTCTCATACAGATGCTTATGTTCTCTAGTAGACTGATCACAAGCAATCATTCCTACTTTGTTGGGAGTATTTAGGGCATCCCCCCATATTGTTCAATGCAGCCTTCCAGACAATTGGTGATACTACTCCAGTGCCGATGGTATCTTGCATGGTAGGCACTCTTTTCATTCCTGAAACTCACTTCTCCTGGCTTGGAAACATTGAATCAAAGCTCTTTCCTGGTTTGCTTCAGTGGGTTAGCACAGCTTGGATTTACGGCCTTTGCAGCAATGTGAGCCACTTGAATTGGATGATCTGATAAGAACCGCATCAGCTTCATATAGCTTGGTCATGGATATCCCTAGACTCTTGCACAACGAAATAGAGGGCATTTTCTTATTTTTACTCTGAAGGTTTTCTATGTGCAAGGTAATGACTATAGACAAAGGTCTCGAGCAAATCTTCACAAGCATAGAACAGGAAATTCACAAGGCAAGAAAGCTTGAGTGGAGTAAAAACAAGCAACAAACATGAGCAAATAAACAAAAATCAAGCATGCTACAAGAGTGGAAAAAAGGTCGAACAAGCTTCTGCACCCTAACCACACCCTGCTTGTGGAGCCACATCGTGCTCAAGCTGGGCCAGTGATGAGCTTCTTGCTCAGTGCACCCAACCCCCTTCCCTTTCTCTCCTTTGTCCGGCCCTACTCGCTCAGCATAGACTTGCTTGACTTTCCCCCCTCTTCCCTCTTCCTTACCACCTTGCTCAAACTCTAGTGGGGGGGGGCGGGGGGCGGATCTCTTTCTGGCCATTTAGTCCTGGGCCGCTGATAATGGAGAGCTCACTGCTACTCCTGTCAATCATTGGCTTAGAGAAGGATTCTTCGGGAGAGAGCCAGTTTGGGGCAACATCGAATTGGTGAGCCAGATCTAAGTTCCACTTCGCTTGATTGGTTGGAGGTGCCCTTTTCTACTGCATACAGTTCAAGATGGTTAGAGGAATGGATCTCGACCCTTTTTTTCTCTCGCCAAGTTTTTTTATGGTTCTTTTTTAGCATGGTTTTCAGTTTCTGGCATGCATGTTTTACTGCTAGAGGAAAGCAGGCCATCTTCCTTCGAATTGTTTTTGGCACATCAAGTGGGCGGAAAGAAGACCCCTTAGAATGCAGGTCTTCATGAGGTTTTTAAGGGCTTTATGTGTGACCTGTTGTTGCGGTGGCAATGTAGTAGTCAGGAGTAGCCCCTTTCTGGAGCTCTTCTTTGACTTGTAGGATTGGGATTGTTCTTAGTCTATTGCCTTATGAGTAGGCTTTGTGAGGTTATGGATTGAGATTTACATCTCCACCTCTGATGTAACTGTATTTTTGGGGTTTTGTGGGGGGATTGGGATGGAGATAGCTCTCCCTCTCCCACCTCTGATGTATTGATTGTACTTCACTACATTATTGTTTTGAATGGAATATATTCGTCAAAAGAGTGTGTTATATACTTGAAGTGTGTGTGTGCGCGCGCGTGTGCAGAGGTATCCATGGAGGCAATATGCTTTTCTTTATGGTGACTTCAACAATGCTCCTCAACCAGGGGATAATACTTCTAGCCATACACATATGTTGGCCTCTGAGAGGTAGAGCTGGTCAAAATTGTTGTTTGATTTCAATTTTGCTGATCTTTGGACAGCATCTTCTCCATTATTGCCAGGGTTTACTTTCCAGCACAATGCTCAATCTACATATAAAGCTAGACTGGATAGGTGGTACAGAGTTGATCCTTAGCACTCTGATACTTTTACTACTACCTTGTCAGTTGATTATGCATTTGTGCATTTTGATCATGCACCTTTATGTTTAAGGATTTCTCTGCATGACATGCCAGACGATCGGCTTCCACACAGAAGGCTCCTGATGGTTGACAATAGTTCAGGAAGTGGTGTTTGGTTCTTGTGCTCACAAGGCAGGGAGCTAAGAGGCACCACGACCTAGGACCAAGTCTCTTAGATCTAGTTGACAAGCTGAAGAAATGTATGCTTATTTATTTTTTAAAAGTTTTTGTTGTGAATATGCATATGCATCATTGTCTGTCATGTTCTCTTTCTTTTTTAATATATTTATTGGTCCTTTGTATAATGTAAGTTGAAATTAGTTTGGGATGCTTTATGTAGTGTAGTATTATGATTTCAAACATGAAAGAAGGGCTTGGTTCAAGAAGTGGTGTCTGGTTCCTATGCTCACAATGTAGGGGGCTAAGAGGCACCACGACTTAGGACCAAGTTTCTTAGATCTAGTTGACAAGCTAAAGAAATGTATGCTTATTTATTTTTTAAAAGTTTGTTGTGAATATGCGTATGCATCATTGTCTGTGATGTACTCTTTCTTTTTTAATGTAGTTATTGGTGCTTTGTATAGAGTAAGTTGAAATTGGTTTGGCATGCTTTATGTAGTGTAGTATTATAATTTCAAACATGAAAGAAGGGCTTGGTTCAGGAAGTGGTGTCTAGTTCTTACGCTCACAAGGCAGGGGGCTAAGAGGCACCACGACCTAGGACTAAGTTCCTTAGATCTAGCGAACAACCTGAAGAAATATATGCTTATTTATTTTTTAAAGTTTTTGTTGTGAATATGCGTATGCATCATTGTCTGTGATGTGCTCTTTCTTTTTTAATGTATTTATTGGTGCTTTGTATAGAGTAAGTTGAAATTGGTTGTGCATACTTTATGTAGTGTAGTATTATGATTTCAAACATGAAAGAAAGGCTTGGTTCAGGAAGTGGTGTCTGGTTCCTACGGTCACAAGGCAGGGGGCTAAGAGGCACCACGACCTAGGACCAAGTTCCTTAGATCTCGCTGACAACCTGAAGAAATATATGCTTATTTATTTTTTAAAAGTTTATGTTGTGAATATGCATATGCATTATTGTTTGGTATGCATGATGTAATGTGACCCTTCTTTTTTTAATAAGTTGATACCAATTTCATGTATGTTGGGCTATGATAAATTATGTTTTGCATACTCTATAGCATCCTAAATGCTAGCTATTTCATGTATTTTGAAATTATGTAAAATGGAAAAGATAGAGTTTTCAATATAACTAGTTTTTAGTATATTTGTGAAAATTGAAAGTTTTTTAAATGCTCTAGAATATTTAGCCAAGTTTTGAAACAAAAATTCTAACAAAAGATATAATTCGCGAATTCTTTGAAACTTTTAAAAATAATTTATGAAAAATTTCGCCAGTATATTATAATACTATATTTCTATACCTTCGATAAAAACATTCATGATGTCCTAGGCCATTTTCTACATGCAAACTTATGAACGTATTGGATAAGTCATATGATGTTATACTTGATTCTAGTAGTGATATTACTAATTTTAACTTTGTAAAAGAACCTGTGTTAAATTCTATTCTACCATAAAATACACAATATTGCATCTTTGAAATATACCTTTGTAAGACTAGAATAAGTCTAATCATACAAATTTAGAATTTTTGTTGCATCTTTGAAATATATTGAGAAGTAATTTGGTTCCATTCTTTTAGAAATTTATCGATGAATAGCCATGAAGAGAAACTCGGTTGTAATTGTCTTTTCTTGTTTTCTATGCTAATGTAAAAAACAAGTTCTCTCCTTTCAATAAGTGACCTTTTCATATTTATAAAGTATATATTAAAGTATATATTTATAAAGTATATATTAAAGTAAAAGCACCTACTTTATTTTCCCGTTGTAGATGAGAGTGTTAAAAATGACTTGAAATTCACCAATTCCAATAATCTACAAACAAAATATCAAGGTTGTTAACACTTTATATTTTTCACTCAAAATTTATAACGTCTCTAGTTTATGTTGATACCAATTTGAATATAGCATATAGGAATTTGAATGTAGCATATAGCATTTCGAATATAGAACATGGTAAATAGCTCTTTCTTTTTTCACATAGGAGTTTGTGTTTAACATATATTTTTTTGCATATATTTTGTAGCTATTTGAATTTGGGATATAGCCGTTTCATTTATCACTTTGTATATATTTGGTAGCAATTTGAATTTGAGATATAGCACTCTGAATTTCGTACATAGCATTTTGCATTTAGAATTAGCACTTAGCATTGATCAACTAGCATTTTTGCATTTAGCACATAGCACTTTGTATCCAACACATAAACAAATAAACTTAACCACACATTTGTGGAGGGGGAGAATCGGCACATTTCCTCTCCAAAAATTATAAGACCAAGGAACACGCCCTTCCTTGGGTTCATATCATTTTGTGTTTTGCACATAGTATTTTGCATATAGTATGTAGCAATTTGAGTTTGGGATATAGAACATAGCACTTTGCATTTTGCACATGGTACTTTGTTTTTAGAAATGTATGATTTTGTATTTTGTACATAGTATTTTGCATTTAGCACATAGCATTGAGCAACTAGCATTTTTGCATTTAGCACATAGCACCTTTTATCAAACACATAAATTAATAATCTTAACCACACATTCATGTAGGAGGAGAGTCGGCACATTTTCTCTCCAAAAATTATAAGACCAAGGAACATGTCCTTCCTTGGGTTCATATCGTTTTGCATTTTGCACTTAGTATTTCGCATATAGCATGAACAATTTGAGTTTGGGATATAGAACATAGCACTTTGCATTTTGCACATGGTACTTTGCATTTAGGAATGTATGATTTTGTATTTTGGACATAGTATTTTGCATATAGCATGTAGCAATTTAAATCTCTCCTGATTTTGGAACCATTCTCTTGCACATTGCATAGCTCTGCATTCTTTCTCTAAATGTCCCCCGAAACAATTATCTGTAAAATCTCGCTTTAAAGCAGCAACATTTGTCTTTCAATGCCTTTACGTCAAAACTTGTGTTTCGCATCAGATCGATCTTGTTTTGCAGTGCATGAAGATGCGAGTAAGCAAGATGATGACAACAATCAGTTGGTGGGCGAACTCCCATCAAAGGAGGTCAATCATGTCTAATGCAAGAGCAAGGGTCTCATCCATTGCTTCTGGCAGAGATCTACATATGAGTCTCCATCGTCATATCTGTTGGCCAAGCTCAAAAGCTACGAGATCCTGCACAATAAATGCGGTCTCGAAACTGCAAGCTTCAACCAAATCTTCTGTTGAAGAAGGTGGCTAAAAAGCAAGCGAGGACGCTTCACCTTCTTATCGATATGTCGTTTGGATTGCCTATAGTGGACTCAGCAACAGGCTTGTCTCCATTGCCTCCACGTTCATCTACACACTGCTCAGGGATCGACATCTATTCATTGACGACAGATCCGACCTTGGTCATCTTCTCTGCGAGCCTTTCCATCTCCACAAGAAGCTAGAAGGCCCAGTCCTAGATCACAAGTTTTTCCAAAATCTAATGGATCAATTTTGTAGTACAAAAAACTTCGAGGTTGTTGGCAATCGCCCATGCGTAGCAGATCAAATTGCAAGCGTCAATAGCATGGCCATCGAAGCAACAAGGACAAGCTACAAGGACGTCAAGCTAATGCCAATCGAATACTCTGAATCGTCAAGCTGTCTCTACAAGGTTTTCAAGAGCAAGTACCTTTAGGAGCAACTTGGCGCACAGGAGCTGCTTGACTACTCGAAGCTACATCAGGTTGAAGAGATCAAGAACACTCAATGCATAGATTGGAGCTCTCCCATTGTGCAGACTGAAACCGATGGAGGACTGGTGCTAGCGGAGGAAGGTGAGCTGGCCAAAAGCTGCGGACAAGATTGGCTCATGAACAATCTATCACCGGATCTCTTCACCCAAGAAAGTGATAGTGATTCTAACTCTAAGGACAGGAAGCTCGAGCCAAATATTTACAACGGACATACAAATATGAACAATCGTACTAATCATCACACTGCCTCTTGAATACTCTGAATCTTCACGCTGCCTTTCGAATACTCCGAATCGTCACGCAACTTCTAGAATCGTGTGCATCTCATTACAGCTGAAGCCAAGAAAATGACCCTATGAACTGTTACTACATCTACAAGTGAAGCCAATAAAAGAACTACTCTGGAACTTCTACTGCTGCTCGTCTATATGGTGTACGAAAAGAAACGCCATTAATTATTTACACATAAAACACTCTACCTCTATGGAAAACATGATAGGATTCTCAACAAAACAAAAGAGCCAAAAAAGCGTACCATAATTCTCAAGGAAGCAACTGAAAATTGTACGCTTGAAGCTTCTTGGTTGCAAATAAACCTCTACACCAGTAACCCCAAAGTTACAAATCTCTTCTGCGCTCTCTGGTCATGCATCTAAATTTATAGTCTATGAAAAGCTTAGCGTCGAAATCTTTGAAAAGCAAAAAAGAAAAAAGAAAAGATCAAGCCAAAACTAAGAAACCAAATCAACGGCTTACATGGATGACACATGGCTCAAGGAGGGGAAAGAAAACCCAAACATCTCCCTAGGCTGCCTGTCGTAAAAATAGTGCAGAAGTTGGATGAGAAGGCAACGTAGCACAATACTCTTATATCAAAAGCGGCATCGTTTGTAGTCGCAGAACTTTTCATATGTTTGTTCCACAAGATCGTTCATCAAGACGCAGGAGCAACCACAATCACAACCTACGTTGATACCCACAATGGCCCCTTTTGGAGAGAGGGCTTCCTCCACTGAAGCTCGTACTCAAAACAAAAGCAACTAGAGAAGGTAAAGGCTGTAAAATATCATCCGCTACTAACGGACACTGAGCAATCCTTGGACTAAGTTGATTGATTGTGCTTCGTTTAGTAGATGTGGCACCTGCAGAAGGACTTGGTCGGGTAGATCTATAAACCCATCAAGAAATTGGCGTGGTTCTGTAGAAGAGCATGAGGAAAGACTAGTGGCAGACGGTGAACACCATGGCAGAACGCTGGAGCTTGCAATGTCAAGACAATCCATGGATCGAAACTTCAAAAAACGGTGACCAACTCCATTGTGAACGAACTAAAAAACGTGGTGTTCGAACAACACAAGGCGATGGAAAGCATATTCAGCTTGCAGATACATCATTTGGTGCATTGAAATCCTTAAGGACATGTACGAGGTGAGCAACGATGCAAGGATTCTTGACCTCGAGACAAAGCTAGCAGTATCGCATGCACATTGATGAGGGAGACATGATTCAAGAGCACAACATCAAGATGAAGGGGGTGAGGGATCAACTTTCAATGGTTGGTTAGGCGACAGATTCGTCAAAGATGGCTAGGGTCTTGCTTGACATGCTTCCCAAAAGCTACAATAATTTTGTTTTACGGCTATGATTGCAAGACACCGGTTGGCACTAGTAACTGTCGAGGAGCTAGTTTGCTTTTACAAAAGGAAGCTCGAGCAGCACTTGAGATGATGAACTTGTTAAAGCCTTAGTGATGGAGACGAGGACATCTATGGGATGGAGTGTGCTGAAGCCAAAAGAGTATTTGCTTGAAAGCTCATGGTCTAGGTATTCTAGAGAGCCGCTTGAGTTTAGAGATCTGTGTGGGTCAACCACTCGGGTCTCATTCCTTGAGATGGTCATATGGATGTGGACATTGTCAAGGGAAGGACGTGTTGAAAGAAACCTTGGGAGCGTGGTGGTTGGAAGACTTCAAGGTGTCCACTTATTGTGAGGGAAAGCTGATGATGCTTGCATCCGGATTACCCAAGATCACTCGCGAGCTCATGATTGAAGTTTGTGGTGCCATGGACCTGTTGCATTGCCAACATTATACCTCTGTACCAAGATGGTTCTCTTGTGTAGGACTGAACCTGGAGGAGCAGGAGCTACTGGTTGAAAGACCAAGGAACAACGATGACTTTGAATCACTCCAAACTGCTTGTCTATGGAAGCTGATGGAGCATCTACATCGAGAAGTAGGGATTGGGCCGAGATGTGTCGATGAGAGGGGATGTTGGATTTTAGGTGGTCACCTCCCCATCTCTGAGCCCCCAAATAAGGAGTGCATGGGGGAGGTGTACCAAGTTAGATTAGATGTCACATTGGCAAGTCTAACAGAAAAGATAGGGCTGCCACATGAGCAGCACATGGGTTGCCTTGTGCACAACACCTAGACAATGTACCTGGCTGCTTGTGGAGCTTCTGGAGAACAGATTTAATATGGATCAGAGGCGGGGCCATCAGAGGATGTACAGAGCATCTGGCACAGTTGTGCGGGCCTGGAAATGTATTGGAACAGAGGTGTCTGGAACACAGGCAGACTGCACAGATTACAGTTGTCTAGAGAGGGCTGCAGAAGATTGTACGGAGCTGTACAAGAGGCAACAAGGCTGGAGCAGGTCCAAACACAAAGACAGGAGACCAAGAGCAGATCTGCAGCTATCAAGCGTGGAGGTTGGGCCAAGCAGAGGCTTGGAAAGAACCCGGAATAGGGCAAGACAAGCCTGGGCCAGCGGCATGCTGCCATGTGGCCAAGTGGCGTTGTAAATGGCTGCTGACCGGATCGGGTTTTACAGACCTAGGTATCGACTGTTAGGGCTGATCCAGTCAGGTATTTTAGGGCTCCTTTGGGGCCTATGAAAGGGAGCCCATTGAGGGCTAATTCTATCCATTAATTGAGTGAGTTGTGTTAGCAATCCAGTGTGCTTCGAGGTACCATTCAGGAGGCTATTGGTGCAGTAAGGGAAGTGGCTAACTGCAGGAAACAAAGATTTTATCTCATGAGACACTCCATATGTCATGCATATCTTGCCTCTTTCATGCAACTACTCAACTCTACAACTTAGCATTTGTATACCCTCTTATGAAGGATATAACGTGTGTATAATTGCACCACATTATCCGACCAGGCCTAAATATAACTTATCACTAGATCAAGTGATCCACCTGTGTTAGCGCGGATGTCTTTGATAGCAATACATATGCTTCAGCATTCATTGGATCTAACTCAAAAACAGCATTTGCAGCATGCACAGCTCGCTCCACGTCATTATGAATCCTGCATGATGAAAGCAAGCTTAACCATGCTGAAGAAACATTCTCAAACGGCATGCTGCTGATCAGGTCCTCTGACTCTTCCGATAGTCCTCGGCGCCTCAATTATGCACAAATAATGCTCCACGGAAAGAGCTCATTGAGGCAAAGCATTGCCTCCCATCAACGACCAGACCTGTGTGACTACATGCAGTTAGAATGCAGATGAAGGTGATCTTGTCTGGTGTAAAGCCTTCAGCCTGCATTTGGCCAAACAGTTCTAGGGCCTCCTTGCCACGCCCATTTTGGGCATGTGCTGAGATCATGGCATTCCAAGAGAATGCATTCCGTAGTGACATCTCTGCAAACACAGCCTTTGCATTATCCAGGCTCCTGCACTTGCCATACATATTGATTAGGGCTGTCCCCACAGCAACATCTGTCTCCCATCCATTGCCAACAATTGTAACATGGATCTCTCGACCCTCTTCTAAGGCTGCCACGCTTGCACATGCATCAAAAATGCAGATGAAGGTGATCTTATTCGGTTGAATGTCTGCAGCCTGCATTTGACCAAAGATTTCTATTGCCTCGTCTCCACAACCCTTTTGGGCACACACTGCAATCATAGCGTTCCAAGAGACCACATCCCGCTGTAGCATCTCTGTAAAAACAGACCTTGCATCATCCAGACTCATGCACTTGCCATACATATTAACAAGGGCTGTCCCAACAACATCTGACTCCCATTCACGTCCAATAATAGAAGCGTTGAGATTTTGCCCATCTTCTAGGGCTACTAGACTGGCGCACACATCCAAACAATTAATGAAGGTGATCTTGTCTGGGTCAAAGCCTTCAGTCTGCATATGACTAAATAGCAGTAGGGCCTCCTTGCCATGCCCATTCTGAGCACATGCTGCAATTATAGCATTCTAGGTGGTAACATTCCACAGTGGCATCTTTGCAAACACAGCCCTCGACCTTTCCAGGCTCCCACACTTGCCGTACATATTGACAAGGGCATTGCCCACAGCGGTGTCCAACTGCCATCCGTAGTCAACAATGGTAGCATGGATCTCTCGACCCTTTACTAGGGCTGGCACGTTGGCACATGCATCCAGAGTGCAGATCAAGGTGATTTTGTTTGGCTTGAACGTATCAAACTGCATTTGATAAAATAGTTGTATGGCATCCTCGCCATGCCCATTCTGCGAACATGCTGCAATCATAGCAGTCCAGGAGACCACATTCCGTAATGGCATCGCTGCAAATACAGCTCTGGAATCATCCAGGCTCCCACACTTGCCATACATATCAACAAGGGATGTCCCCACAACAACGTCTGATTCCCAACCATTACCAACAACAGTTGCATGTATCCCTTGACGCTCTTCTAAGGTTGCCACACTCGCACACCCATCCAAAATGCAAAAGAAGGTGATCTTATTTGGCTTCACACCATCAGTCTGCATTTCGCCAAACAATTGTAGGGCCTCCCTACCATGCTCACTCTGGACACATGCTGCAATCATGGCATTCCAGAAGACCACATCCCGTGGCAACATCTCTGCAAAAACAGCCCTGGAATCATCCAGGCTCCCACACTTGCCATACATATTGACGAGCCATTGACAACAGCAGCCGCATGGATTTCTAGACCCTTTTCTAGGGTTGCCACACTGGCACACGCATCCAAAACGCTCATGAAGGTGATCCTATTAGGTTTAATGCCTTCAGCCTCCATTTGACCAAACAGTTGAAGGGCTTCCTTGCCGTGCTCGTTCTAGGCACATGCTACAATCATGGCACTCCATGAGACCACATTCCGCTGTGGCATCTCTGCAAACACGGCCATTGAATCATCCCGGCTCACACACTTGCCATACATATTGACAAGGGCATTCCCCACAACAACGTCCAGTTCCCCTACATACCCAACGATAGTAGCATGGATTTCTTGACCCTCTTCTAGGGCTGCCATACTCGCAGATGCATCCAACACGCAAATGAAGGTGATCTTGTCTCGCTCGAAGTCTTCAGCCTGTATTAGACGAAAAAGTTCTAGAGCCTCCTTGCCATGCCCATTTTGGACACATGCGGAGATCATGATAGTCCAAGAGTACAAATTTCGAAAGACTATTTTGTCAAACACAGCACAAGCAGACTCCAGGCTCCCACATTTACTGTACATTTGAACGAGAAGGTTACTCAAAAATATGTTATCCTCATATTCACAACTGCTTATGTGTTCATGCACACGTCCACCTCCAGACAGGGCCTTCGCACTCGTGCAACGCCTTAAAAGCGATGCATAAGTTGTTGGAGATAAGTGCACACTAAGTGTACTATTTCCCTAGTCTACATTAGTCTAGTCTAGTCTTGTGTCTTGAGTGTGTGCCATGTGGCACCTCTACAATTATCCCATAAGCACTCTTGCTTTATGTCTTGTACTTTGGCCCATATATTCATGGGTCACATCATTGCAATCTATCTGTCTAGCTTGTGTCTTGTCTACACTTATCTACAAGGTAACTCTTTGTCTGTCTTTCAATCTTGTTCTTATTTTACTTCTAGTTTTCTAGTTTCTAGTTCTTGCTTCCATATTCCAACATGGTATCAGAGCCATAGCCGCCTCTTCTCTCCCCTCAGTATGCTGTAGCCATAGCCGCCTCTTCTCAGAGTTCTGCCCCGCTCAGCTGGTCGCCATCTCCATCTTCTGCCCGTCTTCTCCACGCTGCTGCCATTCCTGTTCAGGTTGCCGCTGCAGATCTACCCACCTCTTTCTGCCCCGCCATCTCTCTGCCAGATCTACGCCACCACATCACGCCACCGCTTCTCTCTGCCAGATCTGCATGCCAGATCTGCACGCCATTGCGCTGCCAGATCTGCTGTGCAGTTCCGCTCTCTGCCAGATCTGCTCTTGCTCCTGCTGTCGCTCCTGCACCTGCATCAATGAACGAAGACTGTCCGTACAGTCCGTACGACTGTACGGAATCCGTACTTGCACGTTTGTGCATGTCGCTGCACTATATGGCCTACATCAACTTCAAAGAGTGGCACAATGGATGGATTTGCATTCAAAAATTCTTGCTCCCCATCATCACCCATTTCCGATAGCAAATTGACGAACCACACAATCAATGGCTTGATTTCGTTTTCCACCTTCAGGACCATGTCTAGGTGGAGTTTATTTTTCCCGCTTCGGACAGTGATCTTAGAGGCACCCCAATCTTGTTTCACCTTGGCTATTTCAAACCATGGCCTTGCCAACAACATTGGATAGGAGGAATCATCCTTTTCCATCTAGAGGACCACAAAATTTAGTTTAAATGGCATGCCTTGGATTACAATTTGTTGATTCCAAACAATACCTCTTGGTTGAACTCGTCTTCAATCATCCATTTTGACCTAAAAAGGTGCTATCCAACTCCGTTAAACCCATCTTCTCATATATACTATGCGAGAGGATATTCACACATGAGCCCCCATTGAACAATGTTCCTTGTATTTCTTGACCATTACAATACACTTTAATTGCCAGGACTTTATAGTCCACATCATCCGGTTCTACTTGCAACACTAGTGGTTCTGCCAATGATGGCTTGATAATTTGGTTTACATAAAAAGTATGGTTTCTTTTGCTCATGTTTTCCCTCTCTCAATTGCTTAATGAAGTTCTCAAGAAACATGGGAGCCAAACTCAACAGTGGCCGCACCTCTCCAGCTGCTGTTCGTGATCTGCGCCATCTTCACGGAGATCTGCGCCAACTGTTCGACCTCCTGGACTGCGCCCCTTTTTTGCACCTCTGCCTCTGCCTGGGATTAAGGTACTGTGCTTTGCCTCTTTCAGTTTGCTGAGCAGTCCCTTTTTTGCTGGTTCCTCCTGCTTCGATGGGCTGTCACATGCTATGGCCTTGACAAAGTGGTGAGAGAACCGGCTTCTTGGATCTCTCCTTTCATTTATTTCTGCAATATTGTAAGGGAATAGACACTGCCCTTGCATCTTAGCAAGAGATAAGACCTTCCCACATGGCATCTTCCTCTCATTCTCTCATGTCTATCGACAAATTCAATGGGTCCAACTTTCATACTTGGCAAATCAAAATCAAGTGCCATCTTATGAAAGAAGGTCTTTGGGACATTGTTCACCGTGCTGCTCCCGAAGATCCCGACATTGAGCAAGTTGTCACTGCCAAGAACGACAAAGCCTATGCTATCATCTTGCTCGGTCTTGGAGATGATTACATTCATCACATCTCCGACATACAATCTGCTCCTCAAGCATGGATCACTTTGGATACCCTTTTTGGACCCCGATCTAAAAACTCTAAGATTGCACTTATGATCTCATTCTTTGATCTACATATGCAGGAAGGAGCTACTATAGCCTCTCATGTCAATTCTCTCGCAGTCTTATGGTTCAGCTTGCATCAGTAAAGTCTCCCATCTCCGAAGATATTGCTATTGCTGTGCTTCTCAAAAGCTTACTTGACACCTATGCTACTCTTGTCACTACCTTCAAGTATCACAATAATCCTTCTCTTGAAGGTATCATCAATGCTCTCCAAGAGGAAGAAAGAACTCAACAACGAAAGGTAACTGACACTGCATTTTTAGCAAAGAAAGGAAGTTCTAAGGTAAGAAAACCTTGCACCCATTGTGGCAAAACTAATCATATGGAGAAGGACTGTTTCAAGGTTCATCCATGCACCATTTGTGGCCGTGATAATCACCGGGAGAGGGACTGCTACTCCAAACCCTCTACATCAGCCCCTGCATCTACCTCAGCCCATGTTGCTGCAACATCTCCATCAGCAGATCCTGCTATTCCTTCCTCATATGATGAGAAGTGGGCTTTCTGATTACTTCATATTTCTTGACCACCGATGATGTAGGTCAAGGGGTTCTAGTGTCTTGGTCTTTCTGTTTGTCTACAGTCAGTCTTCTGTCTATCTAGTCTTGTCTGTCTGTCTATTTGTCTATCAATCTGACTGTGTTTTGTTTTAGATCCATCTTGTCCCTACCCTTGTGGACCCATATGAGGATATCACTTGAGGAGGGGTGTCTCAAGATCTTTGTCTGTCATGTCTTCTGTCTTGTCTCTCAATCTATCAGTCTTTATGTCTGTCTTCTAGTCTTGTCTTTCTGTCTTAGGGTGTTGGAGATAAGTGCACACTAAGTGTACTATTTCCCTAGTCTACATTAGTCTAGTCTAGTCTAGTCTAGTCTTGTGTCTTGAGTGTATGCCATGTGGCACCTCTACAATTATCCCATAAGCACTCTTCCTTTATGTCTTGTACTTTGGCCCATACATTCATGGGTCACATCATTGCAATCTATCTATCTAGCTTGTGTCTTGTCTACACTCATCTACAAGGTAACTCTTTGTCTGTCTTTCAATCTTGTTCTTATTTTACTTCTAGTTTTCTAGTTTCTAGTTCTTGCTTCCATATTCCAACATAAGTAGCAGCATCTGTCTCTGAACCAAGCTGTGCGATCTCCTCATTCAAGCTTCTAGGAGTATGCCCATCTGACGGGGCCTTGTGGGTTTCTGGCAACGATCCCAGCACGTTGCGGATGGGCTTATCCGTAGCTCGAGAACCAGGCATAGTAGAGCTTGTAGGCGTACAACATACTAACCTGTGCCCTTAGTTTCTCTCCGAGGAAAACGGCACAATCACAAGATGAGGGATGTCCAATGCCCATGAAGAAGGAGGAGAAATGCGAAACAGGAATAAAGCCATATGTTTTCGCCTTCCCACTTATATTTGGATCAGAACTTGGTTTCTTCTCCGTCAGAACTGGTAGGCCGCATAGCCGTCTGTATTTGGAGCCAGAGAAACTCTCGTCTTTCAAATTCAACAAAGGCAACACAACCGTCTAATCTAAAGCAAAGTAAACCATGGATACGAAGCAAAGATGGAGATGGAGAGGGAGAGGGAGTGAGCTTCGAAGTACCTAGTTTTCTTATCAGAGAGATGGAGATGATGAAGACGAAGATTACGATGAAGATAAAGATGAAGATGACACAAATAAACCAGTACCTATAAGAGTTTGCACTAGAAATGGTTGTTCGCAAACTACCAAATATCCTCCTTCTTACAAAATGATTGCGCTGTGGTCTACAAAGATTTTGACGAGCAGTGGTAGAACTTTGTAAAATAAATTCAGATGTGTGGAATGCCAAATCTCCTCCTCCTTTTGCAAAATGATTGCACGGAGGTCTGCAAAGAACTTCAGCTGTGGAGGTATGCAAAGAACTTCAGATGTGTCGAAGATCTTTCATCTCAAAGAATCGATGAGGGGATGAAGAGACCGGACTCGATATTTGAATCGATGAGGGAATGAAAAGAAAGGAATCGATGAGGAAACTTTCAATGAAAATCTAAAAAGGAAAGGCACGCAGATTGAAAGGACTAATCTGCGATGAGGAAAGACAAGAGTGGAAGAGAAGAGGAGAACGAGGAAGTTAGATTGGAGTTACATTGGAAGAATTTCTTGCCAAACTATAAAATAAATAATACATCGTTTCATGAAATGACGCGTGGCTTCATGAGAGGCCAGATTTCCCTTTTATGTCACAATGCTACCTGCCTAATCAGAGGTGTGCTCTTGTAATTGGCGGTGGCACCTCTGCTCTGCTGCTGCATTTGGCCATGCTCTAAAGCTTGTACAGGCAATGAGAGGTGTGCCACTGTAATGGGCTTGACAACTCTGCATGTGGCCGCGCTCTAAAGCTTGTACAGGCAATGACAGGTGTGCCACTGTAATGGGCTTGACAACTCTGCATGTGGCCGCGCTCTAAAGCTTGTACAGGCAATGACAGGTGTGCCACTGTAATGGGCTTGACAACTCTGCATGTGGCCGCCCTCTTAAAGCTTGTGCTGCACACTTACTTGGCTAGTAACTGAAAACAAGATATCCTCACACTTTATGCAGAGAGCTTTTCCAAAAAGGTGCATGTTATTCGAGAAAACTTCCTAAAAAAGAGTAACGACACTTTGTTCAAGGCAGAGCTCCCTTTAATTGTCCACACAGTAACAATTTATCTCAGCCAGAACACTGTCTTAGCTAACCAGCATGCGTATATGCCCCTCCATTTATATGAATTACGTCCCTCTCACCTCTGACTTCCTTGTTCAACAGGAGATGATGTAATGTCTATATTTGTGGCATGCTGTCCAAGTTCGAAAGACTGTATATCGCATTCCAGCATCAAGCACACAAACAAAGGAATGGAACTGATACTAGCTCTCTCGCTCCAGAATCAAAGTCATCGGACCATCCGCAACAAAACTCGTGTCTATGGCGCCCATGGTTTCAGCCCAGGTTCTGCCATCGACTTCGAACAGCAAAATCACCCGTCGAGGAGCCCGCAGTCCAAACAGATCAACGACAACGTTCACCTATCATAATAAGTTCGCTTGAGATTTCTTGCTAGAACAAACAGGACAGAAGCGCGCGCAAGTAGGCACTTACAGTTGTGGTTGCACGCAGCAAATCCCCCACTTTCACACCGCCACCGTAAATAACCCTGCCTGGACCACGCTGCCTCCGTTGCTGGCTTCCAAACAGCTGCTGCACACGAGATGCGCGGTCTGCATGACCACCGGGAACGAGCTCCGCCACAAAGATACGCCCAGTATCGGCCTTGCTGAGCTCGAAGACGATGCCGAAGGGCTTGGGCAAAGTAATCTGGGAGGGAATAAACAAATGGGAAGGAGCCCAAAACTGTGGAGGCAAAGCAAAAGTAGTGAGGGGTTGGAAAGACTCACCACGACGATGTCACTGGAGCTACCAAGCTTTCTGGTGATGGGGATGGTTTCGTCTGAGAGGTTACCAACAGGGCCAAGACCGATCTTAACAAGCTCCGAAGTGCAGTACGAGACATGGAGAGGTCTGGCTATGGCTTTGCTTGGTATGCGAGCTTTCTCAAGGTCATTCCCTCTTGAGATAAGACGATTAGAAACTGTAAGCCCATAGGCTATGGCTTTCCCAAGACCATTCCTTGTTGTTGAGAGGAGAGCCTTGCACACAAGAGAAGAAGACCCCAAGGCCACCTCTATCCCACATGCCATCTCATCCACTCCACTTGGCCTCCCTTTCTTGGCATCTCCTTAGAAGACATATGCCAAGCGCCAAATTTCTCGTCCCGACATATTGTGGCATCCGTTGGAAACAGCGTTTTCCCCAAAAATTGGCAGGCACTTGAAGGTCATAGGGTTCTCTATACATTTTTTGTTTTTGGTGCAATCGATCATGATAGAAAACTTGTAAGTTGTTAGGATACTAGATGGGTAAGAATGATATTTTTCATTAACAACATTCACAAGTATAGCAATCTATTTTTCATGATGTTTTTCAAATCACACAAAAACTGCTAGGAAAAACCAACCTTCCCTTGTGGGAAAAATAAAAGAATAATTTTAAGAATCATAATTAAATGATTGAATCGCTTTAAGGAAGTTCAATACATGTCTCATCTAGCTTCAGTCTATATGATGATTTAAGGAAGCTCACTACAACCTTCCATTGTGAACAAATAAACAATTACTTTAATATACAATAATAACTAAGGGAACATGACAATTTAAGGAAGCTCACCACATGCCTCATCTACCTTATTATCAATTGAATTTTGATGTTGAGCCCATGTTGTGACATAAATAGCCACATGTGTTCTTTCCTCATAAAAGAGAGGGATTCAAGCAGCTAGTCATCAAGTACACCATGACCACAATTGGTACATGTGGGCTCTATTGACTATGCCCCCCAGTCACGATCATCATCATCATCAAAGGAAACTCCAGATGAGATAGGTAGAATAGATTTGAGGAGAAGAGAACGTGCTGTTGGTGAGTAGATTGCAAAGGATTGCTCCACACAAGTTTTGGATATCCAACAAGCATGGAGTATGTTTCTTTACTTGAGGAGTGGAGTAGCAAAGCTTCTTACCTGTTTCCTTTTTTATCTAATGCCAAATCCATAGCATCAGAAGCTGTAGATGGCTGAAGCATGTGCACATCGGCACGAATAGTAGGGCACAAACCCTCTATAAAGGTATGGCATTGCTCTTTCCATGGTACTTTTCAATGGTCTGTAACTGAAGTAGGGCTGAAAAATATATCTCAGTGTATGCATCCACGCTTTCATTGTCCGGCTACCTCATTCTTTGCGATTGCCTACACTCTGCCTACGAGTATCCTCTTCGAACTGTGTAGGTAGAAAGTGCTTCTAAATTTTTTCGTTGAACACTGCCCATGTCTTTAAAATGCGTGTGCTTTTTTTTTTTTTTCAAGAAAGAGACTTCTATTAAGTAAGAGGAAAAACCCGCGAGAGCAAGCTCAAAGCAGAATACATCATGAAATCATGAGGATAAATTAAAAACCCCCTCAGAGTGAGGTGGAAAACAACCAAGGCTGAGGCTGAAAGTGCCACCTCAACCCTGTAGTAGTCTCAGAGAAGAAAGGAGAATCCTTCCATTCCCTGAAGAAAGAAGCCCTCCTAGCTGAGGCTGCACGAGAGTCTCCCTGCATACTCGTCCATATGGTCATCAAAGTATGTAGTCCAGATACTAGCCAATGTGTGCGAGGGATGAACCTGAGTACCCTCCAAAGCCTCTGTGCATCTGGCTCTCCAGATATGCCAGGATGCTATGCTCGCTAGAATCTCCCAAGAAGTATCCACAGAGGCATGTACAACTGTAAAAGGAAGGTGTGGTACCACATCCAATGAACAGGACTCAGTCCGAAGACGTCGAATCGAAATGGCCTGAGAGGAGTCAAATCTCTCATAGAATACCTGAGGCCCTGTAAGAGAAAGCCAAGCCACTAAGCCCCATGTATGCATGTGCTTTTTGCAAGTACACTCCACCATAATTGTGCACTGCCGGTCATGTGACTCGCAACAACTTTCACCTTCTCCATCTCTTGGTATTGTTCCCCCAAAAAATATTGGTTGAAGGAACTAATCCAAGCAACAAGTAAAGCCTGCCCATCTCTTTTACCATCATACTTTGGAAAAGTAAAAGTTTTGCGATTGATTTTACATGTCTTCTTTTTATCCCGAAGCTTGAGTGCTTTCAAGGATGGCCTTCCCCATGTTATCTCCATCATTACTGGACTCATGCAAAGGGGCAGTGTCATGGTGTCACCACAATGAAGTCTTCACATGATGCTTCTTTTTTCTTTGATGTCTTGTCCTGCTTCTTCCATGCTCATTACCAAAGGTGTCAGAGAGTTAGCTGTTGTCACTTTCATCATCATCTTCATCTTTACTATGCTTTTTTGTGACTTCAGTCAGCTCCTTTAGTACTCTAGTTTCATGCTTTTCATTTTCTTTGTGTGTGTTGCACATATTGCACATGTATTCAAGTTCTTGCGCATGTTGTTTCCATGCCTGAATGTGATGTAATCATAGGGTCCTTGTCTGCAGTAGATACAGATGGCTTCCAATTTGACATCACTTGTCCTAGTGCATCTTCAGTGTCCTAGCAAAGTCACTTCTCATGTTGATAGAGTGCTTGCCACCCTTCTTCAATAAGTTTCTCTAATGTTGGACTTCTCTCTGGCTGGTAGTGATCATTTCCCACATGATGTAGGTCTTTAGGATTACCTATTTCTGATAGAATATGCTTTTTCGACATGATGTAAGTCTTCAGGATGACCTATTTCCTTGACATGATATAGGTCTTCAGGATGACTATTTCTAATAGAATATGTTTTCCCAACATACTTAGAATTGTGCACGGTGCAAGCAATAAAAATCACTATAAAATGAAATATACACAGACACAAGACTTATCTCGATTTGGTTCCCAAGATTTGAAGTAGATATTTGTTGCATGTAGTATCTTTGTGGCCTCTAAGAATCACAAGATTCCAATGAGTACATCCACGTTGCAAAGTACAAAGCAAAGCTTGTGTCCAATAGCACTTGTAGTTTGTGCCTTGCACTTGTAAACACTTGCTTGTCTGCTTCCAAAATCCTTGGGTTGCTCTCTTGCTTGTAGTTTTTCCCTTGAAAGATATCTTTATGCCCATAAGCTATGGAATATAGAATAACAACATAACTTGACCTAGTGGATAGTCACAATGGTTAAGCGTGCTTGGGCTAGAACAATGCCAGGATGGGTAACCTCTCGGGAAGTTTTGAGAGCAATCTCAAAAGTCTCCCTCACATAGCCAACAGTGCCTTTGGTGCTAGGTATGCCAAGGACTATACCTTGTGAACAGACATGGTAGCTAGCTAGGAATGGAATGGAAATATGGAAAGCATAATGAAAGGCAAAATGGAAAGGAAAGAAAGTACAAGTGCGAGGCAATAACCAAAATACTCACAATGTATTGATAGCTTGATGTTGACTGATATGATAGACAATAGAAAAGTATAACACTATATAGTGTGACACTAACTCTAGAAAGTCACAATGTCTATAGTGTTCTAGGTGGTCTAGGTGGTGTTTTATAGTCTAGTGAGTCCTAGTGAGTCCTAGACATGTGGCACGTCTAGGACTCACTAGACTATAAAACACCACCTAGACCACCTAGAACACTCATTTTAGACTCACTTTGGCTTCATATTCCAACACCCCCCCATGAAGGCAAGGTGATGACACGTGGCACATCTAGGACTCACTAGACTATAAAACACCACCTAGAACATTCATTTAGACTCACTTTGGCTTCATATTCCAACACCCCCCCATGAAGGCAAGGTGAGAGACTACTGGAATGGAACCAAGAACATAACATGACAATGACGGTCATCAAAATTGTGCATGTCGGTAGACATGGTTCCCACACAATCTCAAAGGCAAGTGAGCATGGCTCAGAGGCTAATGAGCATAACATAGAAATCTCATCATGCATGGATGCATGACCAACTCAGAGGTCTAGGAGACCAATGCACCAACATCCTGGAACTCTCAAGCCAGGCGTGATAAACAAATAGACCTATCAAAGCCAATACATATGGCTCCCATAGTACATAACCCCTTGGATTCATAATAGGACATGTTAGGAAGCCACACACCAAAAAAATAGGAAAACCAATACATCTTTTTACGAGGACTATCCAAGGCAGAGGACCCTTAGACTCAATGAAAGCCAGATACTCGATACATATCATTTTAGGGGGACTACCCAGGGTAGAGGACCCCAAAATACATCAAGCTGTTGTAATAAAAATAGATCTCTTAGGAGTAAGAGATGTCCTCCAAGTAGCCACTGCACATGTGTGCACATCACTTTTGGGTGCTTGCCATAGAAGCTTTTCTTGAGATGGAAATCCTGATGCCGTTTCCCTGGTTCAACATAACCTGATGGTTGTTGCATGTAGACTTCTTCGTCTAGGTAACCACTAAAAAAAGCATTTTTGGCATCTAGCTGATACACATTCCATTTGTTGAGTGTCGTTAGTGATATCAAGAATTGTATGGAATCCATCATTTTGCTATAGGAGCATAAGTCACATCATAGACTTGACCATATCGTTGTGCAAATCCTTTTGCAACAAGTCTGTATTTGTATCTTTCAATGCTTCCATCTGCATTGTACTTCACTTTGTAACCCTTTTTTTTGCCATGGCCTTCTTTCCTAGTGGAAGGTCGCATAAATCCCAAGTGTTGTTTTTATACAAAGCTTCCATTTCTTCATTCATAGCAGCTTGCCATTCTGACTTGTCAACTACGTCTTGGAAGTACACTGGCCCTTCTGTGGCCATGATGGTAGTCATAAGAGCATAATTGGTGGTTTCAACCCGAATTGCTTTCCCTTTCTAAGCATATGTCAATCTTGCTGGTGGTCTGCTTTTCCTAGTAGACCATCCGAGATGTTGCTCCTTGGGGTATCTCTAGCAGTTCTTGCTCTTCTTCATCAACCTTTTTATAGGTGACTGACTAATCGATGTGTCTATCTCCTATCTATTTGAGGTTTTCCATTCTGATTCCTATATGGCATCTCTGGATATTATGACCTTTCAGTTGATGGGATCATACCAACTTGTATGCTTTACTTTCTTCACTGTTGCCAACCATGATGCATTTACGTGACTTCACATCCAACTTTCTACCAATGATCGCCATGTATGTGGGCATATGCTATGCAACCAAATATGTAGATATGCCCAATGTGTGGCTTGTATCCAGTGAATGCTTCATAAGGTATCATACCCTGAATTGGTTTGGTCGGAAGCCAATTAAGTAAGTGGTTTTCCGTGACAATTGCTTATGCCCAATACTGATTCAAAAGATGCTTCTTACTAAGCATTGCTCTAGCACTGTCTTCTAAAGTACCTTCCATTCAGCCTTTGCATTCTGATGAGGAGTATCCGCACAAGTGAATTGTCTTTGAGAATCCCATTACTTTTTCAAAAGTTCATGAATTTTGAAGACATGTACTCACCCCCTTTGTCTGATCTCATGACTTTGATATTTTTGTCTGTTTGTTTCTCAACATGGCTTTGAATTCTTGAAATCTGAAAAAGACTTCAAATTTCTCTTTTAGAAAATAAACCCAACAATATCCGATGTAGTCATCAATGAAAGTCAAGTAGTAAAGTAAACCATTGATGTTGTGGGTTTGAGCATGAGGTATCAAATCAAGAATATCTCATGCTCGAGAGGTGCTTCTACCAATATTGGTTCTCTTTTGTTTACTGAAGCAACATGCTTCGCAAACCATTCTAAGAAATTGTAGTTTTTGAATTCCAATTGCCATTTTCTGGTTTCTTAGCTACATCAAGCTTTTGAAATTGACATGTCCATCTCTCTTGTGGAAAGTGGCATTGGTCGTTGTTGTTGAGCTAACATGGCATGCAAATCTGGAACTGAAGCTAGCATTCTAAATAAGCGTCCTTCCTTGACTACTTTTCCTACTAGCTGATATCCTCTAGATTTATCTCTGATAGTTTATTCATCCCCATCTCCCCAATGAAGATCACTCGATAGTTGTGTTCTGTCATTTGCCCAACTGACAAGAGGTTCTTACTGAGCTTTGGAACATAGAGAACATCTTTCACCAATCCTTTCGTACTAGTGAAATTGTTCATAGGGACATTCCCTTTCCCTTGAACTAGATTTGGTGTGTTATCTGCATTGTAAATAACATTATTTTGTCTTTCTAATGGTTTCATCTTTGTGAACCATTCCTAATGCTTTGTCGTATGAGATGATGCTTTGTCATATGAGATGATTTCTTTGTCTTTCTACTGGTTTCATCTCTGTGAACCATTCCTGATGCTTTGTCATACGAAGTGATGCACCATTGTCGATGTACCAAGGATCTTGATCTGCTTGATCAACATTGTATTAGTCTTCTACATATCCTCACTTGCAAGAAGCATATTCTAAGGTTCATTAATATAATGACTATGTGTCCACCGTGATGATTTCCTATTCCTTGAAAATTCGCTCGATTGCTACTAGATTGACCTCCTTGGTTGTACTACTTCTTGCAACAATCTCTTTCATAGTGTTTAAACTTACAACAGTAGTTGCACTGAATTTTTGACACGTTGTTGGATGCATTCCCTCTTCCTTGGAATCTTTCTCCGTTGGAATGATTTCCTCTTGGATGCTAATGTTGATGCTACTATGGATGTGGATGTTGATGCTATTGTTGCAAATGACTTTGATACTGATGACCACTCCTCTGAAATGCTCTACCTCTACCTCTGCTTCTATCTGAAGCTATGAATGCTTGATCATTGGAATGACCTTTGCGTGCATGAATGGCCTGAGCCCGAGCCCTGAGTTCTTCATCACCAAGTAGCACTGATTGTAACTCTTCCATTGTTGGAATTTGTTATTGAATGGCAATAATCTAGACTAGATTCTCCTATCCCTCTCTTAGTCAATTCAAGATGACTTGGACCATCTCTGTGGGATTCATAGTCTCTCCTGCTATGGTGTGAGTTGATTGTTGTAATCCTTGATCTTCTGTACGTAAGGATGACCAATTTCATTGTTATTCTGAAAAATCTGGTTTATCTGGTTTCTCAATGTGAGAATATTGGATGTGTTCTTAGGCTCGTAAAGAGCTACAATCATATCCCATGCTTCTTTTGATGTCTTGACTGTGTTGAGCTATCCAAGCATGACATCTTGGACATTCTGCTTAACCAAATGGTATGCATGTTTGTCTTTCTTGTCCCATTCTACCTATGCTCAAGAAATGGCAAGATCTTCTATAGGTGCGGACACTATTGGTGCAGATGTAGATCCCACTGCTTGTGTTGCAGCAATAATGGGAGTTCATGCCGGACCGCCGTCAGATGATCTAGGTGTAGACCCATCGACATACTCCCATTTGTCTTAAAGTACAAGAATGGTCTCCATTCAGTATTTCCATGTGCCGTAATTTGAATTTTCCAACTTAGTAGATGCCTTAAATTTGAGGTTGCTAGTGGTAGACATCATGCAAGGATGTACTCAATTTGCTATGAAAAACACTATCTCAATCAAGTGCAATTTGAACTGTTGATGAAGAAGAACTTCAATATATAATCCAATCTATTATAAGGCTTGTGGAAAATGATGCAAGAATAGCCAAGAGGCTTTACAAGGCTTGAAATGATGTGCAAAATGTGAGAAAAATAACCAATATGCTTTACAATGAAGGCATGTGATTGTAATGTGCAATGTGCCCCCACTTATCAATTGTCCAATTCCTCTAAAAGCTCTGAATTCTACCCACTGAACTAATGGTGGTCGGGTTTTAGGAAATTTAATGATGTGAAACCACATGTGAGCGCAGGGACTGACTCCAAGTACAAACTATTTGGGATTTTTTGGGCTTGATTGGCTGCTTTGGAGTTCTCTTCTCTAAGGATGAACTATGGTTCTTTTTAGGTGCTAGGTTAGATGCATCGATGTAGAGGCTAGAATGTGCACAAGAAGTGGCCAACTTTAAAATGTGTGTGATACTTGCACAAAAATGCACATGTGTTGTAACGAGTGTATGGAGCACAAAAAATCAAGCATTTTTTGCTTTTCGAGCATCCTCAAATTCTTCTTGGATCAAGAGATACATCTTGATCTAGGTGGAGGTAGAAATAGGAGAAAAAAGGTGATGCGGCCATTAGAGTCATATACAGCGGCCACCTGTGCTTAGCAAGGAGTGTGCCTATGGGGAATTGTACTGATGTGGCACCTGTGGTCACATGAGAGGAGCCAAGGGTGCCTGTGGAAAGGTTATTGTGCTTGATAGGGGCCTGTGCTACATGGCAAACGATGTGGCTTTGACTTTAATTGATGACATGGCAATCATGTTGATGTGGTAGTATGACAAACAGCTAGTCTGGTGATGTGGCAGAGGGCCAACTATGTTGATGTGGATGATGTGGCAGTAAGCGACTGCCTTGTGGTGGATAAGATGCCATGTGTCATGTGGATAAGATGCCACATGTCACATGGATAAGGTGACATGGACAATGGGACAGATTGTGTTGACATGGCAGATAAGCCACATGGCAAGGATGATGTGGCACATATGGATGAAGTGCCACATGTCGATTGGAATCTGCTCAGATTTTCCAAAATCTTTAAAAGATTCCATCAACCGTTCTCTTCCATCGATGGAGACATTTTTGCTGGTCGTTTATTGTGGACACTTGCAGGGTCAGTTTTGCATTTGTTGCTAATCGTTTGTGTTGCTTATGCTGAGAGCTCACTCATCTATGGTGTTAGCCCGTTGGAAGTCC
This sequence comes from Dipteris shenzhenensis, assembly GCF_047967505.1. Classification (NCBI taxonomy): domain Eukaryota; kingdom Viridiplantae; phylum Streptophyta; class Polypodiopsida; order Gleicheniales; family Dipteridaceae; genus Dipteris; species Dipteris shenzhenensis. Next base: position 7,531,943 of record NC_141608.1, read on the forward strand.
TATAGGCACCCGATTGGAGTCACCTATTGAATTTGATGCTGGCTATGAGCATTGGAGCTAGGGAGCCAATGATGTAGTTGCTTGCCTCATCTGTGTGTGTCATCTATGCATAGTCGAGTCTTCTGTGCTTTGTTGCTCATGGAGATCAGCACCCGAGTTCACATTGTCACTGCAACTAGCTTGTTGGAGGTGACTGTGTCATCAATGAAGGCTCGCCCAATGTGTGGACTTCCATTTAACTCTTTGCAAGAGGCGTGGTCGACGATGAGGGATGTATCGCAGAGATGGCCCATGGTAGCTCATCTGTCATTGCTGGCACTGGGCATGTGTATATGGATGGAGCTTCTAGCTCGCCTGGTGAAGCTTTTGCTTTTTGATGGAGCTATGGGCTGCAGGTTGTGTGGCTATTTTTGTTGGCACTTGAGACTACAAATGTGGCTTAGAGTAGCTGTGCTCCTTCGCTAGAGTGTTGCTAGAGAGCTGTGGAGGTCGTATGTGTTGTAGTTGAGGTAGGCCAGGAAACTGAGTCATGAGCCTTGTGCGCCTTAGTTGGAGGTAGAGCTGCATTGTAGCCACCTCAGCTGGCTATTGGCCATGGGCTAGAGTCGGTTGTAGGACCAGCTACTGTGAGCTTGCTATGTAGCTCGCTTGCTCACTTTGCTCGTAGTCCCGTGTAGATCTTCTCGCCTAGGTCATTTAGAGTTCCATATGAGCTATAAATGAGGGAGCTAAGCTGCCTATGCTTGTTTGTAGCTTATGTGTTGGAGGGCTGAGTCGAGGTAGAAGTTTAGGTCAGCCTCTCAAGCACTCTCTCCAAGAACAGAGAACAAATGGAGAAGAAAAACTTCTCTATCTCCTTTTCTGAGATCCAAGCAATTCCTATTCTCTCTCTCTCCCTAAGACTAGAGTGAAATCTCTCTCTCTCTCTCTCACAATTGAAAAAGAAATGAAACCTCTCAACAAAACAGCTCTCTCTCACAAAGAATCTCTATGGATGGAAATCTCTCAAAGATCTCTCTCTCGAAGAATGAATACTCAATAAACAGAAATGAATGACAAAAACTTCTCTCAAATGGATGGAAATTCTCCATCACTCAACGGAAGTGAAAGCATGCTCATTCAATCACTCTCAATCAATCTCTCACACACTCTCATATGGATTGCAATGCCTCAACAGAAGGCAAGGACGCTCTAATACCATGAACAAATATGGAGAGAGGAGAGGAGAAGAGTGGAGATGACAAGAGAGGGCACAGCTAGAGAGCACTTACAAATGACTAATTGTACATGACTAACTGTACACTAGATTTAGTTGAAAATAAAGAATATATAAAACCCCCTTTAGGGTTAGGCTTAGGGTTAGCTTTTCTAACCCTTTCCTTTATAGCACTGTTTTGGGTTAGTGCTATACACATTTGATAATATATGATGTTTGAAATGAACTATTTGTGATGTAACAAATGTGAAAGCCTAACCTGGTCTCAAAGATTTTGGAACAAGATTTCCCAGAATCCATAAATCAAAATCAAAACCAAGCATCCATCCATTCTAAACTTGTACCTAAAACAAATCTAGATACAAAACCAACAATAGTAGGATACAATGAATAGTCTTGAACGTCAACATCTAGATTTTGAAACATAAAAACTCAAGAAGTCAAATGTGGTATCTCGGAACCCAGGACTAGGATTCTGGAATGTTTGGATGAGGAAGGTGGACCTAGAGATTGAAACAAACCTTATGTCTATAGACACAGGGGCATAACATCAAGTCATTATGAGCCCAAAATTTGGCAGATCAAGACTTAAATCTAGGAACTATAAAACCAAAAACATTGGACATAGAACTCGGTATAGAATTTAAAAAATCCAGAAACAAAACCAAAACCTATCATCACAAACCTATCATTTAGGACCAAACATGGGACCTAGACATATCTAGAATACAAATCAAGAAAACTAAAACCTTGGCATCTAGCCCCTCAACATCTGGCCCTAGGGAATGAAGAACATCAAGATCTAGCTTTGAGTCACAAACTTTAGCATTCAGACTAGAATTTAAGTGGTGCTAAAACCCTTGATTTGGATACCACATTGATTCTCCTTAAATTTTCCCCATCTTCACTAACATATCTTTCACATAATAGATAGACATTCAAACCTACTTTTACAAGGTATAATATCATCTGTATATCTTTAATAAGGAACAAAATAAGCAAAATACGAAGTATCCAAATAAAGAATACTCCCACTATATTCTTCTTAAGATTTCTCTTTTTTAGTATTCTACCAATATCATCTTAAGTAGTTGTCATCAATTATAAAGATTATTTTGTGTTCCAGCTTCATTTTTTGGGGAGCATGATATCATGCTACCCAAAAAAGCATCTAACAAGGCTAAAAATTATCCAAGAACATGCCCAAAATAGCTTGCCATGGGCATTAGTGAATGCTTCCATGAAATCATAAATATGATACAATAGGACATCGTGATATCACATTGCCCAAAAGGCATCCAACACGAACGATTTCAAATAATTCACGGCCAAAAGCATGCTAAGGTGTCCAAAATAGTAGCATCCAAAATGTGCTATAAAAGCATAGAAGAATTAGTATGTGTGCTTTTTAAGAATAAAAACACATTCAAAGACTTCAATGTTTTGTGCAACCACTGCATGGATTGTCCATGGGTGTTAGTTTCTCCTTCTATCTCATTGTTTAATATGATCTACACATAATAGGACCTATGCCCTACATGGACACACATTCTTCTTTGTTGTGCTCTCTTTCTCTTTCTTTTGTGAGCTCAGCCAGCTAATCTCTGTCTCTCCATCACTCTTCTACCAACTTCTTTTGCCTATACATTTTCTCTATGCTATTACGAGCTTACTATTTCTTGCTCAATCTCTTCTTTCTCTTTCAATTGTCTACCTCCTAACTTCCCTATGACCATAAGATGGAACTTTATAATGATCTCAATAGCAATATTGGTGCCAAATGTGCTTCATCTAGAATTACAAGTCATAAGAAATTATGAAGCAACCAAGAAATAAGAGCAAAAGAAATGAAAGAAACAGAGAGAGAGAGAGAGAGAGAGAGAGAGAGAGAGAGAGAGAGAGAGACAGAGAGAGAGAGAGAGAGATGACATCTTTGACATAGATATAAAGAATAAAGACACTAAAAAATATATAGTACCTTATGTTTGGGGATGAACACATTGACAAATTTTTTGCAATTCCTGCACTAAAGAACTCTGTGTAGGAATTACAAAATCCAAATTAGTTAGGAAACTCTTTGTTAAGAGAAGAATACAAACCATGTTACAAAACCATTGAATGAAGATGATATTTCCATTCCTAGATCCTCAAGGGTGTTAAACATACACTCTAGGAATCTTTGCTCAACAGCTAGCAGGGTACAAATGGAGATAGAAGCAAATTTACTTTCAATTTCTACAAAAGGAAATCCTATAATGATATGTTGAGCTCTAAATTAAAGGAGCTTGCTGCTATCATATGTTCGACAGAGCAAGTAAGAGTGCCACCAAACAAGAAGGGTAGTTAACGTCTTCGAATTTCTAGGAAGGAAGAGCGCCACCAAACAAGAAGGGAAATCATCATCTTCGAATTGGTAGGAAGGCATATGTAAACAATTTTCCTTGATGCCTCCTAAGCCATCAATGTTTCATGCATTGGTTGCTACAATGTATTGAAAACATGAACTATGTAGTCATGGATCGTTTGTTTTGTGGTTGTTAATATCCCTACTATATATGATAATAAACTACTGTGCATCACATACTATATGTAATATGGGATAGCAATCGGTACATAGCAAATAAAATCTACTATGCATAGCAATAGCATCTGCTATAAAACATAATATGTCATATACGATGTACTGCATAAAATGTGGTACATGCGTAGCATATCGCATTGCATACATAGTTTGCTATATGCTCTCAATGCACTACATAGCATATAGAATGTGGTACCATATAGTTTGCTATATAATATATTCAATGTGCTATATAGTTTGGTACATAGCATATTAAATATGCTATATAATATATTCATTGTGCTATATGATCAATGTGCTACACACCATATATTGCATGGTAGATAGCATATTAGTGTTGTACATAGCATATTTAAATAGAATCAACTTGGTTTTATATTACCTGCACATGCTATATATCAATACATTGTTCTATATAGCATATTCTTTTATTTATAGCAACTTTGTGTGCTATAGAGCACTTTAATTTTTGCAAATAGCCTACACTTTGATTTATAGCACATATAGTGTGCTATATGGCATATACATTGATCTAAATAGTATGCACATGGATTTATAACACCTATGGACTACTATATAATACAAAAAGTGTTCTAAATAGAATACACTTTGATTTTATAGTAACTAAAGTGTACCCAAATAGCGTATGAAATCCTTAAATAGCACACACTTTGATTTATAGCACATACAATGTGCTACATAGGATACATAGTTTTCGAAATAGCCTACAGCATGCTATCTAGCTCATACAATGTTCTAAATAGATATAGTTTGATATTAGCACCCAAATGTGCTATATAGCGCCTATAGTATGCTATATAGCACATATAGTGTTGTGCTATATGGCACATATAGTGTTCGAATAATTCTCTAAATAGCATACATCTATATAGTGCACACTTTTTTCAATTCCAATAATATGCTACATAGCACCTACAATGTGCTACATAGGACATATAGTGTTCTAATTAGCATACACTTTGATTAATAGCACCTACAATGCGCTAAATAGTAAATATAGTCTTCTAAGTAGCATACACTTTGATTTAAAGCACCTATAATGTGCTCTATAACACATATAGTGTTCTAAATAATTTCTAGCACTATGTAGCACATAAAGTGTTCTATATAGCACACTTTGATTTGTAGTATCTACAGTATGCAATATAGCACACTGTATATATAGCACCTACTATGGTGTGCTATATAACATATATAAGGTTATATATAGCACCTACAATGTGATATGTAGCACATATAGTGTTTTAGATAGCATACACTTTGATTTATAGCACCTATAGCTTGCTATATAGTACATATAGTGTTTTAAATAGCATACACTTTGATTTATATAGAACATACAACGTGCTATATAGCAACTATGGTGTGCTATATATAACACGTACAAGGTGCTATGGAGCACCTACAGTATGCTATATAGCACATACATTGTTATAGATATCATACACTTTGATTTATATAATCTATAGTGTGCTATCCCTTTAGTCCGCCATGTAGATTCAAACTCAAAATGTTCTCCTTATAACCATTAGCTCTCGCCGCCAAGGTATAGTCATGAACCCTTCTCCTTATAACCCATAGCACTTGCCATTAAGATATAGTCACAAACCTTAGGTTATAAGTGATTTCATACCAACTTAGCTTTATAATCTAATCAAGTTTCAAATGCTTACATCTTTTTGTAGATACCCTAGATTGAAGTAATCAAAAAAAGAAAATTGATTTAACTTTCATGCTCTTTCTATCTATGTGTTTAGTTTGTGCTTTTGGAAGATGTAGAAGGGTCATTTGTAAATTTCAAGGGTTATGAGTATACATGGAGAAAAAGTAATTTATGCATTCATGTTGTGTGATGCTCTCGAGGGTGCAAAGTGTACAATGTATGACTTGGTTAGCATGAATACATAATGACAATGTATTACATTGCACACACTACTATACCTACAAAAGATAATCCATGTCAAATGTATACAACATAACTATTTGGAATCTTATCATGTGCTACCTGTGCTATATAGCTGATCTTATGCTAGTTGTGTTACATAGTTGTTTCATGTTCTAAAATTCTCATGTTCTTTTGTTCATGTAGACAAATTTCTTTATGAGGTTCAAAGTTGCACATCCAGGTATTTACGAACAAAGGTCCTTCAAGAAGCTAAAACCGTTCTTTGTATGCAAGCACAAGAGCTAAAGGATGATCTCAACCATATTTGCACGACCACATTTGGTTTACATGGAGTATCATGTGTTCGTCTTTGCAAAATATGTTTTTCATCAATAGGAATAGGAAAATGTGTAGCACATGAGCATGCATTTAGTAGGGTCACATAATTTTGGGAACCATGTCTTTGTGCCAAGCATAAAGACTCAATATTCCATTATTATAGGTACCTAATGGCAGATTGTGAAAATTGTGTACATAGAAACTTGCAGTGGACCCATGTGAAGAAGTAATATGCAAAAAGTGGTTGCTGTGTAGCTATTTGCGGATATCAACGTTGAGCTAAACATGCAAGGAAAAATAAAAAGCAGCAAAGTTTTATTGATCAAAGACATGCCAACGAGAGGCCTAGTAGTAATCTTAAAGGATTATACAAGCAAGTTCATTAGAAACAACTTGATACATAGATAATAGGCAAATCAATTTAAGGGGTGTTCGAAGAACTTCCCTACAAATGTCATTCTGTATGTGGTGGATTTTGTTGAGAATTACTATTTCAAAGAGCAATCAATGCATGCATAGAAATATCAATTAATGCACCATCCTTGTTCATACTACTTACCATGGCAATAGTGTGGATGAAAAATGATCAAGGAGATATTTTTCACATAAGCGCATACCAAAACCACTTTTCGCATTTAGCCTGCACCTCTCACTAGAATACAACTTGAGGACCCATTCTACAATTGTGATCGCCTATGCTACCATGAGTAATGACATAATTATAGGGAACAAACCTATTAGAACTAGAGAAAAATCGACATTGACAAGTGTGACACTAGCCCTAGTCTAACATAGGGCCATAGGTAGGGGAGCAACAACAAACCACACACAATGATTGTTTGCCAATGCCTAGTAAATTATTGAGATCTCCTGCAATCTTGACCTATCCACCAGCAATCAAAGAACCATTGTCACGATGCCACACCATAGCTTCCATCTTCTCCATGGCTTATGAATTTTATGTAAAAGTGTTTCTATGTTTTATGTTGCATTTGTCTTGGGTGTAGATGACCAATTATAGGCTCCACCCATTCAGCTCATTGTATTTGGGATTTTTTAGTCTTATAGACCCTTTGGACTTTTGAAGACCTCTCTCTCTCTCTCTCTCTCTCCACACCACTGAATCTCTGAGATCTCAAAATCCACATCAACCCCCCCAATTTTTTAAAAAAATATTAGTGCTTAGATCTCCATTTCATTATTAGCACCTCTCAAATTCCACATGCCCACAACACACAAACCTGGCCCATGATATGATGTACACTTTGTGACCTTGGCATAGACTCGACGATCCTCTGTGGTCTTACCACGTTTAGGGTCATAGAGCCTTGAGTTAATCCATGAGCATCTCCTCGATCCAGAACAATTGCCGTCGAAAAAGTCACAAAGCCTTGCTCTGGGACATCACAAAATTTAATTCCATGCCATAACCTTGGTTTCAAGCTACAACAAAGCTTTCATCTTAGTCCATAATGTATCCTTGTTTGCAAGCCATAGTGCCTTGTAATCAAGCATCGATGCCTTGGAGAAATCTCGACAGGTGATCGTGTGTTTGCCACATGGGTGGATCCACTCCTTTTATTTCATCTCGACATCAAAAATATGAGCCATGGCGCCTTCTTGTGTAGACCATGAATACTCAGCTACTTCATGAGCTTTTTATAGCTTATGCTGGATCAAGTGCCTTGCCAACATTATAAGCTCAATTACTAAATCGAATATAATAATCGCAAACACTGAAAGCTAAAATTTGATAACAATGTCTCATAGATTCCTGGAAGCCTGAGGAAGGTGAGGGGGGGGGGGGGGGGGAGAGAGAGAGAGAGAGAGAGAGAGAGAGAGAGAGAGAGAGACAAACACACACACATTTGAGCATCCGTTTATACAAAGGTCTTCGTACTGAGTTTCTGTCAGCACTCTGGAGATGAAGGGCAGCCTCAGTCGTGACAAAGGCTAATCAAAATTTCGTCCACATTCTCTTCATTCAAGCCACGACTTCTTGTGAAGACTACGATTTCATTTTAGTCTCTCCCAAACGAGCATCTAAGCAAAAGAAACCATGTTCAACTCTTACTATAAGCTTTGAGCCTGTTTCCTTACACTTGTAGACCGAGAAGTCCCCGTCCTTGCTTTTCAATACACTTTTACTAGCACTCAAAGCTTGCTTCCTTTACCGCCATGACCTTTCTTATCGCGTACTTCCCACGGACCTTTTTTCTTTGTTCTACTTTTCCAACAACATTTTACTGAAAAAGGTGCACGTCAATAAGATAAATTCCAAGTAAAATTAATAAATAATATAGCTAGTTCTATAAGTACATCATTATGAATACAAAAGAGTAGCAACCTTGCATTCTCTACAACATATATAATAATTGTACACAGCTTACTTAAGAATACACTCGTACTACAATGATACCTGATGCATGCAATCTCTACACCGAAGAGACAAGCCTAAAATTTATAATACAAATTAGAAATTCAAATATCCTTTTTGAGAATATTTAAAAGAACACCTACAAGCAATTCATATTGGAACTATATCAATCTTTAAGTTCGTAAAAACTATCTAAAATAAACTACTTTTCCTTTTGCTGGGAAATAAACTAGAGACGTTGAACTCTAAGAATATAACTTCCATTGATCAGTACGGAGAGGATATCATACAAGAAAAGCCAATTTGCAAAGCCTTGTAGAACAGGGATCTTGTTCACAAGCATCCTAACCACAAGGGCATAGTCGACGAGCGTGTGCATTGGAATCTTGACATGACAGGGCACTTTCTTGTTTAGCAAAAAGGCAGGCCCCTGGACGCTGTACTCACCACCGATTCAATAGTTCCATCAACAAAGATACAAATAAGCCACTCCTCCCGCCACCCCATACTAACCACCCACACCCCAAACAAACCCCACACCACCGATCCATCCATGCTTGTGCCCCTCCCCCCAAACACACAAACACACACATAAGCATTCAATAAGGCTAATGATGATTGATAATGTACTATCCAAAAACTAGACTTACCATATGTCTAGGTGCAGAAGATGAAACTAGTAATAATGTACTATCCAAAACCTAGACTTACCAAATGTCTAGGTGCAGAAGATGAAACCTCAGCTGGTTGATTGATGCTTGCCACACAAGAACCTTTGCAGCTGAAATATTTGCGCAGACTGTTCACAAAGAGGAGAATCAGGCCATTATCAACTCCACACTGACAGCATCCAAACTGCATTTTGATTTCTCTTCAGTACCTCGCTTTCATTTTAAAAACAAATCCTGTCATCTCTGTCTGTCAAATAAAGATGTAGGACTAAGTATCTTAGAATTTACAATCAAGATGCATTTACAATCATAGCCAAAACACGAACACACTCCATTGCAGCCACACAAGCTAGGCAACCGCCTTGCCAAAACAAGCCCCCCCCCCCCCCCCCCCCCAAAAAAAAAAAGTAAGGGCAGACAACACAATCAGTCAGCTTTCGTTAAAGTGATGTGCCTTTTCTCACTGATTATTCTTCCTTTTGTGTTATCTTCATGATCTAAACCTGCCTCCCATGCACATAATAAGGAGAGCATCCTGAGCTCTACTACAAAACATTTCCTTACAGATGATCCCAAGCATCAGCTACATAAACAAGTGAAGAAAGGGCATCACTAACTATAAAAGCTTACATACATTGCACATTTATTGATGGCCGACAATTTGTTTAGTTGGCAGGCCTGCCCATTTGATCTACAAGCTGTCTCACATGACTGTCCTTGCCTGCCAGAAAAATAATAACATGGAGGCACTGGTTCCATTACTAAAGAAGTGAATTTTCACAAAATTGTTCATGGGAGGAAACAGAAATTTCAAAACAAATGACTAGCATACGCCGTACCTGCCAATTACGATTGACACGCTCTCCAAACTGTTCTCCTCAACTGGTTTCGTTGATGGAGCTGCAATTTACCAGCATAAGCACATTACGGTCACAGATACGTAGCACTTGCTACAGCAGACTGGATGCAATTAATCAAAAGCAAGCAAAGTCATCAGGCATACATGAAAAATTTGAAGGAAGAGCAAAACAGTGGTGCTCTTCTGTGGCATAAGCATTTTCATGGACCTGTAAAGACATACTTCCAGTCAGTTTTTTGTTTCATCCTCTCTCTCTCTCTCTCTCTCTCTCTCTCTGAGATTACCAATGAAAGCATGGGAAGCAAGTAAAAGGCCTCAAAAGACAAACAAAAGCAAGACACTATCATCTGGTTGGTGGCAAGACATTCAGAGATGGTTCCAAAGATGGAGAGTAACATCCTACCTGGAGATGTCATCCGGGGAAATGGATGAGAAGGCATTTCATAAAGCTTTGTTGGGAATATTGCAGCAAAAATGGCAATCAGCTGAAAAAAGGGCTAAGTATGAGTACTATTGTACGCATGTCAATCCCATTTATTGGGACACCTACTCCAAGGAGGAAGAAAATGCACAAAAATACATAACTATGCCCTACCTACAAATGCAAGGAGAAGCATTGCACTCATCCGCACCCGATCACACACTCTGGAGATAGAGAAAGGTGCTTGGGGAGATGTCTCAAGGGAACAAAGATTTTGCAAGCTGTGTGACCAAGAACAAGTAGAGACAGAAGCACATGTCCTCCTTACATGCACACGGTATGCCTGCATAAGGAGGGACTTTAACAATATTACAGAGGAACACGACACCCTAGCAAGCTTGCTCTCACATAGCCATATAGCCACTCTGGGTAACTATATTTCCAAGGTTCTTAAATATCGTGAATGTTGTATTACTCAATGTATTTCAAAATAATTGTTCTCCCCCCCTTCCATAAAAGGAAGAAGACACTTGTATCGTGACTTTTATGGATCCCATGGGTCGGTATTTCGGCCCCCAGAGGACGGTAATACATTCTTCTTCTTCTTCTTCTTCTCTCTCTCTCTCTTTCATAGATTTCAAGAAAGCCTTCGAAACGGTGCCACGTAAGAAGCTATGGGAAAGACTGGAAAAGCTCAAAGTTAGCTGAGAGAAGCCACATACTGACTCTATGAGAAGGTAATAGCAGAGTTAGCACAACTGCTAGTGGATGGGTCATGCTCCAAGGCGAAAGTTCTAATAAGATATGATAGGGGGGTTAAACAAGGCTGCCCCCTCTCATCGACATTCTTCAGTCTTTTTATCAATGACTTTGAAGGGGGGATGAGAACACACAGCAAGAAATGGGCTCAAATTGCAAGGAATGCTTTGTTAATGCTTCGCTACGCAAATGATGTAGTATTCTTCGCAAAGAATAAGGAGAGCCTGCAAGCACATTTGGATGCGGTAAGAGACTTCTAGGAGATGCATGTCAATATAGATAAGACAAAGGTAATGGTCATCCGGGACACACAGCAAGCAAGTGGATGTCACATTTGGAGGGGAGCCCCTAGAAACAGTAACTCATATATGGGGGGTTTCAAAGCTCTATATGCAGGAAGGCACATCTGTGGAATTGGGAAATGAAGTTTCTATATACCATGCTTGTGCAGACAGCCATCCTTTACAAATGTCCAGCTTGGGCACCCGGGCTGTCTTGCCCAATAGAGCCACAAAGAACGACGAGAAGAAATATCTCAATGAGAAAATTTTAACAAGCAGAAGCTACTAGCACGACAAATAAAAATGGACGCAATTTTTTTTGGAAAGACTCTTGTCATCATTTTCAAACCATACAAAAATAAATTCAATTAGTAAAAACTCTTTTTTGGCCATTACAGCATCCGGAGCTTCGCTTGATAATGCAAATGCGACCTGAAGGCTCCGGAATACAAGAGCTGCTGCCTAAACCGCACGCCAAAGTGCTACCTATAAAGCCTAAGGGCAGCTTGCAAGCAGCAAAGTTGAAGCGTGGGTACAACATGAAAGAAGGGCAATGGTATTCCTTCAGCGACAGTAAGCACTGACTTTTACATACCCCACGACATGTTCTTGAAAATTTCCAGTGAGTCAATCTGTACATGCTTTGACAGAATTTTTAAACACGACTTTCTTAAGTTCTATCTTAGTAACAGATGTCTTCTTCCCTTAGCATGTGTTTTGGCAGAAGGATTACATGTGTAGTACTCCAACAGAAGTTCAAGAGCCTGTAAAAAGGGATTGGGATTCGTGCAGAGTTCTAAGAGCCTGAAAAAGGGATTTAGACCTCATACGGAGTTCGAAGAGAAGACCAAAAAAGTGTTTCTAAATTACTACTGTTTTTCAAATTTGTGAGTTTTTTTTGTCTGCGATTAGAATTAATAAAGCTTGAGTGCAATTGAGGCCATAGGGACCCCCATATTGGCCCAAGCTTCATGACTTCAATAATTTCACCTTCCATATATCTAGACAAATCCAGGAGCATGCCCAAACTCATCCTCTAAAAACACAAGACATAGGGCAGTTTCAAGCTTATGATAGTCACTCATAAAGTTGAAAACCATAAACTCCATCACGCATAGCAGGGACTAGCTACTCTGACATCCCCACTGACGTCATCAGCGCCCAACAGTGGGTGTAGACCATAGTATGAACATATGCTCTCACATATACAAATCCACACACCCACACATACTTGAGCATCCATTTATACAAAGTTCTTCATACTGAGTTTCTATCAAATTGTGTGATGTGAATCTGCTATGCATTAAGATTTTTTACATTGTTCAATATATATCTTAATTTCTCAAATTTCAAGTTCTTATTTTAGAATTTAAACAAGGTATCATCACGAAGAGGAAATAGTACGGGGTGGTTACAAGGGTTAACTTTTCATATGTACAAGACATGAACAAGGAAAAGAGAGGAATATAAAAATAAGATGAATGCATATAGATTATACAGAGGGGGAAAAAGTGATTATATGTCGCCTATCAAAGATGTTCAAAGAAGGCCTGATGAACCTCCTATCATAAAATCTGAATAAAGCCAATTCCCCACACCTGACACGTGCAACAATTGCTCCTTAATGATATAACCTGGCCAATCTACCTATAAACCTTAGGAAGGCACAAGAGACACCTGGCCTCTGACAAGACGGAATCTTGCTACTAAACATACTTTGGATGATCATAATCTCACAATAAGAGAATTAACATATGACCAAATATAACAGTAATAATAATGTAATAGCCGGCTCTACGTGTATCTTGACAGATCACACAGACCCAGCTAACTCTGTAACATTAAAATGGCTATCATTTGTACAACAATAGCTGTACATCCACGTTCTATTCCAATTCAGTTTTTAATTTCACTTGAAAACGTATAAAGACCATACCACACTCCTTGAATCATGACGGCACCTCCCAAGACAGAAGTCAAAAACATCTTTGTAAAAACCTGATTACACCATAGCAATATTAAGCAATAGCTTTAGTCATTTGCAAGGTCATGGAACAACAAGCTCTCAGAAAACATAAACGACCAGCTGTAAACATAAATAACACTTATACAAAATGCATTAGAACAGGTTCAAAGGGATTTTTGCAATGATTAATTGAGTTCAAAAAAGGCATGCATGATGCGGTCACTAATTCAAGAAAGGAGTTGAATTTCTGACAGTTTAACAAGTCTTCCAATATGCTCCACCAGAAAGGGAAAAAATCTTCAGTGATGGTTGCTGCACCTTTCCTCTCTCATAAGTGTTGCACTATGCTGAAAAATTTACCTGAGGTAGCATGCTGTGCCACTTTCACCGTGACTGCAAGCTTATGGGAGGTCTGCAGATCAAGCCATGAAATAGTGAGCCAATGTTTTCCAAAGGAAACACAACACAAAAAGGAGCAGTTATGTACCCGGTTAGGATTCAAGCAGCAGGCCACACAACTTTCATAAGACTTGCAGCATTTTGAAGCCAAGTTACATCCACTGCAACCAGAAAACTTGGTTAGAGACAGCAGGCCCTAATGATAACACTCAAATTCATAAAGACATTAGTAAAAACACATCTAGGTATTGCCACTACACACAGAGTACAAACAAGACAATAGGCGCGACCCCTGTTTTACAGCCACAAAACAGAGCTTACAGAAAATACTGTGATACTTATGCAAAAGAGTACATCAGGCAGCCACGCACTTTATCAAACCCATTCAGCTCCTGCATACTTGTGTATAGCATTCTGCATCCGCAAATTTGAGGCCTAAATAGCTGGCCAACTGCCCCCCTTACGCCAGATATTCAGAATTTTATCCTAGAAACACAATTCCTACAGCAGTCTAATTACTATTCCCCTGAGTCTGAAAAAAAGTCATGATTTACTATTTCTCCTAAGTTCCAAGGTGGTGAGCTTCAATGTCCTTCGTGGAGAATTACATGTTGCATTTGTCTGCAAGTGAAAGATGGCTCTACAAACGTCCTGATTTCTTCAGCTGAGGCAGAGAATGGAAGTTTTACGAAAGTTATAAACTTGTCTATAGGCCACAGTCAAAAGGTTGTCATGTGCACGCATTGATTCTTCTGAAGGTATTAGCATTGATCTGGATCGTATCCAGAAGGTTTTAGAATGGCCTATCCCTCACACTGTGAAACAACTTCGTTCTTTCCTAGGATTTACGGTATTTCTTCGGAAGTCTATGCGTGATTATTCACATATCACGGCACCCCTGACAAACATATTGAAAGGTCGTGGACGCAGGTCTACTCAGTCGATCCCTTGGAATGATGCAATGAACAAGGCTTTTGAAACCTTGAAACTTTCTATCAAGGAAGCACCCGTTCTTGCATTACCCGATCCTACCCGGCCTTATGTTTTAGAGGCCGATGCGAGTGATTATGCGATTGGGGCAGCTTTATTCCAAGAGGACAGACCTGTAGCTTTCGAGAGTAAGAAGCTAGACGACACTCAATATCGTTGGCCCACACTCGAGAAGGAACTTTATGCTGTAGTGTATGCTCTTAAGGTTTGGCGACACTACTTGTATGGTTCAAAGTTCCTTGTATTGACTGATCATCAGTCAATTAAGTATGTGTGTGAGGGATCTAAATTGAGGGGAAGGAAAGCTAGATGGGCAGAATTAATGCAAGATTTTGATTTCGAAATACGTTATCGAAAGGGTTCGTTGAATAGTGTGGCGGATGCCTTAAGTCGAGTTAAGTTTGTAAATGCTTTGTCATTTACGGAAATATCCTCAGACCTATTTCAATCCTTGAGAGGGCTATACGCAACTGATAGTCATTTCAGTTCTTATTGGCAGAGAGTCCAGGATGGGAGCTCCATGGTTGACCAGGACTCAGGGATTGTGCCACCTACGGTACAGGCGGCGGGAGGTCAGTGGATGATTAGGAACGGCTTGCTGCTCCGGAATGAAAAGATTTGTGTGCCTGATGTTCAGGACCTTAAATCCAAGATTCTCTGGGAGTGTCATGATGCTCCTAGTGCGGGACATCCGGGTATACATAGGACTCTGTCTCTTGTGAAGCATACCTTTTATTGGCCTAAGATGCGTGCATTTATAGAGAACTATGTGGTAGGTTGCCGGGTTTGTCAGGTTACTAAGGCCGAACGCCTTAGAAGCGCCGGTTTGTTACAGCCATTACAGATTCCAGGTAATAAATGGGAAAGTATTTCCATGGATTTTATTACTGGTTTGCCTCGAACGCGCAAGGGTCATGACTCCATTTGGGTCATAGTCGACCGTTTGACAAAAATGGCTAGATTCTTACCTACTAGAACAACTATTTCAGCTGTTCAGTTGGCTCACGAGTTTGTGGACCACTTGTTTAAGTTGTATGGTTTGCCATCTGACATAGTCAATGACAGGGACTCAAAGTTTACAAGTAACTTTTGGACACTTGTTTTTGAGAAGTTAGAAACTACTCTAAGTATGAGTTCCTCGGATCATGCACAATCCGATGGCAGTACAGAGAAGGTCAACCAGTTGGTTGAAGACATGCTTCGGGCATATGTATCTAAGAGACAGTCTTCATGGGAAGATTATCTACCTATGATAGAATTCGCTTACAACAGTGCAAAGCATTCTAGTACTGGTTACAGTCCTTTTATGCTTATGTACGGGTTTCAACCTAAGTCACCAGTTATGGTTGGATTAAAAGGGATTCCAAATGATGCTGCTAAGAACTTCTTGCTAGATATGCAGGAAATGTTGCAGTTTGCCAAGGAGTCTATTAGAAGTGCCCAAGATCAGGACAGATTTTATGCTAATAGACATCGTTCACCCAGAGAGTTCTCTGAAGGAACGATGGTATATTTGCGAATTCCTAAGGAATCCAAGAGCCTAAGTACTGGTTTGGTTCCGAAATTATCCCCCAGATACTGTGGCCCATTCAAGGTCATTAAAAGAATTGGACCAGTTGCATATCGACTAGAATTGCCTCCTGATGTTAAAGTACATCCAGTCTTTCATGTCAGTAGACTGAAAGAAGACTTGGGTGCAGATGATCAACTTGTTTCTCCTCATGAGATTATAGAAGTTACAGATTTGACTTTTATTCCTCACGAACCTGAGTGTATTCTTGAATTTCGTGAAAGACAGATTCGTAATCGTACTATCACGGAATACAAGATCAAGTGGAAGGATCATGTTGAGGAGGATGCAACATGGGAGACATTACAAAACCTCCAAAGAACATTTCCGGGTTTTTAAGCGAACTCAGGAGTGAGTTCTTAGAGGAGGGGGAGTATGTCATGTGCACGGATTGGTATCTGACGTGTACTAGGTACACAGGACTAGCTCAGGTAGCCTGGGGAGGCTTAGAGCTAGGCAGGCTTGATTCTCGGGTTGAGTGGCAAGGGTACGAACTATTTATAGGTCTTCGCTATTTTTGGCGCTCGGGGCCCGAGTCTATAAAAGGGGCCCAGGGGGTTCAGTTCTCAGTGTGCAGTTGGGAGCAAGTTTCGTTCCCAGGTGCCAGGTCTGTTCCTGGATTGAGTCGAGGACGCGCGCCTGCATCTTAGCGTAGCCCAAGGCCCAGTGGCAGATCCAGGGCTTCACAGCGCCACCTGGTGGTATGGGACACCAGGCTGGTTTGGATCTGATTGGGAGTTCGTGCCAGTAGCTCAGCTCGTGGCTCGGAGGGGACATCTTCTGATTCGGGATCACATCCCGTAGATGTCATGGTTGGGTGGTGAGCAACCTGCTCAGATCTGACGTTGTGTGTGGTTTGCTTGCAGATCAGGGGTTTCAGGAGTGCTGGGACGTGTCAAAGGTGTACATAGAAGAAGTTTCTTATTGCGCAAGCTCATTCATCCCCATGCAACGCAGACTTACCATCTCCTGACTTCACCCAAGCAGTATCATGCATTGAGAATCACATTCATGATTTGCACAGAACACCACGATGTGATGTTCCTGGCAAGACTGCCCTGGGTCATTGCTTTGAAAGAGGTTCCTAATACAGAGCAATTGCCTCAACAAGACATGCGTCCCCATCACGAGGTGCCCTAAGGAGTTCAATTTTTCCATATCAAGGGTTGCAATATCCATTTAACAAAAGAAATACTTGGAGATGTGACATTCATTGCCAAGACTTAGAATGTGCTGCCTGCCCTTGGTCATTGCTTCCAACTATACCCACAGAGGGTCCTAATACAAAGCAACATCAACTAGACATGTCCGCATCAAGACATGTCCCAGGAGGTTTCATTTTCGCATATTAAGGGAACCTAAATGCTTGCAAAGCGAAGCACTTAATCTATTCACTACACAAGGCAGGTAAGATGGATACCAATAGGCCGTCATCGAGGACCTCGATCTCTCCCAGACGAAAACCTCTTTAGAATGAATAACAGAACTTTGCAAGGAAAAGAAAAGGAACCCTATAGAATTAGTTTGACCCCTTTTTTGTACACGATTGGAATCAGAAATATCAACCTCAGACTTCATTGTCGCTTCACTACAATGTTTTCATATCATCTTAGCAACAATGGCATGATCAACATTATATTCCAATGACTCGGAAGGGCAACCATCACTGCCCTCCAAAACTCATCCATTGTGTTCACATTTATCCGCAATTCCTCCGGTCTTTTTCATGATATCCAACTTCCAGCAGCCAGATGAATCACCTGAGCAGGATCAGCAAGATTTTGGAGAGCGCTTCATTCTACTGGTTCAGCCAGAGCAGTATCCTCAAGATAGTTGACTCCAGAAAGACACAAAGTTCATTGATCTTGAGGACATTAAGGATGGCAGTGGACAACCATGGCCGTGTTTACATTATAGGCTACAACCGTATATACCACAGCAAGCATCCACTTCGAAACCAATCAAGATCAGGTGGCCAAGGACCAGGTATCAAGATCCTTCAACCAGCAGTCAGCTACAATGCAACAATGGAAGTTCCCACCCTTCTTTAGCAAGGAGCCAACAGTTGGCGTCTCAAAGTGGAGCACAGCAGCGTCATGGGACAGTTCATCCCTGTACATCTTTGGCAGACTTCAAAACTTAAGCAGAGCGAAACTTGGCATGCATCTATCCTACCTAAATTGAAGTGGACCTGCTACTACAAGGCTCTAGTTGTACTTCAATAGTATGGAGAAAAGAGGCCTGCTAAGTTGGCTTACTCTAGGACAAAAAGTATTCATGCCTTGAAAAGCATTCCCGACTAGGCCAGGGTGACTGTTTCTAGCCTTTAAAAAGGCTTGTATTAGTGTTAATCTGTGATGCTGTAAAGCTCTGTGTGTGTGTGTGTGTGTGTGTGGTGTGTGTGTGTATGTGTGTGTGTCCGTGCTTGGTATTGGTGTGTGTGTGTGGTGTGTTCTGTGCGGCCTCTGCTCTCCAGCCTCGCCAAGAACTCCTTGCAGGCCCCCCTTTTGTCCGTACGCCCATACAGTCGCCGTGCAGTTTCCCGACGACCGTACAAGCAGCTAGGGTAGGCTCGACACCTCTGCGCAGATCTGTGCGCAGGCCCGTACAGTTCTCTGACGTCGTTTTTCCGTACGTATGTACAGTCTTGTCAGTCCCTCCGTACAATCCAGTTTCTACGGTACAATCCCGTTGGTATTTTCGTACAGTCCATCCTTGTCCGTACAGTCTTTTTCGTATAGTCCCGTTGGTGTTTCCGTACATTCTATTCCGTACAGTTCTGGGTTTTTCCCTCCTGTGCTTTTCCGTACAGTTCTCTCTCTAGTTTATCTTTCACTCTATATTTCTCCGTACAGCTCTTTCTTGCCTTGCCGTATTTCAATCATGGCTTCAGGACCGGATGTTTGTACATATGCTCGAAAAGAAAGACCCGCAGATGCCAAGCGCCGTCCTTCACAGCCTGCATCACAAGATGATGAACTTACTATGGAAGCTCAATACGTGTTTGATACACTTAAGGATGACTTTCAGCAGTCACGACAGGAATGGGGCAAACCAGTTCCAGAGGTCACATACAAATTGAAATTGCCATCCCTCGTGAATCCTCTCGGGAAGCTATCTCAAACTGCGGTAATAATTTTCTTTCTAGGAAGAATCCCAGCAGCCAGTGATGTTGCACAGTGGATCAAGTCCATCCTTGGAGGATGCTTTGTAGAGGGAGTCTATTTTGCATCTAGAGGCTTTTATGAGGTGCACTTATCAGATGCTTTGTGTAAGTAGAGGCTACTTGAGCTTTCTCCCCTCTTTTACGGGGAGCAGATGGTACATGCTATGCCTTGGTCCCCAAACAAGGATTATCAAAGTCTTATACGACATCATTGTCCTGTATGGATTGAGGTTGTTAACTTCCCGGATTATATGCATGAAGAATTGCCTGCCTGGCTGCTTCTTTGGGACAGGTCATCTGTCCTCCACGCCCCATGGGAAACCGTAACAGGTTATGCATTCTCTGGGACACTGATACACCTACCCCTCCTTCTATTGCAGTGGAAGTTGACGGAGTGCAATTGGAAAAAAAGTATTTTGAATTAAAATGGGGTGTGTTTGCAAGAGCTTGTTTTGCCTGCCACAAATTTGGGCATCTAGCCTCTGAATGCCCAATGGTTCTGCATCAACCCCCTCCTAATGCCTTGCCGCCCCAGACACGGGAAAAGAATGAGAATTTGCAAGCTAAGACAGCAAATAGAAATGGAGCAAAGAATGCCAAACCAATTAATCAGGTGCAATCACTTGCTGGAAAAGGAAAAGATAAAGAAAAAGAGAATATGAAGGAATCTGCGGGAACTGATCGGGATGGTTTTCAACAGCCTAAGAAGGTGGTTGTATTGAAGCAACGCCCCTTTCAATCTCATCAATGGGATGCTTCTTCTCCCTCACCAGGACAGGCTTCCACTTCAGCTCTTGTCCTTCAAAATTGGGTGGGGGTTTTGAAGAAGGGCATCCCCATATGTGATTCTGAAGAAGGGGAGAATGCTATCACTTTCATGGATTATGAGGGAATGCAGCCCATGCAGGCAGAGGCTTTGCCTCTCTGACATCTTGTTTTATACTTATACTTTACTGTATATACCTCTTTCATGCATCAAACACTTAAGTGCTTTACATACAATATACAGAGCCTCTGCAATGTCTCAAAGTGGAGGCTTTTACAGAATTATGTACATAAAATGCAGCCAGATATCGTTTGTTTGCAAGAGCATAATCAACACTCTAAGGTTGGTCATCATGATTATTTTGGCGGGTATGACATATACTATGCTGGTACCACTACCTACTCAGGGGTATGCATAATGGTTAGACATGAGCTGGAGCCTCAGTTAGCCTTCAATGACAGCAGTGGCAGATGGATGGTCATACAATGTAATATCAATGGTGATATTCTTGAGTTTGCATCAGTCTATGCCTCCCAGACCTCTGCCTTGAGGGCTTCTTTATGGGATTCTTTAAGCAAATATCCATGGAGATCTAATGCATTCATTTGTGGAGATTTTAATAATTCCCCTCTGCCAAGAGATAACACCACTTCAAGATCTCATATGCTATCATTGGAAAGGCAGAAATGGGATAGCATGCTTCTTTCTGTGCAGGCTGAAGATTTATGGCTGCTTCTCCAAGGGTCAATGCCTGGATATACTTTTCATCATAATGCACTTACTACATACTGGGCAAGGCTTGACAGATGGTACTTGTTTTACCCACAACAATATGCAGATTTTAGCCCTCATCTCCTCGTAGATTTTTCATTGGGCTTGTCAGATCATGCCCCATTATGGATGAATCTGCATCTTGGTATGCCACTGGATGATTTGCCACCCCTTTCCAGTAGATTATTGCATGTCAATCAGGCTTATTTCCGACATCGTTATTTCCAGCAAATGATCAGATTTGCAATTCATCCCTTGCCTTTGCATGCTCAGGAGGACATGGATTATGCTTGGGACAGCTTTGTCTCTCGTATACAGAATGTCATTAGGGAGTATGGAAACTGGCATATGACTAAATGGAGGAATGAGGTTAAATGGGCAAAAAGGACAGCACAACAATTGACTGAATTTTCACATTTAAGGCCTCTCTCTGAATCAGAAAATGATTCCCTTTCACATGCTCGGATTAAATTGACTGCTAATGATCAGAGGAAATTGCACAAATGGCAGATTAGAGCAAGAATGAAGCCCCTCATGGATAAGGGCTGCTCATCAAAAGCCTTTTTCCAAGGCCTGCATGCTACTCGAAAGAAAAACTCATGTCTAAGGGTAAGGAAGCTCGATGGCTCTCGGACGCACTCTTTCTCTGATCTCAAAGATGAATGCCAAAATTATTTCCAGAAATTATTCTCTGCTCCTGGCTCCCCATCAACTCAAATGACTGATGCGAGGACTGAATTCCTCCGATATGTTTCTGAAATAGTAGAAATGGATGATGCTCTTACCTTGGAGAGACCTTTTACTGATACAGAACTTGATAATGCCTTGATCCACCTCGGCAAATACAAGTCCCCTCGCTGGGATGGCCTTACAGTGCAATTCTATATTTCTTTTTGGGATGATTTGAAATATGTCCTCTTGCAAATGATCAATGTTGCCTGGCAAGAAAATCAGTTACTGCACTCTTGGAAGCATGGCATAGTCAAACTTGTGCCCAAAAAACATCTATGTGACCATATGTCAGATTGGAGGCCTATTACTTTGATGCCTGTAGTTTACAAACTCATTGCCAAAATGATTGTGTATAGGCTTCACGGGATACTGAATGCGGGCCTTCATCCTCATCAGTATGGGTTTGTGCCGAGAAGACAAATCCATGACAATATCTCCAATGCATTGACTGCAATTGAATATGCTAAGTACTCACATCAAGATGTGCTCATATTGCAGGTAGATATTGCTAAGGCATTTGACACTATTCAATGGGATTTTATCTCTCAAATTATGACAAAGTTGGGCTTTGGTCCAAAGATAGCAAATGCAGTTTACTGGCTTTATTCTGGCTCTACTTCTCAGTGCATTCTTGGGGGTCATCTATCTCCGTCATGGACATTGGGTAGATTAGTTAGACAGGGCTGCCCTCTTAGTGCTCTCTTCTATGCCATTGCGACCCATCCCCTCTTAATGTATCTTGATCATCTTACAAACACAGGACATATGACTGGTCTTAAAATTCCTGGGGCTGCATCTTTTTTGGCACAAGCATATGCTAATGATTCCTTCTTTATGCCACAGAATTCTCCCCGGGAAGTTCACATGCTTATGACCGCTCTATCATTGTATGGATTGGCAACGGGATTGCATATTAATTTTGACAAATCTAAATTGATTTCCCTGAAACAATGTGACTGGCATTCTCTTCTTTGGCCAGGTCAGGTGGTGCATTCCAAAGATGTAGTCTGACATTTGGGATATCCTATAGGATGGCATATCACCAGGAAGCAGCAGTTAAAATGGATCTTCCAAAGACTTCAACATAAACTGCAATACTGGAAAATTTCTACTTGGCCACTTCATGTCAGGCTCATAATAGTACAGTCCATTGTAATATCCTATGTCCAGTTCTTTTTGCCTTTGCTGCATTGGTCCTCCAGAGATATTTCAGCCTTTATGTCTCAAGCTATGGAGATGTTATGGAAGACAAAAACAGCTGTGAAAG
The DNA here is from genome assembly GCF_047967505.1 of Dipteris shenzhenensis. Taxonomy (NCBI): domain Eukaryota; kingdom Viridiplantae; phylum Streptophyta; class Polypodiopsida; order Gleicheniales; family Dipteridaceae; genus Dipteris; species Dipteris shenzhenensis. The sequence continues at coordinate 7,554,980 of NC_141608.1, forward strand.
CATTGAGACTGATGAAGATGAAAATGGTGTGCTCTCCTAGGATGCATGGTGGACTTAATATCCTCAATATAAGATATCATATACTTGCAAGGAAGGCGACTATGCTCCATACTTTTTTCCGCCAACAGTAGCGATGGACTTGTATGATAGCATCCATGTGTGTCAACATGAGGACTTCTGCTTATGGTCATTGGACTACAGATCATTGGGAGGTTGTAATTGGGAGATTTGTAGGGAAGATAACTGGCTGTCCTTTCTCTACTGCTCTGATACTAGACTGGAAACAAGTACTTTCTAAGGTCAAATGGGCTTCTGACAATTACTCGGGGACAAACTCAATGAGGAAAGAAAGTATTCATTGGAGTGCCATCTTTGACATTCCACTTGCTTTACAAGAACCTGTTCGGGCATACAATCTCATGAAATTGGGAATTAGATATATACATGATGTGGTAGATAATCAGGGCTATGTCTTATCCTTTCCTCAGGCCACTGCTTCCTATGCATTGGGAATGCACCATCGTTTGATATGGAAGAAAATTGTTGATTTGTTACATCCTTTTCTACCTGTTCCCCCTCCTGTGGCTGACACAGACAGGCTTATGGATTGGCAATTGCAACCCTCTGCTACATGCTCTCATCCTGTTCCTCTGCCTGCCCTGACCTCCATCAAAGCCTACAGGCTTCTTCAGCCTGCTCCATGGATTCAACAATATGCCAATACTCTGTGGCATATCAAGAAACCCCTTTCATGGTGGCGGAAGAATCTCCGGATATTATGGAAGTGTAAAATGCCTTTGAAACAAAGACTTTTTCTTTGGAGATGCATGACAGGCACATTGTTAGTGGGAGTCACACTTGCCAAACGTCGCATTGCACCATCCACATGTTTAAGATGTCAGGCTCCTTCAGAGACTGTCCCTCATTTGCTTTGGCACTGCCCGTGTTCCAGGAACCTCCTAGGGAGAATTTCAGATCATCTTCGGCTCCGTTTCCTGAGTCACAGATTTGGGAAACATTTTTGGCTATTTGGCAGATTTATGAGGTCGTTGTCTCAATACTCACTATTTCTCTCTTGGGTGAGATATTGGGCTCTTTGGACAATCTAGAGTGAGCACAATTTGGCATACTTCGGTCGGCAGATTCACAAGTCATATGAATCTTTCCGCACATAGTTGCGGCAATCCTTATATGATGCCTGCCATGAGGGTGATATAGATGCTTCTTGCATAGAGCTTTTCTTTTTATGTTTCTGATCTTTGGGATACTCTCCATTTTGGAGACTTCCCATCTTGTAAATTTATGAGCATATAAATACAACACTGGATATTACAAAAAAAAAAGTGTGTGTGTGTGTGTGTGTGTGTGTGTGTGAGAGAGAGAGAGAGAGAGAGAGAGAGAAGAAGAAGCTGCATGCTCAACATAATGGAGAATTGTCTTCATTAAGGAAAAATAGGCGTTGAAAACGTTGATAAGAAGCCGTACTCAAGTCACGATTAGACTTACTGGCATTGGAAGGGCTCCCCGACTCTGGGACAACAACCATTTGAGAAATCAAGTGTCCTAAAACCACAAATATATCCTGCAAAACGTGCAAACTGACGAAGCGTCAAAAGATCGTCGTAAACTTGGAGCAAGAAAAGAGTTCCAAATTTAATATTACTGTTAAACCACCAGGCCCAACGACGCATTACGAGCAATAATCTCAAGCCAACACAAGGAATTCATAATACCGTTTTCATCCGCGAGCAAGGATCTGCCTTGGACGGTGTTTCGACATGAAGATCGCGAAAGCGGCTGCTCGATGAAGCTACATGATTCACCAAAATGTCAGTAAGGGGGGAGAGGAAAAATCGAGCGAGAGGGAAGAGGATCGGACGGAAAACGCACAGATTGTCAGGAAATCGGCAGTCGGAAGGGATAGGCAAGACGACGACGACAAGCAGAAGGCCGGCAAAGATCGAAAGCAGGAATGTGTCCTGTTGGACCATCGCGTCTACACATCATCTGGTTATCGTGTTCGCCTGGCCAACAAACAGAATTTTCTAAGATGCATCCCAGAATATGAACCAAGTGCACAAGGATATGGCTTTGGGAATCGGCTCCCGGAGCCCATTCCCAAGAGAAAACCGGGGCCGGTTTCCGACTGGCATCAGCAACGACTGGCGGCAGCCACGTGTGTAGTTGTCGTTGGTCCATTTTGGTCACCGTAGAGAAAAACACGTTCAACTCTGCAAAATAGATGGGAGTGAAAATAGTAATAGATGCAATTCCCTTTCAAGAGAACATCAACACTATGCCTTTCTCCTAATGAAGAGCAAGCTCTCTCAGCTAAGGCTGTGAGGCTTGAAGATAGCATGGAGGCTGTCTACTTGTAGATCTAGTTCGGAATCTCGGCAGCATATGCAATCCGGAGCTCCTTTCACACGCTTAGGAATACGTCAACCGAGTAGCTAGGGAAGCTTCAAGTGAGTGAATGCATGAAGCTACAATAGCCTAAGCCGTGCACGTCGGTTCCTCAACTATGCGGTGATATTGTGGGCTTTTATTGTGAGCATTCATTTAAGGTCCCAAGCCACGAAAATTTCCCAAAATTAATTTTTGCTTTTTAAGGACTCGCACCTTCACTTAGCCCTACCCTTCCAAGCAAAGGCCAACAAGGTACCCTCAGGCCATCATCATACATATCATGATAACTAACTCAGCACTGCCACTTCAGACTGTGTTCACATCCTCGTCACCATAGCAATTGACAAGCACTACCACATGAGATTGTGCCCATGTCCTCACTGCCATAATAGTTGTCAATACGCCTCAAATTTGAAGAGTAGCCTAGAAATTTTGAAGTGTAATTTATAAAGCCATCCTTCTTCTTAAGATGTTTTCGATCATTTTTGAAGGGAACTACAAGAATTTTTTCAAATGTGTCACTTCTTTTCGAAGGTTCATTTCTCTCTTGCCCTTCTTGGGAAAGGCAAAATCCCCATTGAAGGGCATTGCAGTATTCAAATTTAGGGACTAGTAGCTAAGGCTATTTACACATCAAATGGTACCCAAGATTGGGTGGTCACATAATATGCCCCAGCAATTTCCTACCATTCAATGTGGGTTCCACATAGTGCCTTTCCACGTGCAAGCAAAGCTTTGCTGCCCAACGATGGGCAGACATACAATTTACTAAGCAACTATTTCTTCGGGGTCATGTAGCTTCACACCATCTTCAAGGTTGCAACAATGGGTAGGTTCAGGTGGGTTGTGTATGTGCAAAGTGTGTGCCATGAAAACCCACCCATCCCATTATTTTAGGTGCCCCAACAATGGGCACTTGTTGCACAACCTGTAAACATAATTAATTAGAGATCGTTCCCACTCAACATAAATGCAATATAGGTTTGCAACGTTCCCACTAAGCGCCATGCTTATTGCTCAATTACATGCAGTGTCTTGCTAGAGATGGCTTGAGCCAATTGATTGTCACAATATATTGTTGTTGGCTTTGATTCATCAAAGTAGTCTGGTTCGTGCATCATTTATTCCATATCAATTAATATATCAAATATATTATCCATATGACCTTAGCCATTTAAGCCTACTAAGAAAGACATAGTACTTATCTTTCATGTTGTGTTGTCCATGTACTCCTTTGCTTTGGACATTCCTACAAAGACTAATTCAACTTTATCCATTAGGGTTAGTAGGAATCCATTTTCTGTTCTACTTTTCCTTTCCAATAAGATACCGTTTGCTAATCTCTTTCTCTCATATGCATGCATTGGTCCAAGTTCCAAGTGACTAGCTTGGAACCGTTAGTTTTAGGTTGATCAAACCCAAAACTCACAAGATAGGCCTAACTTGCAAGATCAAGATCACCAGATCTTGCTTGAGTACTCATTCTAGAGCACTAGGTCTAATTGTGGATCCACCCATAGTCATGGGTCCATGACTCACCAATTACTTGAGATCTCTCTAAGGTCACCAAACCTAAGGTCACTAGACCTTACTAAGCGCTTACATATCCACCACCTAGTCCAACACCTAGGTAGGACTATGGACCCCTTTCAGTGATCATTCCAAATGAATCACTATTTTCGATATCCTAGATACTACTCAACTATCCTAGTCTAATTTAAGGTCGCAAGACCTATGACCATGTATAGGCTCCCACTTTCTATACTTAACAAGGAAGTTACCATCTACTAATTTTCCTAATATGTCTTCTAGCACCCTCTTGCTTGGGAAGAGCCCAAGCACTACCTTGGCTCATCAACCCAACCTAAGAGAATGACTTAACCATCTCTAGTACTCTAACTTCAAGACTCTTGGAAGTTGGCACCATGGATGCCTTCCAAAGGATTCATTCTTTGTCCTAAACCCTCATCTTGAGTTTAAGTATAGTTATCCTCAAACTTTGCCACCATTCAAACTTTGTCCTTGACCATAATCATCCTCCTATGCCTAATCCAATAGGGAACTTCTCCCAACTATGCTAAAGAATCGGGGATGTGAGACGGCAGCTGAGCCGCTACTCGCCTGTCAAGCGGTTTTTGCGCGACTACTGTCTATAGTGCATGAATTTCGATGAATGGGTAAAGCACTGTCGCCTGCGCATGAATTTCAATGAAGGGGGGGTTAACCGTAAATTGTTTGCTTTGGGCAGTGGGGAGTTTGGGCCGCCTCATGCAGGTGACAACAGGACAATAGGTCGATGGTGTTACGGTGGCACTGGGCATCACAAATTCTGGGATCGGGGGGGCAGCACAGATTTCGGGGGGGGAAGACATTGCAACACAAAGGTCAATGCCCCCCCAAATTAAAGAGGGGAGGAGTCGGAGGATAGACTGGTCACTAGTCACTGGGCGCCCGCATATGTTGGGCGATGCCAGTAATTTCTTCCATCAAAACAAGTCTGGCGAGACCATTCTCCATTTCACATGCCATAGAGGAAATACTGCCATCTTGAAAAAGCTCCTTGCTATCAATTGGATCAAGAGGGAAAAAGGAAAGCCCCCTGGTGATTTCTTTATGGATGATTCGTGATTCTCCTCGATTACTTTATGCCGATGTCAGTGACTGTTGCAACTTCAACATGGCAAGCTCTCATAGTCAGAGGATCTTGGCTTTGATACCACTTGTCACGAACCGGTTGGAGGATGCACATGTGTGAAAGAATGATGCATAAATTGAGAAGCATTGGCCCTCCAAATGGGGTGGAAGGAGTGCCCATGAGTGTACTTTTGCTATTGACAACTACTAGAATGCTCCTGCAATCCACATACCACATATGAATGCATAATGCCTTATGCACACACTCCATGCATACGAGAGGTCACAACCTCTCATGCCTCTTGGGATCCATCCCTTGGGCATACCCCATTATTTTACCCTTAGCCTATGACACTTTATGCCTACCATTTATTAATGCATACCCATGCATTCTACCCATTCCTATCCTAGGACCTACATTTGTGAGTGCACCATTTATTCCATATAGCCTAATACATTCTAGGCTATAAAATCGAGTTGTGACATCCTATGTCTAGTGCACTTTTTTGAAAAATATGGTTGAATTAAGAACTCCATTAGCAAATGAAGAAAAAAAATTTGTGGTAGATAAAGATAAAGATTGGACCTTCTAAAGACCAACATTTTTAAAATTTTATCATCACTTGGTCATGTAGCCAACTTTGAGGTTCTCTGCCTAGAGTAGTACTCCAAAAAGAATGTTATGGTTCTGTGTTGTGTTTGCCTCCATGGTACCTCTTGTAGACACGAGAAACTAGGTTCGCACAAAGGCCTAAGATTAATCCTTGTACATGCAAGGGAGATAACCATTTGGGGGGGTCTAACCTCGACCCTTGGGCACCCTTGCTAGCATGTGATCCTAGCCATAGAAATATTTTATCCTTGACCACCATGAGATGGCATGTGAAACTATGTGACTAGATGTATCCTTGACATAGCATGAGGAAAACCCTTGAGGGGGGGTATGTAGGGACATTTGTGATCAAGTGCTTGCTCTAAGGTGCATGAGTCACATGTTTGTGTGTGTGTGTGTGTAGTATAGCACACTTAGTGCTATGAGGTGTCTAGGACCATGACACAAGTGGTGATGCAGTACAAGGCACCTCTTGAGGAGGTGCCAAAGATTTAGGAAGTCCCTATGATGTAGGGCTGATTACCTTTGATGTAGGAGAGGTGCCTATGATCTAGGACACCCTCTCTCCTACTCTATAAATGAGAGGCTTCTCTCTCACTCTACTCACTCTCTTTCTTATTGCCATTGAGTCTCTCTCCTTCTGTCGCTCTCATTCACTATGTAGTCGATTGTTATGTAAATTGGTACAGACAGCTAGAATGGCATTTGAGAACAACCAACCAAGGTTCATTGTTGCAACACGTTATGCCAAAAGTTATTGCTACCCACTATCCAAGCGGACCGAAAAGTTTAGATCAAAATTACACAGTCATGATTGACAAGGAAAGCCGCATTGTTTTCACTCTGCTGAATATGGACATTTCACAAAATATTTTGGCCTTCTACAGCCTATGCAAAGTGCACAGTATACAGATGCTTCTACTTCATTCATATCGAGAAAAGACCATTTGGACCATGAAGGAGGAGACGTCTTCACAAATTCCAAACATTTGTCATTGAAGCCATTTTAAATAATCAACCTCTCTTGGTCTTCTCATCGATCTCCAAATTTCTTTAACTTGTTCTTATAAGCCGTTTATTCTTGATCAAAAAATTCCCATATATTCTTTGCTTGACAACCATGTCACTTTTGGTTATGATTTGACAATGTTGATGCTTATTTGGGATTTATTCAATTAGCAAATTCCAAGTTCGTTGTACACACAATTGTATTGAGACGAATAGATTTTTCCAGTTACTCTAGGATGTCATTAGCTGATAAAAAAAGGGGCTATGATTGATTTTTAAAACAAATGTTTACATCTAAAAAGTTCGATCATTGTTCCATGCTTGTATTCCCAAATGAGATAATCTCATGTCACTTCAAGATCTCCAACAAGATATAATGTTAATTAAACAAATTTTGTCAAGTTTCCAAAATGCATTTGCAAGTGTAATTCCAACCACAACAACAACAAATATATTCCATGAAATACCTATAAGATCCTCTAGATCAATTTCTATAGCTCAGCAAAGCATGTTGAGCAAGGAAGTTCAAGTACTCAGGGTACATGTCATTGACATGTTGTGCAACAAAATGATTTAGCACTCCAAAAGGTTGTGGGCTTGTGAACCGCATCTTATCAAGAAAGATGGTGGTACATACAGATTTTGCATCAATTGCAAATAGCTAAACAAAGTCACGATCATAGATAAATATTTGCTCTTGCGGTTGGATGACATCTTGGATTCCTTTTCGAATGCAAAATTCTTTACAACACTAGATTTTTTTTTATCCAAAAAAAGATAAATTCTATTAATTCTTGAAAAAAGGAGCTATCGATGAAAGTACAAAAGAAAAAATAGGTTGCTTGCTATAGGAAAGCCACATATTTTCAAATCTCACGGTTCACTACCCCCAACCTCGCCCCCTACCCTAACTAGTATGCACTACCACCATACCGGATTTGGAAGCCATGAGTTCCTAAAAAAACACTATAGAGCATATTACAAAAGAAAACCTAATAAAGCAAGAGTCTGGTGGAGCTCTAGTACAAACACTTACGCCGAAGACTCTCTAGAACTAGGCTAAATTGTTGGTCTATCGAGATGTCAATGCTAACCAGTACCTTGCTGTCTCCCCTCTCGAGATCCATGGAAAGCCAAAATCAGCTTCCTCGAATCTCCTAAATCTCCTCAAGACCTGTGAAGAAACCAATAGATTTGGTTCAATTTATGCAAGCTCCGGAGGCCTTGCAATAAATGGACGGGGCTTCTCTAACCCACTGTAGACTAGATGCCAAGCCATCCACTTAGAGAGTTGTATCATCTGCAAACTCGGAGTCTAGGAGCTTCTCCTCTTGTCAGATTGGAACCTCATCCCCATAAGGCCAAGTGCCTGAGAAAGAAAAAAGTAACCTAGGGCCTCCGCTACAAAGAGGAATAGATAAGGGGTAGAGGGGTAGCCATGTCTCACTGAATGGGGAAGAGAAAAGGCCTCTCTTATGCACCCCCTAATAATCAACTCACTGGAACTACCCACATAAAGAGCCAAATCCCCTCTGATACATCTCTCTGAGAAGCCAAGTCTCTGCATGGTACCCTCCAAAAAGGACCACTCCACTTTGTCATGGTATCCATCTCTTTGAGAAGTCAGTGTTTGCATTGTAACCTCCACTCCACTTTGTCTTATGCCTTCTTGAAATACATAAGAAGAATGGAAAGAGGCTATGACTCCTCCCTAGACCAGTCCACCACCTCCCAAAAAGTGAGGATATTACCCAAGATGCTATGCTCTTGGACAAAACTAGTTTGTGTCTCGTGAATGATGTCTAGTAAGTGGGGTCTCAGATGCACACATGCTCAAAACCTTGGCCAAGATCCTGTAAACCATGTCAAGGAGGCTGATTGGCCTCCACTGGCAGATATTTGCTCTATCTCCCCCCTTCAAAATCAGGCATATCCATCCTATGCTCAAGGAGGAGTGTGGGAGGAATTCAAAGTCAGTGATCTCTTGGCAGGCTAGCTTGAGTGGGGTGGAGATATACTCCCAATAGCATCGAAAGAAGCTAGGAGTTTGGGCCATACTCTCTAGGGAACTTCTTGGCTGGAAGAGCCTGTAAAGCCTTGCAAAGCTCCTCATAGGTAAAGGGAACCTCCAAACGTCTTCTAAGACTCTACATGACAAATGAGCAAACCTGCTCCCATACCGCCTCTCTAGCCAAAAGAGTGGTGGGCAAAGCCTCCTTCGATTGAAAGAGTTGAGTAGAAGACTATGGCCATCTTGAGTATCTCATGAGGGTGTGTGTGTATATGTCCCTGTGTGTCCTTGAGTCACTGGAGCTGGATCCCTACAGACCATGGTCCTATGATCTTGAAGAGCTGACGGGTCATCCTATCACCTTGCTGGACCCCTCTAGCTCGATAAGAGTGATAGGAGAACTTGCTCTGTGGACCCCCAAATCATGTACCTCCAATCGTGCATACTCCAGATGGTCCCTGAGCCATTGGACCTGAGATCTTGCTGCTTGAGTTGCTCGATATATGCTTGGTCTCGCTAAAGTGCTCTCTCCCACTCCTAAAGGGTTGCTCTCTATCTAGGAACCTAGAACTAGAGCTCCTAACTGCTCCACTGAATCCTCTTTGCCGCCCATGCCCCCCATCCCTCTGTTCTCGAGCTCTCTCTAGAGCTTTGCTATTGCCTACTATACCTCTACCTCCTATGGGAGATCGTCTCGTATATGGACCCCCTTTTGGGGGAGTCCATGACGGGGCTGGTCCAAGTGAAGGACTGCCAGAGAAGAGTGGTCCAACATCGTGGTTCCTGCTAGAATGCTGGTGGAGCCACCTTGGGGTAGAGCCCATTCCCCTAAATCAATCTAGATGCTCTAGTAGCCTGTCATGACATCGTTGATGACCAAAGGAGAACTACAGGTTGCCTAAAATCGTATAAGAATGTAGCAGATAGTCAAGTATTGGGATTAGAATAAGTGGAGCAGTGATCATTTGCATAGATGGGGATTTTGAAAGTCACTAATGATGGTATGGATGATAACACAACCTCCTTGGATGTGGTCCCTACTATGAATATGGAGCATGCAATTTTAAACATTAGAAAGAGGCACGTGTTTTTCAATGATAATGATAAGGGATGCTACAAAACTGCCAACATGCCAAGATTTTTCCCTTCAGGCATGGATGATTTCAGTGTCAACTATAATAGTGACATCTTATGAGGAGTGGATGAGTTATTTTAAAAGACTTCATAGAGAAAAATGCTTTACCTCAGCCCCATTTATCTACCAAACTTCCTAATGGAACCCAATAATGCAATCGCAACAATATTCTCATGATACAAATGGAAACCTGAAGAACCTTAGAATCTCTTAACTTCAATTCCCAGCAAGGAAACATATCCAAAATGGGCTCCTATACAATAATTCAATCGAGAGGTCTAAGTGTGAAATAGAGGGCTTAAAAGCTTTTATTACATAGAAAGAGGAAATGCTCCGGAGATATCATGATTCAAAGCCTTCTTGGAGGGAACACACTATTGTAATTAAAAAGACACACAAATTGATAAAGGACCTTGGAAAAATGTGAGGGGGGGATGTCGAGAAAGAATGCACTTTGTTTTGGTCAGATGTTTATAACGATTTGTGCCCAACTCCAATCTTTGAAAATAAATTTGAATTACTACTCCCGCATCCATATTTTGGATCGACAAGGAGAGAATTCATGCCATAAGTAGATATAGAAGTCGATTTTTTTGTTGTGGCTCATGCATCGGTTGATGAATATGAGAATGTGGAGTTTTGGGTTGCAAAAGTAGTGTACATGAGGAGACATGATCAAGGGAGAGCTACAATATTTACTACAATATGGTATGAGCCAAATAGAAGGAAGGAGAACATGAATAACAATGCATAATGCCATTCAAGCATCAATAAAGACGAGAGATGATGGTACTCAAATGAGAGTCAACGCAGATGGCACCCGAGTGGCAAGAGGTGAGATAGAGGAAACCCTAATCCAAAAATCCAATAGGCAAAGGTGAAATTCAATCACTGTGCAGGTGGTGGTAGTACCCATCATCTTGAGCACCAATCGGCAATCAATTATTATGCAGGCCATGGGTAGTATTGAGTCATTACCTCCTGTGTTTGATGAGATTCAATGTAGATGGCACCTGAGCAACAAGCACCAAGACAGAGCATAAATAATTTGATGATTGAATGGGAGTAGGAAAATGTCAGGATCAACTTTGGGTATCATTACAAGCGGCAATCATTGTGCATGTGTAGGTAGTACCCATCGCAGGTGGAATTAAATCATTGAAAATGACATGGGCAGTACTCTTCGACTACTTTGTACAAAGACTTTAAGAGAGCAATATTTCTTGTAAGCATATGATAATGTAAAATTGCAAGCATAGATATTGCTATTCTTTGGAATACACAAGAGTTATTCTCTATTTAAATATTTTAAATTTGTGCATATTGTGAGTGGTAATGTTCTTTACATTGAATTTTAAATATTTTTCCATGTATTTAAATCAACATCTTTAGAAAAATCTGAAAATTAAAATAGGATTAAGCAAAACTAAACATTTTAAAATAGGATTCTCTCAAAACAAAATTCTTATAGAGTGAAAGAATAAGCTTTTTATGTGGAAATGATAGTGCCACACAGTAAACTTTTGATTTGGAAAGAGTATTTTTGCAAAGTAAACTTTTTATTTGGAAAGGATTTTTGGGCTTTATCCACATATGAATAAAAGTCCCAAATTAATGAAATTTGTGTTCAAAATAAAAAGAGCTCCAAAATTGTTTGTTTGCAGTGCGTGATAACTAATGCATCATGGATGTTAAATAGCATATCTTGGGTGGTACGTAACATAGGGTATATGCTACCTAGTACAAAACATATGCTATCTAATGCAGAAGAAATGCTACCTAGCACAAAACATCTGCTATCTAGCACAAAGCATATGATAACATAGAAGAAATGCTACCTATCATATACCATATGCTAACCAGGATAACATATGATAACCTAGATAACATGTGCTAACCAGCATATAAGATATGCTAACTAGAATATATAACATGCTAACGAGCATACACTAACTAGCATATATAACATGTGCTAACCAACATGGAATAGATGCTACATAGCATAGAGTATACCCAAGCTATTATATGTAAAAGCAAATTAATGTTGTATTTACCTACTCTCCAAGCCACGCTGGCACTCGCAGTATGTGGAATTTTCATAGTACAATTGGGAAACCTACATCGAGCACCAATAGAGCATGTAGTTGAAAAGAAAATGGCATGGTACTTGTGTCTACATAGTAGCATTACGAGCAACAAGGTCTCCTTTACATTGAAAGCCATTCACAGTTGCTTGAATGAGTTGGGGTATCTACATGACTAGTAACCACAAAAGGAGTAGATGGGAAAAGGCCAGCTTGGCACCTTCTTGTACTTGATAGAGCCTCTCCACAAGCAATGCATGTTGCCCTTCCAACTTCTTCACTAGGTGAGGCTATAGCTCTACATCATCTTGCAATACAAAAACCATGCAAAGGCAATTAATTTATATACACATACATATTACAATCAAAATAAAGAAAGCCAAAAATTAATAAAAGTACCTCAATCAGGGACATGTTACAGTCATCTGATCCTCCTCCAAGCAACTCCAACATTGGATGATTTGTTGTAATTTGCACCTCAAGTTTGGATCTCTCAATGGAATTTTCAAGAGGAAAGGAAGCTAGCTTGGCTCATGTTGATAGAACCTGTGCTTTTAAAATACCATGGGCCGTACTAACTTTCTCATTGCTCATCTTCTTAATCTTTGCTTCCTCCATTGTCTTTTGTGCAGTTGTTGCAAGTGCATTCTTTGCAGTGTTCTTTCTTGTTTCTATGCCTTCAATCAATGCATTAATCTTCAAGGCCTCACCTTGTGGCATGCAAACTACCTCAACCTGCCATTGTTTGCTATTTTTGTTGACAGAGGACTTTTTCCAATTTGGAGGTGCCCCCCATGCTGTCCTCAGAGGCATTGCCTAGGTTGCCATTGTTTAGCTGCCAATGCATATAATGGCTTTCAAAGCACCCCCCTTATTTTAGTTTGTTGTTGTACTCCTCAACAACAACAACCCAAACAAAATGCATGGCCTTGCCTGCTTTCAAAACTATAGGACACAACTGGAGCATGTATGCCCTTACAAAGGCGACTCCAACTTCCGTGTTGTTGGGGAACCTTTGGTATACCTTGTTGTAAAAATTCATCACATCCCCAAGAAGCACTGGCCAAATATCATTGCACTTTATACGATATGCTTGATTTTATTTTGTGCGATTGAAGACTGACAACCTTTTGGATTCTGAGACATCAGGTTCCTTTAATAGATTTAGGTCTTGGCCTTCTATGTCAAGCTTGTATTGTGCATGAAAGTCCTCTTTCGACATGAACCTAAATTCCCTCTTGGTGCATGCTTCCTTCTCATACTTAGCATCCATCTCCTTCCTCAAAGGAAGCCATGAATCTCTAAGTACATCAGAGACAATTGTTTCCTCTCTAACACAATTGCAAAGGGAAACAAGAAATGCTCATTTGATAGCCCTCATATTAAAATGCAATTTTTAGTGAAGCTACATCACTTCTAAGCCTTTTACCTGGGCATAAGGAACCAATCTACACAAAGGAATCTGAGGACACTCATTTGACCTCTCCACAATTTGCACCTAGAATTGACATCACCTCCATTGGTTGATTGGATGTGAATGTCTATCAAATCAAGGTCCGCTGTCTCTTCCTCAACATTCATGTTACTAATTTTTTAATCTGCAAATCAACAGGCGGATTATCTGGCTCAAAATTACTAGTACCCACATTCTCGTAAATGGGCCTTAGAGAATCTATCCATTAAAACATCGATTGAGGCATCATTCCCCTGCCCCCTTCCTCCTCCCCACTCTGGTAGGAGACTCTATTGTAGCTCTCTCTCTTATTTTCATTGATATCTTCTATCCACCTCTCAACTTCTTGCCACATAAAAAACACAACTTAAATATTTAAGATGAAAACTTACAAAACTAATGAAATGATTTGCGCTAATACGGGACTCAAATGTACTAATAAAATTCCCAAAAATACTATAAGCAAGTGTCCAATTCCATACTTGAAAATATGACCATTATGGACTTGAAATCTATGGTGTGTTAGCATGTACTAGATTTCTAGTATATAAATAGTAGATTTGTGACCTCTACAGAATCTGTGCACTGTCAATAGCTTTAACATTTTCATGTGACCCTCTTCTTGGTAGCCCAAAAGGTAGGATATTGTACTAGAAATCTACTGCATACTTAACACACAATAGTTTCATGGTGTTCTCAAACTATATTTTCCTTTAGAATGGAACTCAAATGCACTAATGAAATTCCCAAAAACACGGAAAGAAAGTGTCTAATGCCACATCTATATGGGACTGAAATCTACTGCGTGTTAGCACGGAGTACAAAATTAATAGATTCCTGATGTTTACATGATCTATGCACTTTCAATAGCTTTAACATTTTCATATGAGCCCATTTGATTTGTCTCCTTTGCTTGCCTAAAAAATAGGATATTGCACTACAAATCTACTATGTGTTAACTTGCACTAGTTTCATGGTGTTCTTGAACTATATTTTCCTATAAAATGGGACTCAAATGCACAATGAAATTTCTAAAATTACTAAAAGCAAGTAGCACAAAATATGGTAATGGACTTGAAATCTATTGCATGTTAAAATGTAGTAGATTTTTAGTATAGACGTAATAGATTTGTGTCATCTACATGATTGTGCAGAGTCAATTACTTTAACATTTCCATGTGACCCCCTATAATGTTTCTTCTTGGCCTACCCGAAAAACAAGATATTGTACAATAAATCTTATTTGTGTTAATATGCACTAGTTCCATGGTGTTCTCGAGCTATATTTTTAGCTAAAATGGGACTCAAATGTACTAATAAATTCCAAAATAAACTAAAATATTAACCATAGTAGATTTCTAGTATTCAAGTAGAAGATTTGTGACCTCTACATCATCTATCTAGTGTAAATAGCTTTAACATTTTCATGTGATCCCCTTTAAATTGTCTTCTTAGATTCCCTAAAAAATAGGATATTACAATAGAAATCTAACATGTGTTAATATGCAGTAGCTCCATGGTGTAATTTAGCCTATGTTGGACTCAAATTTACTAATGAAATTCCCAAAAATACTGTTGGCTCTTTCCCATGGCTTTTGCGGGTAGAGCAGGGTAGTTTTAGTATGTAGGGTTCTGAGGCTTTTTGTCACCTACAGATATATCAGGGTTGTCGTTTGTAGTATATATGTAGCTTAGGACCTCGAGTTGTGTTCCGGTGAGAGACGTAGGCTTAAGTGTGGTAAGCAAACATAGTGCATGCATGTGTAAAAGGAACATGTATCATCATGATTGAGGTAATGAAGGCTTTCATATTCATTGGGGGTTGCAGGGTTTAGGAGAAGTTTAAGGGTTAGAAGGAGGTTTTAGGGTTTAGAAGAGGTTCCAGGGCTAGAGGGAGTTCCAAGGTTTAAAAGGAGGTCCAAAGTTTAGAAGGAGGCTCCAAGGTTTAGAGAGAGGTTCCAGAGTTTAGAAGAAGGTTCCAGGGTTTAGAAAAGGTTCTAGGGTTAGAAGGAGTTCCAAGGTTTACAAGGAGGTTCCAAGGTTTAGAGAGAGGTTCCAAAGTTTAGAAGAGGTTTCAAGGTTTAGAGTAGAGTACATGGTGGAGAACTCATCTCCCTCATAGATCATGGAGATTAAGGGTTGAGGAACTAAGGGTTTAGGGGGAGCATAGGAGTGGGAGAGGAAGAAGGTGTAAGAGCATGGGGGAAAGAAGAGAGAGGAGGGAGGAGGAGGAGGAGGGAGGAGGAGAAGGGAGGAGGAGGGAGGAGGAGGAGGAAGAGGGAGGAGGAGAAGGGAGGAGGAGGGAGGAGGAGAGGGAGAGGATGGGTTGCAAGGTTGGAGGAGAGGGGAGGAGGAGTTGCAAGGTTACGACATGCTTTTAGACATGGAGTGCAAGGGAGCATGGACACTTGAGACAATTGCTTGGAATACCAAAGTGGAACTCAACTCAACACAATGCCCCAAAGAGTGTGGGCTTCATTCCATTATGGGGTATTTATACAAGTTGGAGAGCTTCTCTCTCTGCATGTAGGAATTGTAAGACATTCTCTCTCTACATGTAGAACTTGCATATAGAAGTTGCATATAGGAGTTGCATGTAGGACTCACATGTAGAACTCGCATGTAGAACTCGTATGTAGAACTCGCATGTAGAACTCGTATGTAGGAGTTGCATGTAGAACTCGCATGTAGGAATCGTATGTAGAACTCGCATGTAGGAGTTGCATGTAGAACTCGCATGTAGGAGTTGCATGTCGAACTCGCATGTGGAATCGTATGTAGAACTTGCATGTAGAACATGCAAGTTGGATTTCTAAGAGGGATTATTTCTAGCCTTATTATGCAAGTACAAGCTGGAGCTTTGCCGCTACTCTACACACACATTCTATTCTACCTAAGTCCATGTTGGCATAGAGACAACATACTCCCAAATCCATTTTATTACCCATCCTCGGGTTATGGCTTATTACGAGCACATACTTGGATTGCCATGCCTTTAGTCCAATGGTTGTGGAACTTGTGTCATGCTAGTCAATCCTGTTGTAAAGCCTTGGCACCATACAATTTTTGCTTAATTTCCAAGTAGCTTGTATCCACCATTTGCTCGAACAAAGATATGTGGCGTGCTTCTAAGAAGATCAGTCTTTGATAGAGTCGACTTGTAATCTGAGCATCGACCCGTTCATTGGGATTGAAACTGAGTGGAGGCAAATGGGAATCGTGGTAACATGGGACCTCCAAAATGAATTCCAATGTTTTACAGAATATAGCACTTAGGCGAAGGAAGCGATGAATGTTGCCGCACATTATTTGCTCATGCTACTGAAGTGCTCAAACCATTGTACCTTGGATATTCCATTCTACACCAGAGTATGGTTCGATCATTGGCCAATCTTCATCCAAAGTGTGTATGTTGGCTTCCCATTTTTTACGCCGTGGACCTGCATAGAACTTGGGATAAGTTCTGAGACATGGAGGTGCACATAGGTACTCCTTCAAGAAGATTACATCAAAGAGCTTGGGGCGGCGCCAATCAGGTTGTGGATCCAACCTTCACTAATTTGACGTTGACGAAGGTTGGTAGGAAAGTTGTCCAGGGTCCATCCACCTCAAGTTTTGATATCCGGATATTTGCTCCAAAATTCCTTGATGGGGTTATTGGGAAGTGGTATCTCATCAAAATCATACCCATCATTGGAACTTGGCATGGGAGTATGAATTGGATCATCCGGATCCTGATATTCAAAATCAAATACTATGTCATTTTCTATTGATGGAAGCACAAGTAGTGTCGGAGGTGATGATGGGGTAGGGAGAGAATCTGGGGACATAGGGGAGAAATATGGAAGAGTGTTAGTTGTGAAAGGGGGAGCAGAGTGAGAGTGCTCTCAATGAAAGCAAGAACGGAAGAGGGAGAGAGAGAAACAAAGAGCCACACAAGCTTTTGGTGGGTGCAAAACACCCTAATCTTCTTTTTCATTCATTTATATATGTGTTTGAGTATTGTACATAACCGGGGTAAAGGCACACTGACCTTTAACCCCCACAACATCCCACTTAAAGGACAATGTGTCTTTAAGGGAGAACAACTAGTGAGCATACAATCCAATGCCCATCAATACACGACAATACTCAAACCGCTAATTAGGTAGACACTTAGTCAACATATCTGCAGGGTTATCATCTATATGAACCTTGACAAGCTCTATGCACTTGTCCTCAAGTACCTCCCTAATGAAATGGTACCTGACCTCAATGTGTTTGGTCTTTGCATGAGAGATCGGATTCTGTGCTAGCTGAATAGCACTCATGGAATCACTATGCAATGTCGGTACACTTGTATGAATCCCCAAATCTCCCACTAGCCTATCAAGCCATATAGCCTCCTTGCAACCCTCTGTGGTAGACAAAGCAATGCACTTATGTGCACAAGACATCCACGACACTGCACCACTTGCAAAGGTGAACACATAACCAGAAGTGCATCTCCTACTATCCACATGCCTTGCATAGTCTGAATTTGTGTACTCAAGTACACGCATGTCTCCTCTACCAAAGCAAATGCACATCTCCTTGGTACCCTTCATGTACCTCATGATGCACTTAACTACCTCCCAATGCCTTTTTCCTAGATTAGCCATATACCAGCTAACAACTCCCACTGCAAATGCAATGTCTGGTCTAGTAGCTATCATAGCATACATAAGACTCCCAACCATTGATGCATAAGGAACCTTGGCCATCATGGCCCTCTCCTCATCTGATTTGGGACTATATGTATGACTCAGTTTCACATATGGAGGCAATGTAGTACTCACTGCCTTCCCCCCCTCCATATTGAAATGCTGCAATACTTTTGTAACATACTCCTTTTGTGAAAGCCAAAGGAGTTTCCTACTCCGATCACACGTCATGCGCATACCAAGAATATGACCTGCAATTCCCAAATCCTTCGTATCAAAGGCCTCATGAAACTTGGCCTTTAATGCATCTAGCTCATAAGTATTCTTGCTAGCCAATAGCATATCATCCACATATAGTGCTAGGATTATCAGGCTATTATCCTTAGCCCTTTTAGTGTAGAGGTAGTGATCAATTTCACTCCTTCTAAAACCCTGGGACTGAATGAAAGCATCAAACTTCTGATACCATTCTCTAGGTGCTTGCTTAAGAGCATAGAGACTCTTCTTTAGCTTGCAAGCTAAATGCTCTTTGCCCTTTTCTTTAAAGCCTTCCGGTTGCACCATGTAAATTTCCTCATGCAGATCCCCATGCAAGAAAGCTGTCTTGACATCCATCTGCATAAGCTCCATATCCTCTGCTGCCACTAGTCCAAGCATGCATCTAAGTGTGGTCATCTTCACAACCGGAGAGAATATCTCATCAAAGTCCACACCCTTCTCTTGCTTGAACCCTTTAGTGACCAAATGGGCCTTGTATCTAGGCACATCATCACCTGTGGCCTTCATCTTGTAGACCCATTTACATGGCAATTCTTTCTTTCCATGTGGCAAAGAAACCAAGTCCCAAGTCTTATTCTTCATAAGTGAACTCTCTGATTGCATAGCATACTCCTACTTGCATTGATCCTTGTGCATCATAGCCTCTCTGTAGCAAGAAGGCTCCCCACAATCAGTAAGCATCACATAGTCTACCCCTGGAACAAACCTATCAGGCGGTCTAGACACTCTAGATGATCTTCTCAAGGGCATTTCAGCTTGCTGTCCCACCTGCATATCAGCCACATTTGGCTCATCATTTCCACCAATAGATGATCCATCATCTACCCTTGATTGTATTCTTGTGGGAGTACTTGGTGGTACCATTTCTTGCACATTTGGTGCATGGACAACTTGCTGTCTATCAACATATGCAGGTGGATTCACGTCCTGGAAAGTGATTCTCCTCATTTCCACGTCCCTCATGGGTGCCTTATGCATCTTGTTCTCATTGAAGACTACATCATGGCTGCATATGATCTTCTTTGCTTCTGGATCCCAGAGACGATAGCCCATCTCTCCACTTTCACCATAGCCCAGAAAGATGCATTTCCTAGACTTAGGATCTAGCTTCTTTCGAAGCTCTTTTGGCACATGTGCATATGCCTCACACCCAAATATATGTAGATGAGAGTAAGAGGGCTTCTTGCCACTCCATGCCTCTTCAAGAATACCACCATCCAAACTCTTACTAGGTGATCTATTGATCACATGCACTGCAATCTTCATTGCCTCAGCCCAAAAACCACCAGAAAGACTTGCATTGGAAAGCATGCATTGCAAACTTTCTTGAATGGTACGGTTCATCTTTTTTGCAACTGGATTTTGCTTTGGAGTGCGAGGGGATGTGAGCTCCCTCTTAATCTAAACTTTGGAACCTCCTTCTAAACCGTGGAACCTCCTTCTAACCCTTAAACTCCTCCTAAACCCTGCAATCCCTAATGAAGATGAAAGCCTTCATTACCCCAACCATGATGATACACGTTCCTTTTACACATGCATGCACTATGTTTGCTTACCACACTTAAGCCTACGTCTCTCACTGGAACATGACTCGAGGTCCTAAGCTACACGTATACTACAAATGACAACCCCGATATATCTGTAGGTGACAAAAAGCCTCGGAACTTTTTATACTGAGAATACCCTGCTCTTCCTATGGAAGTCATAGGAAAGAGCCAACGCTCCTCTTCTTTCCTCTCCCACCTTCACCACTTCAAGCTATCACTTCTCTGAATAAAAGAAGTAGGGAAGTGTATCTAACCTTGTAAGACTTATTTTTGGCAATGGAGAAGTGTGCATCTTATATAGTATCCTGGACCATGTGGTGGCTACTCTCTCCTCTCCTCTCCCACCTTCATCATGTCTCTATCACTTCTCTCTATAAAAGAAGGGCATGGTTTGACATGTACTAAAGATAAAGGAAAAACAAACATAGGGGAAATAATAATATAAGTTTTCTTCTAAATTTTCGTTATAAAATCCCCATGAAATCTCTTGCATCCTTTCATAGAAATGTGCAAATTGTCTAATTAAAAAACTCTTTTGGATCAATGTGTGTGTTATCTTACATATTCCAAGTAGTGAATCCCCCAATTCTTAATTGGTTGGCTAGCACAATTGGAAACTTCTTACCAGAGAAAGTCATTTTAGACACACATGTCAAAGAAGAATACTATCTCATCATCTAGACCAATGGGTAGATCATCTCCAATTGTTACAAAAGTTTCCACTATTATTTGTGAGCCCTTGAACGACAAGGCCACAGCAGAAGAAGAAGGAGAAGAAGAACTCACCAAGTCAAGGTAAAGAATCTTTGGTGCTACCCTCTTGCTCTCCCAAAGAAGCTTTGGTGCTACCCCCTTAGTCTCCCATTCTCCTACTATTGCATCAATGGGTGTGGTTCTAGGCCGAGGGGTCACCCAATCCTAGGCTATACCTCCTTTTCGAGGAGTAAGTGTATTTTTATTTCATGCAACAAAGACATCTCTTCTCCGTATCCATTGTTCTGTCTTGTCGCTAAGTGCGAGGCCCATGATAATTTGAAAACATTGTGTTTATCTTATTCCTTGCATGAAGCCATAAGTCGTACGGTGCAACCCACGACTCAACATCTATTCAATGGGGTTTTATTCCTACATCTATCATGTCTAAATTGGAAAAACTTTGTGTGTGTTGCGGACCTAACCTATGTATGGGTGTATAGTCTTCCGGAGTTGCATGATTCGAGAGAATCTTATATGCAATTTTATCATGGCAATGTTATCTGCAATTTTATTCAAGGCACTAGATTTAAATTACATGCAATTTTATTCATGGCACCAAACTTAGAGAGTATGTTGTTATTTGTGGTTTGGTGCATTTGGGACGCCCTTTAGGTCCCATGAGATTAGGTGAATGAAATAAGAAGTTGCCCGTCCGAATCTCCTTCCACTCTCAACTGAAAAACTGCCCTTATTTGTGTGTGTCCCCTCGCCCTTTATCCTGCCTTTTGCGTTCTGCGCTCCTTCATTTCTCTCCTTTCATCAGCAACATTAAATCACCGTGGAGAGCTTGGCCAAGTTGCCCGTGCATACTATTATCAGAGTACGCAGTACGCATAATTCCGCCATTGCATGATCTGTTACAGAACATCCATACGTAAACAGATTTTTATCTCGCCCGTCATCCCACAGGCGTCCTCGTGACTTGTTTCCTGTCCACATTCTGCAGGTTTTGATCGCAGATGACTTTCGTGCCGAAACGGAACGTTTAAAATTCTTCGGGCCATATAATGGACCTGACGGCCGTGCACGTTTGTCAGCTGCGGCCGAAGTAGTTTTGATAAATGAAGAATCACGACTCATCCGGTAGAAGTTGCTTGTAGTCATTTGTAGGAGGCGCCGCCCTCGGAACAAATTTTCATCAGAATGGCGATGATGCCGAAGGAATGCAGGAGGAGATATTCGACCACCGATTACGCCCACCGACGGCCCAAAATGTTGCAGCGCAAGGAGAAGCCAGCCATAGACCCTCATCGCGAGCAGTACTTTCATGGACTACGTTCCACCAATGTCACCAAGCACCTGAGTTTAACGCCACCTTCTCATGCTTACCACCCTGAAGTAAAGAATGCGGCACCTCCTAGTTTTCACAGAAAATCCAGCTCGATCACTGAAAACGTCTTAGGCTCTACTCGTGTCAAGCGTTTCGACCCACATGAACCTGATTTGTGGTTCAACAGACAAGCCACAGACGTGACCGAGCAGCTCCGCTTCGCACCTCCATCTCACACTGGGGACTCGACAAAGCCCTGGTATGGGAGGATGAGAACCTATGTTACCAATCCTGAAGTAGACGATTATACAGGTAATCTCTCTCTCTCTCTCTCTCTCTCTCTCTGGGGGATGCGTGCATTACGTCGAATGTTTGTATGGTGCATCCACTTAATTTTCGACCCACTGAACACATCTCTTTCCTGCGCCAGTGTTTGGAGTCAACTCGAAGGCATCCGCAAAAGGAACGAAGTTTCAAGGTGATTCACATTTCCCTCCCGCACGTCCTATCGAGGAGGAAGTTGGATGGACATGTTCTAACGAGACAGATCACGATTGAGAACATAGGAATTCCGTGGCCGTTTACATTTGAACCATTTTCTGCAGTGAGAAATCATGTCGTTCAAATGAATCAGACCTTGACGGAAACACCCGTAGGTTTTCGAGAATCATTCTGAAGTTGGTGCGAAGGTTCCCATCAAAAGCATCACATCTCCGATTGATTCTAAAAAATTCCAAGCCAATCCCTTACAAATGTGAAAGGGTCTACTTTCAAGCCCAATGAACAGCTGGTAGAACTTTACATGCTTTACATTCTACCTTCTAAATTACAAGCCTGTTTTTTTAATAGCTTTACGCTACAAAGGATGTTGTTTCTCAAAGTATTATAAAAGTAAACGTAGATTTGCGCATCGTAGGTTGGTGCTTCACAAAGCATCAATCTACATCATCCTTCTCACTTTCTCTTTTTGGAAGACTTTAGTGATTACCTTTAAAGTCAAGAAGGACGTAGACACTCTTTCTGAACATGGATTTGAACAAATCTTTTTAAACGTTTGTATGGGAAATGCAATTCAATATTTTTCATCCTTCACATGAGTGACCTATATTAGACATTTTACATGGGTTAGGAGCAATGATTTCATAAAATTGTTAGGGCAAGGTATCACTCTATTGTTACATTATTGATGCAAGCACACAACCAACCTAAAAGGATATTTCAAAGATGGAAGTAAGGACCCACATTTATAAAAGGCAACCTTTGATGAGAAACATATTTTGTAAAATGGACTACAAAAATTTCTATTTCACAAAAGAGAATAGCTAGAGTGCTATAAAAACTATATGACTTAAAGAGAAAGTAGAGAACATTGCCTTTTCTTTTTTGAAGTACTCTAATTTTTGTAGTCACAAATAGAGGAATACGTATTGTGAAAAAATGAAAGTCAAATTCCATATAATATTTTGATTGTGTTTGATTAAATATCTCTATAGTGCTCTTTTTCTCATGATCTCTTTACACATGGTCATGACCACGCCCGTTAATAGGCCTCCTCCCATTCCATATTTATTATAGACCAACCAAGTGGGGTAGATAAAGGCCCCTTTAATCCACTACATGGACATTAGAGCTAAAGCCATGGACATCTCCATAAATTTGAAGCATCTTGCTGAATTCCTTTGAGAACCTAGCAATTTGAACTCTCTTCCTCACTTGGTTCCAAGTTTCTCTAGTTGTTGAGCAATTCCAAAAGAGATGGCTAACCAATGAGTACCATAATGAATTAAGTTTATAAAAACTCTAGTTGTTGAGTAATTCCAAAAGAGATGGCTAACCAATGAGTACCCTAATGAATTAAGTTGTCATAAACTCTATTAAGTTCTATCCTATTGATTTTTTCTAGAGTTTATACTCTCTTTCCTTACTGCAATAAGATTGAGTGGTGTCTCCATCATACGTCTCTAAGATGGGATCTTGTGTTATGCAACTGACTCTTGCGAGCACTAAACACCATGGATATAAGATAGTAAATGCTGATGATGATTCTTGTTTGCTCCTTCTTTGCCAATTTCCTTGCATGGAGCTTGCCTATAGATCTTTATGTTGATGATTATCCTTCTTTGCTCCTCCTTTGTCAATCTTGTTTCCTGGAGCTTGCCTATAGATCTTTATGTTGATAGGTCCTGTGAGCTTGACTTTCCCTCGTCTATATTAAGTTCAATTTGATTCTCAAGAAATGCTTTGTTGTTGCTTGATGTCTTACTTTAATTGTTTTGATTCGAGGACTCCAAGGATTTGTCGATGGATGGATTCGTGGTGACCTAAGAGAGGTATTTACTAGAGGGATAGGGAGAAGGTTTTTATCACTTATGAGGCTTCATATTTGTAGTCTTGGATCCCACTTTTGACTTCTGGATGCTATTTCATTTGAGGTTGCATCATCCTCGAATTAATTTTTAATTTGATTGCTTACTAGCTGAAATATTCAAACACAATGCAATGAGTTGATGTTGCAGTCATTGTCTTGGTTAAAGTAAGTCCCCCACAATGTTATGAATGGATCCCATATACACATTCACCATTCTTATGAACTTTAAAAAATTCTTCATTGCTTCAAGAAATGATGTTATTATACTTATAAAATTTGCACAATGTAAACATGGATATAATTACAAAATGTCACTGCAACAAGTATTTCCTGACCATTGAGAAATGAATATCTAATTGTGGAATATTTCCAAAATGAACCAACATAGTTACCAGTTTAGATGATGCATATTCCCAGGATTGGACTTTGGATCCTGGTGCTTCATTCCATGTTACTCCCCATAGGGAATGGCTCTCCACTTATGATAGTGGAAGGATAGGTTGTGTGCATCTTGGAAATAACTATGCATGTGACATAGTGGGAGTAGGTGACATAAAGTTTTCTTTTACAAATGGGTGTGCATTTGTTTTGAAAAATAGAGACATGTGCCTAAGTTGACCAAGAGTCTCATTTCAGCTAACTAAGGTGGCATACTAACTGAGCCACTAACTAGAGTACATAAAGATAGCTGTCATCCAGCTATTATTCATGGGCGGTGTACCAATCGCATCTGCAGCTAATAAGTCGGTGACATAAATGCACAACGGTCACCCTGGCATATCACGAGTGGAGCTCGATATCTCAACAAAGCATTCATTTTGCCAATGGCCTTTGACCAAACAAAACAGACAGGTCTTCAGACGATTCTGACCACGACTCCCGCCTCCACGTCTGCGTCTGTGACCACCGTTGCCTCTGCCTCGTTGGAATGTATGTTGCTGTGGCTCTTCTTGCACAAAAGACACTCGCATCTTGCTGCTGACAACCACTCTCTGGGCATGCCCATTGTAATGGCATGCCACCGTGTTGTCTGTATTAGTCAAGCAAATCGTGCACCAATTTGCATTAAGAGCACACTCTACTGCGGAGTGACCAGGATTGCGACAGTGAGTACACCATATCCCCTTCAAGCCTTTAGGTATGGATCCTTCTCCAGAAGCCACTGGTGCACCCTTACCTCCTTTAGCAGTTCGTTGGGTCTTTGTCTCTGCCTCTGAGTTGGAATCCTCCGAATTGGTACCTTCAGACCTTCCATCCAAACTAGTTGAATCCGAATCCTCCTCATTGTCATCCGACTTCTTGGATTTGGGCAATTTCTTATTAGATTTGCTCTTCCCGGATTTGTGATTTTTAGATGTCCTCCCATGCAGCGATTCCCCCGCTCGGACTACTTGCACTGTGACCACTGCCAAAGTGTTATCTGTGTCCGATCCACTGTGGCGAACGCCATCCGTAGATCCCGTGACAGCCCCGAAATGAAGTAGTCATTGAGTACCTCCTTAGCAGGGCATTGAGCAATAGGTACACGTTGTAAGAGTAAATTGAATTTGGATGCATAATCTTCCACATCCGGATCGCCTTGTTCCAAGCTATGCAATCTCTCCAGAGTTTGCGAGATTGTTTTTTCTTCATGAAACCACCTCAAGAATTTGTTGCGGGCTGCATCATATGTGGTGAAATGGTTCACTGCGTACTCTGCCAACCAGTGTGTTGCCTTACCCGATAAGGTTGACTCAAAAATCGCCTCTTATTAGAGTGGTACCACAACTCCTGGATTGTTGATTCCATACACCTTTTCGAGCATTCGAACATCTGCATCGGGGTCGTCCGACTTGTTTCGCAAAAACTTGGCATACTTGACATTACCCACCGTAGCCATCACCACACCACCAACGTTTGGTGCTCCTCCAAATGGCCTTCCTTGATTGAAGAGATTGCGAGAAGCCGCCGAAACTACAGTTGGAGATGAAGATGCACTCAACACCTGGAGTGCATCAATCGAGACCCATACCCACAGCTTTGGCAGTGAAACTGACTGTGCAGGTGGGCTCTGACGCCAATTGACCCCTCTCGGAGCTTCTTGCGGACTGTCGGCCCCATGCTCAGGATCACTATTGCATCGTCGCAGTCGCATCGTCGGTGTCAAGGGATCAAGAGGTCCTTTCGAGCGTGTGCACATGCATGCCTACTGGGAAGCCAACAACCACAAAATATGCCGCCACGACCACCGGTTGAGGCTCTTCACTCAAATTTTCGCACTCGCTCGACCGTAAGCAGGATGCTGGGGGTTAGATTGCATCCGATGGAGTTCATCTTGAAATCCCTACATGTGTCTCCTCACCATAGCAATCTCCTCCTGAATCTCTTCCAGAGTGAGCGCAACTGCGTGCAAACCTCCATGGGAAGTGTTGCTGCAAAGACGGCAAGGAGGGGATGACATGAGTGCTCACTTGCCCGATCACGAATTCATTGCATGATGGTAAGAATGCACATTGTGATTGCCAATGTGTAGCGTCATAAATGCGCACAGATGCTACGGAAAGCAATAGACAAATGATCATCCACGAGACAAAATATAGATTTGCGAGAGATAGAATGTTTAAAGAACATTGTATTCTAGAGCAATAGCTCGCACAACATCTGGGTACACAATGATCTCAGAATGCTAGTAATAGCATGCATACAGAACCGTCTGACGGTTAGAGAAGTAGCCGTTGAAGACTACAACTGCTTGGAGATCTGGACCATCAACCCTTGCAGCTAACCTACCCTCGCACACCCCTCTAGGTCACTGCTGCTAACCTGCATGGTTATGCAATAACAACTAGTGCCATTTTGATAGAGAGTGCCATCCTGATAGAGAGTGTCAATGCTCCACATCTGTTTCCATCTTCCCTATCAGCATGGCACTACTACCAATCTACTTGACGCTGACATAGACATAGAATGAGAGTGAAACCAGTGCCATTCTGATAGAGAATTCCATCTTGATAGAGAGTGTCAATGTTCCACATCTATTTCCATCTTCCATAGAATGAGAGTGGCAAACTAATTGAGATTGTGGAGAATGGAACCAGTGCTAATCCCCACAAACTCTCATGGATTAGGGTGGCTCCTATGGTCTAAGGTAAAATAATTCCTATTCATCACATTATCAAATCTCAAGGTCTAGTAGTCATGATATAAATCCTAAAACGAAGGACTGGAGTAGTGACAAAATAAGGAGGTACATGAATTGCATGAGATTGGCACAAGTGTTGAGATATCGAGCTTGTTAGCTGCAGATGTGGTTGGTACACCGCCCATGAATAATAGCTGGATGAAAGCTATCCTTATGTACTCTAGTTCGTGGCTCAGTTAGTATGCCACCTTAGTTAGCTGAGTTTGGTTTGAGACCCACATATAGGGTTCTTCTATTTCTTTGTACTTGAGTTCTTTTGGCTTTCACAACTAAGAAGAGGAAAACTGTTTTCAGCCTCCACCTTTGTGTGTATTCCCCCATTGTGTATGTGAGAAAGCTGCAAGTGAGACTCCTTCCTTCTCTCCCACTATCTTTACATGGTATCAGAGCCTGGTTCATGGTAAGGAGCTCAAGAAAGCAAACCACGTTCGCGGTGTCCTGGTAAGAGGACCAGTGTTGCTTTCCTTTTTCGAGTTTGGGAGCAAATCTCAGCAGGTAGCACAACCGGAAAGTGCAAGAGTGCATTGTCTCAGATTGAGACGCCCTTCGCGGTGTGGCGAGAGGGCAATATATGCTGCGGGCGAGGGCAAAGCCCTTGGTTTTTTTATTCGAGGCCATATTGGGGCCCGTTTTGGAGGCGGAATTTCTCTACAAGCACTGAGAAAAAGGCCCTGTTTTTGCTATGCGACCACTGCTCTGCAGGTCGGTGAAAAGTTACCGCAGAAATTGCATCGTATGCCTATGCGCAGAGATATTGGGAGTTCCAGAATCATCCTTATTGCCTGTTCATGAAAAATCGTCACTAGGAAGTGACTGTGTGGTCAAAAACCACTTTCGTCAGTTTTGCAGATTTGCCCTTGTGAGGCAGAAGCTGTATTTTTTGCAGTGACAGAATATTTTGCAGTGTTCTATAATGTCGTCTGATTCTCTTTCACAGATTGTCACTGAAAAGCTTGATAAGAACAACTTCCAAGCATGGAAGTTTAGAATGACGAACTTCCTTATGGGAAAAGGCTATTGGGAGTTCATTACTGGAAATGAAGAAGAACCAGTTCTTCCTAATGTTCCCAATCAACAGGAAATGCAGGCATCTAAAGGATGGCATGAGAGAGCCAGAAAAGTTATGTATTGGCTATCTATTAGTATTTCAGATTCTATGATTGTGCATATTCAGGATGTAAGTACGCCAAAGGAGGCATCGGATACTTTGGCAAAAATGTACAGCACAAATACGCAAGCCAGGAAAATGCAGCTCAAGTAGGAGTTGCACAATGTGCAGAGAGAAAATATGAGCATCAATGACTACCACATGAAGATGAAGAAAATTTCAAATGCACTTGCTTCCATTGGGTCGCCAGTGGAAGATGATGATTTAGTTTCTGTGACCTTGAATGGTCTAGGAAAGGATTATGCATAGTTCCGGACATCCATTGCCGTCCGTGAAAAATTTCCATATTTTGAGGAGTTGTTTGCTCTTCTAATTTCTGAAGAGCAGAGAAATGGTGGTGCATCTTCTTCAGGAGAAACTTCAAAAGGAAAGAAGAAGGGCAGGATGTTTACGTTGGATGCGGACATGCCTGAATTGAGTGCAGCAATGTTTGCACATGGGACCGGTGTAGTTGCAGATATTGATATCTGGCATAAACTCATTGGTCATGTTAATGTACAACGACTTAAATCAATGCAGGCCCAAAATATTGTTGCAGGATTGCCTAAATTCAAGGTTGCAGAAATGCATAAGGTATGTGAAGCCTGGCATGGAAACCATTTCCTAGACATGTTCAAGAGAGTAAGAAGCCATTGGAATTAATCCACTCTGATGTGTGGACTACTAAAGCTGCATCTATTGGAGGCTGTCATTATTTTGTCACTTTTATTGATGACTACAGCAGAAAATTTTGGGTGTATTTTATGAAAAAGAAAAGTGAAGTGTTTGGGCATTTTAAAGCTTTCAAAGCTATGGTTGAAAAAGAAACAGGCCTGCAAATAAAATGCCTAAGGTCAGATGGAGGGGGAGAGTACCTCTCAAATGAGTTTGCAAGGTTCCTGTAGGAGCATGGCATAAAGCAGCAATATTCATGCAGTCATACCCCACAGCAAAATGGACTTGCAGAAAGGAAAAACAGGCATATTGGAGAGGTAATCTCGGGCCATGCTAAATGAAAAAGACCTACCAGATTATTATTGGGCTGAAGCAGCTGCTACATTAGTTTACATAATGAACAGGACTCCCACTGTAGCAATACATGGCATGACGCTAGAGGAGATGTATACTGGTAGGAAACCAGATATTTCTCATTTGAAAATTTTTGGTTGCATTGCCTATGTTCATGTGCCAGATGAGTTGAGGTCCAAGTTGGATCCAAAAGCTGAGAAGTGCATCTTTATTGGTTATTCTCTGCAGCAGAAAGGGTATATATGCTATAACCCTTCTACTCGTAAGTTTACAGTGAGCAGATATGTTGTTTTTTATGAGATGAGCAGATGGTATAAACCAGTAAATGTGATTGATGATGTAGATGCATAGAATTCACAGCAGCAATCACAAAATATTAGTGGACCTGCAATGTCCTCTAGCAGTGGTTCACATACTTTGCCATGGACAAGCAGATTGAGATCAGGAGAATCTCCTCAAAGCAATGTAGATAGTGGTATGCAGGTATCACGAAAAGGAAAAGAGAAGGTAGATCAGCCCATGTTTGATGTGAATGCAAGTCACTCTTATGTGGATGGTGAATCCAGTGGCTCAGAACAGAGCATTGATGATGAGTTGGGTATTCCTTCTATTGTTACACCTGGAGTAAGGAAGACTAAGGATGTTTTGAGAGCACCTGGAAGTGAGCCTATTTTATGTAGGTCTACCAGAGCTAGGTATCCTGTGGATAGGCTGAAATATGATGGATTTACAGCCATTCACTATGCCTATATGGTCAAAGTGATACAAGAACTAGAACCCACTTCTTTTGAGCAAGCCATGGGAAAAGGAAAATGGGAGAAAGCCATGGATGAAGAAATGGATGCCTTGGAAGCAAATGCTACATGGGAATTGGTGCCTTTGCCTAAAGACAAGAATGCAATTGGCTGTAAGTGGGTTTATAAGGTGAAGCACAATGCAGATGGCTCTGTGAACAGATACAAGGCAAGATTAGTTGTCAAGGGGTATGCATAGACATATGGCATTGATTATGAAGAAACATTCAGTCCGGTTGCAAGGATGGCAATCGTAAGAGCAGTCATTGCTATGGCTGCATCAAAGGGATGGTCTTTATATCAGATGGATGTAAAGAATGCCTTCTTGCATGGTGATTTGCAAGAAGAGGTCTTTATGGAGCAGCCACCAGGTTATGTTCATGCTGTTGTTTGCAGGTTGAAGAAAGCCTTGTATGGCTTGAAGCAAGCACCTAGAGCATGGTCTGACAAGATAGTCTGACAAGATAGGACAGTATCTTGTCACTATTGGCTTTCATATTTCCAAGGTAGATTTCTCACTTTATGTGAGAAAAACAGAGAAAGGTATTATGCTGCTTGTCATTTATGTTGATGATTTGATCATCACAGGTGATAGTGATGAAGATATCCTTCATGTGAAAATGCTATTGAAGCAGAAGTTTGAGATGAAGGATTTGGGAGAGCTGTGTTATTTCTTGGGCATTGAGGTTATTAGATCACCAAGTGGGATACGGCTCTTGCAGAGGTAGTATGGATTGGACATGCTGTCCAAATATGGGATGACAGGCTGTAAGCCTATTTCAGTTCCTTTGGAGCAGAATGTGAAGCTGAGCGTAGATGCAGGTGAGCTTCTGGAAGACCCTACTATGTACAGATGCATAGTAGGAAGCTTGATTTATATGACTATTACCAGGCCAGATTTGAGCTATGCTGTTGGATTGGTAAGTCAGTTTATGCAAGCTCCAAGGAAACTGCATTTGGATGCGGCTAGATGCATACTCAGGTATGTGAAGTCCACATTGCAGTATGGACTATTTTATGAGGCTGGGGTTCAGATACAGTTGCATGGATACACTGATGCTGATTGGGCTGGTAGTATTTCTGATAGGCGATCTACCAGTGGATATGTGTTCTCTTTTGGGAGTGCTGCAGTCACTTGGGGCAGCAAGAAACAGCCTACAGTAGCCTTGTCGAGCATAGAGGCTGAGTACAGGGGTGCAACAATGGCTGCATGTGAGGTAGCTTGGTTGCATAAGCTACTTTATGATATGCATCAATCTACAGATGGGCTAGTTGTCATTTATTGTGACAACATGAGCAGTATACACTTGGCAAATAACCCAGTCTATCATGCTAGAACAAAGCACATTGAGGTGCATTATCACTATGTGCAAGAGAAGGTTTTACTAGGTCTTATTGATCTAGTTTATGTCAACACAGAGGATCAGGTAGCTGACATATTCACAAAGGCATTGGGCACAGAGAAGCTGCGCAAGTTCAGAGACCTGCTTGGTGTGCAGGAATTGGGAATTAGCTCGAGGGGGAGTGTTGAGATATCGAGCTCTTTTGGTCCATTGCAATAGAGGGATGTAGTGGCTCCTTGTTAATGGAATGATTGCTGGAAGTATGGAGGAGTGATTCTTCTGGAACTAGCAACTCAAGGTTTGAGTGATCTGAGTTGAGTACTTGTGACCATTTAAAGAAGGAATAAGAAAAAGAAAAAGAAAAATCTAAGGGGTAAGTTATTAGGAAGAAGGTGTTAATAGGGATTGATGTAAGATCCTAGTGGTGTTAGTGTTAGTAGAGTAATAAGTAAAGAGCATTCTCATACTCCTCTTAAGTCACATATTTGATTTGAGTGGGACTTCTAATGGATTCTCATTAGACTATGTCTTTGAACATGCCATGTTTTTTGAAATGAGATGTTTGGTAATTCTTGTGTATTGAGTGAAGAGAGAGATTTAACTTACCGCACCTGGTCCTCTGTTGAGGCTTTGCCTAAAATGATTGTTGCACATACACTTTGCACTGTATAAGGCATCTGACTACAGTTCGGGGATGTGCATGTGTGGTTCGCACATTCCACCATGAGTGCCATGTGTTATTTCATAACCATGCGGGTTAGCAGTAGTGACCTAGAGGGGTGTGCGAGGGTAGGTTAGCCGCAAGGGTTGACGATTCAGATCTCCAAGTGGTTGTAGTCTTCAATGGCTGCTTCTCCAACCGTCAGACAAGGGCCGTGGAGGAGCCACGATCCAGAGCCCCGACAAGCCTGATCAGAGTAGGGGGGGCCTGAGGTCACCCTTTTCCCTCCTCCTCCCCCTCCCCCCCCCCAAACAAGCAATGTGTTAATAGTAAGCCACTCTCATTCTATGTCTATGTCAGTGTCAAGTAGATTGACAGAAGTGCCATGCTGATAGGGAAGATGGAAACAAATGTGCGACATTTATACATAAAATTTTTGAGAGATTAGCACACTGCCACTATCCACAAACTCTCATGGATGAGAATGGCACTGGTGCCAATCTCATTTGTGTTAGATTGTAGAGAATTCTCCATGTGAGGTTGTACAGAATGGGACTTGTGCCAATCTCATGAAATTCATGTACCTCCTTCTTATTTTGTCTCACTGGACCCTGGGAGCCATCATAATCCATGAGAGTTTGTGGAGAATGGCACTGGTGCCAATCTCCACAATCACAATTAGTTTGCCATTCTCATTCTATGTCTATGTCAGTGTTAAGTACATTGACAACAGTGACATGCTAACAGGGAAGATGGAAACAGATGTGGGAACATTTAT
Source organism: Dipteris shenzhenensis (assembly GCF_047967505.1). Taxonomy (NCBI): domain Eukaryota; kingdom Viridiplantae; phylum Streptophyta; class Polypodiopsida; order Gleicheniales; family Dipteridaceae; genus Dipteris; species Dipteris shenzhenensis. The sequence continues at coordinate 7,588,162 of NC_141608.1, forward strand.
GCATTATATTTTTAAGACATTGAAAGCACTCTCTATCAGGATGGCACTCTCTTTTAGCACTCTCTTTCAGCACTCTCTATCAAGATGGCACTAGAATGGCACTGGTGGCATTCTCTATCAGAATGGCAATGGTACCACTCTCATTCTATATCTATGTTAGTGTTAAGTAGATTGGCAGTAGTGCCATGCTGTTAGGGAAGATGGAAATAGATGTGGAATATTTATGCATAACCATTTTGAGACATTGGCATAGTGCCACTTTCTACAAACTCTCATGGATTAGAATGGCACTCTCTATCAAAATGATACTGGTGCCAATCTCATTTGTGTTTGTCACAAAGAGAATCATGCATGTGAGTTTGTACAGAATGGCACTTGTGCTAATCTCATGCAATTCATGTACCTCCTTGTTATTTTGTCCCACTAGTTGAGTCCTTTGTTTTAGGATTTATAACATGGTAATGGAGATTGCAAGGAGAAATCCTATAACAACATATTCAGTGGCACTAGTGCCATTCTACACAAATGCACATTGATTTTTATGGCACTTATGCCATCGCATTCTAAGTCAATTCTAAGTCAATGTTAAGTAGATTGGAAACACTGACCAACCAAAAAACAAGCTGAAAAATATCAACCAAATGAATTAGCCATTTTAAAATCATGTTCTAGAGACTATTAGTAGTTCAAATATCCCCCAAAATGATCTTATTTTCTCTCTTATCTCTAATTATTAGTAGTATAAATCTTTAAATATAACTCTCTCTAATTGCTCATGCAAGAATATAATTCTCTCTAATTGCTCATGCAAGAATGGCTAAAGGAAAGAGAAAGGTTTCAGAGGTGAGAACTTTTGATGGAATCTCTGCTGGAAAGGGATGGTGCTTGGACATATTCAGTAGTGAATTGCAGCAGCTCAAGAAGATCCATTGTTTTGTTAATCTCCTAGAAACTTCATTTGAAGGTGTGGGGGAGGTTAAGGAGATAGTGGAAGCTAAAGTCCAAGAGGTGGCCTCATGGTGGTGTCCACCACTATGAGGGTAGCTATAACATAAATGGACACAAATGATTGAGTTTTTTAGAAATATCATACCCAATCATTCCAACATGTGTACTTTAATGTTGCAAATTGCTTTGTCAATAATAGTGATCAATAATGAGAGCTATTACACTACTATTCTAGCTTAAAATGTGATCCACCTTTACATGCACTCATCCAAAGTACTATTACACTACTATGCTAGCTAAAAAAGTGCTCCACCTTAACATGCACTCATTCAAAGTACTTCTTTGCTTTTTGTCTTGAGTTTGTCTTTGTATTGCCTTTGATAACATGGTTCACAATAACCATTCATGTGAAAGGGAGGGAAGGTGTGTTAAATTATTCCATAATAGAATGACAAGAATGGGTAGCTCACTCATAAAGAGGAGTGTCACAATCATTTTCCATGCGATGTGTACCTTGTTTGCAATCAAGAGAATGTAAGTCTAGACCCTTGTTATAGGCCTTCTATATTGGTCTCAAAGTTTAGACCCTTGTTATAGGCCTTCTATATAGGCCTTCTATATAGGCATTCTATCTCTCATAGAATGCGATATGTACCTTGCTTGCAATCAAGAGAATGTAAGTCTAGACCCTTGTTATAGGCCTTCTATATTGGTCTGAAGCCTATCTCTCATATATTTCTCCTTTTCTCATAGCTTCGTCTCGTCTATCATGATAATTTGCAAATCAAGGGTTGAATGAAGGGCTGCCTAATCCTTTTCTATATTGAGAATATAAATTGCACAATGGGAGTAGAGAGATACTTATTATACACAAGAATTGTGAAGGGGCATGGCCCAAATGTAAAGAGACCATTAGAATTCTCAAATTAAGGGTTGTGTATATAAACTTGTACCTTCACTTTGTTCAAGAGAGAATTGTGCATACTATGTAGAGATCCTAGTTTGTTGCCTCCCAACCTTGGAATTCCCTCCTCTCCACCTTCACTCCTTTCCTTAATATGTTATTAGAGCAATAGGCTTACCTCTTGCTCATCCATCTCCTCTACAAAGGAGTTCATTATGCAACCCATAAAATAGTTGCTATTGTAGATCACATCTCTTACATTAACATTGCATGAAGAGAACACATAGCCTCCTCAGGACGAGGTATACATATGGGGTACAAACCAATTTTTGTGTGCTTGATAATGCAGATTGATCAAGCTTCTTTGTTTACTAATTAAAGGAAGTTGGATGAACATTTTGTTAGATATGCTCAATGCCCCACCTTCCTGGTATCCATTAGTGGTCCAAGGTGCTAAAGTTGTAAGGCCCCCATATGAGGAGAAGCCATGTGTGAGCCTGGGACACTGGATGACTTGCATGTCAGATGAGGTCTATCAGTGAGACCGTTGATGGTAGAAAGGTGATCTTTGTGAGTCTAGCCTATGGGCTAGGTAGGGTAGGTAAGCTGCTAGCACAACGAGGCACATTGTCTTGATTGTGTGGGAGCCCCTTATTCTTGTTGGGGCTTGGGGGCCAGCCAGTTGGGGGGTCTGGGGCCAACAGCTCCCCTGGTGGGGGTTCAGGGGCGAGAGCCCCCGAGGCGATGGTAGAGGGAATATTCTCTAAATATTCCATGGACGACTGGTCGGTTCCATCGACTAGGTTGACTAGTCGGCTTCACCAATTAGGTTGACTGGTCGGTTCCACCGACTACGTTGATTTGACTACCACCCTCATAGCTATAAAGAGGTGACCTCCCCAGTCCATTGTACCATATCAAATCTTCCAGGAGAGATCTTCCAGATAGTAGCTCTTCACTTAGTATCTGTCTAGATTGCCATCTAAGCTCCACTATGGGAGTGCACGGGTGGATGGAGCCATCATCTATACTACATCAGTATTGAAGGAAAATTTTGTTCCATCTTCAGTTTGTTGTGTACTCTCTATTCTTTGTTCAGTTTCTGTTCTGCTGCGCCATGTAATTTAACTCATTTTTCACAGAGACGTCATTAGGATGCAAGGACAATGAAAAGGCCATCTACAACCAACATGACTTTAAATCCTATGATATTTAGGAGATCTCCAAGTGATGATCCTCTATTAGTTGATGTCACCTTTTGAAAGCATACAAACTTCTTCAAAGCTTTTGAAGATAGGGTGATATACCTTGTGAAGCAACAATGTATGAGAGTAGATATGGGAATGATGAAGCAAGGAAATACATGCTCTCTCAAAATTGCTTCTTGTAAATATGCAAGTTTGCATTGATTGACAACATTCTATAAAGAATGCAGAGTCATTGCCAAGGAATTGTGAAAGGGGGAGCTTGCCATATACTTAGAAAATTTTGCAATGGTCATCACTTTTATTTTCATATTTCAAGTATATTCTAAAATCTGAAAAGGTTGAACAATCTATCTTACAAAATGAAGAAAAAGTCAACTCTTTCAAATTTTCTCATCAAGGTAAGGGAATTGTGGATTAGATGTGGCAAGACACAAGCAACAAAGGGCAAGAAACATACAATGGAATTTCTATCAAAGCATGAAGATTATACACTGTTTTAAGGGTGTGCAGAATGATCCCCTACCTAGCCCTCATAGGGACTAAGCATATGAATAAGGAAAGATATCCCATGAGGTAGCAAAGCATATGGCAAATTAGAGGCAAATAATCACAAGGACAATGCATGTCATTTGGTGGAGACCTTTAAGATTTATTGTGATAAAATTGTGAAGAAGATATTCTACAATATCTTAAAAGGTGAAAGCTTCCTTGGAAACAAGGCCAAGCATAGTCAGATCAAGGAGATGCTCAACCAACTATTGTAAGCTAAAGCTATTTATTTGCATTATTATTATTTTTGACTTTAGATGAAGAGTTATCCTAGTAAAACATGTGATGTTGATAAGGAAAAGGCATGTGCCCTTAGTTAAATGGCTGACAAGACTTGGTATATTAGGTGGATGAAGTCATGGGATGTGATTCAAAACCAACAAAGGATGTAAGAGGCAAAATGCCAAAATCTATAGAGAGTCAAAACAATGTATATAGAGACAAAGAAGAATATCATGGAGAGCACTTTGAAGGGTACAACCAGTAACACTTTTCTATGATAATTTTTTGTCAAAAGATACTATAATATTGATGTTAGTTAGTGGCATTGATGTTCATGACAATGAGCAGTGATGGTTGAGAGAAGCTTTGTGTGTTCTTCTTTGATGAATTACAAGACCTTATAGTATCAAGGATTGTTGACCTTATACGAATTGTCATACAAAGTCCTTTGTCACTGCAAAACAAAGATCAACATTTTACCCTTTTATCACAAAAGAACAAAGGGATTCATTATATATTGGTAACCTATTTGTAGCTAAGTTTAACACAACACAAAAGACTACAATAGACTACCTCCATAAATGTGTTCCAAGCCTGCGCCAACAAGAAGGATGCATGAGAGATCCGGGATGAATACTGAGAATGTACTTGCAAAATTGTTCCATAGTATGGTATTATGAAACACCTAAATTGTCAAGAAGGCATTGGCATTGAGGCCTTACAACCAATAATGGTTACATTTTTACATAGGCGTAGTGGTCCTCCATTCAAAGCTCTAAAGAGGTCCTTGAGCTCTCATTCCAAGAGAGAGAAAAGAATATATTGAATACTCAATGAGTAGAGTATTGAAAAAACAAATCATCTCTCCTTGATTGAAGATTAGGTACAAGCATATTAGATGGATGGATTAACAGTGGCAATGCATGAAATAGTATTATTTTGGAAACATTGCTATGAAATGATATTGATGTGAATATCATCAATAAAAAATATCAAGTTGACTACTTTAAACACATAATTGAAATTGAGAGCAATGTCCAAGAGAAAGTAGAAAATCTCAACAAGAAGGAACATAATCCATGAGTGGAAGAATAGTAGTCAGAGAGATGAAGATTTTGAGATGGAAGACAATAAACCAAAGAATTGCAATTCTAGCTCAAGTGGTGAGCGTGGTGGCTCTACATTAGATGGATCTAATGAAGAGCAACTTATAAAAATGTGCACGAAGATGTGTGGGGGTCAAGTGTTGCAAAGAGCCATTGAGGTTCCACTTGCATTGAGGCCTTACAACCAATAATGGCTACATTTTTACATAGGGGTAGCAGTCCTCCACTCAAAGCTCTAAAGAAGTCATCGAGCTCTCATTCCAAGAGAGAGAAAAGAATATATTGATTTCTCAATGAGTAGAGTATTGAAGAAACAAATCATCCCTCCTTGATTGAAGATTAGGTACAAACATATTGGATGGATGGATTAACAGTGGCAATGTATGAAATGGTTATTATTTTGGAAACATTGCTATGAAAGGATATTGATGTGAATATCATCAATAAAAAAAGTGGTGAGGGTGGTAGCTCTACATTAGATGGATCTAATGAAGAGAAACTTATAGAAATGCACACGAAGATGCGGGGGGGTCAAGTGTTGCAAAGAGCCATTGAGGTTCCACTTGCATTGAGGCCTTACAACCAATAATGGTTACATTTTTACATAGGGGTAGCGGTCCTTCACTCAAAGCTCTAAAGAGGTCCTCGAGCTCTCATTCCAAGAGAGAGAAAAGAATATATTGAATGCTCAATGAGTAGAGTATTGAAAAAACAAATCATCCCTCCTTGATTGAAGATTAGGTACAAACATATTGGATGGATGGATTAACAGTGGCAATGTATGAAATGGTTATTATTTTGGGAGGATTACCAAAAGGCAAGTGACAAAAAGCGAGCGAGCCAAAAAAAGCGAGCAATAAAAAACAATAAAAGATTTATAAATCCCCCATTTCAGTAGCAAAAAATAATAACTTATTCAAAAGTCCATATGTTTCCTCAATGTTAGAAGGTTAAATATGCATATAACTTTCTGAGCCACTAACACTAATTTCACATCATCCATGAGATAGTTTGTATGTTCAATTTCCAATTGATTGTTTGTATTAAAGACAAACCCTATAGTAACTGCAATCAAGTCCTCTCTTTCCACTAGAGTAATTGAGATCATCAATGCAACCTTCCACACAGGTGGGGTGTTTCCAAGGACCCCTTGCATGGATTAGTCTAGATTCCATGCATATGTAAATGCTTAGCTTTTTTAACTCTGTTCACTCTTGGAATGAAACCCATGTTTCTTTGTTACTGGAAAAATATCCTTCCCTAATGATTTATTCTTACCTCCCACTAATCTAACCAATGCAACAAATTAACCACAAATTCATATTTTGGTGCATTAAATTTTACTAGATGGTGCACAAAGACATGATAATCATCTAAAGTACACCTTGCCATTTGATTTGATATGTAACATGACCCTATTTGGACTTGTAAATCAAAAGATACAAGGATGTGAAAATGTCCTCTTTTGGGCCAAAACAGGGAGCGCGTTAACGCGCTCCCTGTTTTGGCCCAAAAGATGACATTTTCACATCCCTGTATTTTTGCAAGATGTCAACATATGATTTTTTTGGCCCAAAAGATGAGTTTTTAACATCCCTACATCTTTTTATTGTCAAATATAAATGGCATAATGTTACATATCAAATCAAATGACAAGGCATGATTTAGATCAATATCATGCCTTTTTGCACCATCTAAAAAAATTGTGCATCAGAATATGAATTTTGTGAAATTCTGTCCAATTTTTTGCACCAAGTTTAGAGCAAGGTTTCCCATAATGGGGAGCGAGAAGACACTGTCTATTTTGGCAAACAAAAAAACCCAAATTTCAAATCCTCTACCTTTTAATTGCACTCTGGGGATCACTCTTCATAAACCCATAAAGCATGTGCAAGCAAGCATGTATTAAAAATTACCCCTATTCTTGCAATTTACATTTTTTCATGTAAATGGTTGAACCCATGTATGTGTTTACGTTTTAAAATATCTACATATATAAATTACATTAAGTTGCTATTTTATAAATCCCCTGATGCACACAAACATGTAAGTCCCCCCACTAAAAAATACCCCTCAATGCACAAAAGTGGTATGTTACATGTTTATGAGTGGGTCGACCCCCCAGGATAATTGCCAAACCCAAATGGGGTCATGTTACAATAGTCCTTAACTTTAGACTACTCAATTTCAAGAAATGTGACATATAACCACTCTTTTGAATACTCTATACTTCAAGCAATTATTTTATAAAAAACTTAGATTCTTTCTTTGCTTGCTTGATTTTCCAATCACTTCAACTAATTGTCGCTCGCTTTTTTGGGCTTGCTCACTTTTTCTCGCTCACTCTATTGACTACCTCTTTTTTGGAAACAGTGCTATGAAAGGATATTGATGTGAATATCATTAATAAAAAATATCAAGTTGACTACTTTAAACACAAAATCAATTGAAATTGAGAGCAATCTTCAAGAGAAAGTAGAAAATCTCAACAAGAAGGAACATAATCCATAAGTGAAAGAAGAGTAGTTAGAGAGATGAAGATTTTGAGATGGAAGACAATAAACCAAAGAATTGCAATTCTAACTCAAGTGGTGAGGGTGGTAGCTCTACATTAGATGGATCTAATGAAGAGAAACTTATAGAAATGTGCACAAAGATGCAGGGGGGTCAAGTGTTGCAAAGAGTCATTGAGGTTCCACTTGTCATAAGGAAAGGCTAGAGTGAGGAACAACACAGCGTGTTACATTTGAAGGGAAAGGGAAGGCTATAAACGTGGAAAGACAAAAAGTAAAACCCAAATGGGCACCCATAGTTTTTTTAAAGGCCTCGGAAGTGGAGAAGGTGGGGCAGGTAGGAAGGTAGAACTTATAGTAGGTAGTGAGCCTGCAACTCGAGCCTGCAACTCAAACCTTCATGACTAGTCTAAAGGATGCTATTAGTTATGATCCTCTTAGTACATAGAATATAGGGGCAAAGGCTAGTGTAATATCATAGATGGAGACTAAGAAGAATGTAGAGAAAAGAGTAAAATACTTTTGTATTTAAAGAGTGGTATTTTTCACCAAGAAAGTGTATATGTACACCTCTTCTACATGTTTTGCATTTGAGAGAGAGAGAGAGAGAGAGAGAGAGAGAGAGAGAGAGAGAGAGAGAGAATAGTTGGTGGGAGTAAGGAGAGAAGTGGACAAGCACTTATAGTTAGGGCACAATGGGCACAAGAACTCCACTTCCTTATAATTTGTGCGTGATGTAAGAGCATACACACCAAAGTTAAAAATCTTTCTCTCTTCTTGAGGAAATGCTAGTTGCTTTACTTGTTACATCACTTGAGGTGCTTTGATTCATACATGATTCATCCTTAGTTTATAAGTGCACAAGACATGGTATCATCATCTTCATTACAGTCACTTTGCATGGCTAACTTTTGTAAGTTTTTAACCATTTTGCTTCTATGGTCATTTCACTCACATTTTTTTGCTCACTCAATTCAAGTATTCCTAGTTTAAGGACTTTATTGAAGTTGTGATACTATACCATGCTTAAATATAGCATGAGCTATCACTACACATGCTTGCTTTGAACTATCATTATATATATATGCTATGTATTCCTTTTTTTTTTGGATTACTAGTATAGGTTTCCTAGCATAAAGTTGCTTCATGACATGTTAAAAACTAATTGTATGGGAAGCCAATCTTTTGTTTCCAAAATTTTACATAGGTTGTGTGGGGAGCCAATCTTATGCATTATAAATAATTTGTGATAGGTGGCGTTAGCCTTATGATCATGATTTGGCTTTGGTCCTATTGAAATTATCTACAGCTCAGCATTCAATACACTTTATGTAGTGTAACACACTAGATAAAAAGTGCATATTTATGTAAGTCATCATACTACTATGTTACCATATTAATTCTTTGAACATAAACTAAATGCCATTGAACTTATTCCCTTGTGTTGAGTGTAGCTCAAGATCTAAACATTCAAATCACACACTACTATGTAGTTTAGAAATGGTGAAATCAATAATTTCTTTTATACAACTCAATAGTTCGTGATGGAATATACTTTTGCATTATGCAATTGACAACATCCCACCATGGTACTTATACACATCATGGACCACACATTTTATGCTACCGCTTTGATGCCATGCAAAGTCCATTAAGAATGAAATTAATGAATAAAGTTGAAAAGTATTGCATACTTAACTCCTTGATAAATTCTCAAAGAAACTTTTTGGAAATTTTTAGAAGTTTGAATCTAAATAATTACTCATCACCCCTCTCTAATGAGAGGAAAAAAAATGAGACTCAAAAGTGTGATTTTATTACATCACCATCAGAAATGTATGCACAATGATAATGTATTCAAACATCTAATTAGCAAAACTCAAAGCAAGATTAATTTCTTTAATAGGCTACATAACCAACTCTCCATTACAACCAAACACTTTCAATTTTTGCACTTCACGCTCAGGTGTAACCCTCAACGATGAATATCATTCTCCTACAAGTGTTTCTCTTGAATACGGTCTACATGTACTTGGTTGGGCATACAAAGATCCTTGTTTCAATAGTCATAGGCATCAAAAAAGAATTGGATCATTTCCTTTTGATAATCCAACCAAGAGAAGAATTGTCAGACTCTAGATTGTTGTATCTCCCTCTCCTTGCAACATTTTGCAATTCTAGTGCATGCTATTGGTTTCAGCATGTCGCGCTCGTGTTCCTAAATCTATCGATGCCAATCCTCTGAGCTCTCACCCTGTGACTACTTCAATTTCTTGAAGGCCTTTCTAGTCTCCTCTACAATATCTTGTGCCATGCCCTAATCAATGATTCCAACACGGCATGCACCATTTGATGTGAAGTAAAGTAAGATGTTGCCAAGATGCAAATTTTTGAGAAACCTTGAGCTTGATGCAATCGTGATACTCCTTGCATGAGAGCATGAATCAAATATGGAGGAGATTCATACCAAAACATTTAATTCTATACACACATCTTCTGATTCATCAATTGCATCATCAAGTCTTCCTTGCGCCTGCGCCCTCCTCTCTACGCCTCCTTTGAAGTGCAAATCAAAGTACCGCCTAAAGTACCCTCCTCTCTATGCCTCCTTTGAAGTGCAAATCAAAGTACCACCTGAAGGACCCTTCATTGTATGGCACTTGGAGGAAGAAATCAAACAAGCTCCCACCATTAAAATATGGTGTGATAGTCCATATGGAATCTTCATGGGGTGTTGCAATAACTCTCAAGAGAACTATATGCACTACTTGCATCACCCATTCTCTTTATGCTTCTCGTCTATGTGTTACCAATATCATCGACCCAATCCTCTCTTCCTAAAAGATCTCTTGCAGCCTCGTACATCACCGAGACCTCCAGTGGGTTAGACTCCTCTGTGAGTAGCCAAAGGACCATCCTAGTTTTGCCAGACCACAGCTTCCGTCCTATCCATGGGCTCAAACCCCTTTTGTACTAGTGTTTCTATGTTTATGTTGCACTCATCTTGGGTATAGATGCCCGCTTAAAGGTTCCACCCATTCAACTCATTGCTCTGGTTTCTTCAGTCTCATAGACCCTTTGGTCTTTTGAAGACTTTTCATATACTTTCTTCTCTTTCTTTCTTTTCTCCTAACCCTTTGGTCTTCCAAAGACTTTAATTCTCTGACACTATCTAATGGAAATGTCACACCTTTAATGTGTCTTTTATATAACATGTTTCTTTGCAAGCCATAGCACAAGTGCGAGTATAGGTTGTATCTTAATCTTTTCTTGAGTTCTCTCATATAAATTTAACATTGCTCTTAACTCTTCCTTTACCTTGGATATCCATAACAAGTAGCTAGGCCTTTTTACACTTGCTTTCCCATCATAGACTAACTCATTATTGTTGGTGTTTAATGGTGGCAACAAGTAGTAGGTCATTTCTTTGGCATAAATTTTGAGCTAGAGCATCATCATATTCAATTAATGTTGTTCTTTTATTGCAAATTTAAGGAATTTCACCTTGATGGCTTTTGAATTTGAAAAAATTTCTACTCACTTTACTAGCGTCTATTTCATAATTTCAACCAGAAACCTATTGGGCATTCCTGGACCTCTTGCACTTGGATACTTCTCATTATATTTATGAACCACTTGCACCTAGTTTTCTAGGATTGATTCTATAGGACATGAGAACACACACACACACACACACACACACACACACGCACGCACGCACGCACGCACGCACACCGTGCCCACACACACACTTTATATTCTCATATAGCATTTGATATTACAAGTCATTATGATAATCTACACATCCTTACAAGATCCTATAATTTGATATGGAAACCACATTACTTCTCCAATAGCATGAGAACATTCATTTTTGTTTCCACAAGTAAAAATTGAATTATACATGAGGTTATATTGCTAAAAATGTGTAGTATTTACTAAATGAGATTAAGTAATAATAATAAGAAAAAAAACACGATCGTCGATAACAAATTTACCAAAATAGTAGATGTAGACGATATTTCTTGTATAGGGACTAGAATGACTAAGCTCTTAGTGATAGCACATATAAAAAAATAAAAAACATATGCATATAGCTCAAGCCACGTACAAATAAATAACAAGGAGCATCAACAGTGGTAATTATATTTTACCAAGTCTCTTGACTTACAATTGAAAAATACATTATACATGGGCTAATATCTTACTAATAGAAGCTCTTAAGGAACAAAATAACTAAACACTATTAAAAACAATTGATATAGCTAAATCAAAACTTTGCCATAGCTAAAGAAGGAAAATTAATATTGAGCATGTGCATGATTATTTGTTGCATGTATGTAGCAATGATGAGCTATTGCATCCTTCATCTAAATGTGATTGGCCCATAGGCTCTTGGAAAATTGCAAGGAAGCCAGGCTTTCCAACAAGGTTGTCATGACTTGCACACCCACGAGTGCTAGTATTAAGACTCGAGGGAATACACAAAGTAGAAGAATAGCTATTGAAATTGGAGGATCGACTCCTAAGTACAAAGGTCAAGGGAAGGAATCTAGTGATGATAATCTTTGGATACGCCATCTTAGTCAATTTTTGTTTCCCTTGAGAACCAGATGGATACGGACCTAGATATACAGGAAGCTTGTGTAGGCTATGCGATGAGTGCATTAGGTTGGTTGTCTTGGAAGAAAGTCTAGGGCTATGAAGGGGTTCCTAATTGTTGTCAACCATTGTTTACCTAGTTGATTGAAAAAGATAGAGGTGAAAATCATTGACGGTTAAGCCTATGTACCTAGTCCCACAAACAAAAAATTAAAGTTCTCTAAAGATCTTGATTTGTCAAATTAGGATCTATTATGGCACCAAGAGGGAGTAAGAGCTAATGAGTGTTACCAAATAGGGTTAGAGTTGTGCACAAATCCAATACTAGTTAGTAATTCTTAACTTAGCCCTTGTATTTTCTATGAATTCTCCATGAATATGCAAAAATCGGTTGATTCATAAGCCCATTCCTTAATTATTCTTAGCTATAATCATAGATACTATTTTGGTGTTATGCATGAGTAACATATCATGATGCATGCATACATATGGCAATGATCACATGTCCATAGTAGTTGAAACACAACCATCATGTCTTCCTCAAGATAATGGTTCATCAACAAATGGCTAGAATTGGAATTGCAAGAATAGAAGAAAACTCATCAAACACATCCAAGAAATATTATTACTTAGGCACACAATATGGGGCCCAAAGGGGGATTGTACCCCGAGGGGACTTTATTCACTTGCCAAGGATACGTCATACATCCATGTAGACCCCTTGAGTAGCCATAAAGGCACCATTGATTCTTATCATCTCTAGCAAGATACAAATGAATTCTTCATGACTTTGCATGATTGCTCATTCCACCATCCATGTACCACGCTTCTTGCAATTCAAAGAAGAAGCAAAATAGGGGTCACAAACTCTAGATGCTCATCTAGGGCTCAAGGTAGTTTAAACATGTAAATAGCATGAGAATTTTTTGAAAACATAAGGAATAACCTTTATCCTTTGTTAAAGAGAATATCTTAGTCTTCCTACCTCTAAAAGAGAGGAAAGGGACCTCAACCCAAAAAAAAAAAAAGGGAATTCATTTCTCCAAACAAGAACCTCATCATTACAACATTACTTGAAACACTCAACATACAATGAAAACACACAACCAAGAACCTCATCACAACATAACTTGAAACAGTCAACATAAAATGAAAACACACAAGAAACCCTTGTTTCTTGAGGAAGATAGTAGTAGATCATCTGGAATGCGGTTGGGGTAGTCCAAGGTGGGGCTGCTCTAGAAGGGGACTAATTTGACATTTAAGTGCCCACTAAAATGCCAGCGGAGTCTCCCTTGTGCAGTGCCAAATCCCTAATGTAAAAATTATCGAGGCGCTCCAACAATCCTTCATGCCTCCTCTGTCCTAAAAGAAAAGTGGAGGCCGTCACGGAGCCTACGGAACTCTACCTCTCTCCAAGGGTCTCTACAAGACTAATCACAAAGATGAACTACTCCCAAGTGCTCCTCTTTGTTGCCAGCATTTCAACAAAAGAGGCTCTTCCCTAGGTTGTTGAAGTCACCTCCAACAATCCAAAAGTCATCGTGAGAAGATAGGAGACGTTGTGCACATTACAATGCAGGAGATGGGCAAGCAACCCATGCTCCCTCCTCTACACCTAAGTGATAGGGATGGGAAGGATATTGATACAGTGTATCACAAGAGGGACAATGACCCCATTTGTAGGGGACCTAGGAAAGACGCTAGGAGGTCACTTCTTAGCAAGGATGCTGTCCGACATTGACCTACACCAAGTTCCCTTTGTGTTGGCAATTCCTACGAAAGGCCAATTGCATTTACCTATGCTGAGGGAACAAATAGCCTATCCCTTGGTTGTGAGTGATTCCCATGGACAACATTAGATTTTGGTCACTAACATTGAACGCGAGCGTGCCACTATTAGCATGGAAAAGCATGATGCATTGACCAAAGTTCGTGGGTTTGGGACACATATCTATTCAAATAATCCGCCCAAAGAGTCTCCTAGACTCCCACAAGGTTGTCAAAGACAAGCCTACATCAAAGGGCAATCAGAATTTGAGATAATCAGTTTACATGCCATGCTAATGAAGCACACAAAAGAGATGCCTTCACTTGAGACTCAACTTAATGGTGTGTAAATGGAAACCAAGCCATTCATGCAAATTCAAGGATAACACTAGACAACAGAGCCCTACAATTGATTCTTACATGTCCATGACCATTGCGAATGACAAAAGCTGCAAGTACATAATATAACCCGAAAATGATAGCCAAAATTATGAATACAATGAATAGTAAAAGAAAGATGGTTGTTATGACACTTTATAGCAAAATCTAAAATGGCAGCCAAAATTATGAAGCCAACAGACAACAAAAGGAAGATGGCTATTATGATTAGAAAATGGAGCAACCCTTGCACAACCACATTTTCTAAATAGTTATTGTACCCAACAATACATTAGTGCGCAACAACAAGATAATGCAGATGCAACTGGATGGAAAAGATACACATGGAAGTGCTATTGAAGGAGACCAAGGGAAGGCTATAGTTGGGGATGAGGCAAACTTTCCACGATAGAAGTTGAGGATCATGAAGGACAAAGGCAATCAATTTCTTCTCGAGGGTGATCTCACAGGTCATGTTAATGCTACATCCTTGTCGGTAGAGCACCAAAGTACACTAATGCATGGGGATTTTACTGCAACCCCACACAAGGTGCATTTTGGGCAATAGGCAGAGCATTTATTACACAACCAGCTAGATCCTTCCATCTTTGGGAAGGCTACTAGTGAGGAGTCCAGTATGATCTTGCCCATGGGAAATTCCAGCCAGAGCTTTCACCAATGACTCTAAGAAGCTCTATTTCAACACTATGCCTATGAGAAAAGTTGGTCTCAATCTCAATCAGATAGTAGGCTCTACACAGAGTCTAGACCACCCCAAAGACAACCTCGACAGATTGATGTGCATGCCGAATATGTACATAGGTTTGTGGGGTGAGTGGGACATTGATGTTTCCTTTTTAACTCAGCACCATGCTTACATGGGCCTAACATGTAAGGTCACATATAATTTGTCTTTCTTACATTATGGCAGGGGCTTGTTGGGACAAGTGTGTGGTAGACACATAAAAAAGAGACCACAAATTCAAAGGAAAAACAAGGTGGGAATCCCACTAAGGCCTTGCCTTTTGGAATGTTATAGTAGGTGTAAGTGTTAGTATCCATTAAGTGTAAATGTATGCAATGCAATGGTCTATCCAGTATGCGGATGAGTAAGTTGTTGGTTCTTTGAATTCTAAGTTCTTTTTTGCGCAAATATGATAGCTATATTATTTATAAAGAAAAGAAAATTCGATCCCCTTAGACACAGTTAAAAAGGCGTATTTTCTCGTACTTTCACACTTACTACTCTTAAATACTCCATGTTCCACACCTTAAACACCATGCTCACATAAACTTCCACCTCTTTCAAACATATCCTTAACACATCCTACTTATCAAAAATCTGTTTGTTTCTTAGTTGCTAGACGCAACTAATGACTATAGCCCTGACCAACTGTTTGAATTCTAAGTTGAAATGAAAGTAGTCCATCATGGTTTTGATTGTGGTGTTTGTTGAGAGGTATCTATGCTGAAGTCACCACTATGGCCTTCCTTTCCCATTTAGAGAAAATGTAAAGTAGCTTGAATAAATAATACAATAAATTTTCCAATAACTTATAAAAGGGAAATGAAAGGTGTATGAAAGGGAAAGAGAAAAACGCAAGTAAAGGTGAATGAATATAGGGAAAGGTAGATGAGTGAAAAGAGAGGAGAGAAAAAAGACAAGAGAGGAGATAGGCCATTAAATATGAGTGAAGACGTGGCCATTTTGGCGAGAGGCCCTCATCTCACATGCTTTTGATAAAGGTGGTGTCATAGAAGCTAAATGATTGAATAATTCACTACCTCTCATGTAAGGCCAAAAACTTAATCCACACAAAGTGGCAAAATCATTTAGGACCCTCACAAAAAGACAAGCTTAACTCATTACAATGACCTAAACTATCACTAATCCTAACATTGAACACCCATTAACATGGTCAACTTGACCAAATGATCTAACTTCTTAACAATGAGCCTTAGTAGCAAAAAAACTCTCCATCTCTCCGTAGACCCTTAGCAGGGCCAACAAAGAATCCTCATGAGCGGGAACTTTGGAAGGACATTAATCCAATGGATGATGAGGGCAACATTCCTTCTAAGGGCCCGTGTCATGTCCACATTTAGTTAAAGATGAGGACTTTGTCTCGGAAGCACTATACAAGCTTTCAAAGACCTCATTATGTCCTAAAGATGAAGGCCCTTGTAAATTTCCATTCTCCTTGTGGCATCTTGGTGTGGCTATGTCAAAACAATTTGTTTTCTTAGTATATTAATGCCAAGAAGATTATTCAAACTTTCAAGATGGAGTGCAACCCAAGTGCTACTCCTATGAAGATGAGCATAATTTGGACTATGCCACATTCTAATGGAAGTTGGTTTATGATCTCATCTTTTGAACACATACCTAGACATCAGCTACCGCACACAGGAAGCTATATGGCTGAGACAGATCTATGATCTTCTTATGAGCTTGAAACCTGACTACTACCAGCATTACATGCCAATCACACAAACCTCCATTATTGCATGCATCAACTACATGTGCCTTAAGAGAGACCACCTTCTTCCTTCGGGCAACCGTGATGATCCACAGTTTGGAATTGAGAGGGAAGTGTGGCAATAATCCTCCAACCCAGTGCCCATATGTCCTAGACAGTGCCCACTACAAAGCCTCAACTAGGAGCAGCCAGCCTATGGCAGCTCCTAGAAGAGGTCCTACCATATTTTTGTTTCGAAAGGATGAGTTTGGGTATGTCCATAGATTCATCTAGATATATGTTAGAAGATGCAAATTTCACTTTATGAACTCTCTTATTTGAAGTGGTGTGTGTGTAGGAATCCTGTGAGATGCTCAAAACTCATCCTCTTTTTAAAAAAAACAGATAGTACAAAGGTGTTTGTATCTGTATGCATGCAGGAGTGTGTGTGTGTTTAGAGCCCCATACAAGGAGCAGCCACCTGGCAATTAATGCTCTGTCCATAAGCCCTTTTTAATGCGCATCACAGGCCACAAAGAATCATCACAAAGAATTACCAGAGTCCCGAACTCGAACCTGCAAGAATCACCCAACTTTAGAGTCTGTTGACCAAAAGAAATTGCAGACTTGAATCTAGAAACAGCAGATTTTTGACTGACACAAAGCTTGTTCAAGCAACAGATTCACAATCTTTTGGAGGCAGCTCAGACTCACAAGCAACAGACTCACTTTCGTCCTCTCTTACCTAAACCTCACCAGGAGAATTTTGAGCAGGAAAGACATTGGCTGCGGCAGATGCACTAGCATCACCAATAGCCCCCCACCAGTACACCTTTCCTTTAAGCTATGGATGCAATGGATTGCTGACAAGAAATGTCATTTTGAGGTAAGTCCAACGGTTGCATATCAGTCATCACAAATCCGGATGCTCTTTACAGCACATATAGGTGTCCCCTCAGGATTATTGCATAGGGCAGACACAAATAGACAGCTCCTCACTCTGCCCACATCATGCATCTTTCTCTGCATCATCTGGTATGTCCTGTGATGCACAATACAATTCCCACATTTTGAGGGGATGCTCTTCAAGCTCTGAATATATACCTTTGCTTTGGGATCTCTTCTATCCCCTATCACAAAGGTATCCACAATGCTGTCAACTTCTGACGAACTCTGTCCTGGCTTCTTCCATGCTTCACACTTTCATTACCTTGACCTTCTTCCCTTCCTCCTCTGTGGAAGCATCTGCATAGATGTTAGATATTAAGACATAAGCTGCTGCATCCTTCGCGTCCAATCGCACTGCATGTTCAAATGCCTGTCTTCCAAGGTCAACATTACCACACTTTTGACAAGCACCCAACACAGTGTGCCACACCGCAAGATCAGGTTGGAAAGGCATCTTCTCCACCATCGCTACTGCCTCCTCTACATGGCCTGCACGGCCAAGGAGATCAATCATGCAGTTGTGGTGCTCGCTTGTTGGAGTGATGGCATAGTCTTTACACATGGCCTCAAAGTACTTCTGACCCTTATGCACTAGACCCGCATGATTGCATACAGTAAGGACACTTAGGAATGTTGCCCCATCTGGCTTTATGCAGCCTCCTCTCATTTTCTCAAGCATATAGAAAACAATTTCACTTTCTCCTAGCTGGGCGAATCCTGCAATTAGTGCATTCCAAGAGATTATATCTGGCGAGACACCCTCCAGTTGCATTTGGTGAAAATAGGTCAATGCTTCCTCACCAAGCCCTTGTTGGGCATACCCTGCGATTAGTGCAGTCCACGAGACAGCATCTCGAACTGGAAGCTTGTCAAACACTTCTTGTGCTTTTGCAAGCAAGCCACATTTGGCATACATGTCAACCAAAGTGCTGCCTACGTGAGGATCTCTTTCCAACCCTTTTGTGGCAATCTCAGCATGTATTTTTTGGCCCTTGTCTATGGCTCCCAGGCTACCACAACCTTTCAAGCTGCAAATAAACGTGACAACATTTGGAGATGCACCCTCCCATTGCATCCGTTCGAAACAATTCAGTGCTAGCTCACCATGCCCGTCTTCAGCATATCCTGTGATTAGTGCATTCCATGAAACTACATCCCGAACTGGAAGCTTATCAAACACTTCCCTTGCTTTTGCGAGGGAGCCACACTTTGCATACATATCAACCAAGGTGCTGCCAACAAATAGATCTCTTTCCCACCCCTTTCTGGCTATGTCAGCATGTATCCCTCGGCCCTTATTGATAGCTCCCACAGTACCACAAGCTTTCAAGATGCAGACAAATGTGACAGCATCGGAAGAGACACCCTCCAATTGCATCTGTTTGAAAGAGTCTAGTGCTTCTTGACAAAGCCCATGTTCGACATATCCTGCGATTAGAGCATTCCATGAGACTACGTTTCGCGTAGAAAGCTTGTCAAACACTTCTCTTGCTTGCACAAGTGAGCCACATTTCACATACATGTCGACAAGGGTGCTGCCAACAAAAGGATCTCTTTCCAACCCCATTCTGGCACACTCTGCATGTAGTTCTTGGCCGTTTTCTATACCACCTATGCTGGCACAAGCTTTCAAGCCACAAACAAACGTGACAGCATCTGGTGGCACACCCTCCTCTTGCATCTGTTTAAAACAGTTCAGCGCTTCCTCACCAACCCCATGTTGGGCATATCCAGTGATTAGAGCAGTCCATGAGACTACATTTCGAACTGGAAGCTTGTCAAACAATTTCCTTGCTTTTTCAAGTGAGCCACATTTGGCATACATATCAACCAAAGTGCTGCCAACAAAAGGGTCCCTTTCCAACCCCTTGTTGACAATCTCAGTGTGTAGTTCTTGGCCCTTGTTTATGGCTCCTACGCTGCCACAAGCTTTCAAGCTGCAAAGAAATGTTATGGCATCTGGAGAGACACCTTCCAATCGCATCTCTTCATAACAGCTCAGAGCTTCCTCACCATGCCCGTGTTGGGTATATCCTGCAATTAAGGCATTCCATGAAACTACATTTCGATATGGAAGATTGTTGAACGCTTCCCTTGCTTTTGCAAGTGAGCCACATTTAGCATACATATTGACCAAAGTACTGCCAACAAAAGGTTCTCTTTCCAACCCCTTTCTGGCAATGTCAGTGTGTATTTCGAAGCCACTTTGTACATCTTTCAGCTCAGTGCAAGCCTTCAGTAGGGCCAAAAATGTATATTTACCAGCATGTACCCAATCTTTTTGCATTTTGTGATACAGGTCGACGGCATGTTGTGATCTCCCACATTCAACATAACCTGTCATGAGGGAAGTCCAAGAATACTCATTCCGATCAACCAATCTGTTAAAAACCTGCAGAGCATCAAACATGCTTCCACATTCCACCAGCATCGGGACAAGGTAGTTCCCGAGAGATCTATCAGCTTCCAGTCCAGTCTTACACATGTATGCATTCAAGCGCTTGGCATGTGCTACGTTTTTCCCCTTTCTGCACTTTTGCAAGATGCAGATAAAGTTCTCAACGGAAGGCATATGGGGCATTTGTTCCAAAGAGGTGAGTGCCTGCTCTAAGCTCAGCATCTCCCAGTCTCTGTTCGCTTGCAGTTCTTGTGCTGTTGCAGAGTGTGACCATACCTGAGCAATGGATACTTTGGAATCATGCATTCCCGACTCCTTTCCGTCCATTTTGTATTGAACCCCACCTGTGTTGTACATGCCCTCTATCCATAGCGACTCCTTCCTAATTTTATACTTGAAATCTGGAACGTTTGGGTTTGCCTGACTCACAAAAGACTGACCAGTATAGCCAAGATGATCGAGAATTTCTACAGCATTATCGTTCTGTGGCACACTTACTTTGCTCTTTCGGTGGTCGCACCACAGGGAGGAATTCGTGAAGTAGTCTTGCCGTAAGCGTTCTGTCATGAATCTTCCTGTCAATGAAACCACTTGCCAGAATTGTGAAGACAATTTCTGTTGACCTTGAGGACCTAGCTGACCTCGAGCGAGTTGAGGCACCTGGACTAGACCATCAGTCCACCGCCTCCTGAATTTCGGCCTCCTAGTGTGCCATATCTGCCAGAAGTTATCTATCTTTTGTGACACGTACAGAGAATGAGGAGGAATGTGTGAGCGTTTAAAGTCCAGGTGCACATTCTTGGAATGTGTGAGCGGTCCGGGCGAATTCCACTGGTATAATCCGGTGTCGTGAATTGACGATCATCTCACACGCTTTGTAATGTACTCTTCTCATCGGGACGACCCACTTTTGGCATGGGTCCAGCTTGTGGTCAGCCCAAATGCTTCTCATTTCAATGCAGGATCCTTTAGAAGGTAAGAGGGTATTATTAAATTTATAGGTGATACCGTTTGATCTCCCAGCCGTGACCAAGGTACTCAAACACTAAATTAGTGGCAAATCATGAGAGATGTAGGAACTTTCAATGTATTCGCCCCTATCAACCACCAACCCTGGTCAAACACAAAGATCCTAACCATTCTTCTTGCTCAAAATTCTTCCCCCTTCATGCAATTACTCTATGTAAAGGCATCTGGACCACTTGTGACAAGCTTAGCACACTCTATGAGCCCCTTGCTTGGCCCTCAATAGGGGGGCAGGGATGGAACCGATCATCCTCTTTCTCTGTGAAATTCTAGTTGCATCCGATAAGCCATTGGGTATCCACCAAATCGGCATTCAAAAAATTCCATCATCCTACTCTTTCCTGGGGCAAGTTCGGGGCATGCATGCTTGCCACCCTGTGCTCAAAGCCATCTCAGATTGCCTTGATTGCAATGACATAGACCACCTCATCCAAGACCTTGTCACCCCGTTCCAACGCATTGTTCACAGCATGTTCGGGGCACTCCCTCACAAATTGTCTTATTCGTTCGTTTGTAAATATAGCATGAGTCAAAGAAAGGACCAAACTCAACCTGTTGAGTAAGAGACACAAGCCATCTAGAAAGTTAATCTCAATGACTTTCTCCCCATTGGTGATTGAGCTGATGGGTGAACAAGCATAACCTTGCCCAAGGTGGTGGTGAGCCTCTCCATCAAATTTCCTAGCCAAGGTGGGAGATTTGGAAATTCCACCCATATTGGACAATCATGGAACTGAAGCTCATCAACACTAAATGACACACTCCACAGAATGACAAGGACTGAGGCTCTCGAAAAGATGTAGGATCTACTAAGAGTATCATTAAAGAAGAACCCCTTCCCCATGTTTTTTGCCATGTATGTTGATGCAGGTTTAACACACTCAAACACCAAGAACTGTTGAAGCTACTCCAATGTAGGGATCTTCCTTGTAAAAAAGAGATATACCCCTACCCTCGACAATCGATCCTGCTTGGGCTTAACATCGCATACTTGTAGCTCAGAAAGGGATGAGTGTTTTCTTCTTAACTCAAGCCATTCTTTCCTACTCAACTCTCTCGTTTGGTTGGCAGTCTGTGCCTAGATGATCCTTTTGGCCTCATCTTCCTTTAGAGGGGAGAACCCTATATGTAGCATGTTTGCCAACACCTTGGCATATGAGAGAGCATGGTGTTGGTTTTCATCAATCTTCTCAGTGGAGGCAACTTCATCAATTGACTGCGCTTTTGAGGGGGCATTACTTCACCCACTCTCCTCGCTCATAACCTCCTTGCATAATAGGAAATGAGTCGTTGCGATGACACTTCAAGGTGCTTCCCGCACCCTATCCCATGTGAGTTTGGGGAAGATTTGTGAGAGTTTTCACATGATTTTGAGTCTTACATAAGCTTTCATCACTTGGCTTTCTTCATGTTAAGTCTAGCTAGTCACAAAAATACTTATGATCAAACTAAAGCCCAATAATGGAAGCACACATATAATATCTCCATCAATTCAATGCATATATTGCTTCATATAATTCTCTTCTTGGGTGTAATACTTTACTTTAGCATCATCCCATGTTTTTCAAACAAAGTCAACATTTTGCCATATTGGGATAGAGAAGAACATCTAGAGAAATCACAAGCATTCATTTCTAGTAGGATCCACAATGACTAAGTATAAGTGGACAGGTAACAAAACGTTTCAAAGTCTCAAAACTTTCACTCTCCATTCCAATATTACAGTTCTTCATCACCCCCTTAATAACTTTAATTAATGGGCCCTACAATTTTGCATAATCTTGTATGACATGGGTGTAGAAAAAACAACACTGGTGTGAGGAAAGATTTAACCAATCAAGCCGTACTAGCTATTAGACATTCCAATACTTTTTTACATTCTCACCATGTCCCCCCCCTTACCTTAAATGTTATATGGCCAAGGTAAATGTTATAATCTCTAGGAACGACATGATATGCTGAGATCCAATGTAGCTTGAGTGTGTATTGAACTTGTATACCTTCTTCTTTCTATGGGTAGTCACATTGCACAATTATCAAGGGATCACAAAAGCCTTAATAGTTGAGAAGGAAATGTTAAGAAATCAAAGGGAAAATCTTCAAGTATGTACGAATTGAGTTGAATGTGGATGCAGACTTTCCTAGTTCAACTTGCATAATGTTAGAAATGGGCATCTTGGTTGAGAGAGTGCGGCAAAGAAAAACATATGAGAGAGAGGAGGAGAGAAGTAGGTCCACCAAAATGCTAGGTAATATGTCCCTATTGCACATGATAAAGGTTATAGTGATATACACATAACCCTAACTTAGATAACCCTAATTGTCTCCACGTGCTTAGAGTATATATTTGGGGCATCCTGATTTTACCACTCTTGTGTATGGAATGGTGCAATTCACCTTCTCAACACCCCCTCTTAAATTGAACTTTATAAATCCCTCCATAATCCATTTGTAGACACTCGAGTTACGTAAGCAGAGAGTGGAGCTATATCATTTTTCAATTTCAAATTTACTTATGTATGAGCACAATTTGATTACACAATAAAATTAAAAAATTTGCATCTGCAAGCTCGATCTATGCAAGATAGCCAATTTATTGCCAAGTAAAGCAAACCTACAATTTGTGAGTAACTTATCTGTCATAATATTCCCCTTCCTATTTAGTTGATGGGGACAAGAAAGAAGTAATTGGGAATGATGAAAATTTCTTATTTTCTCCTTTTGTGACAAAGACTTTGTGTAAGGCTTGTTGGAATAGGGTTGTCACCTCCCCACCTCTGAGACCCCGTATAAGGAGTGCATCGGGGGGTGGAAAGTAGAATAGGATTTAGCATGGGGCTACCACATGGGCAGCACATGGGCTACCATGTGGGCAACAGAGAAAGGGAAGTCCCTAGTAGAGGAAAGCATCCATGGAATGTAGATCTAGGAAAGCCTCCATGGAGGGCACATCTGGGAAAGACATTTCTGAAGGCTGTCCATACATGGGAAGGGCAGAGATGTGCAGGGTTTCCAGCAAGCATTGGCTGTGTGGACAAGATGCTAACATAAACAAGGATTAGGGTAGGTGAAGTAGGCTATACGGGCTATCCAAGAGTATCTATGAGGCCCAAAAGGGACCAGTCATGCTGCAGAATAGAAGCAAGAGAAAGGCACACATATCAGAGTAGCATTGGGCAGTGTATGGGGTGGTTTTAGGCCCCTAATATGGGATGGACCAGCCAACACCAATGGTTGGCTGTCAACTATTTTGCCCTAGGGTGTTGGTCTACTTCAAAGCCCCTAGGGCTTATATAAGGGGAGGCAATTAGCCCCATTTTATCATGACTTGGAGCAACCCTCAGACATCAGATAAGAGCAACAAAGGGACTTGCCTTGGACCTACATTTAGGAGGAGAAGGTGACCCAAAAGAAGCTGCAAACTGAGCTAGAGTGGTAGCCCACCTAATCTAGCTTTCTGGATAGCAAGGTGATGCTGAGGCAGTCGATAGAGCGAGCGAGGAAAAGCGAGCGGGCCCAAAAAAGCGAGCGAGCTTTTCTACAATTTCCTTATCGAGGTACTCAACATAGCTTTGTGGAAACCACTATTTGGGAAGATTCTCGAAAATAAAACTTATGTTACTATGTGTAACTATACCAATATTGCGAATTATAGTCTACCTTAACTTCCAATTGGAGCCATACTCACATTATGCAACAATAATATGTGGGTTTGAAAGAAACCGAATTTCCACTCCAAAGCGGATTCCATTACTGATACAACAAATCTTTTGCATTTGAAATGGGTCTTATTATCAAACTCCTTCAATAATCAAAACAAATGTGTTGCTTGATATGTTGAACTTAGTAACGTAAACATCACTTCACCCATATGCGGGGAAAAAAAACTGTCTGTAGACTTCATAGCATGGGATTGCATCAACACTTATAACATTCAAAATGGTTCTTCTTATTAAAAGTGTTATCAACCATGAAAGAAAATGTTTAAAAATAGTTCACCTGTATGTTGAAAAACCCAAGTGTCATTTATGACATTCAAAATTGTTCTTGCAACCATCCTGTAGTTCCTAGAGATTTTGCCCATACTTCCAACCCCTTCCCTTCAACCACTAAGAGGTATCTAATAGTTTTATAGAACACTTGAGATATCATCACCTCCTAATACAAAACCATTATTACTATTTGTAAAATACTTGAGATATCATCACCTCTTAATACAAGACCATTCTTACTATTTGTAGAACACTTGAGATATCATCACTCCTTCCCTTCAGCCACTAAGAGGTACCTAATACTTTTGTAGAACACTTGAACCATTCTTGCTATTTGTAGAACACTTGAGATATCATCACCTTTTAATACAAAACCATTCTTACGGTTTGTATAACACTTGAGATATCATCACCTCTTAATATAAGACCATTCTTAGTATTTGTAGATCACTTTAGATATCATCGCCTCTTAATACAAGACCATTCTTACTATTTGAGAGATTAATGGATTAAAGGTTTGAAGCTCATAGGAGATGAAGGAAGAGAAAGTTAATTTCAACATGAGGACAATAAAACTAATTGGAATATTTTGACTTATGTATTATACCTTTTTGAAGACTATGAATTTAAGTCAGTTTCAACATTAGGATGATAAAACTAATTAGAATATTTTGACTTATGTATTATATATTTTTGAAGACTATGAATTTTAATGAGGAGAGGCACGCACACTACTTAGTAAATACACTAGTACTACTACTAGCCTACGACTATTAAGCCTAGTAGCACCAGTGTGATTTTGAGCCTTGTATCAGCCTTTTGATAATTTTCTTTCATCGTTAGTGCAATAGAAATTATTCCTTCTATCAGAAGAATCTTGCCAAATTTATTCAAAGTGATGATTTTGTAGTCTACATCCACTATCCTCTGACTCTGAAAACTATATTAAATGTGAGCACCCATTTATCTTGTATGATCAACCCTAGACTATGCTGCGATAGGACATTACCAGAACAAAAAAAATATGAATTGATATGGCGATGTTCGGTGTGAAATAACCAAATTAAGGATTTAATAAGAAAGAAAACAATCAGAATCAATAGGCTATTCAATGGCTCAAATCTGCACAGAAATTATAATATGCCTCCCAACTCTTATGCATTCCAGCTCCTCATGTTTGACAAGAATGCAAACAATAATGAAATCACATTATCTTTAGTTTCAAAGTAAGCAAAGCACCAAAAATAAATGCAAACATATTGGATGAGGAATAAATAGGTATAGATATAGATAGACCTATATATATGCATTCATAGATATAATGATGATTAAAGTTGGATGATCGTAATAATATTATGTGTACTATCATTGGGATTAGGACTACTATTGGTAATATTGTATGTAGTAGTAGGGGAACTACCATTAAGGAACACTCAAATAAAATTACTAATGGTGGTGATAAAACTACCACTAGTAGTTTGGTAATTACCCCTAACATCTACAACAAATATTTGATGGGTAGCTAGTATTAGGTCAAAAGGCCCCAATTGTGCTATAATAATGGACCAAAAAAGGGAGTGCTATAGCATCACCTAAGGGTCACTTTTTATCCATGAAAGAAACAAGTCGGTGCAACCTGGGTCATACAGATCTAGGTCATGTGGAGTGGTTCACGTCTCTTTCCTTGACAAAAAAGTTACACTACCTTTGATAGTAACTACAAAGATTGCTGCCATAGTGCCGTAGAGTAGCCCCTAGGTTGCACCATCATCCTTTTTTGCTTTTGAGCCATTAAGTTTGATCCACTGATTTTATGTAGAATTATTCTACTATATGTTCACATGTCCTTAATAGGATCTTGATATAATCCCTTCCATTGTAAGTACTTTTACTTTAAGTTTCACATATCCTTAACAAACCACTAGGCTTCAACACAGATTCATTCTTATGTTTCAAGCCTCAAACTCAAACACCCTTGTAAAAGGGATAATGTATTAAAGCTACATTCAATCCATCAAATCTTTGAATAATAGTTCTATTGAAAATTCATGTATCATCAATAGGATTTCATCCATTATATGTTCATTTGTCTTTAATAGTATGTCTAAAAATTCATGTATCTTCAATATTATTTCTCTCATGTGTTCCAATATCTTCAAAAGGATACCTTTATTTATGTCCAAACTTGAGCATTGATTTGTATTCATCAAACACAATTTCACTCCACCTATTCTTTAAAATGAATTTTTTTCGCCAAAAGTGGGCCAAATGTAAGGTCTTTCCACATATTCTTAAGAATGAAAATTTTGGCCTTATGTTGGCAAGTCTATGGAATGAGGGTAAGGCCAAAGTCTCTGGTACGGTGCATTAGGTATTGATTAATTCTTCTTTAGGCTTGAATATTTAATGCATTAACTTCACGACTATTATTTATGCTTGAACTTGTAATGTATTAATTTCATGACTTAGGATTTTATGAAGTTATATCTAAAATGTCCCAAATTTAATGGAAATTAATATCCTACATAACACAACAAAGTATCATCATATCCTTTCCCAAAATCAATGCTACCTAGCAACTCTCCTGGCATTTTCACTGCCTTGCATTTGAGTTAGCTATGATGAAGAATGTTGCTTGCCTTTGGAACCTCTTAGAGTTACCGTTAGCATGATCTAATTTC
This sequence comes from Dipteris shenzhenensis, assembly GCF_047967505.1. Classification (NCBI taxonomy): domain Eukaryota; kingdom Viridiplantae; phylum Streptophyta; class Polypodiopsida; order Gleicheniales; family Dipteridaceae; genus Dipteris; species Dipteris shenzhenensis. The sequence continues at coordinate 7,615,866 of NC_141608.1, forward strand.
ATGTACCCCAAAACTTGAGACTTGGAGATTCCCATATCACACCAGTGGTAGCTATCTTGTCCACTCTCAATGCTAGTAAGAGCTAGGCCCCATAGACCGGTAAAAGAAGTCTTTTTGGAGGTTCAATTTTTTCCCTCCGTCTTCTGCAGGCCCCATGATAAAATAGGATATATTCATCACCCTATATTTAATGCAAGAATTGACACAACTTTTTTGGACTTGACTATGTAGTTTACATCTCAAACTTGGTGCTAAAATTGTAGACTGGGAGATTCCCATATCACACCAACGGTAGCTGTCTTGTCCACTCTCAACACTAGTAAGAGCCGGTCCCCATAGACCGGTAAAAGAAGTCTTTTTGGAGGTTCAATTTTTTGCATCCGTCTTCTCCGGCCCCATGACGGAATAGGATATATTCACCACCCTACATTTAATGCAAGAATTGACAACTTTTTTTCGACATGACTATGCAGCTTACATCCCAAAATTGGTGCTAAAATTGTATACCGGGCATCTCCATTTGCCGGGGTGGTGTCCCTAGCAACCCCTTGGACTTGCTCTATTTGTCTAGTTGTGTCTCTCCACAAAAATCGGAGTGGGGCCTATTTTCCCCATCTAGTAAAACTATATGCATCAATATGTATGTATGTATGTATGCATGCATCCATGTATGTATGTACACACACACACATGTATGTATGTATGTGTACTAAAACTACTAAAACTATATGCATCAAATAATGTTGTTGATCAATTTTTGGCATACCCCACCAAAATCAAGACCCCCATTGCAAAGAAAGGTAAGTAACACAAGTGCTTGTTCTTATGCTCATGAGACAACAAAATGCAAGACATAGGCAACCAATGGGGTCTTACTTTTGATGTTTGTATGTATGTATGTATATATGTATGTACATACATACATACATACATACATATATATATATATATATGTGTGTGTGTGTGTGTGTGTGTGTGTGTGTGTGTATATATATATATATATATATATGTATGTATGTATGTATGTATGTATGTATATATATATATATATGTGTATATGTATATGTTGATGCATATATGTATATATTGATGTATATATTGATACATACAATTTTGACATATGGAGAAAATGGACATGAAAACCATCTAAATTGGTTCTTGTCGTTCGATTTGATATATGACATGATCCTATTTGGATTTGTAAGTCCAAAGATATGGGGTCCTACTTTTAGGGCCTGAATGCTTAAAACGCATTAACGCGCTACCTATTTCATGCATTTAGGCCTCAAAAGTAGGACCCCATTGGCAACACAATGGGGTCCTAGTTTTGAGGCCTAAATGCATGAAATAGACAGCGCGTTAACGCGCTGCCTATTTTCGGCATTCAGGCCCTAAAAGTAGTACCCTGTATCTTTGGACTTGCATATCCAAATGGGGTCATGTCATATATCAAATCGAACGGCAAGATCCAATTTAGATGGTTTTCATGTCCATTTTCTCCATCAACTAAAACTATATTCATCAAATAATGTTGTTGATCAATTTTTGGCATACCCCCCGAAAATCAAGACTCCCATTGCAAAGAAAGGTAAAGAACACAAGTGCTTGCTCTTATGCTCATGAGACAACAAAATGCATGACATGGGAAACCAATGGGGTCTTACTTTTGATGTTTGTATGTATGTATGTATGTATATATATGCATGTACATACATACATACATCTATATATATATATATATATATATATATATATATATATGTATGTATGTATGTATGTATGTATGTATATGTTGATGCATATATGTATATATTGATGTATATATTGATGCATACAATTTTGATATATGGAGAAAATGGACATGAAAATCATCTAAATTGGCTCTTGCCGTTTGATTTGATATATGACATGACCCCATTTGGATTTGTAAGTCCAAAGATACAGGGTCCTACTTTTAGGGCCTGAATGCTTGAAATAGGCAGCGCGTTAACGCGCTGCCTATTTCATGCATTTAGGCCTCAAAAGTAGGATCCAATTGGCAACACAATGGGGTCCTACTTTTGAGGCCTAAATGCATGAAATAGGGAGCGCGTTAACACGCTGCCTATTTTAAGGATTCAGGCCCTAAAAGTAGTACCCCGTATCTTTGGACTTGCATATCCAAATGGGGTCATGTCATATATCAAATCGAATGGCAAGATCCAATTTAGATGGTTTGCATGTCCATTTTCTCCATCAACTAAAACTATATTCATCAAATAATGTTGTTGATCAATTTTTGGCATACCCCCCCAAAATCAAGACCCCCATTGCAAAGAAAGGTAAAGAACACAAGTGCTTGTTCTTATGCTCATGAGACAACAAAATGCATGACCACGGAAACCAATGGGGTCTTACTTTTGATGTTTGTATGTATGTATGTATATATATGCATGTACATACATACATACATGTATATATATATATATATATGTATGTATATGTTGATGCATATATGCATATATTGATGCATACAATTTTGATATATGGAGAAAATGGACATGAAAACCATCTAAACTGGCTCTTGCCGTTTGATTTGATATATGACATGACCCCATTTGGATTTGTAAGTCCAAAGATGCGGGGTCCTACTTTTAGGGCCTGAATGCCTGAAATAGGCAACGCGTTAACACGCTGCCTTTTTCATGCATTTAGGCCTCAAAAGTAGGACCCCATTGGCACGCTGCCTTTTTCATGCATTTAGGCCTCAAAAGTAGGACCCCATTAACACGCTGCCTTTTTCATGCATTTAGGCCTCAAAAGTAGGACCCCATTGGCACCAATGGGGTCCTACTTTTGAGGCCTAAATGCATGAAATAGGGAGCGCGTTAACGCGCTGCCTATTTCAGGCATTCAGGCCCTAAAAGTAGGACCCCGCATCTTTGGACTTACAAATCCAAATGGGGTCATGTCATATATCAAATCAAACGGCAAGAGCCAGTTTAGATGGTTTTCATGTCCATTTTCTCCATCAACTAAAACTATAGTCATCAAATAATGTTGTTGATCAATTTTTGGCATACCCCCCCAAAATCAAGACCCCCATTGCAAAGGTAAAGAACACAAGTGCTTGTTCTTATGCTCATGAGACAACAAAATGCATGACATGGGAAACCAATGGGGTCTTACTTTTGATGTTTGTATGTATGTATGTATGTATATATATGCATGTACATACATACATACATACATACATACATACATATATATATATATATATATATATATATATGTATGTATGTATGTATGTATGTATGTATGTATGTATGTATTGATGTATATATTGATGCATACAATTTTGATATATGGAGAAAATGGTCATGAAAATCATCTAAATTGGCTCTTGTCGTTTGATTTGATATATGACATGACCCCATTTAGATTTGTAAGTCCAAAGATACGGGGTCCTACTTTTAGGGTCTGAATGCCTAAAATAGGCGGCGCGTTAACGCGCTGCCTATTTCATGCATTTAGGCCTCAAAAGTAGGACCCCATTGGTGTTGCCAATGGGGTCCTACTTTTGAGGCCTAAATGCATGAAATAGGCAGCGCGTTAACGCGCCGCCTATTTTAGGCATTCAGACCCTAAAAGTAGCACCCTGTATCTTTGGACTTGTATATCCGAGTGGGGTCATGTCATATATCAAATCTAATGGAAAGATCTAATTTAGATGGTTTTCATGTCCATTTTCTCCATCAATTAAAACTATATTCATCAAATAATGTTGTTTATCAATTTTTGGCATACCCCCCCCCAAAATCAAGACCCCCATTTTGTTGTATGTATGTAAGTATGTGTATATGTATGTATATACATACATATATATCTATATGTGTATATATATATGTGTGTGTGTTTGTGTGTAGACACACACACATGTATGTATGTATGTATGTATGTATGTATGTATGTATCTATATATATATATATATATATATATACATGCATACATATGTATATATTGATCCATATATTGATGCATACCTTGATGTATATATTTATGCATATAGTTTTGATTGATGGAGAAAATAGGCATGAAAACCATCTAAATTGTCTCTTGCCGTTCGATTTGATATAGGACATGATCCCATTGGGATTTGTAAGTCCAAAGATACGGGGTCCTACTTTTAGGGCCTGAATTCCTAAAATAGGTAGCTTGTCAATGTGCTACCTATTTCGTGCATTTAGGCCTCAAAAGTAGGACCTCATTTGGTCCTACATGGGGTCCTACTTTTGAGGCCTAAATGTATGAAATAGGCAACGCATTGACGCGCTGCCTATTTCAGGCATTCAAGCCCTAAAATTAAGACCCCGTATCTTTGGAATTACAAATCCAAATGGGGTCATGTCATACATAAAATCAAATGGCAAGAGCCAATTTAGATGTTTTCATGCCTATTTTATCAATTTAATAAAACTATATGCATCAAATAATGTTGTTTATCAAATTTTGGCATACACCCCCAAAATCAAGACCCCCATTGGAAAGAAAGGTAAGGAACACAAGTGCTTGTTCTTATGTTCAGGAGACATTAAAAAAGAGGCCTGCTAGCCCAAAAATGGCAGCGCATCAATGCGCTATCATTTTTGGGTTGGCAGGTCTCTTTTTGTTGTCTCACGAGCATACATATGGAGGTTATTATACAATATAACTAAGAAGTAGTATTGAAGGGCATACATATGGGGCCTCATGATGTCTCTGGATACAGAATATGAGATTGCTTGATGCTTGGATTGCAGCTGGAAACGTTGCGTGGGCAAAGCCACTATATGCCTCAAGTGTTGGAAATTGATGTATGGCTCAAGTGCTAGAATGTGCAAATCATGGCCAAAATCAAGACCCCTTAGAGATTCCATGAGGGCTATCCTTTTACTACTACACACGTCACCTTTAGTCGAGGGCAGAACCATTCGTCATCATAGGCAGCAAGTTCATGGGACCCCATCCCATGATCCAAGGCATTATTCAAAGACAAAGTATTTCTGACCATTCCCAAATTGAGTTTGCCAATTCCTAATCTGATTGATTTCATTTACTGGACTTGCAATGCTTGCAAAGCCCTTGCTTAAGCTTGAATGAGCCTCTTGATTTTGGGGGTATAATGGTCAAAAATGGCTTAACATGCCCAAAATCAAGAGGCTCATTCAAGCTTAAGCAAGGGATTTGCAGGTCTTGTTTTTGGGTGGCAAAAGCACGAAAAATGACAGTGCATTAAGGTGTTGCCATTCTTATGCTTCCCCCCTCCAAAAACAAGACCCCCAAGCTATTCATTGGAGACACCAAATTGAGGAGAAGGATGACGTGGGGAGTAGAGGAGCTGGCCAATGAGGGGAGGGACAGTGGAATTGCCAGCAACAAGCATGATGCAAGGAGGTGAGAAGGCAAAGAAGCAAGGAGGTGAGGAGGTGAGGAAGCAAGGAGGCGAGGAGGCAAGAGGTAGTCTTGAAGGGCAACAAGAGGGTGGAGGTGGCCGAAAGAGTAATCAGGAAAGGGAGGGATGGAGATTGCTTGTAGGAAATGCTTGGATTAATGCTACAAATGCCATTTTTTTGTTTGTGTTTTGCAGCATGAAATTTTTATGGCATTTTTCTTTTAAAAAATACAACATTGTTGTGATTAATTGCGCTACAAACAACTCAAGCAGTAAAGCACCATGGATTAGTACAACAATATACATCACAAATGGATGCATACACTCATATACATCATCGATGGATGCATACACTTATACTCACATCAATTTCAATTATTGTATTACATGGACCCTTAGCATATATGTGTGCATAGAAGACCATTTCCTACATTGATCCTTGATTTCATAGTTAAATTATTCCCTTTCTCACATTCTAACATGTGAAGATTTAATGTACATGCATTATGGGCACATTATATTGCAGTTTATGACTAACTTTTTTTATGAATGCATGATACTTGTATATGTCAAGGAAGGTATATTATCATTTTTGAATGACAAGATTACTCTATGGTCCATTTTATCCTATATTAGAAACTATGATCACTAGATATTAAATAAATGTATTGCTCCATTATATCCTATACTAAAAACTATTTTGACCCAAATACATAATGCCAATTGAGGTTAGTACTCATGACAAGTGATGAAAACAATCTAATGGTATGAATGAGATCTTATAAATTTTGGATATATAATATGGGTACTATGTTGATTGAGCTATTTTTCTAAGGGAATATTTTCAACTTAATTACTAAATACATACTTACAATGGTGACCTGATTCCCATCTATATGTATAATCAAGTTTTACTTTGTGTTAAAAAAAAAGCTTTTGCATAAGGTTAAAATTCGAATAGTATTTATATTTGTTTAAGACTACCCATTGAGCTGGCTCCTACTATCCTTATATTGAACATGATAATGTTCATAAAGATTTTATGAATACAAATAGATAGCATTGGCTCTCTTTTTAGTGGTTGGGAATGAACCCTAAAAGTACCCTAAAACGACTATGTATTCCCTTATTTGTAGCATGGAAGTGATCATGGTAGAGTGGCATAATCCCTATTTTTCTTTTTTCATAGGTTTTTTTGCTACTCATGGTTGGTGGATACACCACGGCATAGATCCAAATAGATATTTGGTTTTTTGCTTCAACTTGCTTGACTAGACTTTCCTTGATGATTGTTCGATTGTGCATCATGAGTAGCCACTGGCTTAATTGATGCATTAAGTGCAATGTTTTCCTTAAAGTTTTTCATACTACAGGATACAAGTTTGCTTATAGGGGTGGAAATAGAAGCTTGTTAACGCCTAGTGCATATTTTTCGTTAGATGCAGCAGGATACTAGTTACAGAGTGTCGGCCAATTATTTCACTTGAATCATGCTCCTCTTATGCTTGAGTTTGTGGTCACGTATTGAGTTTAACATAATAGTCGACAGGATACTGGCAACATAGTGGTTAGATGCATTCATTTCTAGTTCCGATAGAACTATCATTCAGACATTGGTCATAATAGAAGTATGGAGGGCTAAAATCCTTTTTTGGCTCCCTAAGTTTTTTAAAGCATGGTATTGTCCAAATTACATAGGTATTTTCACTAAGCAAAATTAATCCTTATGATGAAAATGTGTTTTTTTTCTTTTGACATAGTTAGTTCTGTTTCCATGTTTTTGGATCGAATGTATGGATGATCTTCTGCAAGCATAAAAGACGTGATATGTATATGTAGCACATGATCATGTTTACATATTTTCAGTCATATATTCTACCTTGTGATCTATCATTATCTTGCTGTGTGGATGTTCAATCTGAGTAGTGTTTGCTTTTTTTATCGCAAATTTTATGTATTGTTATGTCTCTACCTCTCCACAACGACTCAAATTGATAGTATGGGGATGAAAGAGAAGTTAATTGTGAGTTTCAGGCATGCCTTCATGGTTGGAATATGTTTAATTTGCTTATGATCACATCAATTGTTCCAATGATATTGAGGGGAATAAGATGCTGGATGAGGTTCTCGCTCGCTTGAAACCTATTTAATCTTGCTCGCTTATTTGGGGCTGCTCGCTTTTCTCCGCTCACTTTTTGGTAATCCTCGGTGATGCTTTGGACAGAGAGTCTACATAAGTTCAATGGAGCATGCTGGATCAGAGATTTAGAGATTCTAGGCATATGGTAGGAGAACATTTTTGTATTGTATTGTGTCTAGTTTGTGGACCAATGGAAATATATAAGTGCTCTCCTATATTTGTCTTGATGCACAATGTATTTGCTGGCTTGCACACACATGAATGGTTGTGAAGTACACACACATTTGTGAAGCTTGATTCCATAGTGAAACACTTCTGCGTGTAATTCCTAGGCCCATCTCTCAGTCTTCCTCTGCTAGCAAGATACTCTTTGATGGGATTTCATTTTCTAACAAGGATTTTATGAAATATGGAAAATAGCATGAAGGCAATGGTTGCATGAACCGGTATTGTAGCTGAGTTGAAATTTGTATTGAGTTAAAGAATTCGATACTGTCTAATCTTGATAGCCAACATAAATCTAAACCTTCTATCAAGTCTATGAGAAGCTGAGATTGGATTTGTATCTTCAAACAAATGATTTGAAATAATATGGTATTCACATAATAGCATAACTAGTAGTGTTGATAAAGGAAGCTGATAATGGAATGTTTTAAAATTGATTGGTATTTGGATAGTAGAACACTACATAAACTTTAACCTTTGAAAATTTGGAATGTTTGAAAAAATGAATCCCGGGATGAAGTGCTTGTGTTAGTCACTTCAAGAGGAATACATGAAATGTAAAAAGCATTATGACTATTGACATGATCTTAGTGTCTTGGATGGAAGGCTTATTTCCACTATATCCAAGAACTACTTCACCAAAGGAAGGTTTAGATCAAAATCTTATATACTTCAATGTGGAAGGATATGAATGACTTGCTTGACCATGGCATGCTTTAAGGACTTCATTGTGCAAGGCTTTGAAAGAAACTAGCCTAAAAGGACTAAAGTCTATTGTTCAAGGCTTATATCAGAACTTTATATAATAATTATTTGCACTCACTACTTCAACTAGCCTAAAAGGACTACTTCTATTGTTAAAGCTTATATCAAGGAACGCTATATAATAACTATTTGCAATCACTACTTCAACTATGGAAGGCTTATGTCAACTTGCATAATTTTGATAACAATAGAAAATATCATAGTGAATTTTCAAACACTACTTGCCACAATGGGGCTTATGAAATTGAAAGATTGACATCCTTGTAGAGTTTTTGATGTAAATCAACCCTCATGACATGATTGATATCATAATAATAAAATGTGAGCCAAAGAGTAGGGTCTTGCATGAAATCTTGTTTTAAAATAGTCTAAATTTACACTATGGTAGAAAGATATAGAGGATCTTTGACCAATAGTGTTGATGTAGAGCACAACATCATTCTAGCTTTGAATAGATTGAGAATGATATGGGGTTAAAAATTGAGATGCTCTTCTATGAGGAATGATATCAAGGGACATTATCCATGCTAGCAAGAGGTGGCATCGTTAAACTTACATGTTTGGAATCCTACTATTGTCACTTATTATCTTTACATTTACCAGGGTTTGTGTCACCTACAAGTGTTGTGTTAGCTCAATTTGAGCCACTTCAAAGAGTACACAACCTCATAAGTAAAGAGAGGCTATTTACTTGAAGGTGAGATTGACAGGCCTATCAAAGAAACATCCAAACTCAGTAGAAAGGATCATGTCCAAGAGGAGTTTCCTTTTCTCATAAATGAGCATATATTTTTTGATTAGCTCATGATAGGATGATTTGTCCTTGATTGCTCTTCTTTTTGAGAGATTACCAACGTTTAGAAGGATAACGGAAGGGGTCAATCAAGCTCAAGTTAAAAGCCATCAGGCAAGGAAGAAATCCGTCACCAAGTTTAAAATTTTGTAGTTGGATATTTAGTTCACATTGAAAGAGGTAGAGTGGAATGGTTGAAAAAAAAATCCCCTAGAGAGGATGGGTTACTAGATGAGTTATTTAAAGAGATATGCTGGGTCCCCTTCTTGTTATTGTTTGGCAAGAAAGTTTTAGTCTAGGATGTATTCTAGTCCATCTTAATGTGGAATTATTAAATTTATCCCAAAATCTAATAACAAGTGTAAGTTAAGGAACTACAAGGCCTTACTATGCTTGATTAAAATTATACAATTTTTGATAGGGCCTTAGCACTTAAAATCTAATTAAAAATGAAAATTTAGATCAAACAAAAACAAAAGGAATTCATAACTATAAGCACCTTCTAGAGGTTTTGATCAGCTTGTGCGCGCACCCATGAAAAAGGAAACAAATCAAAATGTTATTCATCAAGGTACCTTTGATAAATCCAATGATAACTTAAAATGGGATTTAGTCTCTTCAAGACATAGCCTTGGATGCCACATACACCAACAACATCAAGCTGCTCACAAATCTTCCAATAAAGTATGTGTAGATATGGTGATGTGAATATTTGAAAATATCTGGCTCATTGAGAATGAGGTTGATTCTAGAATACTTAGATGGATTGAATTGCCTGATGCAAACTAGCTCATTAATCAATAGTTCACATGTGATACCATAAATCAAGGAGCATATATCTCATTTGGGAGACATTTCTTCAAGATTTATGATCAATTGTAAACCTTCACAAGATATAATCTTTCACCAATTATTAGTATCTACTAGTAGTTTATGAAGGCAAGAAAAGAGAGAAAGGAATAATTTTGATGATGGAGAATGGAAAATAGAGAAAGGAATAGTTTTCAAGATTGAATAGAAAGGAAAATAGAGAAAGGAATAGCTCTCATGATAGTAGTAAACCTAATGGATTTTGAAGTCACCATGAAAAAGAGATGGGATTAGTTTCTTAACAGGTTCATAAATAATTAAGCTTTAAAAGTGGAGGGGCAAACATTCCAACTTATAGGAAATAGAATTCTCTTTGCCCCACTACTATCTTTTACATTTCTTATTGGACACCCTGTTGAAAATTGGCTTAACTAATGCATATCCTTCTTTTGTGTGTGGGGGTGGGGGGGGCATCATTAGTATAAGGAAACTTGCCATAGTCAAATGGTCTTTTACACTATATCAAAGGAGGATGGTAGTTTGGGAGTCTTGGATATCCAAAGGGGAGCACAATGTTTAGTACTCTCTTGATATATCTAAGGTTGTTACAAATAGGGAGGATATATCATCCTAGCTCCTCTTCCTGAACCCATGACTTTTCCAACCCATCAAGGAAAGTAGATAAAAGAAGTCCCACCATTTCTTGACTCATGCTATTTTGAGCTATGTTGGACTATGGGAAGGTCCCTATCGAGATCAATATAAGCTTCATTTGATGTGGGGAAAAGATAAATAGTGTAATTAGGCCAAGGTTCCTTAAAAAGTACATGTGCAGATTACATCGTTATTTGATTTTTTAGTTAGCCAATATTTCTAGAATTTTTACAATGTTTTTGGATTTGCTACTAGTTATAAATTGGTGGAGTTTTGGTGCGTAGTCTACCCAAGGGTCCATTGGCAACTATGTATATCCCTATCAACCATGATAGGGAAAAAGCTAGGCTAGGAAAAAGGTCATGCTGTCAAATTGGCTAGAACCATCAAACTAAAGAATACATTTGCATATGTTGATCACATTGACAACGTTGGGTAGAACTTGAAAACTTAAGAATAGACTTGCCTTCTTGAATTTTTAGAGGGAGACTATATTGGCATGTTGGATATAACCAACCAAGACACAATGATAGATGATGGAGCCAATAGTAGCAAGTTCCAAAAGCTCCATAGCCATACATAGGCCAAGAGGAAGAAAATACACATGGTAGAGATAAGGTGATGGAAAAATGGCACATGGTGTGATAAGACCACATCATTAAAAACATGTGGTAGTGCCACATCACTTGGCCATGTCATATTACCACCTCAATAATCCATGTGGCACACAATGCCATGTCATCACATAGTTGTGCCCTAATTGTGACTAGCGACGATCAACAAGTTGAAATAAGGCTTATTTGTAGAGTTTGACATGAAATATCTTGGACACATGCATTATTTTCTTGGCATTGAGTTTTGGAGAGATGCAAATAGCACCTTTATGAGCTAGTAGAAATGACAACAAGGTTATATGGATAATGTGACAACAATTATGCAAGAGACCATGAGACTAGGAGATCCATATTGTTTCTTGGCCAAGGTGCACTATCATTGTTGTCCAACAAAAATCCAATTGCTTCTTTGATTTTAATCAAAGTAGAATATAGAGATGTCACAAGTACATGTGAGGCTATATGGCTTAGAAGACTATTGTCATGTAGATTCATCTAATGGCACAAAGACAACAACCTATATTCTCATAATCAATCTACTCAAGCCTTAAAGCAAATTATCCAATATATCGTTCAAGGACAAAATCATATTGATATTAGAGAGCGCTTTATTAAATAAAGAGTAGACATCACATTGCAACATTGTGAAGCAAAGATAATGCTACAAACATCACTTTTTTTTTTGCAGGTAAAAACATCAAAATTGTATTATCAAGAAAAGAAAATATATACACAAGAAGAATAAAAAATGGAGTGCATTTCAAAAAGAAGGCAAGAACATTTAGTCCCAAATACAACTTATAGCTCTAAAAGCATCATGTCTCTGTCCAAAAAACTGAGCAGTTTTCCTAATCTCCTCTATAAAGACTCCGATCGACATCCTCCCACTTTGCAACCCTCTAAACACCCACACCATTTCTACACTTCCAAATTTGCAAAATTACAAATCCTCTAACAACTTGCCATAGATCATAAATCACTTCATTCATGCCTCCTTTATCCCCAAGTAGTGCAATCTTCCATTTGAGTTTAATAAAGACTTGCGTATTACTTAGCCTTCTAGTTGTCTCCCTCCAAACTGCCCACAACAAATGCATGTATATTTCTTTAGGCAGGTAGCATTGCGGGATAAAATGAAAAGTTGCCCTTTCATTCAACCACATGGCATGCTCTTTTTTTAATAAGTGACCCTATAAAATAAACTCCTCCCTAAAAATGTCATTGATGAAAAAACCATCCACCCTTAGCTTAGCCTCCCAACCACTGTAGATGTGTTCCATGCCTTGCTTGTGAGAATCAGAGGAGAGCGAGTGAGCGGAAGTGCCAATAGGTAGAAGAGCATTCACATCTATTAACCCTATGGCAACAACGGACAAAAGTGCAGTCTAGGACAACAACTATGAGAGCATTGTGTTTGTAGAGTAGCGGCGAAGCTCCGCTTGTAATATCTTGATCCTAAAAGATAGTATGATTGGATCTTTTCTAGAGAGGATTTTGGCTATCCTCATCCTTTAAGATTGAGAGCAACAAGGGCCAGAAGTGTAGTCTAGGACAACAACTATGAGAGCATTGTGTGTGTAGAGCAGCGGCGAAGCTCCGCTTGTAATATCTTGATCTTGAAAGATAGTATGATAAATCTTAAAGGATGAGGATAGCCAAAATCCTCTCTAAAAAAGATCCAATCATACTTGCAAAATCAGGATCTAGAGAAAGAAATACTAAATCTAGAGAGAGAGACTAAAAGCCTACACTTTCGGAAGTCCCTCCACTTTGTGTAGACCCAAAAGGTCCCCCCACTTTGTGTAGAGACCCAAAAGGTCCCCCCCAAAAGTGGAGAGACCAACATATATAAATATCTCTCAAATGGAATGCCCACTCTTTGGGATTCAGTGTTCATGCAATTGATTTCCATTGCGTCCATGCTCTCTTACACTATCGTGTTCTAGCATGCCCTTACCCTTGCACTCTCTACCCTTGAACTCCCTCCTCCTCCTCCTTCCTCCCTCTTCCTTCCTCCTCCTCATCCTCCTCCCTTGAACTCCCTCCTCCTCCTCCTCCCTTCTCCTCCATCTCCTCTTTCTCCCTCCCTTCTCCTCCCATCTCCTCCTTCCTCCCTCCTCCTCCTCCCTTCTCCTCCTTCCTCCCTCCCTTGAACTCCCTCCTCCTCCTCCTCCTCCCTTCTCCTCCATCTCCTCTTCCTCCCTCCCTTCTCCTCCCATCTCCTCCTTCCTCCCTCAAACTCCCTCCTCCTCCTCCCTCTCTTGAACTCCCTCCTCCTCCTCCTCCCTTCTCCTCCATCACCTCCTCCTCCCTTCTACTCCATCTCCTCCTTCTCCCTGCTCATCCTCCTCCTTCCTCCTCCTCCTCCCTTCTCCCTCCTCCTCCCTCCCTTCTCCTCAACCCTTACCCCTCGAATTTGCAAAGGAGACTAGCTCAAGTACGTCCCAACACATATCAAGCACCTATAAAGTGCTACGGTTGTGGAGAAAATCACCGGATCGCAGAGTGCCCTCATCATTGTAGCCCTGCTACATTCCACTCTGTAGAGATTGTGGCATAAGACTACCTGTATGGATTGTCCCATGAAAAATAAGTCCCACAACAAACAGAGGTTAAGCCTGATGTCCCAATCGGCATCATTGGGGTGGACCATTAAAGTCTGGGTCCGGCAAGTGTAATATCACAACCTATTAATGTAATTACACACCAACAGAAAGAGGCCACCAAGGACCGTAACATTCCAATCCAACCAAAGCGACTTCTTAAAAAGAAAGCACAAGTGCCTCCACCTCTACCAAGCAATGAGCAGCCAAGATCATCCACATCAACTCCTAAGCCTCAAATAAAAGAAGCTCCATACCCAAATGCAGAGGTGGAGAAGGCTCATTTTCAGGCACTTCAACAATGGGTACAAAAGGAACAAGCTCAATTTGAGGCTGAGAAACAAGCTCAAGACCCAATCCATGACTTGGCCCCACAAAGTATTGATACTAATACTCAAGCCTCTGTTCCAACAATAGACTCCACAACATAATGTACCGCCGAATCAACTTGAAGGAGTTGCACTCTCTAGCATCCTGAGTTACCCTGTGTCAATTCCCATCAAAATCCTCCTACGAAATTGTCCCAATCTATGGGAGAGTTTCAAAGGATGGATTGAACTCACAAATCCCCCTCCACCTATGAACGACATCGAAGATATCCCTGTGCGCATGGGTGAGAGAGATGACATATGCAACATTACTGTGCCTTTGATCCATAAGGCATATAATGAAGTCCAAGCCACAGGAGATGGTGGAGCAGGTGTAAATGTCCTATCAAAGGAGCTCTACAAAGAATGGGGTCTCCCACCAATGGAAAGGCTAATTTCAACATATGCCTTGCCGATGCTTCATGGGCTAAACCCTTGGGAATAGTAAATGGTGTGTCCACAAAGATCACAGGAGTCCGCTTTTTCCTTCAATTCACAATCTTGGATCTTCCCAAAAAATCCTATCAAATCTTACTGGGACGTCCTTGGTTACAGGAAGCATCAATCCTCCATGAACTGGGGAACTGATAGACTGACAACCCAGAATCGTGACACCACAGTCAAGGTGAATGTGGGAACAGGAGCTATAAAACCAATTGTGCCTAGAGCATTGGATGACACATCTTCCATGACAATCTCAAGCAAATCAGCTCCCTTGCAACAACATGCCATAGCGGGCGATTCACAAAGCAATGTTAATAACTGGATACAAACATTGGCAACCATCGATAACTACCATTCATTAGACCCCATCTTCTCACAGATAAATGCTAAGGCGCTACAGGTAGATCCTCCACTCACACATGAAGAACCAATCGATCTAGAGATGCCATTCTTTATGGCTGACCTCGAGTGGGATAATGAACCTAAAGAAGGTACCCATACCAATGATGACTCATATTTTCCTTGGGACCTTGAAACTGAGGCTGAGAATGCTAAAATTCAAGATCAAATCTTTGATAATGACTTAGCCATTCTGCATGCCCTAATGGCAGTCGAGCTCCCAAAAGTTGAACTCCAAAGTTGAGTAATAGCAGAAGATCCCGCCAAGAAAGCTGGAGGGAATCGTAGAAAAGTCAAGGCTGAGCACTTCAATGAATTCGAACGAGTCCAAACAAGGATCGTCGAATTGTACATTGCAAAGCTAGCTCGCTCAAAATCAGAACCACGGCCTCTTGAATGGTCCTCGAGGGACTGGAAGGAGTATGTGCAGCAAATGAATCCTTACTTGGAAACACCTTACGAGTGGAAAAGTTAACCCACAGTTCCCAACGTAAGAAGTTTAGGAAATATAAGCCACATGTGCGGATGAAGCTCGATCAAGAGACTTCAAAAAAAGAAAAAAGAGCCTAACAATTTGGTAAATGCAACTATGCCACCTGATACACATGGCACATGTCAGGTTAGTTCAACACCATCAAAGGCCGATCTTTGAGAAGTGCAGGAATACTTCAAGAATTACACGTGGCAGAGCGCCAATAGCAATGCCAAGACCACTAAGAGAATTTGAAGTTTAAGAAACAGATAGCATTGGAGAAACTCCAATCTATGAGGGACCGGCAAAAACACACACAATAAACCTCGCCCTTGAAGGGGAGGAAGAACAACTGGTTTTCATTGGGAAACAGCTTCGACAAGAAGATGAAACCAAACTCAAAGCACTCCTAATGGAATACCATGATTGCCTAGCATGGTCACACAAAGAGAGGAAAGGAATTTCACCAGATGCGGCAATACACACGATACCTATAAAGGAAGGTGCTCACCCTAAGGTATGTGGACCTTATCGCACAAATCCTAAGTATGGCACCATTGTTTATGACAAGCTGGAAAAACTCCTAGATGCTGGATTCATCTACGAGATAGAGCACACTAATTGGGTTTCACCCATCATCATTGTGCCTAAATGCAACAAGAAGCTCAGAATATGCGTAAACTGAAACAATGTGAATGCTGCCACAATTAGGGATCACTATCCCCTACCCGTAATAGAAATAGTGTTGGAAAAGGTGACATGTTCAGAAATATATAGCTTCTTGGATGGCTTTAGTGGCTATAACAAAGTGCAAATTGCTCCTAAAGACTAATCAAAAACAGCATTTGCTACAGAATGGGGTATTTTTGCATATAGAGTCATGCCATTTGGCCTTTGTAATGCCCTGGCCACATTCCAGCATAGCGAGTCATGTTCACAGCTTTCAAGTCATTTTTGAATAAGTTTTCACAGGTGTTCTTGGATGATTTGTGCATCCATTCAAACAAAAAAGACCGCTTCAAATGTCTTGAAGCAATACTAATCAAATGCAGGGAGTATAGCATCTCCCTAAATCCAACAAAATGCCAGTTCATGGTCACCCATGGAGTTGTTTTGGGACACATCGTCTCTCAACATGGGATTGCAAAACTGACATGGACAAAATTAAAATCATCATGGAATTGCCGCCTCCTACAAATTCCAAAGGTGTATAGGTCTTTATGGGACATGCTGGGTATTATAGAAGATTTATATTGCAGTATGCCATGATAGCTAGACCACTTTACAAATTATTAGTGGAATTCTTATGGACCGAAGAGTGCGACCAAGCCTTTGAGCTTTTAAAGTGGTGCCTAATCACAGCACCCATCCTTATATCTCCCAATTGGGATATTGATTTTTATGTTCATACTGATGGATCCAAGTATGCAATTGGGAGTGTACTTTGTCAACCTGGTGAACATAAGAAAGACTCCCCATTCTACTTCGCCAGTCACAACTCAATGATGCAGAGATCAACTATACCACCACAGAAAGAGAAGCCCTAGCAATGGTGTATAGTGTAAAGAAATTTCGGCACTATCTACTGGCAAATGATTTTGTCTTCTACACCGACCATCAAGCATTGCTTTATCTTGTGAACCATCCGTGTACAACAGGAAGGATGACCAGATGACTCTTCTTGCTTCAAGAATTTAACTTCAAAATAGTGGTCCACAAAGGTGCCCAACACTACATTGCCGATCACATGTCTCGTGTCAAGTCGGGAGAAGAAGCCACTGGATAGAAGATGATTTACCAGATGCCATACTATTTCAAATAGATGCTGTTCCAGAGTGGTGTGGAGATATCATTGGGTACTTAATGGAAGGAAGACCACCCCGTGAAATGAAAGTAGTAGATGCCTGAAAATTGATTCTAAAGGCTGCACCCTATCAACTCATTGCAGGACAACTGTACAAGATGGGCAACGACCAGATATTAAGAAGATGTGTGATGCCTCATGAGATCATGCCAATCCTGAGTGAAATCCATGGAGAGAGCAATATCATTTGATGTTTCGGCAATGAACCCAAACTGGACCTTTTTCAAGTGCTTATCCCCTCCATCTATCACTTCTGGCCCTTTTTTGAGTGCTTATCTTGCACACTAGATCTACCGTCATCACTGCTAGTGTTTGAGTCGGTCATGCCATCCTCGATGTCAATGGCTATCGCATGAGCAACACTGAATGTTTCGTAGTTGCTTATCTTTTTCATATCCTTTCGGATTTTCTTTCTTAGTCCTGCAATGAACCAAACCATGAGGTACTTTGCATCGGGGCGTGGGTCACATTTGGCAATTAATCTTTTCATCTTACCCAAGTACATGCGTACATCTTCTCGATGGCCTTGTTCGATCTTGCTTAGTTGGAGAGCGGGATCATCTTGTAGATTTAGTGTTCAAATGTTGTCTCTTTTTTAGTTGGAGAGCATCCCAAAACACCAAATGTTGTCTCTTTTTTACCCATGGTGCAGGTTTTGAGGGTGTTGGTCACCTACAGTCATGTTGTTGCTCGTTGTAGCATAGGTGTTCACAAGTGTAGCATAGGTCCTCGGGTCGTGTTCCATTGAGAGGTGTAGGCTAAAGCGTGGAAAGTAGATCTCATGCGTACTCATGCGTACATGAATGAGAAAGAGGGCAAATCAAAGTCCACTACTGAAACATCAAATGAAGATCGCCTAGAGGCCATGACCATGGAGCTGAAAGAAGACATGATGCAGGCCATGGAAAAAGAACTTCACTTGTCTCAGTCGCCAACTCAGACATATTTATAGCGAGAAAATGTCTAGTGCCCACATTGTATGGCCAACCATATAGCCAATGAATGCCCGATCTTGAGGAACAGACTCAACCCACTAGAAGTGGCTCAACCCCCATGCTTATGGTGCCCCATTTGCAATGCTGCAGGGCATGATGTAAATACTTGCTTCTACAATATGAGGGTAGCACAACCCCGGCCCCAACAATACCTATAGCCATCGCAAATCCCAGTGTATAGACAACTGGGACTGGCACCTAATGCACAAGTGCCACATCTCAACCCACTCCCAGTGAGAACACAAGTGCCTCAACTAATGAGGAATCCCAATCCCCCACAATATCCACAGGCTCCCAATCTTGCTCCAGTAGTTCCGGTGCAACAACTCCAAACTAAAGAGCAGGAACCTCACTATGAATATGAAATAGAATACCCTATGTACTACAGGTGCTAAAGGACTCATCCCGGTGTATGCAAATCAAGTAAGACCCACCACATATCGGACACCCATCAAGTGTTTTGGTTATGGAGAAAACCACCGCATAGCAGAATGCCCACACAAGGGTAACCCCACTTCATTCCAACCTGTGTGTATAGAATGCGGAGTTGGGCATGCTTGCATGGATTTCCCACTAAGAACAAAGCCTTGGCCAACCACAAAAGAAAAACCTTAAGTACCCCTGGGGATGATAAGTGTGGAAAATCACAGTGTGGCAACACCAAGTGTGGCATCATAGCCGATCTTTATCATAACAAGATAAAAAAAAGAAGCGGCACAGCAAAAACTCCTTTCAGCTCAAAAATCAAAGAGCCCTCTGGCAAAACAAGCCATGCCAATCTTACAACACAATGAGACCATGCTAGCATATCCACAGAAAGTGCCACCCAAGGAGCCAAGGAAGCATACCCCAATGCTGAAACTGAAAAGATGCGCTACCAAGCCTTAAAGAAATGGGTTCAACAAGAACAAGAAAAATTTGAGGTAGACAGGACGGCAGCAGTAGAGGACAGAGCACCATCAGCACCTAGCATTGACATAGTGATTGAGCCCAACAACGTCCAAGAGGTAATAGAGCAACATGCAAAACATCCCCAACTGGATGGCACTGCACTAGCAAGCTTGATAAGCTGCCCAGTCACACGATGCCAATTGGGACCTTACTAAGAAATTGCCCTACAATGTGGGAAAGTTTCAAGGGATGGATCGAAACTTCACAATACTTCCCCCCACCTGAAGACCCCACCTGAAGAAGAGGAAAAGACAATTTTGGTAAAATTCGGTGCTCGAGATGACATAAAAAATGTAACCATCCCGTTGGAGCATAAAGCCTTTGGTCAATACCCGGCAATAGTGGACGGTGGAGTCGGAGTAAACATTCTAGCAAGAGAGCTATATGAAGAATGGGTTCTACCTCCAATGCAGAAGGCCACATTTAACATCCGATCTACCACATGCCGCATTATTTCAAATAGACGCTGTGCTTGATTGGTGTGCGGACATCATTGGGTATTTAATGGCAGGAAGACCACCTCCTGAAATGAAAGCAGTGGATGCTTGGAAACTAATTCTAAAAGTTGCACCCTATCAACTCATTGTAGGACAACTATACAAGATGGGCAAGGACCAGGTTTTAAGGAGATGTGTGATGCCACATGAGATCATGCCAATCCTTAGTGAAGCACATGAAAGCATTGTTGAGATATCGAGCTCCACTCGTGATATGCCAGGGTGACCGTTGTGCATTTATGTCACCGACTTGTTAGCTGCAGATGCGGTTGGTACACCACCCATGAATAATAGCTAGATGACAACTATCCTTATGTACTCTAGTTCGTGGCTCAGTTAGTATGCCACCTTAGTTAGTTGAGTTTGGTTTGAGACCCACATATAGGGTTCTTCTATTTCTTTGTACTAGAGTTCTTTTGGCTTTCACAACTAAGAAGAGGAAAACTATTTTCAGCCTCCACCTTTGTGTGTATTCCCCCATTGTGTATGTGAGAAAGCCGCAAGTGAGACTCCTTCCTTCTCTCCCACTATCTTCACAGGCATTGCAAGTGGACATTTCCAAGGGGAAGCAACATCAAGAAAAGTCCTTCTCACAGGATACTGGTGGCCAACACTTTGTTCAGATGCCTATGAATATGTCAAAAGTTGTGATGTATGCCAACAAACTTCTAAACCACAACACAAAGACTTCAATCCCCTAACAATAGTCATTACACAAACACCCTTTGAGAAATGGGGGATTGATTTTGTGGGTCCCATCCATCCAGCAACAGCAAAAGGAACACAGGCATGCTACATCATTGTGGCCACAGAGATTACTTTACTAAGTGGGCTGAAGCTAAAGCCGTCAAAAAGCCAGATGCCAAAAGCACAGCAAGGTTCTTGTATGAGAATGTGATCACTCGATTTGGATGTCCCATTGAAATTGTGTCAGATAGAGGCACACATTTTGTCAATGAGGTCATCCAAGAACTCTTGTCTGGCTTTATGGTGGTGATCCATAGAAAGAGCACACCTTACTACCCCCAAGGGAATGGACAAGCCAAATCCACTAACAAAATTCTATGTATTGTCCTCACCAAGGTAGTAGAACCACCAAGGCATTCTGATTGGGGGCAGAGAAACTAAATGCAGCCTTATGGGCAGATAGAACCACACTCAAGGTCAGTATAGGAAATACACCTTTTTAATTGGTGTATGGCCTTGAAGCTGTGGTCCCACTGGAATTTATAATACCTAGTCTACGCATAGCAGTACAAGAATGCATGGGAGATCATGAATCGCTATAAGAAAGACTCTACCAATTAGAGAAGCATACAAAGACTAGATTAGTTGCCTACCATGCCATGACAACAGAAAAACGAAGAAGGAAGGCATGGTTTGATAGAAACCTCAAAGACAAAGACATCAAAGAAGGTGACCTGGTTCTGCTATACAATACCAAAGTCCATGAGGGCAAGCTCAAATTTCTAGGTCAAGGACCCTATA
Source organism: Dipteris shenzhenensis (assembly GCF_047967505.1). Taxonomy (NCBI): domain Eukaryota; kingdom Viridiplantae; phylum Streptophyta; class Polypodiopsida; order Gleicheniales; family Dipteridaceae; genus Dipteris; species Dipteris shenzhenensis. Next base: position 7,637,359 of record NC_141608.1, read on the forward strand.
GAGTCAAAAAAATGAATCCCATTGGAGTTGTGTTGCTAGAAACACTGGATGGAGTCCAGTTCACAACAACAATAAACGGGAGCCGACTGAAGCACTACTACATCTACATGCAAGCCATCCCTGACAATAATGAAGATTTGGAGGTCCCAAGTCTTCCATAGTTAGGACTAGATTGTTCCACGAGCACTCACTAGCATATGTACGCCTTTGCACATATAGGTGGTTTCAATCGGTTTCAACCTAGGGCTCAGAGGTGATGACTGTGTCCTAGTTTCCCTATGATTCCCTTAGCAAATTAAGCATATAGGAGGAATGCCTACCTCACTAGTCATGCATAGTGCACCCACACGTTTCGAGCACCATGAATAAATTGCACAAATAAAAGCCCCAAGAGATACTTGTTATAAATCCACACACACAGCACCCTCATCACAAAAAGAGTAAAATGCATTAGCCGCTCACAAAAGAAACATGCACTCTTGGCACATGACACTATATTGGCATTGTCAAACTGGGACCTAATTCATGTGTGCAATGCCAGGGTGAAGACAGTCCAATAAGATGGAAAAAAGGTCTACAACGCCATCGACAAAGTGACACCATGCCAAAAGGCCTAAGCCTCAACCTCAATAACCCTCCTCAAATCACCAACCTAAAGAAGGACACGCTGTAGACTCACCTACCGAGGGGTCAGTAGCAAAACGACCATGGCTAGTGGTTCTAGACATTGATACTGATGAGTAAATAAATGCAACATACCAAGAAAAAATGCTACAGAACCAAGGGATACTAAGGGATACTAGAGGCAAGAGAAATTGAGCCAGAGCAATTGACTATGCAAGATGCTGGTGCAGAACACCTTGAGGACCAGACCAACAAAGAGCTAGCAACAGATGGAACAATACAGCTTGTATGGCCATGAGTCTCAACGTTTGCCATGTCACCCGATGCTTACTTCTTGCAGTCAAAGGGACTAGGTAGTCTTTTTAAGAAGCTAAAATCCTTCTCACCAACACCTGCTATGACCGAATACATTTGTCAATTCATAACATCATATAAAAGCAGAGACTTGGAGAAAGATAAGTATGGAATAGTAACATATAAAGAAAAGACCTTACAGATCTACCTTAGTAGATCCACTATGCAAGAGTCTTTCTCATTTCTAGATGCATAAGAAGAATATCCAAAGAAACATTTGGATGCAAGATTCTGTGAAATTCAGGATTTATTCCCACCTAACACAAAGTCACAAAGCGGGGGAATATGCCATGAAATGATTCTGGACCCCATATGCAAAGAGGCAGCTAAGTTTTTGGCTGACATTTTCAATCATTCACGAGTGAGAAAAAACTATATGTCAATATACACCCTTACACTCCTTGGTAGAGCAAAACTACAAGATTGGGCTCAACACACATCCCTTCTGCTAACCAATTATGTATCCACTACCCATAATGGCAAAAGCTACATTGCCCATCTATTGGCCATAATAATTGGGTTTGCATAGAGCAAGAGGATGACTCTACACCCCTCTCAACACAAGATATAGAGGACTTTGAAGCATTGATATTATTGCTAGAATGGGAATTAGACCCTCCACCTACTCTCAATGAGGATAGCATGGAAGGACAACAATCCGAACAGACTCCAGAGAATGACAATGTGGAACTTTGCCAAAGAATACTGCAACTCAGTTTAGTCTTGCTCCAACAACAGAAGGACTCAGACATGGAAATCCAAGAGGATACCATTCCACATAATGACTTTGCAAAAGAGCCAAATAACATACCTCTCCAGGAATCACAAGTCACCAATATTGACAAATTCATGACTCTAGAGTCACAACCCCCAAATGTCTCTAGTGGCACCATACAATAGACTCTTGTTCAAGTCATAGATCAACACATGGGAACATGGGAATCAACTATATGACCAATACAAGCAAGGCCATAGCACATTCCAGATCATACAACATCATAGCCAACAGTTACAACAATGGTCTCAATTATTTGCTACCATGGTGTCAGATGACCAGGAAAGAGAAATGGAAAGACAGATGCTCCCATCACTCCAATCCAAAGTGCAAAGTGCCAAGATTGAAATTATGAAGCTCAAGGAAAGCATCGCAAAACAAATGTAGCAACAACTCCTTGCACACAATGCTCTAGCAGAAAGTAGAGGGGATGCCCTATAAGCCACAGTTTCTCTCCAAGATAAACACCTACAGCTATCTAAGGCCTTGAACCAAAAGGAAAAGGTCAAGTTATCCCTCTCCCATATGCAAGCCACTTGTGATGATATTAAAAAGGAATTGGTGCAATTAAATGAAAGATTATTACTTAAAGAGGATCAGCTCCATGCCACATTAGACACAAACAATGAGTTGCAATATAGCCTCAAAGAGGGTGAACATCAAATTCAAGCTCTAAAGAAGGAAGGCATGGAATCAAGGGAGATACTTGTGCACACCAAAGTAGAACTGACACTAAAGAACAAGAGATACTCCAACTCCGCGTGCTTAATGATCAAGTTTCAGGGCATCCAAAAGCAGCTCAACAATTCAATAGTCTAAAGCTTGCATACACCTCCACATTGGGTGAGTATAAAGATAAGTGCATGGAGTGGTAAAATAAAAAAGATATAATTTCCATGTTGGAAATTCAACTACTAGGTCAAGCCGATGATGATGCAGAGGGGTCAGCACAAGATCTTTTGATACAAGGCATCACTACATTATACCAAGAGCTTGTTGTAGTCCTCCAGCAAGAGGATCAGCTTGAAGAAAGAATACGCATAGTCTGGAAACACTTGCAAATCAAAATGTTACATGTAGTATCTAGTCTTGATTGGACCATACAAGTAAGCACAAAGAATCTCTGAGATCTATGCCAGCACATGGATGAAGACGAGCAGAATGTGTTCTGTCTCTCAGTACATGCAAATCTCATACGGGTAAAGGCTGATGCAATACTACATTATGAATGCTTGATGGGAAGCCCCCCTCTTCGGGTAATAGCTAGACTCCTACCTTTACCACAACAATCACCAGCAACTTCCATGGGATACAACTCCCAGAAAAATCCAAAATTAAAGCTATCAATGCCTGCCAGAAGCGACAGGGATTTGCCAGAGCAATATATGGTCTACCTTCAATCTAATCTCCCCTATCTTGCCACTCTCTATTCTGATCTACTAACATCCCTACCTAACTCCAGCACTATCCTCCATACCTTTCCAGAAATCCACGCTAATCCATATTCCTTGCCATGCCTCTTTGCCCATGCCTCTCAACAGTATTGCCTAATCCAAGAATCTAACTCCTATCATCCAGTTACACCTAACTTTTTTCCAACACTTGACAATCCATCCCTTGAGGATTATCAAGTTGCTAAGTCAATTTGTCCTGGTCTCCCTCCAATTTCCTCCAACATCCCTACTTCTAACTTCTCGAATTCAGTACTTGCTTTGACCTCAAGCTTTTCCCCTATAACATCTTCCTCTCCCCCAAGACCACATGTCCCTCCAATCTCCCTTGAGTTTTCTATGGAAGACACCATTAATGATTCCATCAATGAGCTTCAAGACTTGGATAATCCAATACGCACAACCACAAGGGAGTTGCAACAAGATACAAATAGGATTCCCATGCCTGGTAATCCCATTGGTGGTTTTTGGAGGCAATACCCAAAAATACAGCCAAGAGGAGGATGGGACCTCTCGGGAGTTTCAATGAGTATCCGCAAAGCACAAATCACTCCAAATGTCAGCATGAAATTGGAGCCACAGCTTGCTTGGCATAGACCAAAGCTGCTTAATGAAAAGTACCTCCTTGAATATACACAGGCTCCATCTTCCTTTCTCCATGCATCCCACATTTGATGCGGTGCCCGATCGCTATCGGTGGGATGCCAATCATCATGATCCAGACAATGCAGATCTCCTCGCAATTGGCTATTAATCAATAGAAACTCCAAAATCAAATGGACAACACTCATCAGAGCCTTGGACAGACATGCATCAATTATGCAAAGCAGTTATGAGCAAAACACTCAAGGAAAGTGCAAGATACAGTGAAGCCTTAGCAGTCATCTTGGAGGTGTCCCTCACCATTGACGGCCATTTGCTCAACCTCAGCTTCAATCCAAATCATCAGATAGATGCTCAAACAACAAGTCGCCTCTTTCAAAGGGGCATATCTCTTCAAGGGCGTTATGTGTGTTTGTTTGAAGAAATGGTTGACACTGGCTTCTTAAAAACTGAGCAAGCAATCTACGGTGTTCATGGATTACAAGGAAAAAATCAATAAGAAGCTCACTCCATCTATCACTGCTACCATCTTTACCATTTATTCCATGAAAAGAGACAACATTTGGAGATTTCATGGTTAGAAGTGGGGTCATGGTTGAGATAGTTATCTAGGAGTTCTAGGGTTCAGCGGGGGTTGCAAGGTTTAGGAGGAGTCCAAGGTTTAGGAGTGGAGAGCTGGTCTCCTTCGCGGATTCGAGGGGTAAGGGTTCAGGAGAAGGGAGGGAGGAGGAGGAGGGAGGAGGGAGGAGGAGAAGGGAGGAGGAGGAGGAAGGAGGAGGAGGAGGAGGGAGGAGGAGGAGATGGAGGAGAAGGGAGGAGGAGGAGATGGAGGAGAAGGGAGGAGGAGGAGGAGGGAGTTCAAGAGAGGGAGGAAGGAGGAGAAGGGAGGAGGAGTAGGAGGGAGTTCAAGGGAGGGAGGAAGGAGGAGATGGGAGGAGAAGGGAGGGAGGAAGAGGAGATGGAGGAGAAGGGAGGAGGAGGAGGAGGGAGTTCAAGGGAGGGAGGAAGGAGGAGAAGGAAGGAGAAGGGAGGGAGGAATTGGAGATGGAGGAGAAGGGAGGAGGAGGAGGAGGGAGTTCAAGGGAGGGAGGAAGGAGGGGAAGGGAGGAGGAAGGAAGAGGGAGGAAGGAGGAGGACGAGGGAGTTCAAGGGTAGAGAGTGCAAGGGTAAGGGCATGCTCGAACACGATAGTGTAAGAGAGCATGGACGCAATGGAAATCAATTGCATGAACACAATAGTGAGCTTGAACACTGAATCCCAAAGAGTGGGAGCTTCATTCCATTTGAGAGATATTTATACATGTTGGTGTCTCCACTTTTGGGGGGGACCTTTTGGGTCTCTACACAAAGTGGGGGGACCTTTTGGGTCCCTACACAAAGTGGAGGGACCTCTGAAAGTGTAGGCTTTTAGTCTTCTTCTCTCTAGATTTGGTATTTCTCTCTCTAGATCCTGATTTTGCAAGTATGATTAGATCTTTTCTAGAGAGGATTTTGGCTATATAGTTAACAACTCCCCTGGACCGATTGGATTACCCATCCTCGGGTTATGGTTGGGTCTTTAGACAATGTTGTGATGCGGTTGTCTTCACCCAATGAGTATGGTAAAGATGGTGACAGTGATAGATGGAGCAAGCTTCTTGTCGATTTTTTCCTTGTAATCCACAAACACCGTAGATTGCTTGCTCAGTTTTTAAGAAGCCAGTGTCAACCATTTCTTTAAATACACATAACACCCTTGAAGAGATATGGCCCTTTGAAAGAGGTGACTTCTGGTTTGAGCATCCATCTGTTGATTTGGATTGAAGCTGAGGTTGAGCAAATGGTCGTCAATGGTGAGGGACACCTCTAGGATGACTGCTAAGGCTTCACTATATCTTGCACTTTCCTTGAGTGTTTTGTCAAAACTACTTTGCATAATTGATGCATCCAAGGCTCTGATGAGTGTTTCCTGGCTTGTCCATTTGATTTTGGAGTTTCTATTGATTAACGGCCAATTGCAAGGAGCATCTGGATCATGATGATTGGCATCCCACCAGTAGCGACGAGGCACTGCATCAAATGTAGGATGCGTGCGAAAGGAAGATGGAGCCTGCATATATTCAAGGAGGTACTTTTCATTCAGTAGCTTTGGTCTACGCCAAGCAGGATATGGCTCCAATTTCATGTTGATGTTTGGAGTGATTTGTGCTTCGCGGATACTCATTGAAATTCTCGAGAGGTCCCATCCTCCTCTTGATTGTATGTTTGGGTATTGCCTCCAAAAACCACCAATGGGATTACCAGGCATGGGAATCCTATTTGTATCTTGTTGTAACTCCCTTATGGGTGTGCGTATTGGATTATCCAATTCTTGAAGCTCATCGATGGAATCATTAATGGCATCTTCCATAGAAAACTCAAGGGAGATTGGAGGGACATGTGGTCTTGGGGGAGAGGAAGATGTTATAGGGAAAAAGCTTGAGGTCAAATCAAGTAGTGAATTTGAGAAGTTAGAAGTAGGGATGTTGGAGGAAAGTGGAGGGAGAGCAGGACAAAATGACTTAGCAACTTGATAATCCTCAAGGGATGGATTGTCAAGTCTTGGAAAAAACTTAGGTGTAACTGGATGATAGGAGTTAGATTCTTGGATTAGGCAATAGTGTTGAGAGGCATGGCAAGGAATATGGATTAGCGTGGATTTTTGGAAAGGTATGGAGGATAGTACTGGAGTTAGGTAGGGATGTTAGTAGATCAGAATAGAGAGTGGCAAGATAGGGGAGATTAGATTGGCTATGATGTTGTATGATCTGGAATGTGCTATGGCCTTGCTTGTATTGGTCATATAGTTTATTCCCATGTGACCATGTGGAATTTTGATCTATGACTTGAACAAGAGTCTGTTGTATGGTGCCACTAGAGACATTTAAGGGTTGTGACTCTAGAGTTGTGGAGTTGTCGATATTGGTGACTTGTGATTCTTGGAGAGGTATGTTATTTGGCTCTTTTGCAAAGTCATTATGTGGAATGGTATCCTCTTGGATTTCCATGCTTGAGTCCTTCTATTGTGGGAGCAAGACTAAACTGAGTTGCAGTATTCTTTGACAGAGTTCCACATTGCCATTCTCTGGAGTTTGTTTGATTGTTGCCCTTCCATGCTGTCCTCATTGAGAGTAGGTGGAGGGTCTAATTCCCATTGTGGCAATAATATCAATGCTTCAAAGTCCTATATATCTTGTGTTGAGAGGGGTGTAGAGTCATCCTCTTGCTCTATTGCAAACCCAATTATTATGGCCAATAGATGGGCAATGTAGCTTTTGCCATTATGGGTAGTGGATACATAATTGGTTAGCAGAAGGGATATGTGTTGAGCCCAATCTTGTAGTTTTGCTCTACCAAGGAGTGTAAGGGTTTATATTGACATATAGTTTTTTCTCACTCTTGAATGATTGAAAATGTCAGCCAAAAAGTTAGCTGCCTCTTTGCATATGGGGTCCAGAATCATTTCATGGCGTATTCCACCGCTTTGTGACTTTATGTTAGGTGGGAATAAATCCTGAATTTCACGGAATCTTGCATCCAAATGTTTCTTTGGATATTCTTCTTGTGCATCTGGAAATGAAAAAGACTCTTGCATAGTGGATCTACTAAGGTAGATCTGTAAGGTCTTTTCTTTATATGTTATTGTTCCATACTTATCTTTCTCCAACTCTCTGCTTTTATATGATGTTATGAATTGACAAATGTATTTGGTCATAGCAGGTGTTGGTGAGAAGGATTTTAGCTTCTTAAAAAGACTACCTAGTCCCTTTGACTGCAAGAAGTAAGCATTGGGTGACATGGTGAACGTTGAGACTCGTGGCCATACAAGCTATATTGTTCCATCTGTTGTTAGCTCTTTGTTGGTCTGGTCCTCAATATGTTCCACACCTGTATCTTGCATAGTCAATTGCTCTGGCTCAATTTCTCTTACCTCTAGTATCCCTTAGTTTTGTGGCATTTCTTCTTGGCATGTTGAATTTATTTGCTCATCAGTAACACTGTCTAGAACCACTAGCCGTGGTCGTTTTGGTGCTGACCCCTGGAGTCTGCACCGTGTCCTTCTTCAGGTTGGTGATTTGAGGAGGGCTATTGAGGTTGAGGCTTAGGCCATTTAGCATGGTGTTGCTTTGGCAATGGCATTGTAGACCTTATTGTACTATCTTTACCCTAGCATTGCACACATGAATCAGCTCCCAGTTTGACAGTGCCAATATAGTGTCATGTGCCAAGAGTGCATGTTTTTTTTGTGAGTGGCTAATGCATTTTACTTTTTTTGTGATGAGGGTGCTGTGTGTGTGGATTTATAACAAGTATCTCTTGGTGCTTTTATCTATGCAATTTATTCATGGTGCTCGAAACGTGTGGGTGCTATGCATGACTAGTGAGGTAGGCATTCCTCCTATATGCTTAATTTGCTTAGGGAATCATAGGGCAACTAGGACACAGTCATCACCTCCTCTAAGCCTTAGGTTGAAATCGATTGAATCTACCTATATGTGCGAAGGCGTACATATGCTAGTGAGTGCTCATGGAATAATCTAGTCCTAAGTATGGAAGACTTGGGACCCCCAAATCTTCATTATTGTCGAGGATGGCTTGCATGTTGATGTACTAGCGCTTCAGTCGGCGGCTCCTATTTATTGTTGTTGTGAACTGGACTCCATCCAGTGTTTCTAATAGCACAGCTTCGATGGGATTCATTTTTTTGACTCTATAGGGTCCTTGACCTAGAAATTTGAGCTTGCCCTTATGGACTTTGGTATTGTATAGTAGAACTAGTGTTGGCTCTTTCCTACTGCTTTCGTAGGAAGAGCTGGGTATTCTATGTTGCAGGGTTCCGAGGCTTTTTGTCACCTACAGATATACTGGGATTGTCGTTGTAGTATATGTGTAGCTTAGGACCTTGAGTCGTGTTCCGGTGAGAGACGTAGGCTTAAGTGTGGTAAGTAAACAAAATGCAAGCATGTGTAAAAGGCACGTAAACCATTGTTGTTGGGGTAATGAAGGCTTTCGCCTTCATTGGGGGTTGTAGGGTTTAGGAGGAGTTTAAGGGTTCAGAAGGAGGTTGTTGGGTTTAGAAAGAGTTCAAGGGTTTAGGAGAAGTTCCAGGGTTCAGAAGGAGGTTCCAGGGTTCAAAAAGAGTTCCAAGGTTTAGAAGGAGGTTCCAAGGTTTAGAAGGAGTCCAGGGTTAGAAGGAGGATCCAAGGTTCAGAGTAGAGTACATGGTGGAGAACTCATCTCCCTCGTAGATCATGGAGTTTAAGGGTTTTAGGAAAGCATAGGAGTGGGAGAGGAAGAAGGTGTAAGAGCATGGGTGAAAGAAGAGAGAGGAGGAAGGAGGAGGAGGGAAGAGGAGAAGGGAGGGAGAGGAGAGAGGAGGAGGAGGAGGAGGGAGGAGGAGGAGGAGGAGGAGGAGGGAGGAGGAGGAGGAGGAGGAAGGAGGAGGAGGGAGGAGGAGAGGGAGAGGGTGGGTTGCAGGGTTGGAGGAGAGGGGAGAAGGGTTGCAAGGTTAGGACATGCTTTTGGACGTGCAGTGCAAGGAAGCATGGACACTTGAGACAAATGCTTGGAATACCAATGTAGACTCAACACAATGCCCCAAGAGTGTGGGCTTCATTCCATTATGGGGTATTTATACAAGTTGGAGAGCTTCTCTCCCTGCATGTAACACAAAGTCGTATCACAAAGTTGTTACACAAAGTTGTGTCACAAAGTCGTAACACATTCTCTCTCTACATGTAGAAGTTGTAACACAAAGTGGTAACACAAAGTTGTTACACAAAGTTGTAGCACAAAGTTGTTACACAAAGTTGTAACACAAAGTTGTGACACAAAGTCGTAACACATTCTCTCTCTTCATGTAGAAGTTGTAACACAAACTTGTAACACAAAGTTGTTACACAAAGTCGTAACACAAAGTTGTGTCTAGAAGTTGTAACACAAAGTTGCAACACAAAGTTGTATCACAAAGTTGTAACACCTTCTCTTTCTTCATAAGTTCATGTTGGCACAGAGTAGAGATATGTGGCGTGCCTCCAAGAAGATCACTCTTTGATAGAGTCGGCTTGTAATCTGAGCATCAATCCGTTCATTGGGATTAAAGCTGAGTGGAGGCAAATGGGAATCAAGGTAACATGGGACCTCCAGAATTAATGCTAATGTTTTGCAGAAGATGGCACTTTGGCGAAAGAAGCGATCAATGTTGCCGCACATTGTTTGTTCATGCTGCTGAAGTGCTCGGATCATGGCGCCTTGGATAGTCCATTCTACACCAGAGTAGGGTTCGATCATTGGCCAATTAATGACTCGATCTTCAGCCAAAGTGTGTATGTTGGCTTCCCATCTTTTACGCCGTGGAACTGCATAGAACTTGGGATGGGTTCTGAGACATGGAGGTGCCCGTAAGTACTCCTTTAAGAAGCTTACATCAAAGAGCTTGGGACGGCGCCAATCAGGTTGTGGATCCAATTTGCTAATCCAACCTTCACTTATTTGGTGCTGACGAAGATTGGTAGGAAAGTCAGGGTCCATCCACCGCGAGTTTTCATATCAGGATATCTGCTCCAAAATTCCTTGATGGGGTTACTGGGAAGTGGTATCTCATCAAAATCATACCCATCATTGGAACTTGGCATGGGTGTACGAATTGGATTATCCGGATCTTGATATTCAAAATCAAATACTGCATCCTTTTCTGCTGATGGAAGCACCAGAAGTGTCAGAGGTGATGACGGGGCTGGGAGAGAAGCAGGGGACATGGGGGAGAAATATGGCTGAGTGATAGTGGCGGAAGGGGAAGCAGAGGGGAGGGGGGGAAGAAATGGGCAAATGGTTTGAGCAGCTTGGTAATCCTCAAGGGTAGGATTAGCAAGGGAGGGGAAAAAGCTAGGTGTGAGGGGCTCGTAAGTTTGTGACTGTTGGGTAAGTTGAAAATGGTGAGAGGCATGAGCAAAGAGACGATGGAGGGAATAGATGTTAGGATGGAGCTCGGGGAAGGTTAAGAGGGTGGTAGCAGCAAGGGGAAGTGAGGTTATGATGTTGGCAGAAAGAGCGGTTAGATATGGAGAGTTGGATGTGAGATAGGCCTTGTCATCGTCCGACACATCTTTTTGCTGGTGCGATGGGATGATCAGCTGCAGGGGTTGGATGTCGGTTATGTCATGCCGTGCAAATAATAGGGATGGCCTTTGCAGCAACGGCAACAAACCTGCAATAACCCTGAGGGGAGGACTACCCATGAGGTAGGAATATGCAATGAAAGCATCCGTCCTGAGAGTCATAAACCCGGCATGTGTAGACAGGCAGAAGATATTCTTCTCATCTTCAGACAAGTCTTGGCATATTATGCGCAGGGTTTTAATCCCGATGGATCGTTTCCAGTTGATTGTTGGATGAGCAGATATGATCTTGAGTTGGAGTTGCTTCCATTGGATAAGCACGCGTGCGTGGAGGTGATCTTCCATTTGTAGAGCAGCCACAAGCTCTTCATACACCATGGTTGTGCATTGTAGTGGGCCGTCATTGGTGTTGTCTTCCAATGCCTCATTGTTGCGCACTAGCAATTGGAGTTCAAGCTTGGAGATGGCTATTTTTTGGGAGTGCATCTCATTCATCTTTTCCTTGTACTGATGGTAGATGGTTGTGTATGCCTCTTTAAGCTTTTTCATTTGCAAGGTGACCTTTGCCTGTTGAGGAATGTCTTCAGTGGTATTGGACCATTGGTCCAAGAATTGGGCTTGTGAAGTGCTGGCCTCTTGAACAGTAGCAAGTTGGTCTTTTAAGAGTCGGCATTCCCTTGTAAGCTCATCAATACTAAAGGCACGTACTGCCAAAGATTGTTGCATGTCTTCAAGCTTGTCCTTGCAATCCTGGAGCTCTTCTTCTTTGTGAATGAGAGTGAGTCGAGCTTGTGCCACTTCCTCTGTTTGTTGCGCATGTGCAGTTGTCAGGGAGTTATAGGAGGTCTGTAGGATTGCCATTGCTTCTACTGCCGCAGTCAGCTGTGTTTGACTTTGGTGGAGGTTGGAGGTCACATCCCTTATGGCCTTCTCTTGAGCTTGGAGAGCCTGGTTCATGCGCACTTCTTCTACCTCCTTCTCATCTATCTGCGCCCGAAGTGCCTTGACCTCTATGGCGATTGCCTGGAATTGGTCTTCGATTTCTGATGCCGTCTGCCTTTCCAATTCTCTGGCATATGCTTCCTTAGCCAAGCTAGTGAAGAGTTCTGACATTTGGATCATTTGGCTAGCTTGATGTTGGAGAATGACCGATGGTGATGAGGTCTGGCGATATTGCTGATATAAGTGGTGCCCATGTAGCCATCCCGAGGGTTCTGTAGTACTTGGGGGAGGTTGTTCCAATGGCATCTCACTCCCTTGTGGACAATAGTCATACTGCTGATCTGGCACGAGCTCTCCTTGGGGCTCATCGACTGGCATGGCGTCGATGGGCGGTTCGAGTGCTGATGTGGTCTCAAGCTCTGGTGCTGATCGTTCCTCAGGTTCGGGTGCCAACCTTGTCTCGAGCTCGGGTTGGTGCTGTTGGTGGAGACTTAGTGGTTGCAGTTGTGCACCGAGCTGAAGCATTTCCTGGGGCAATTCTGCAATCCTACTTTCCAGAATAGGGACTTCTGTTAAGGCATCTGTACTTATCAATGTGATAGCTGGAGCAGTTGATGATGGCTCCCATACTGGTGAGAAGGGTATGTCCAACTCTTCAATTGGCTTTGGAGACTGGGGCAGAGTCATTTCTCTTTCTTGTAGTTCTTTTTTGATGATGATAGCCAATAAGTGCGGAATTTTACATTTCTGGCGTGAAGAACCATCGAGTTTTTTGGTAAAGAAAATGACGAAGTGTTGGACCCAGTCTTGTTTGAGCTTCCTACTCAGCAAAACAAATGTGCGGAGTGGAAGGGAGCGTTCCTTGCCGTTCTTTATTCCCAGGATGGTGGAGAGAAATTGTGCTGCTTCTTTGAGGCGGGGGTCAAGGATTGTGCGAAGCAAGATGCCATCTCTATGGATCAGGGTACCCTTGGTGAGAAGAGACTGTACCTCGATAAATTTTGCATCAGCAGATCGTTTAGGGTATTGGCCACCTTGTGCTGGCAGTGAGAAAGCCCTTTGAATGACTGTACTGTCGAGGATAATGTTCAGTGGGCTCTGCTGTACAGTGATTGTACCGTACTTGCCATCCGTTGCATTGCTGGAGTAGTAAGAGTGGAGAAAGTCCTTGATGTAGGCTGTCATGATAGGACTGTCCTCCAAGGATTTGAGGCTCTCATGCAAATTGCCTAGACCCCGTTGCTCTAAGTAAGATGTTGCTTCCTGGGAAAGAGCATAAGTCGAGGTGGGTGGCCAGACAAGTTCTAATGATTGGGCCTTGTTAACAGTTGTGTAGGCCGGCTGTGACTGGGGTGGCATTTGTTCTGCTTGGACATGCACTGAATCTTCTTCGGAGCTATCGCTTTGGACCATGAACGCCTGTGGTCTCCGTGGTTGAGAGGATGTAGATGGCTGCGAACTATGGAGGGGGTCCCGTGGTTGAGGCGGTGGGCTCTTTCTGCGCATCCTCTTTAGTGGCGGCATCTTTTCTGAACCTGCATCCACGTACATGTAGTGTACCATTGATCATTACATTGATTGGCATGCCTGTATGACCTTTCTGTGTGTGTGTGGGAGAGAGATCCCTTTTTTTTTATTTAAATAAATACATCTTTTGAGAGTGTGGAATGAAAGTGTGTGGTACAATTATTCATGCAATCATCTATGTGTCTAAGCGAAAGCGTGTGAGTGCACGTGACCTAGTAGCTAAGTAGGGACTAACTATATGCTTTTTTGCTGGGATTTTCATAGGGCAGCTAGAACTCATTCACCAATCCTGAGCTCTAGGTAAAATCGATTGAGGCTACCTATATGTGCGAAGACGTACATATGCAAGTGAGTGCTCGTGATACAATCTAATCCTAACTAAGGAAGACTTGGTTTCCCAAATCTTCGTTTTTGTCGGGGATGGCTCGCGTGTTGATGTAGTAGCGCTTCAGTCGGCTCCCGTTTATTGTTGTGTTGAATTGGACTCCATCTAGTGTCTCAAGTAGCACAGCTCCGATGGGATTCATTTTTCGTACTCGGTAGGGTCCTTGACCTAGATACTTCAGTTTTCCCTTGTGTACTTTGGCATTGTATAACAGGACTAAGTCGCCTTCCTTGATGTCTTTAGCTTTCAGATTCCTGTCAAACCATGCCTTTCTTCGACATTTTTCTGTTGTCATGGCATGATAAGCGACTAGCCTTGTCTCTGTATGCTTTTCCAACTGACAGAGCCTTTCTTTCAAGGACTCATGATCACCCATGCGTTCCTGTATTGCGATGCGTAGACTTGGTATTACAAATTCGAGTGGGACCACGGCTTCAAGGCCGTACACCAATTGAAAAGGTGTGTTCCCTGTACTGACCTTGAATGTGGTTCTGTATGCCCATAAGGCTGCATTCAGTTTCTCTGCCCAATCAGAACGCTGTGGTTCTACTACCTTGGTGAGGATATTGCATATGATTTTGTTTGTGGATTCTGCTAGTCCATTCCCTTGGGGGTAGTAGGGTGTGCTTTTTCTATGAATGACCATGAAGCCAGACAAGAGTTCTTGGATTACCTCATTGACAAAATGTGTGCCTCTATCCGACACAATTTCAAGGGGGCATCCGAATCGGGTGATCACATGTTCGTACAAGAATCTTGCTGTGCTTTTGGCATCTGCCTTTCTGACTGCTTTAGCTTCAGCCCATTTTGTAAAGTAATCAGTGGCCACAATGATGTAGCGTGCCTGTGTTCCTTTTGCTGCTGGATGTATGGGACCCACATAATCAATCCCCCATTTTTCAAATGGCTGTTGTGCAACAACTGTTGTTAGGGGATTGAAGTCTTTGTGTTGTGGTTTAATAGTTCGTTGGCATACATCACAGCCTTTTACATATTCATAGGCATCTGCCCACAGTGTTGGCCACCAGTAGCCTGCGAGGAGAACTTTTCTTGCTGTGGCTTCCCCTTGGAAGTGTCCTCCTGCAATGCCTTCATGGACTTCACTCAGGATTGGCAGGATCTCATGAGGCATTACACATCTTCTTAATATCTGGTCCTTGCCCATCTTGTATAGTTGTCCTGCAATGAGTTGATATGGTGCAGCCTTTAGAATCAATTTTTTGGCATCTACTGCTTTCATGTCAGGGGGTGGTCTTCCTGCCATCAAGTACCCAATGATATCTCCACACCATTCTGGTACAGCATCTATTTGAAATAGTGTGGCATCTGGTAAGTCGTCTTCTACTCCAATGGCTTCTTCTCCTGTCTTGACTCGAGACATGTGATCGGCAATGTAGTGTTGGGCACCCTTGCGGACCACGATTTTGAAGTTGAATTCTTGCAGCAAGAGGAGCCATCTGGTTATTCTTCCTGTGGTACACGGACGGTTCACAAGATAAAGCAAGGCTTGATGGTCGGTGTAGAAGACAAAATCATTTGCGAGTAGATAGTGCCGAAATTTCTTTACACTATACACCATTGCTAGGGCTTCCCTTTCTGTGGTGGTATAGTTGATCTCTGCATCATTGAGTTGTCGACTGGCGAAGTAGACGGGGTAGTCTTTCTTATGTTCACCAGGTTGACAAAGCACACTCCCAATTGCATACTGGGATCCATCAGTATGAACATGAAAATCAATATCCCAATTGGGAGATATAAGGATGGGTGCTGTGATTAGGCGCCACTTTAAAAGCTCAAAGGCTTGGTCGCACTCTTCGGTCCATAAGAACTCCACTAATAATTTGTATAGTGGTCTAGCTATCATGGCATACCGCAATATAAATCTTCTATAATAGCCGGCATGTCCCATAAAGACCTGTACACCTTTGGAATTTGTAGGAGGAGGCAATTCCATGATGATTTTGATTTTGTCCATGTCAGTTGCAATCCCATGTTGAGAGACGATGTGTCCCAACAAAACAACTCCGTGGGCGACCATGAACTGGCATTTTGTTGGATTTAGGGAGATGCCATACTCCCTGCATTTGATTAGTACTTCTTCCAGACATTTGAAGTGGTCCTGTTTGGTTGAATGGATGCACAAATCATCCAAGAACACCTGTAAAAACTTATTCAAAAATGACTTGAAAGCTGTGAACATGACTCGCTGGAATGTGGCTGGGGCATTACAAAGGCCGAATGGCATGAATCTATATGCAAAAATACCCCATTCTGTAGCAAATGCTGTTTTCGATTGGTCTTGAGGAGCAATTTGCACTTGGTTATAGCCACTGAAACCATCCAAGAAGCTATATATTTCGGATCCTGCCACCTTTTCCAACACTGTTTCTGTTAAGGGTAGGGGGTAGTGATCCCTAATTGTGGCGGCATTCACATTTTTCAAGTTCACGCATATTCTGAGCTTCTTGTTGCGTTTAGGTACAATGACAATGGGGGAAACCCAATCAGTGTGCTCTATCTCGTAGATGAATCCGGCATCTAAGAGTTTTTCCAGCTCATCATAAACCATGGTGCCATATTTAGGATTTGTGCGATAAGGTCCACATACCTTAGGACGAGCACCTTCCCTTATAGGGATCGTGTGAACTGCCACTTCTGGTGAAATGCCTTTCATCTCTTTGTATGACCATGCTAGGCAGTCACGGTATTCCATTAGGAGGTCTTTGAGTTTGATTTCATCTTCTTGACGGAGCTGTTTCCCAATGAAAACCAACTTTTCTTCCTCCCCTTCAAGGGCGAGGTTTATTGTGCGTGTTTTTGCCGGTCCCTCATAGATTGGAGTTTCTCCAATGCTATCGGTTTCTTGAACTTCAGATTCTCTGATTGGTCTTGGCATTGCTATTGGTGCACTGCCACTTGTATAATTCTTAAAGTATTCCGGCACTTCTCGAAGATCGGCCTCTGATGGGGTTGAACTAGCCTGAGATGTGTCATGAGTACTGGGTGGCATAGTTGCATTTAGGAATTTGTTAGGCTCTTCTTTTCTTTCTTTTTCTGAAGTCTCTTGATCGAGCTTCATCCGCACATGTGGCTTATATTTCCGAAACTTCTTACGTTGGGAACTGTGGGGTAACTTTTCCACTGGTAAGGTGTTTCCAAGTAAGGGTTCATGTGCTGCACATACTCCTTCCAGTCCCTCAGGGGACCATTCAAGAGGTGGTGGTTTTGACTTTGAGGAGACTGCCTTTGCAAGATACAATTCCACAATCCGTGTTTGGACTCGTTCGAATTCATTGAAGTGCTCGGCCTTGGCTTTTCTGCGATTTCCTCCTACAGCTTTCTTGCGGGATCTTCTGCTGTTATGCAACTGTGGAGGTTCAACTTTTGGGAGCTCAACTGCCATTAGGGCATGGAGAATGGCTAGGTCATTTTCAAATATTTGATCTTCAATTTCAGCATTTGCAGCCTCTGTTTCAAGGTCCCAAGGAAAATCTGAGTCATCATTGGTATGGGTACCTTCTTCAGGTTCATTATCCCATTCGAGGTCAGCCATAAAGAATGGCATCTCTAGGTCGATTGGTTCTTCATGTGTCGGTGGAGGATCGACCTGTAGTGCGTTAACATCTATCTGTGGGAAGATGGGGTCTAATGAATGGCAGTTGTCGATGGTGGCCAATGTTTGTATCCAGTTATTGACATTGCTTTGTGAGTCACCTGCTATGGCATGCTGTCGCAAGGGAGCTGATTTGCTCGAGAGTGTCATGGAAGATGTGTCATCCAATGCTCTAGGAACAATTGGTTTAATAGCTCCTGTCTCCACATTCACCCTGACTGCAGTGTCTCGATTCTGGATTGTCAATCTATTAGTTCCCCAGTCATGGAGGACTGATGCTTCCCGTAACCAAGGACGTCCCAGTAAGATTTGATAGGATTTTTTGGGGAGATCCAAGATTGTGAATCGAAGGGAAAAGCGGACTCCTGCGATCTTTGTGGACACGGCATTCACTACTCCCAAGGGTTTAGCCCGTGAATCATCGGCAAGGCGTATGTTGAAATTAGCCTTTTGCATTGGTGGAAGACCCCATTCTTCGTAGAGCTCCTTTGATAGGACATTGACACCTGCTCCACCATCCACTATGGCTTGGACTTCATTATATGCTTTGTGGATCAAAGGCACAGTGATGTTGCGTATGTCATCTCGCTCACCCATCCGCACAGGGATATCTTCAATGTCGTTCATAGGTGGAGGGGGAGTTGCGAGTTCAATCCATCCTTTGAAACTCTCCCAGAGATTGGGACAATTCCGTAAGAGGATTCCGATGGGAATTGACACAGGGCAACTCAGGATGCTAGAGAGTGCAGCTCCTTCAAGTTGACGTGGCGGTACATTCTGTTGTGGAGTCTGTTGTTGGAACAAAGGCTCGAGTACAGTATCAATACTTTGTGGGGCCAAGTCATGGATTGGGTCTTGAGCTTGTTTCTGAGCCTCAAATTGAGCTTGTTCATTTTGAACCCATTGCTGAAGTACCTGAAAACGAGCCTTCTCCACTTCTGCATTCGGGAATGGTGGAGCTTCTTGTATTCGAGGCTCGGGAGTGGATGTGGATGAGCTCGGCTGCTCATTGCTTGGCGGAGGTGGAGGCACTTGTGCTTTCTTTCTCAGAAGTCGCTTCGGTTGGATTGGAATGATAGGGTCCTTCGTGGCCTCTTTCTGTTGGCGTGTAATTACATTGATAGGTTGTGACCTTAGACTTGCTGGACCCAGACTTTGATGGTCCACCCCAATGATGCCGATGGGGACGTCAGGCTTAACCTCTGTTTGTTCTGGGACCTTATTTTTCATGGGACAATCCATATAGGCATGTCCTATGCCACAATCTCTGCAAAGTGGTTGGAAAGTAGCGGGGCTACCACGATGAGGGCACTCTGCGATCCTATGATTTTCGCCACAACCGTAACACTTGATTGGTGCTCGAAATGTGTTGGGTCGCACTTGATTTGCGTAGACTGGTATTAGACCCTCTGCACCTTCTACATAGTACACTGGGTACTCTGCTTCATACTCAAATAGCGAGTCTACTTCCTCGGCTTGTAATTGATGTATGGGAACTGCCTGAGGAGCTGGATTTGGTGCTCTTGGATACAGTCGTGGGTTTGGATTCCTGAGTAGTTGTGGAACTTGTGTCCGAACGGGAACAGGATTTAGCCTCGGAGCTGGGGGCACTTGTGCAAGTGCCGGTTGCCTGTATACTGGCATGGGTGCCGCTTGGTATTGTGGTGGTCGAGGCGGATTGTTGCGCATGTTGAAGATGCAACTGGTCTCATCATGGCCGCCGATGACACAGATATGGCACCACAACCGTGGCGGTGGATTTGCTTGTGGAGTGAGTCTTGCTCTTAGGACTGGGCATTCATTTGCTGTATGATTTGCCAAGCAGTGTGGGCACCAGACATTTTCTCGCCGTGGATATGTTTGAGTTGGCGGCTGAGACAAGTGGAGTTTTTGATCCATGGCCTGCATCATATCTTCTTTCAACTTCAAGGTCATGGCCTCTAGGCGATCTTCATTGGATGTTTCGGCAGTGTCCTTTGATTTACCTTTTTTCGAGCGTTTATCTCGTGTATTTGATCTGGCATCATCACTGCTAGTGTCTGAATCTGTCATACCATCTTCGATGTCAATGGCTGCCGCATGAGCAGCACTGAATGTTTCATAGCTACTTATCTTTTTCATATCCTTGCGGATTTTCTTTCTGAGTCCTGCTATGAACCATGCCGTGAGGTACTTTGCATCTGGCCGTGGGTCACATTTGGCAATCAATCTCTTCATCTTTCCCAGGTATGTGCGTACATCTTCCCTCCGGCCTTGTTCGATCTTGCTGAGTTGGAGAGCGGGATCATCTTGTAGTCGTTCCGTTTGAAAGCGACGTTTGAATTCGGTTTGAAGTAGGTCCCATGTAGCACGTTCTTCCACAAGAAGGTCGAGGTACCATTCTGACGCCTCATCAGTTAAGGCCATTGGAAACCAAGCCACCTTAGTTTCATGGGATTGATCACCACCTGCTCGACATGCGGCATCAAAATGTTGGAGGAAGCAAGCAGGGTCTCCCCGACCAGTATATTTGGGAAGTTCCAGATTTCCCAAGGGGCGTCGGCCGTGATTGTTGTGATTTCGTCGATTGAAGAAGTTGTCAGCCTCGGCATCGAGCTCGATGTCCCCATCATGCTCATGACGGCGTCCAGCCATGTTGGGGCGAGGAGGAGTTAAAGGAAGTTGTTGAATCTCAGGGGGGGAGTCGGGGTAGAGGATTGGCGGGGGCGGTTGTTGCAGTGGAGTTAGATGTGGATGGGGCGAGCGTTGGAGTCGAAGGCGTTGGCCGGACCGTAACTGCATGCAGATGGTGCGTGATTGGCCAAGGGTATCGCTACCCCAAGTGTGGGTGTGGAGGTGCTGCTGTTAGGAGAGTTAGAGTGGTGTTAGTTTGTGTAGGGACCGTCGTGTTAATAATGTGCCTAAGATTGTCCTACGTGTGTAGGGAAATGTGCCGGTGCAGACGGATCGTTAATCGGAGGTCGCGGCGTGAAAATACGAGTGAATTAATGCAAAATGAGGCCCACACGGGAGCGCGAATGAACGTGTGCTAGGGATGCCGAAATGGTGTGCAATGGGCTGGAAAAATACCCCGTAACGTGGTGTTTCCGTGTGTGAAATCTGGGTTCAAACGGGGTTTAATTCGGGTCCCAAACGGATGAGTTTCGAGGGGTTAAAGGAGGGCTAAATTTGGCGTTTTGGGGGGTCCTAATGGTGGTGTGAATGGACTTTACCGAGGGGTTGAAACCAAGTGACTCTAGTTAGACTAACTAACCTAGATCCTCCCAGTTACTATAACTGGGAGGTTAAACTAACTACAGTTAGATACTAACCGAAGAGTTAGTCTAACCTAACCGAGGGCTAACTAAACTAACCTAACCGCAGTTCCTACTAACCAAACCTACGTAACTAATCTAACTTAGGTTAACTTACTAACCTAGTTGGCCTAACCTAACTGTAGTTAGGACTAACTAACCTAGGGTTAATCGACTAACCTAACCTAACCTAACCTAACCTAACCTAGGTTAACCACTAACCTAACTACAGTTAGCAACTAACCGGAGGTTAGTTAAGGTTAGGTTTAGTTAAAAAAAAATTTTTTGGTCTTGGTTCTGAGGGGGCTGCCCGACGGCGGTGCCCTGGGGGGCTGCCCGAGGTGGCGCGGGGGCGGGACGGGGGTGCGTGAGCGGGGGGCGGGACGGGGGTGCGTGAGCGGGGGGATGGCGGGGAAGGGCGCAGGAGAGTGCGAGGGGGGTGCGGGGGAGTGGCGGAGGGGGGGAGGGGTGTGCGGGGGAGTGGCGCAGGGGGGGAGGGGCGTGGAGGGGAGAGGGGCGGCGCTGCAAAGCAGCGCCGCGGGACAGGGCGGGGTAGGCGGGGGCTAGAGGGGCGCGGGGCGCGGGCGGGGGGGCGGGGGCGGCGGGCGGGGGTGGCGGGGAAGGGCGCGGGTGGGGTGGCGGGCGCGGGGCGGGGTAGGCGGGGGCGTGGGCGGGGTGGCGGGGGTTGGAGGGGCGCGGGGCGGCGGGGGAGGTAGTCGATAGAGCGAGCGAGGAAAAGCGAGCGGGCCCAAAAAAGTGAGCGAGCTTTTCCACAATTTCCTTATCGAGGTATTCAACATAGCTTTGTGGAAACCACTATTTGGGAAAATTGTCAAAAATAAAACTTATGTTACTATGTGTAACTATACCAATATTGCGAATTATAGTCTACCTTAACTTCCAATTGGAGCCATACTCACATTATGCAACAATAGTATGTGGTTTGAAAGAAACCGAATTTCCACTCCAAAGCGGATTCCATTACTGATACAACAATTCTTTTGCATTTGAAATGGGTCTTATTATCAAACTCCTTCAATAATCAAAACAAATGCGTTGCTTGATATGTTGAACTTAGTAACATAAACATCACTTCACCCATATGTGGGGAAAAAAAACTTTCTGTAGACTTCATAGCATGGGATTGCATCAACACTTATGACATTCAAAATGTTTCTTCTTATTAAAAGTGTTATCAACCATGAAAGAAAATGTTTAAAAATAGTTCACCCATATGTTGAAAAACCCAAGTGTCATTTATGACATTCAAAATTGTTCTTGCAACCATCCTGTAGTTCCTAGAGATTTTGCCCATACTTCCAACCCCTTCCCTTCAACCACTAAGAGGTATCTAATAGTTTTATAGAACACTTGAGATATCATCACCTCCTAATACAAAACCATTATTACTATTTGTAGAACACTTGAGATATCATCACCTCTTAATACAAGACCATTCTTACTATTTGTAGAACACTTGAGATATCATCACTCCTTCCCTTCAGCCACTAAGAGGTACCTAATACTTTTGTAGAAAACTTGAACCATTCTTACTATTTGTAGAACACTTGAGATATCATCACCTTTTAATACAAAACCATTCTTACGGTTTGTATAACACTTGAGATATCATCACCTCTTAATATAAGACCATTCTTAGTATTTGTATATCACTTTAGATATCATCGTCTCTTAATACAAGACCATTTTTACTATTTGAGAGATTAATGGATTAAAGGTTTGAAGCTCATAGGAGACGAAGGAAGAGAAAGTCAGTTTCGACATGAGGACAATAAAACTAATTGGAATATTTTGACTTATGTATTATACCTTTTTGAAGACTATGAATTTAAGTCAGTTTCAACATTAGGATGATAAAACTAATTAGAATATTTTGACTTATGTATTATATATTTTTGAAGACTATGAATTTTAATGAGGAGAGGCATGCACACTACTTAGTAAATACACTAGTACTACTACTAGCCTACGACTATTAAGCCTAGTAGCACCAGTGTGATTTTGAGCCTTGTATCAGCCTTTTGATAATTTTCTTTCATCTTTAGTGCAATAGAAATTATTCCTTCTATCAGAAGAATCTTGCCAAATTTATTCAAAGTGATGATTTTGTAGTCTACAGCCACTATCCTCTGACTCTCAAAAATATATTAAATGTGAGCACCCATTTATCTTGTTTAATCAACTCTAGACTATGCTGCGATAGGACATTACTAGAACAAAAAAAAAAGAATTGATATGGCGATGTTCGGTGTGAAATAACCAAATTAAGGATTTAATAAGAAAGAAAACAATCAGAATCAATAGGCTATTCAATGGCTCAAATCTGCACAGAAATTATAATGTGCCTCCCAACTCTTATGCATTCCAGCTCCTCATGTTTGACAAGAATGCAAACAATAATGAAATCACATTATCTTTAGTTTCAAAGTAAGCAAAGCACCAAAAATAAATGCAAACGTATTGGATGATGAATAAATAGGTATAGATATAGATAGACCTATATATATGCATTCATAGATATAATGATGATTAAAGTTGGACGGTATAATAATATTATGTGTACTATCATTGGGATTAGGACTACTATTGGTAATATTGTATGTAGTAGTAGGAGAACTACCATTAAGGAACACTCAAATAAAATTACTAATGGTGGTGATAAAACTACCACTAGTAGTTTGGTAATTACCCCTAACATCTACAACAAATATTTGATGGGTAGCTAGTATTAGGTCAAAAGGCCCCAATTGTGCTATAATAATGGACCAAAAAAGGGAGTGCTAAAGCATCACCTAAGGGTCACTTTTTATCCATGAAAGAAACAAGTCGGTGCAACCTAGGTCATACAGATCTAGGTCATGTGGAGTGGTTCGCGTCTCTTTCCTTGACAAAAAAGTTACACTACCTTTGATAGTAACTACAAAGATTGCTGCCATAGTGCCATAGAGTAGCCCCTAGGTTGCACCATCATCCCTTTTTGCTTTTGAGCCATTAAGTTTGATCCACTGATTTTATGTAGAATTATTCTACTATATGTTCACATGTCCTTAATAGGATCTTGATATAATCCCTTCCATTGTAAGTACTTTTACTTCAAGTTTCACATATCCTTAACAAACCAGTAGGCTTCAACACAAATTCATTCTTATGTTTCAAGCCTTAAACTCAAACACCCTTGTAAAAGGGATAATCTATTAAAGCTACATTCAATCCATCAAATCTTTTGAATAACAGTTCTATTGAAAATTCATGTATCATCAATAGGATTTCATCCATTATATGTTCATTTGTCTTTAATAGTATGTCTAAAAATTCATGTATCTTCAATATTATTTCTCTCATGTGTTCCAATATCTTTAAAAGGATACCTTTATTTAATAATGTCCAAACTTGAGCATTGATTTGTATTTATCAAACACAATTTCACTCCACCTATTCTTTAGAATGAAATTTTTCGCCAAAAGTGGGCCAAATGTAAGGTCTTTCCACATATTCTTAAGAATGAAAATTTTGGCCTTACGTTGGCAAGTCTATGGAATGAGGGTAAGGCCAAAGTCTCTGGTACGGTGCATTAGGTCTTGATTAATTCTTCTTTAGGCTTGAATATTTAATGCATTAACTTCACAACTATTATTTATGCTTGAACTTGTAATGTATTAATTTCATGACTTAGGATTTTATGAAGTTATATCTAACATGTCCCAAATTTAATGGAAATTAATATCCTACATAACACAACAAAGTATCATCATATCCCTTCCCAAAATCAATGCTACCTAGCAACTCTCCTGGCATTTTCACTGCCTTGCATTTGAGTTAGCTATGATGAAGAATGTTGCCTGCCTTTGGAACCTCTTAGAGTTACCGTTAGCATGATCTAATTTCATGTACCCCAAAACTTGAGACTTGGAGATTCCCATATCACACCAGCGGTAGCTATCTTGTCCACTCTCAATGCTAGTAAGAGCTAGGCCCCATAGATCGGTAAAAGAAGTCTTTTAGGAGGTTCAATTTTTTCCCTCCGTCTTCTGCAGGCCCCCT